>NW_025333640.1:35655000-36303333 GCF_019186645.2 Phyllostomus hastatus
CGGCGGGCTGCGGGCCGTTCCCCAGGCGGGGGTGCGGCGGTCGCCCCCGCGGCGTGGGCTTTGTGCGGGGCTCCGGTGGCGCGGGCGCGGCGGGCAGGGCGTCCCCGCCTCCAGAGCCCCCCACCCTGGCCTCCGCAGCGATGCTGGGACCGTTAGGTGACGCTCCGACCGCGGCCGAGAAAGCAGCGCCACGGCTGCCGCCCGCCCCCATTTCCATACGGAGCCGCCTCTCCTCCAACGCCAGAGGCGGGCTCCAAAAGTTGGCCCCGGGGCCACCCAGCACCTGCCCACGTGCCGCGGAGCCTCTCTCCCGGGTCTCCCCGGTCCCCTTCCCCCCGCCGCCCGCGGCCGCCAGGTCACCTATTACCGGTGGGAGGGGAGACAGACTGCTATTTAAACGCCCGCGGAAGTTGAGGCACCCCCTCTGGCGGGTGCAGTGCACCTGCCTCCCGCCGCTGCGCTCCGCCACTTTGAGCAGCAGCCGCGTCGTCGGCCCCGCCTCCTGCCCGCAGGCGGGCGGGGGGGAGCGGGAAGGAGGTGGAAGGGATCGAATTTCTCCAGCAAATGGGACCGTTCCGACAGGATTCGGTTCCCCGGTCAACATTCCACATTCCATCTCTTTCCCGCATTTGCAAGCCAGGGCCAACAACCCGGAAAGCCTGCTGGCTGCCGAACAACAGCCCCCAACTCAAAAACACACACTCACTGGCACAGGACACGTGCACTGAAGGGCTTTGCAACTTGAAGTCCCGGGGTACACACAGCAGATTCATTGAAGGCATCGAAGAACAAGCGACCCCACCCCCACGATTTGCAGATGGTGCCAAAGGTTGCAATTGGCAATCCGTTTTAAGTTCACGGTTAATCGGTACTTTGCTCTAGCAATGCAACTCATTCCTAATTTCACCGATGAAGGGTTTTACACTTTACAGGCAGTCTCGCTGTAAGTAAAAGATCTGATCATTGGAAACCCAATTTGGAAAAAAATCTAATTGCTAAGCTGTCCCTCCACCCGCTGTTCATTGCCCTTGAATTGATGCAATGAATATTTTGGACATGTGGTGACACGGTGACAAGAGCTGGGGCTGCGGCCACCCTACACAATGTACCTATACACACACACCTATATTTAGACAAATATAGTCGTCCCCCTCCCTCTGCGGTCACACACACTCTGGATCCATATATGTATGCGAACCTGCGTTCTGCCATTGCCATCTGTCTACCAAGTTGATACTATGCTTTCCACTTTCATGCAGCCTAATGCACTTTGGGCCAACTAAACTCGGCTTCTGCTCCCGAACGCGTTTAATTGATGTTTCACCTGAAAACCACATGTTTTTTTCCGCAAATCCAAAAGAAGAAAAAGCTCTTAAGTCTTCAGCCCCCCAAAATTGAAAAATAATCGAAATAAAACTTACTGATCCAACATAAATCAATTCTCAGGCTCCAAAAATCATCCTCTCCTCCTCCTCCGGCCCCCACCCCAGCAATGGCCAAGTTACTGGTGGGATAGTAAGGCTGCGCTCGGCGGCTGCCTACCCTCCCTCCTCGCTACATATCGAGAACCCAATCTTTTGGCGCCATATTAATGACGTACTATATTATTTCCACTAGGCAGCGACCTTCGGCATTAAATTACTCCCGAGAACTCCCGAGCAAAGCAACAAAACCATCAAATATGGCTGAGCCTCTCGGCTCGTCCTGCAGCCGCCGCCACCACCGCCGCCGCGGATCGGGACGCGCACACGGACCCACGCACGGACACACGCGCGCGGCGCGTCCCCCGCCCCCCGGCCACCGTGGCCCGCGCGCGTACCTGCTGCGGAGGGGTTCGGCCGAGGCGCTGGGTTCGGCGCCGCATGAGTTCGGGCCGCGGCAGGCGGGCAGGCCGGGAGCCGGGCGGGCCCCTGCGTCCGCTGGCGCGCACACACCCGGCACTCGCGCAGGGAGGCACTCTCGGACGGGCGTTTGGCTTGTTATGGAGGAACGACTGTGTGAATCAAACTCATTTCTGGGTCACTGCTGCCACAGGGGGGAGCACTTTAATCCCCTGCCAAAACGAGAGGGTGGGGACAGGAGGGCGGAGGGAGCGCGCCCAGAGCCCACGGTGCAGGGGGCTCGGTCCCTCGTTAACTCTTCGCGGTCCTCGCTGCCGGCTCCGCCTGCAACCACAGGGGCGGGTAGTGCTCAGCTTTGAGAATCTCTTCCTTCATCTCCCTTGTGAGGCTGGAAAGTCTTGAGGTTTCTCCCTGGGGGGAAGGTGGGCTTTTACATTATCCCCTTCGAACCGTCCCAGTTCCAACTCTTGTATGACGTCACTGCACCCAGACATGGATTCTTTCAAATTAGTCTAAAATTGTGTAAATAAAAGTGTGGCTATTAGGGCGTATAATTTGGGTGAAAGGTTTTACGTTTAGACTGAATGTCAAAATAAATAGCTCTTCTGTAGTAGCAGGTTTAGGGAATTGCAAATTAGAACAACATTTTAAAAAGAGAACCCAATTTGGGAGCTGGAACACGTCTTTATCTAAATTAGTATCAAACTGATCATTGCAAATGAGCACTCATTCATTAGAAGACAGTGATTATTTATAAATTGACAACACCTTTCTGTTACACAGTTATCACACAGCTGGACAATGCCTTCCAAACATGAGAACTGAGTCCAATGCTAAAACCGGAGTTGCAGGCTAATACCACGACATCAGTCATCAGAGACTCAGTTGGGGGTATCTGTGTGCAAAAATGACTCATTACTGATTTTCCACAGAATACAAACTTGCTTTTTCGTGGGAAGGTTAACATTTTTTTCATGGACCCCACCAAAGAAATAAAAGTGCATGTGGTACTCAGCCTCAAAAAGGAAGACCTGGGAGAGACCTTGAGCAGATTACTGAAACTCTCGTTCAGTACACAGAAGCACTGATCACTAATTACAAAACGTAGCATAGAACCCAAAGGCATTGGGTGAGTTCTTCTGCACATACCAGGTTTGACTTCACACGGTCACACACCAATCCATCCCCCCACATTAAGAACATACAATCAGATAAACACAGCAAAACAAAACTAATTGAGCCTTTCCATTATTTTTTCAGAAAATAAAGTAACCCAAAGGAAATCTGAAGTAGCCAGGGACTGTTTCACTCACAAAGAGTACCAAGATACTACTACCACATTGGCCCTATTCATTTCGTATGCTCATTGAATCCTGTCCAAAGAGATCACAGAAGTAAAGCACTCTGCTACCATTATTACTATTATTAGCATTGCATTGCAGTTGTTATGTTCATTGGTTCACCTGACACATGCTCTGCTGAGGAGCGAAAGGCACAGGCTCACAGCCAGCCGGACCCCTGCCCTGGCCCTGGCCCTGGCCCTGGCCCTCCCGGTTATCAGCGCCTGTCCGTGGGGCAGATGACAGAACTCGGAGCCTCAGCTTCTTCATAAGTAATAAGATGAGGTTAACAGCCCCCCCGCCAAGGGTTATTACAAGGAATGAGATAACCCCATAAAAGTGCCCAGCAGGAGGTTATTGGTTCCCTCCCCCAACCCTCCTATATCTTTTTCTTGGTCTTCTCTCCATGGAAAATTGCAATTTCTGAATTCCAGCCAGACTTACAATACTTCACTGATGTCCCCTAAAAAAATTTTTTTTGAGCTACACTTCCCATTTTACTTGTTTTTTCTATCCCCACTCCCAAAACATCAGGCAACAAAGTCCAAGTAGTGAATAAATGAATGAGAACGAGGAAGAGGGACAGTGGCCAACGAACTTCCCACGCAGACACACTGGCCAGCAGCGAAGGTCCCCGGAACACCTTTCAGGGGCGCCCGTTCTGCAGAGCGGTGACGGTGCAGGCAGCGCCAGGTGCTGTCAATAACCGCGGACCAGAAGTCGGGGGACTCGCATCAACTCACACGAAGACCCTGGACAAATCTCTTTGGGCCTTGGTTTCCCCACTGAGACGACACACAAGATCAAATCTAACCCCTAATTTCTGATTGCTCTTCTAAAGCACACAATTACTTTAAGGAAGTAATTACTCGAAGAAATGGAGGACAACTTGAGTCGAGAAGGAACACGTTATTATTGTTGGTGATTAGCTGTTGACATCGGTGACATCTGTTAAATGACAGATATCTTTGGCCATCGGACCCCCGAGGAAACATTACACAGCCCATCTCTGAAATGGGGACAGCAGTGGCACGGCTGGCCTGGTGGCAGCACAGATAGCACATTCTAGAACAAGAAGTCCTGCGCTGAGCAGGAGTGAACTGAGCTTCCAGTTCCGCTCTGCCACTCACTGTCTCATCCACCAAAAATCACTGAGGGTCCCCGTGTCCTGGTCTCCCCATTGGTTCTGTGAGTTCACACTTTATTATCAGAGATGAAAGGGTACCCAAGAAAATAGCTACAAAGTAGTGACTGTAGCTGAAATAACAAGATTCTAGTCTTTTCTGATAGGCTCAGTGTTCTTGGCAATAATTGCAATTCTATATATCCCTTACATTTTGCTATAGTCATGCAGTTTAATTATTTTCTTTCATAATAATGGATTTTTATGGAATAAAACTTTGGATATTCATCTTTCTGACTGTGAAACCATACATAATTGCACCTATAAATGTTTACTTGGTCATTTCCTTTGTGTCTACCCTGCAGGTAAAGAATTATAAAGCCTTGACAAGAAATTCCAAACTGGTTATATTTGAAGTGAAGTAGATTCGTATGTTAGAGTACTATCTACCACATTCCTTTAGAGAAATGAGCAAGAAATCCTTACTGACAAATACCACCGCCAGTTGGTATATATTACGTCGCATGGAATTTTTTATTGTACAAGCACTCTTCTGGAAAAAAATGGGTTTTGTTCTAAAACTTTCCTTGTACTTTGATTGGAACTTTTAATTTATGCCCCAAAATAAACCTTGTTATAAAGAGGGCTTAGGTTGTCAAGTAATTAAAAAACAACAACAACAGTAACTTCAATAATTAAATGGCAGAAAAGAGTAACTTTTCATGAACTGTTTGGAATGACATCACAACCCCACTCTCATTGCCCTGGGTGGGAGGGGACCTACTTCCAGGATGGATACAGGGGCACACTTGGAACAAGAAAAGCTGGGAACCATGTTCGGCCCATGCCTGCCACCTGAGGAGAAGAAACAGAGAGTTGGGGTAAGAGATCAGGACCAGAGCTTCCTGTCCAACCAGTCGGTTGGGTCACGGGTCCTGACAGCCAGGCAGGTGGTGACAACATTCGGTAGGAATGACTGGGAGGCCAGTGACCGAGACACTTTTCTGTTGGTGCAGTCCCAACAGTACCAACTAAATTACTTTCTGCTTCAGGGGCTTCCTCCTTCCCTCCCCTTCTTTTGTCTGCTTTTGATTTTGGTTGGTTTAATTTTGCTGCTTTTCGGACTTTTAGCACAAGTGACGATATCAATGAGGAACAAGTCTGAGGGGGGACAGGAGAGTAGGTAATTCACTGCAACCAGATGGGCATGGCCAGCAGCTCTGACAGCTGAGGAGGTTCAAATAGGAAAAGGTGTTGCCGCATCTTGAAAAGAAAACGTGGTAATAGAGAGAACGTTGGAAACTTAGAAAGGTGAAAGAAGGTAATAAAACTCACCTATCGTAAACATTCAGATAAATGTTCAGTCCTCTTTCTAGGAATTTTAATAAGATTGGAATGATGTCACATGTTCCCTTCCTTTGCACTTACGTCTTTCATTATTTTCATTTCAGTATTCTACTTTTTGAGTTAAAAAAAAAAAAAATTTAACGTCCAGGCCTTTGGCTGCTTGCACACGGTACCTTCGCCTGCTGGCCCCTCAAACACGCACTCTCAGAGCTCCTTGCTGGACCTTGTCAACTCCTGGAAAGTTCCGCCATCTTTGATAGCAAATTGAAGTCTCTCGTTTCGTGACCTCTGAGACCCCCAAAGCCTATGCCTCTCCCATGACCCTTCCTTTGACCTGAACAGCACTCCCACCTAGCCCTTCAGTCTTCTCTTCTTACTAGACGCAGAGTGGGGGGGACTCCAAGTGGGACCTCCAGGAGCAGCACCGAGAGTCTGTAGGAGATGGACTGTTTGCAGCCCCACACCCAACCTCCCGGATCAGAACGGCACGGGGGGGAGGGGCGCACCACCTGTGTTTTAGCAAGCCCTCTAGGGAGTTCTGACCCATACTCACATTTGAGGACCCCTCAGGGAGACTGTGCTTCCGCCCACCACGCTGACGCACGGGGCCAGGCACCGGACAAGGTGGCAAGCACACCTACTCTCTGTCCACAGGCCAGTCGAAACATGAACAAGTGATTCCCGTAAAGCACGGGGTCTGGGGGAGTGAACACATGGGACCCCGCTCTCGTGTGTGCGCAGTGGCAGGAGGGTGGTCAGGGAACCCGTCTCAGAATGAGGGACCCTGACGGAACCCTGAAGGGTCATAGATGTTGGCCAGGCCGAGCCAGTGGGGGTGGGGGAACCACGTGTTGGTTTTTGGCTTTTGGTTTTGTTTTTTACAAAAACTCTGGCTGCTGTGTGCAGAATAGATTTGGGAGGGTGGGGGGTGACACGCAGGTAGGGAGGCTTCCGTGGTGACCAGGTGAGAGGGGAGGGCCTCGGCCACAGTCACTGGCTACGGGTGGACACAGCGGGCACACCAGCCTGTGACAGAGGCAGGGCTGACTCAGCCCAGCCGGTCAGAGGCCTTCGCAGCAGATCCAGGAATCTGTGGGAGCTCCTTCCCCCAGCCGGCCAGTCAGGGGCGTCTCTGGGACAGCTCAGGAGGGCCCCCCCCCACCCCAAGGAGAGGCCATTGCGTGGGCAGAGTAGCATCTAGGGGACCAAACGCAAGTGCCGCTGGGCAGTAAAGAAGACAGCCCTGTCTTTTCAGGCCCGTCTCACTCCAGCGGCCCAGCCCGCACAGCTCGAGGTCCACAATCCCCCCCCCCCCGCGGAGGCCTGCACGTAGAAGCACTAATCATTCAAGGAATCTAACCTGCAGCCTGGGAATGACCTAGACAACAGCCCTGCTGGAAACTGCTTCCCCAAGGAGATAAGAAAGGTATGTACAAAACTAATGATTGTTTATCAAAGGATTTACAGGAACCTGTGACTTGGGGCCATGGCAACTGGAATTTGTTGACCAAAAGCAAAGGAGTTTCGCCATGCCCCTTGGGACATTGGCTGAGGTCCAGAAGTCTGTGGTCACCAGGCACCTCCTGACCTCAGACCCTTCCCGTTCCCCTTTCTGCTAACCTAAAGGAGCCTGAAGCTCATACTTTCTCGAGATGGTTCTTCAGGACGCTAGCCTGCCACCTTCTTGGCTTGCTGGCTTTCCGAATAAAGTCACCTTCTTCGCCCCAGCTCCTCCTCACTTGACTTACTGCCTGGTGAGCAGTGTGAGATTTCCCTCCAAGCCCCAAGGCCACTTGCAGAGTGGAGGCTCAGGCCCTCCCCGCCGACCCGGGCCCAAGCACCGGTCAGACTGGGGCCCACAGGGTGCGTCTCCTCCAGGTGTCCCAGGCCTGGATCCATCCTAGGCCCCCTCCCCCCCACCACCATGGCTACCCCAACGTCTTTATCCCTCCACAGGAAAGCTCCATTTTCCTCTTCCACAAAACACCTTAATGGCCCATTATAATCTGAGCTCACATCATTAGCAAATGAAAAACTGACTTCTTAGCTCTGAGGCTGAGAGAGCCTGGTGCTGGGGGCAGGTGAGGGGGGAAAGGAAGCAGGAGGGAGGTCTCCCCACCATGGTTTAGTTCCAGTACAAATGAGGCAAAGAGAAGGAGGAAAAAGCAAGCAGTGTCTGTGTTAGAATTTCTTGATAATGCATTTTCCCCTCTCCGGGGGCATATCGGGCTGTGGACCGGACTTCATGGACTGGAGGTCAGAGGTGAGGAAGAGGTGGGAATGAAAGGTGACTCCAGCTGGATTCCTTCACTGGCTCAAAAGGCATTCACCGAGCTCTGAGCCGAGGAGAGCCCTGCCCTCCTGCAGTGGAGGAAGAGACATGGAGGGGAGATACTGGTGAGGTCGACTTGAGAAGACCCCCAACTGCCAATGTTCAGAAGGCAGGTGGGGGAGGCTGGTTGATAGCTCAGAGGGTACCTGAGGCCTGGCGGTGGCTGGGGTCAATTGGAAGTGTCTACCCAGTAGGGAACCCAGCCTAGGAGGGAAACCAAGGAGCTGTGTTTAAGGGATGGGCAGAGGAAGCTGCTGCAACGCTTCCATGGTTTCATGGAGGGCAGTCCAGAGTAATCAAAAGAATTTAGCCTTCTTCATGCCCGATCAGGACTTCTGAGCACCACTGCAGAAGACCACACACTTATCGGACCCACGAGGTATTCACCCTCGGGGATGTCCTGACGTCACTATTTCACCAGTCAGCCCAGCCTCTCATTGCGCTGGTGGTCCTTCTCAGAGTTGCCTTGTGGTCCTCAGCCTGCCCTCCAAGGCCTCCCTCAGCACGTTCCACAGAGCTCCTGCATCACAGGAGCGACAGAGGCCGCTACACAGGACTGGCTGCGACCTCCCACTCCAAACCTGCGGCCCGCCCGCCCTGCGGGCTCGCCCTACCCCTTGTTTCCCACGGCGATGGCTGAGAGGTGCCCTTCCACCCAGGCTCGGAACCCGCTAAGGCCGACCCACTTTCTCTGGTCCCTAACTCCAGAACAGACCTTCTCTCCTCCGGCTCCCGGGTCCTTCCCAAACACACTGAAGTACACCAGCCTCTCCCACTGAGCAGAAAGGCTTCTCCTCCTCTCCCTCCCTTCCTCTCTGCAGCCTCACTTGTCCAAACAAGGCTGGGCACTCGCTCCGGAGCCCCCTGCATCCTGCGTGAAGCCCCCACAGATCCCAGAGACACAGCTCTCGCCCAGGTCCCCGCTGACAGTCTCCACGCTCAATCCAGAGGTCGCCTCCCACAGGCCTGCGACAGGGTGGTCCCCTCACGCCCCGCTGGCATCTGGCTTCCGCCGCCCCGACAGTCTCGACAGTCTCGGCTTCCTCTCCTACCTGCCTGGCCTTTTCTTACCCTCGCAGGGTTTACTTTCTCTTTTCTTAGGGGAGGCCTGAAACAAATTGTTTTTGAGTACCTCTGGAGAACCTTTTTGAAAAAAATAAAATAAAATAATCAAATGAAAGAGTGATTTTGGTTGAGACATTTTATCAGAAAAAAAAAAAAAGAATGGTTCACCGCCCATGTTTAGAAGGGAATTTGAAAAACGAACATCTGGTTAAAGATTATTAGGCTAGTCAATCAGCTGGATGGGTAACCCTAGCTTCCCAGAAGGAGTTCTCGGGCTTATTAAAGTCTGTCAGAAAACGGTGCGCGCACTTTATCAGGAATGCTAATGGCTTGCCAGAAGGAGTTGAGAATTACATCACACCAAAACGTGCCGTCCCGGACCGGGTTCCAGCCGGGTTCCAGCCGGGTCTCTCTCCCGCTTTCGGTCTCCGAACGCGGTGGTCCGCGGGGTTCTGCCCTCCGCCCTCCTCTCCTCTCCTTCCCCGCGTGTCTCTCGGTGATCGGCGGCTTCTACTCTCACCGCGGCCCCCCCAGTGCCCGTCTGTCTGTGCAGCGGGGTCGCACCTGACCTCCAGACCTGCGTCTCCCCGGCAGCTTCCCACGCGCGCTCGCACTCAGTGTGTCCCAACGCGAACTCCACCCCCCGCCCACTCTGCGCCTCCTCCTCTGCCCGGATCTCTCGGTTCGTGCGGCCCCAGACACAGTCGCCGATCCGGGCACCAACACGCTGTCCTGGACTCTCGCTTTCCCTCGCCACCGCCCCGGCCTCCGCCGCCAGTCCGACCCATCCGTCGCCAGGCCTCGCCTCCATCGGGGGCCCCTCTCTCCTCCGCACCCCGCTGTTGCCATGACCACAGCCACCCAGGCCTCCAGGCCTGCCTCCCTCTCGTCCATTCCCTCCGCGCTCTGCAGTCGGGGCGACAAAGCAAAACCACGATCAGGCCATGCACACTCACGCCCCTGAGTGGCCGTTCTTGCCTGTTTGCTCTCGCGGACAGCGCGTGTCCGCGGCCTAACCCTCGAGGGCCTTCACGGTCCCTTTCCCGCTCACCTGCCCCGGCCTTCTTTCCGCCCTCCCCCGGCCCCCCAGCACATGGCTTCTCCCATTCCGCACCGGGGTAGCCCTTCGGAGCCTTGGAGGGTGCCTGTCCCTAAGCTGGGGTCACTCTCCCCCATGCACAACCCTCTCCCGGCTCTAACTCACTGAAGCTCTGCCGCCCAGCCCTACCCTGCCTCCCTCGCGCCCACCGCCCTTCTCTAAGGGCTCGCGAGCTCAGTGCCCTCGCTGTCACTTCTCTCTCTGCCCCGGAAGCTCCTGTAGGCGCCCTCGCTTGCATCTGGGACTGAAGGCCCGTGTCCGCTGGGTCCCCCACTGCGTTCCTGGTGCCGGACCTAACAGTTGGTGGGCGGACCATACGTGTTTTGAATGTGATGAATGAAAATGACCACTATAGGCACGTAGTTAAATAGTCTCCAAAATACTATTTAAAACACAGATGATAACTTTCATTTGCTATGTTAAAAGTAATAAATGTTATGTTTCAGAGAAGCCAAAATCAAAATCAAAGTCACCAAAAAAGCCACTACTCAAAGACAATCACCACTAAAATTTTGGTGTACATGTCTTGTCTTTTATATACTTAGGTGTGTCTCTATAGACATACTTTAAAAAAAAAAGGTATCATACTCTGATTCTACTTTGCAACAACATTTAAATTTAATTTATCCATAGAGTTGGGCTTTTAGGTTATTCCTATGTTTTCCATGATTATAAACAGCCCTTTAGTGAATATCCCCATAGCTGTGTAATCTATGATTAGGAAAATAAAAATTTGTTGACAGGACAATATTTTACCATATCAATGGACTTTGCATGATTCCCGATTTTTTATTGTTTCCGTTTTAGGTTTTCTAAATCCTACACGTCAACTACGGCTGCGAGAAATGTTCCTATACACAAATTGTATTCAAGTATCTGACCATTATTTGGATAGAATGTGAAAGAGGTTTATCTGAAAGGGCCAAAGGGTTTAAGGCTCTGGACTCTGTGTTGCCAAATGGCTTTCTACAAACCCCGCTGCCAGTGCCCGGGGGCTTGTGGCGTCTTTGCCACCCACCCACTGGACTCCACGGTGGGCTGGGACCGGCCTTCAAGGAGCTAAGCGGTTGGACAGGTGCACAGTTCTCCTCTGCAACCAGAAAGGTAACGTGACCTCACAGACGACCGCCACAGTGATGTGGAGAAAGGAGATTCTGTCAGGACGAGGAGCAGTAATGAGGAAGAAATGGACCCAAGGGAAGGAGGCTCTTGAGGTGAGGAAGGTGCTTAGGGTGGAGGGAAGAAGGAGGACCTAAGGTCACTGAATGGTTTCTGCATATGTGCCAGGCATCGCGCTAGGCATTTTACACGTAATATCTTATTTAGTTCCAACTACACCCCTGAGAAATACGATTACTACTATTTTCATCTGGATGTGAATGATGTGAAAAATGCATGTTTGGAGGGATTAAATAACCTGTAAAGATCACGATGCTTCTGAGAGGTGGCACAGGGATTTGAACCAAGAGTCCGGCTCCGGCGCTCCGGCTTGCAAGTGCCTCATCCAGCCGACTCGTTACAGAGCCCGATCGTGGACCAAAGTGGTGACTGCACCCAAGACGTGGGGCCGCCGGCCTGAGCCAGAGCTGGCCCTCTCACGGTGCTTGAGACAGAACACGAGGGCAGAAAGCATTCTACAAGCGGAGGATCATTTCAGACAGCCGAGGCCTACCTAGCTAACTAAAAATATGTGGCCATGACTTCAATGTAAAATGTAAGACTAAAAACTCTTAAGAACAAAAATCATATTTTTTTTCGAAGACAACACCAACAACACAATCCATAAAAGGAAAAAAAATGGTACTGGATCTCTCAGAATTAAAACATTTGTCTGCAAAGACCGCGGTAAGAGGATGAAAACATCGAGCTGCAGACTGGGAGAAAATATTTGTGAACCACTTATCCAACAAAGAACTGGGATGGAGAATAGATGGAGAATACGCAGAGCTCGACAATTAAAAAATTGTAACAATTCAATTAGAAAATGGGCAAAGAACATGAACACATTTCCCAGAGAGGATATGCAGATGGCAAATAAGCACATGAAAAAATGTTCAACATCATTAGCCATCAGGAAAATAATGCAGACTTAAACCAGAACGAGGAGTTACTACGCTACTCTCAGAACGGCTAGAATAAAAAATAGCGGCACCATCAAATGTTGGCAAGGACGTGAAGGCTCTGGTTCACTCGGACCTGGCTGGTGGGAGAGGACCATGGTCAGGCCAGTCTTAAAAACTGTCTGGTAGTTTCTTATACAACTAGACGTGCAACTACCACAAGACCCAGCAATTGCACTCTTGGGCATTTATCCTCAAGAAATGAAAACTTATGTTCACATAAAAGCCTGTACGCAAATGTTCATAGCAGCTTTCCTCCTAACAGCCAAGAACTGGAAGCAACCCAGATGTCCTTCAATGGGCGGGCAGTAAACAAACTGGAGTACCTCCGCACCACCGAACAGCGCTCAGCAACTGCAGACCAGAGAGAAAGGAGGAGGGAACCTAATACATGCACAGAACTCCAGGCGTGTATGCTGAGGGGAAAAAAAAAAAAACAAGCCAATACCAAAAGCTTGTGTGCTGCATCATCCCATTAGATGACATTCTTGAAATGACAGAGTTATGACAGTGGAGGATAGATTAGGAGCTGGGGGTAATGCGGGGCCAGGGAAGGGGGAAAGCGTAAGGAACGGTACAAGGGCAACTCGAGGAATCCTGTGGGGGTGGAAATGTTATGTATCTTGGTTTCACCGATGCCGATGGTATCTATGGGTACATGAATGCATCATACAACGACACTGTGCAAGAGTTCTGCGAAATATCACCATTGGCGAAACTGGGTAAAGAGTATACAAGATCTCTCAGTATTACTTCGTGTAACTGCATGGGTTCCTTTGTCTCAACATGAGAAGTTTAGTTTAAAAAATATACAGCCAATTACAAGAGAAAAAAAACGTACACACTAATGTATTCCTGGAAAGTTATCTAAAAGGTAAAGGAAATTCCCTACGTCATTCAACAGAGCCACGTAAATGACAACTCCACTGGGCCCCAAGGTTATGCTGATGCGACACAGGCCTCAGACTCCCACCCAGACTCCCGCTCCGCTGCGGGAAGGCCTGGCTTCCCGGCGCCAGCAGCGGCGAGAGGACGAGCGAGGCTGCAGAGGTAGGAAGACGACCATGGTAAAGAGAGAAAAATAGAGTGGCTCTTCCTAGAGCCCTTTATAAATATTCTCTGTCACCTGGTTTTCTGCTTTCCGCCCAAATGGCTGAAAGGAATAAACAACCGTGCCCTTTCTATGGTACAATAATTACGCACCAGGTCTCTGAGTGCAGGGGAAGAATCGAAATCTTGCCTCATGTCCGTCCACCAGGTCTTACCTAGGCTCTGGTGTGTATCTCTCCCCTCCACACCCTACCCAAGGCTCCACCCTGGGTGCTGTGGGTCCCCTCCCCCAGCAGTCCCGCCACCCAGAACAGAGCATCCCACACACATCACCCCTGACCCCGCTCCTCGTGGGTCGGGCCTGCTAGGTCACTCTGCAACATTCATCTCGGTTTTAAAAAAACGCAAGAAGGACATTGTTGGCACAGATCCAGGTGTAATGAATTCTATGTTCTAGAAACAGGGAAACTGAACTATTTCCATTTGAAAGTGAGCACTGGCAGGAAACCAACAGCGCCAAGTCCTCTGGGAGAAGGGAAAAACACGACAAAGCAGGCTGGTTGGTTAACTTGTAGGTCTGTAAGGTGGGCAGATTTCTTGAAAAAGCAAACAAAGCTATTTTAGACTTGAGAGACTTAATTGGCATCCGAGGCCAAGACTATGAATAATGTTACACAAAAGCCTTGCTCTAGTGAGAATTCTGCAATGAAAGCATTCTACTCTAATGGCTCAAGTTTAAGCGAGAAGGATCTAGAAAAGGGTGTTTTCTTATCCACTCACATATGATGATATGTACCATTCGTGGCATCCAGATATAAGTCTCATCCATTTTTTTTTTTTCCACCAGGGCAAGAAAAGACGGATGCTTTTTGGAATTCCTGCGTCTAATAAAGAATCAAGCTGCTGCTTTGGGAGATCGTAGACAGTGCTAGCATGGAGACGTGCTTACGTTTCTTCTTCCTGCCATTAAATGAGAAACTTAATTTATGCATAAGGTAAGTCTGAGAACTAATAATAGCTTAATAGCAATTCTAGATCACTTTGGCAATGAAGGGCAGGAATGGCATATATAAATAGAATTCAAAGACAACCAAAAACCTACTTGTTTTTTTTTTTTTCCTTTTTCATACCCTCCCTGTCCCCTGAAATATTATCAGTGGAATGGAAAGAGAAGAAAAGAGGCAGCCCTGGCTGGTGTGGCTCAGTGGACCCAGCGTTGGCCTGTGAATTGAAAGGTCGCTGGTTCAGTTCTCAGTCAGGGCACATGTCTGGGTTGCAGGCCAGGTCCCCAACTGGGGGCGCGTGAGAGGCAACCACACATTGATCTTTCTCTCCTTCTCTTTCTCCCTCCCTTCCCCTCTCTGTAAAAGTAAATAAATCTTAAAAAAAAAAACAAAAAACCCTGGCACACAGGAAGAGAAACAGAGAAGCTTACAGCCTGGGAATCTAAACCCACGTCATCCTCTTTCACATTGTAAGCAGCTTTGTAAGCAACGAATAAAACGCACACATGAAATAAAGTGTGTGTGTAAACATGTTCACTCCTGGGTTATTAATTTTACTGTATAAAAAGTTGGAAACAACCCTAAATGTCCAAAAATAGGAAATGTTTAATTTATGATGTGTTGATGTGTTGTAGTAATTAAAAGAAGTCACACTTTCAATTAGCAAAAAGTAAAGAGCGAAAAGACCTACTAACAGTGGGAATAAGAAGGAAAGGGGAGTCTCGTGAAACCAGTGGAAAAGGGAATTGTGATCGCCTTCTAGAAATATACTCTGGCAATATCTTCTAAAATGAAAGATACACTGGGAGGGGGTGGAAATGGGAAAGAGGTGGGGAGGACTTGGGGGGGTGGGCTGGGGTGGGAGTAAAAGACAGAAAACTGTACTTGAACAATGATTAAAATAAAAATATAAATAAATAAAATAAAAATACATTAAAAATAAATTATTAAATTAAATTAAATTAAAGATAGATTACCTAGACAAAGATCCTGACGTGGGTACACAGTGTTTTTGTTTTTGTTTCTTTGTTTTTTTTTATTATTTTTTTAATCATTGTTCAAGTACAGTTTTCTCCCTTTTACTCCCATGGTACACAGTGTTTAAAAAACAAAACACCAGCTGAAGACATGCCGTGGAGCCCTGTCTGGGTGGCTCAGCTGGTTAGAGCACCGTCCCGATGTGCCCGAGCTGCAGGTTTGGTCCCCGGTCACAGCACATACAAGAGTCAGTCAATGAGCTCATAACTAAGTGGGACAACAAATTGATGCTTCTTTCTCTGTGTCCCTTCCTCTCTCTCTCTCTCTCTCTCTCTCTATTTCAAATCTATAAATGAAAAGAAAAAACATTTTTTAAAGACATGGCATGGAATCCTCTTAGACAAACATGGAATAATTTTCACGGAAGGAATGCAGACTGAGAGCTGACTTTCAACGCCCTCACCGCCCCTGCTGTCTCGGGGCCTTCCCTCTCTGGACACCAGCCCTCTGGGCGATACCAGCTCTCACTCGGCAGCCGCACAGCGGTGCGTGTGGACCACCCATGCTGCCCAGTCCATCCAGCCTCTTCCTTCTCCCCCGTCTCTCCCTCCCACCCCATCACACAAGCAGCTGCCCAGTCTGGCTAACTCTGTGTTTGCAGCGATGGCTCTGACGTGTCCCTTTCGCCTGTTCCTACACCCACCATTCTGGCTCCAGACCACAGTACCTTTCGCCCGAATTATCAAATGGTGTAACTGGTTCTCCCTCCTCCCGGCCCTCCCTGCTCCACTTGACTTAACACACGGCAACAGAGCCATCCTCCATGACACTCTGACGGTGATGCTCTTGGGCACAGGGTGGGTGAGGCCTCCCTCCAGGCAGAGAGCAAACCTCCGCTCCCTCAGCACAACGCTTCCCATCTTCAAACACCTGGCTCCCAGCAGGGCCTGACTCGACAGCCCCAGCGACTGTGCACTGAATGGGGTACTAGGTTTTCAATGCTGTCCCCCCAAAATTCATGTCCACCTAAAATCTCAGAATGGGACCTTATGTGCAAACAGGGTCTCTGCAGAAGTAATTAAGTAAGGTGAGACCTTGCTGGGTGAGGGTGGGCCCTGAATCCAGTGTCTGGTGTCCTTACAAGACACCGTGTGAAGACTCAGAGATACGTGCAGAGGGAAGGTGGCCGTGTGATGGTGGAAGTGGGAATTAGAGGGATTACCTAACCCAGTTCCAAGCCAGCAAACACCCAGGGTTGCCAGCCAGAGTCCTGGGGGGACTCCTTCCTTGGGATCTTTGGAAGGAGGATGGCTGTGCCAAGGGCCTGGTTTGGGACTTCCACCTTCCCAACCTGTGAAGAGAATAAACTTGTTTTAAGCCACCAAGCCTTGGCAATTTATTACAGTAGCCCTAGGAATCTGACACAATAGTTAGAAGATTTCTGGTGGCAAAACAACAACAACAACAACAACAACAACAAAAGAAACATCCAGAAAACTCAATGTAGCTCAAGGAAGAAGACATTCCTCATGAAGACACCACTTCTGTACTTCGGGAAACCCCAGAAAGGAGGTGCAGCTGTGCCTGGGGAGCGTCCAGAATCAGAGACACAAAAGTGTCCCCGGTTCTCCTGCCGGCATTGCCCTCTTAGGATCTTCGTTCCTTTCTCTCCTCTCTCCTCCCCTTTCCTCGTTTGCCCTCCTCGCCTTCCTAGCTCTCAAGGTCACAGTCATCAACAGCTATGCGATACCCAAAGAGAAACTGACTACTTTTTTTTTTCCAGTTTCAGTTCCAAAATTTGCAGGGAAGAACTGGTTAGGCTGCTGGTCAGAATTTCACCAACATTCACCAAATGATATTATACGGTCAGAAGATGATTCTTACAGAAACCACGTGGTTGCAGGATACCAAGAAGATGCCTTTTACAGAAACTATATGGATGAAGTAGAACTGGAAGAGGGAAAGAGAAAAGCAACAAATCGCCCCCTTGGGACATTAGTGTCCGCATGCTTCCTTTTTTCTGGAAATTCTTTTTTCTCTCATTGTCTCTCTCTATTGAAATTGTGGGTCTTTCAAAGGCTAGTAAAATGTGACCTTTCCCACAAAATATGGCAGTCTCTGACACTGGACCACGAATCCTCAAAAGCAGAAACCAGGTGTGGGTGTCCTGCTCTGGCCTCTTCCCCCCAGCAGGCCTCAGCGACTCGTGCTTCTCCCCGAATGCCCTGCTGGGTCTGTGCATCCGGGACTCACCCCACCCTTCTCCGGGCTCCTGGGGGGCTCACCCTGGGGGGCTTCCTGGATCGCATTTGCCATCTCCCGGCTTCTACCGAAGACATTCATAAACACGCTTTTCTCCTTCTCCAAAGTGTTGTTTCCTTGTAGACAGGGGTACCTTGCACACAGCAGGCAGTGATCCCTCATTAAATGGAATTCCCCATTCCCACCCTCTCTTCCGCGGCTCCCTTCCTGCACCTTGATGTGTCCCAGACAGAGATCCTGAACTGGGCAGGAGTTCGACACCAGAAAAGACAATTAGGAGATTTTAGAGCACTTCTGCCCACAACTCCGCTGGGTAGGGGGTTCGAGCATAAGATCAGTCATGGTCAAGTTAAAACTTCAATGTGACTACCAAAAACTCAACGTGAGATTCTGCTACGCCGTCTGGCAATGCTCGACTACATTCGCCTTTCACATCAGTAAGTCCTATCACTACAACGTTGTGCACTTGCAGCTGTTATGTCCAGGGTCCTCTGCAGGTGTACCGGACCGTTGGCTTAATCCAGCCACAGTTAGTCCAGGTCGGTCCGCAGTCCCTCGCACAGTCAAAGAGCAAGTTAACGGAAAGACCACGGCACCATGTGCTCAGGGCAAGAGTCATGCTGCGAGCTGGTACAAAGGCCAGAGCAGCACATACCGCAGGCACAGAACACAGTGAGGACCAGGGGGTGGGCTGGGGCACTGACGACCCAGGCGGAGGCGTGGCTCCCTGCTTCCCCTCCCCCACCCTGTGGCCCCGCACAGAGGAGCTTGCGGGTGGACTAGCACAGCCATCAGGCACGGGAAGGGTCAGGCTCAAGCTCATTCGGCACCGCCTGGCCCCTGGGCCAAAACCACTCTTCCCCCCCACCCCCCACCCCGCCATCCCACCTGCCATCCAGGTGGGTGTACTTACTCCAGGGTGACTTTCGTGCACACAAAAATTGTTCAGAAGTTACTCTGATTTTGAAATTAATATTTGACTCTACAAAGTCAAAACCCAAGGAGACTTTTCTATAAGCTTATAAATTCAACTTACAATTTTGTAGATATATAGCTGAATTTAAGCAACCACTTCTACGGGGGCTTTCGATTAATATTTGGTCACATTTCCAAATTTACTTAATTAACCTACATTAAATATTTTAACTGCATTGTAAATTTAGTATATTCAATTTTTAAAAAAATATTTCAGTTGTCTGACAAAAACTCTTTACAAGTACTTGAGTAATTCATATATATCCAACAAATTAATCTTATTAATAGGTTAATTCTAAGTTCTTTTAAATGCCCAATATTACATTTAAACTTCGCAAGATTTCCACTTAAAATCACAAATGTAAATCAATTACTTGAATTACAGGTTTTAAATAGTACTGCGCATACACTGTTATTCTAACAAGTTATAGTCCCTTCAACGTTATAAATACTTAAAATACTAAGTATACAGATTCCTTTGCCCAAAAATACTAATATAACGTGTTTAATTTTCTTAAACATTTCTCTATATAACTGTAAACCTCCCCAATATTTAAAAAAATGCTTATCCCTTAAAAATTTTTTGTATCTCAAATTCTTTGGATCACACATCAGAGCCGGTTCAGTTTCGTACGAGGTCTGGGGCCACGAAGGCCCAGGGGACCCTGCTGGTGGCACCGCGACCGGGGAGTCACTGTCCACTCTGAACGCAGCACAGACTCAGGAGCACAGAGGGGAGTCACCCCCACCCCCGCCTCCCAATCCCCCCTCCCCCCCAACTCTCGCCTCCAGCCAGTCCCTCCCCTGGGTAGACACTGGTTTGGCCAAAAAGTCCCTTACATTTTTTTTCCCTGTGATGGCTCTAGGAGCGCTTCGTGGTCTTTAACTTTATTTGAAACAATTTTGTTAGATTGTACTGTGATAGCTGTCATATCAGCGTGCATTAAAACAAAACAAAATTGGTGAATTTTTATGCAGCCATTTATTTTAATATTGAAGATGGAAGAAAATATGCAATTTTTTGGCGCGTTATGCTTTATTATTTCAAGAAAGGTAAAAATGCAACTGAAGCATAAAAAAAGATTTGTGCAGTGTGTGGAGAAGGTGCTGTGACTGATTGAACGTGTCAAAAGCGGTTTGTGAAGTTTCGTGCTGGAGATTTCTCACTGGACGATGCTCCATGGTCAGGTAGGCCAGTTGAAGTTGATAGCGATCAAACTGAGACATTAATTGAGAACAGTCATGCAGAAGATAGACAAAATACTCAACATACTCAAAATATCCAAATCATCAAGTTATTGGTGAAAATGAAAAAGTATGTCTTTTACTTTATGGAAGAAAACTCAACAGTCTTTTTGGGCAACCCAATACTTGCACTCTGAACTGGGCTGCCCTGTGTAACCCACAGGATTTTGTGGAAATGATGGAGAGTGACTCCTGAATCAGGTCCTCAGACATGGCTGCCGCCTTGCTTGCCTCGGACCGTTGGCCTGGAGGACGCCAGCTGCGTGTGCAGCCCCAGGGAGCGGTCTGTGTGGGGAGGGATGGAGTCTGCCGACCACCAGCCAGCAGAGTCTCTGGCCCCCGTGGAGCCTTCGGACAGCTGCAGCCTGGCCAACAGTCCGACCTTCACAGAGACCCAGCTCCAACCCAAGCAGCTCCTTCCTGCTCCTAAAACCAAAAATCACTAAGCTGCTCCCCAATTCCTGATCCACAGAAACTGTGAGAAAGTAAAATATTTATCATCATCTTAAGCCCCTACATTTTGGGAATGGTCCTATGAACCAACATCCCCAAATCTAAACCATGTTGGTGTCTAATTCTCAAGCCCCCCAGCTCCTACAAGCCTCCACTCAGGGGACTACACCATGTTGCTTGGGTTGAACCGTCTATGGATGGCTTCATCTCATCCTGAACATTTTCTTATTTACTCTATCTGCCTGGTCCACGCTTTTACAAAAACTTTCAAGTATATCTAAACCTGTGTGTCGTAGCCTATGACGGACTCTACTGTCACAGCTCCAAGGAGATGCCTTCGGCTGCCACTTAGAATCAGGGCGCAAAGTTGATGTTATGACAATGAAAGGTGGAAGCATCTTCTCCGGAAATGCACAGCTAAGGTGTCCACGAATTCTCATGAACACTCAGACCTAACGTGCTAGAAAAGGACTCGAGACTTGCCGCTCCCCAGCCCCCTCTGCCCTGCCCTCCCCGGCCCCGCCAGTGACACCACCACCCGTCGGGGCCACAGCCCGGAGTCAGTCTGATTTCTCTCCCCTTCCCACGCAGCCGACAGGGCAGTTCCCTTAGACTCCCCCTCAGGGGCTCATTCTGAGTGTGTTAGCTGCTCCTCCTCTCCGCTCCCGCCAGCCGGGACTAAGCCGTCGTCTTTCACCAGGACACTGCAGATAGCACCCTGGCTGCAACGCCCGTTGCTTCTCTCTGGAAACATTCACATCCAGGTCTTTGGGGGGCATATTTTCTCTGCCTTGGGTAAGGCCATAGCGGTGAGCTGGCCGAGTCAGGTGGTCAGCGCCTTGTTTAATTCTGTAAGGAACTGCCCAGCTTCTCCGTTTTGCCTTCCCACAAGTCTTACACGCGAGCGCCAGTGGCCCGGGGTCCTCTTCAGCTGGAGGTGTTGGCGTTTGCTTTTAAAGCCCTTCTAGCAGGGGAGGGGAGTCCTCTTCTGTTTTTCTAATTGATGCAAAATTCACATACAATGGAAGGTATGGATCCTAACTGTACACTTTAATGAGTCTGGAAAACGTGTACACCCATACAATCAAGATGCAGAACATTTTCGTTGCCGTAATAAGGTGTCCCCTGGGAGCCCCCCCCTTCCAGTAAGTCTCTTCCTGCAGAGGCAGCCACTTCTGGGGGCTGTCGCCACAGGTACGTCTGGCTCCATCCAACCCTCTAAAGAAACGGCACAGTACACATGCTTTGCGTCCAGCTGGCCTTGCTCAGCGTAATGGTTTTGAAACTCACCCCTGTTGTACATTATCAGTGGTTCTGCGTTTTTATTGCTGAGCAGTATTTACTGTACGGACATATCGCAATGTGTTTATACACTCGCCTTTTGATAGATGTTTGGGTTGTTTCCAGCAATCCCATTCCCAGGTATCTACCCAGGAGAAATGAAAGCGTAAGTCCGCAGGAAGGCAATCATAGCCGGCTTCCTGTCTCGATCCGCCAGGATCCATTCTCCACGCGGCAACTAGCGGGATCTTCCAAATGAATTACTCAAGTCCCACCACTGCTCTGCTTATCACCCTCTCGTGACTTCCCACGCGGCTCAGGAGAAACCACCAGCTCCCTACCCGGCTGCTGAAGCCCATCCTCACTGAGGCTCACCCCTGGCTGGACAGGAACCTTCTGGGAACCGTCGGAGCCTGGGCGCCACCTCAGAACAAGCGAGTCAGAACCCCAGGGTGAGGGCACCACATTGTTCTGAAGGCTCCCTGGGAGATTCTAACCGGCCCCAAGTTTGCCAGCTCCTGCCAGCGTGACCTGGCCCCGGCTCTGCCACCTTGTCAGTCATCACTGTCCCCTTCGGGTGCTGGGATCCAGCCACCCCGGCCTCCTTTCAGCTCTGTGAACACAGCGACTCCAGCCCCACCTCGAGGGCTTTGTACTAGTGCTTCTTCTGCCTGGAATGTTCTTTAGGTCCCAGAGTGAATGGTTCTTTCTTGTGATCAAGGTCTCAGCTGAGATGTCTCCTGAGAGGCGCTATTCCTGCCCACCCAGTGTAAGGGAGCCACACTCGAGCGTGCTGCTTGTTCAGTGCTCTGAATCACACTCACTTCTAATAGTGTCTTGTTCGTGCATTTCCCTGTGTGTTTGCTGCTGGCCGCCCACCCCCGGGCCCCCTGGGCTGTACCTCCCCTGAGAACAGGCTCCTCACCTGCCTCGCTCCCCGCAGCATCCCCCGGCATCGATCGTCGTGCCTGGCGCACAGTTTTGTGGGTCTGAGGGGTAGTTGTTGGAAGCGTGGAAGAGCACACGTGAAGTGTGCCTGCTCCCTGAGAGAGGGGGCAGGAGCCAGGAGCATCCGTCCAACCTTCTCCCCTCCTCCGGGTGTTAGCATGAGCTCCTCTGTGTACAGGGGAATGAAGAGACTCCATCTAGCCCGAGGAGATCAAACCCAGCTACCGCGGTACATGGGGCCTAAATGGCAGAGGGGCTGTTCTCGGCTTTCAGCATCTTCTGCCCTAACCCGGTGCCGTGACATCGCAGACACGCAACGACTCTATTCCGTCCACAATGAAGAGACTGTGAGCTGCTTTGAGGGTGGGAGGGGCTGGGGGGGCGGAGGTGTGGGGTCCACTGAGGTGGAGGCGTGAGTGGGGACTAATTAGCCAATCTCCAGAAAAGGAGCCGGGAGCTCGAAGGAGGAGAATGCCTGCGTTTGGCCCCCTTTGGGGAGCCGTCACCACCTGCAAGCATGAACTTCAGTTTACTCTAGGTCAATGGTATTCCAAACCACTGTTCTATTCCACATGTCATTTCTCTATAGAAGCACACCAATACGTTAAAGCAATGTTTAAAAAAAAGAAAACTAAAAGGAAGGGAAAGACACAGATGAGAACATGAGGAACAACTTAGGAACATCTTTGTGCTCGACCCAGCACTGGACACACTCAGGCACTGCCTTACTGATCACAACCCCATGTGAGATGAACTGTAATGCAGCACTTGACAGATGAGGAAACCAAATGGGGCTCAGAGAAAACTCGCTTCTCTTTGGAACAGTCTTATGACGTAACTGGTGTGAGAAGACGGATAAAAAGCACACAGGATGTACCCGTCAAACACGCAGACGACCCTGGAGGTGGAGGAGCCATCGAACGTGAGAGCCCAGCAGCCCGGAGCTGCCCACCGTCCTGGGCAGGCCGAAGCACTGGGCCGACACCAAGGGCTGGACACAGTGTGGTGGACAAATAAAATATAAATCCTGCCGTCCGCTACAAAGGGACGGAAAGAAGGAGACCTAGTTTGCCAAGAGCTTGTGCAAAGATAAAAAACTAAAAAAAAAAATGGTGGACTGCTAGTTTAGCAGAGGGCAAACGTAGACGATGAAAATGCGACTAGGACAACCCTTGCGCACTTCTTAGTGGTCCTTACCTTGCCTGACTCCTCTCCAGAATTCATCCCTGGAGAGATTGTTAAAATTCTCTCCTCTCTGGCATCTGTTACATCCGATTCTATCTCCAGCTCGGAAGCATGCAGAGTGCCCATCGAACGCTAACGGCCCCCACACCATAGTCCTCACTTGTGACGGTTCTACACCAGCTCCACGTATCCTACTGCTCGACCCCCCCTCCGGACAGCACCGAGGAAGCAGGCAACACGGTCTCTCCCATTGTGTGGATGAGAAAAGCTAAGTGATTTTCTCAGATCAGAACTAATAACGTTAGCAGCGCCCAACCCCAGAATGGACTTGGACGGCTTCCTTCTCCTTCACTCGTTCCTTCCCAGTCCGTGCCCACGTTCTTGCAGTCCCATCCTCGGGTCCCGGGTCCTCTCACTTCACGGCCTCTCTGGTTAATCCCCGGTAGACGGGACACTCTGGTGAACCCTATGGTTGCCTTCTATACTTCCTTCCCCAGCTGCACTGACCTAACTACCTCTACAAGCTGCAGAGGAGGCTGCGCCCAGCCCCAACCCTGGCCCCAGAGCGTGAACAGTCATCGGTTTAAACCAAACACGACCCTCCCCGTCCCCGCCGTTTTCAGCGCTAATTTCAGTGCTGGGCGAGCGTCAGCTGAAGCGTGTTGGAGAAGAGTTGTCCCGGCTCTTAAACAGAAACAGCCATCAGCAGAGAGCTCTCTTGTATCGCGTGGCTCTGTCGGCCCGTAATTTCTGGAACTGAGGCAGCTGTCTGGGAGCCCTTCACGACTTTCAAGGGTGTAAAGGGCTCCTGAGACCAAGGCGTTAGAGAACTAAGGCCGAGCCCACGGCAGCGCCGTCCCTCCTCAGGGTGGTGGGAGCCGTGCCCCGAGTGGTTTTCCTCCCGTGAGGCCGTGCGTGGTCGGCCCCAGTACAGCCATTCTCTGCGAGGCCCCCAGGGCTCAGGACGATCCTGCTCCAAGTCCATCAGATCCCTGCTTAACCTTTCGGTGGCCCCCGTGGTTTTCTGTCCAGCACCCCACTTCTCTCGACTTATTAGCGCCTCCCTGTGCACCCCAGCCGTTCACAGCCAACGCAGTGTCCAATCAGAAACGATGCTGGTGGTTTCCGAGCCTGCCCACCTGTTCTGTGTTTTGCTCTGGTCTTTGCAGCAGAGGAAACTGAGGGCAGTGAATTGGTTGCAGAGGTGATGGAAGAGGAGCTGAGTTCATTGGGGTGAGGAGGAGGCAACCTGAGATTAGCAACGATAGTTAGCCACCACCGACAGCAGATCTTAGGGCTGGAGGGAGGAAAGGAGGAATCGGGGTCACCAGGGCCCCAGGGTCAGGGTTCCCCAGGGACATCCGGAACCACGGTGGGCCTGCTCTGCAGATGCTGGGGCCGTGGAAGGGACAAGCCGCTCAAACGGGGCCTTCAAAAGCTGAGGACCCCCCCTGCTCTCGGGTCCTGCCTGTCCCACCTCATGCCCCCATCCTCCAGCTGCCAACTCCTGCCCGTCCTTCAAAACTCAGCCCCAGGGTCACTGCTACAGGAAGCGGCCTCTGAGCCCACGGTGGAATCCACCCGCCTCTCTTCTGGGCTTCCAAACTGCCGTTTCTCAGCATGGTCACCACAAAGTACCCAGACCGCCGGGTCGTCCAGTTTCCTCACGAGACACTCAGCTCTTTCGGAGTCGGGGGGCATCGCTTTTCTCGGTGCTGCGTGAGCCCAGGACAGCATCTGATAGTAATGTTGGGGGCCACTGCATGTGCTCAGAAAATGTTTTGTGAACACATTCATGAACTAACGCTGAGACCATTGGCTTCTGGGATGTTTCCTTTTCTGAAGCATCTGCTTTCCTTCTGTTTTTTTTTCTCTTTATGTTTATTGTTGACACTATTACAGATGTCCCCATTTCTGCCATCCTGTCCCCCCCCCCGCCCCGTGCTTTGCCCATCTCTACCCAGCCCCCGCCTGCTTTCCTTTTTGTTTGTCCAAGACCTGAACTGTCCAGGAAGTTCGGGACCTTTTTCTTCATATACCAGCTTCTTCCCATGGTCCTTGAGAGGAAATATTTAGCTTCCTTTAAAAAAAAAAAGATTTTATTTATTTTTTAGAGAGAGAGGAAGGGAGAGAAATATTCAGTTGCCTCTTGCATCCCCCCCAACTGTGGACCTGGCCTGCAACCCAGGCAGGCACCCAGACTGGGAATCAACCCAGAGACCCTTCCACTAACAGGCCGGCACTTAGTCCACTGAGCCAGCCAGACCTGTTTAGCTTCCTAACACTGTCTTTATGCCTTGGGATGTATAATGATGTTTTCTGGACCCCCAGCCTCACGCTCCCCTTCAAACTGTCTTAACTGAAAACTTACTTTAAAAAAAATCCTGATTGCTTGTTATCTTTACAGAGTTTATTTCCACTTCCGACTGAGACGTTCTTACAGGCAGGATTTCTAGGAGATGGTGTTTTTATAAATCAGGACAAATGAATCCCTAAATCCACTCACATCAGACCCAGGCCACTAAAGATTTCTTTTCTGAGTAAACGTTTTGTCAGCACGAAGGCAAGAGCAGCCAGTACACTTTAAAGACAACTGGTAACACGATGCCCGTATCGATGGAATACCCAAGAGCTCACTTGGACACACCAGGGACTTCGTCTGTCCTTTGTGGTCAAGACCAAACACTTTTGAGGTACTCCGAGAATAGTCATGATCTGTTGCAGGACGGATCTGACTCATGGTTAGCCGTTTTAACAATTCTGCTGAAATGCACCTTAAACACTTTCATAAAAGTATAATTTGGATAAAAGCTATTTTATTTGTCAAAACGCACGACTGCGTAGTTCTTTTGAAATAAATAGTAGCCATGATTTCCTCAGCATCTATTTCCATTTTGCTTCCAATACGATTAAAATTGATTTTTTAAAGAGTCTCAGAGATGCACGCCATACTTAGCCACCCACAGCCTCCCACTGTTGGTTACCACCGCGTGCAGCTCTGTCTCACCCCTCAGCTGCGTTTTCCCTCCCTGCGGGCAATGGCCATGTCTTGTATGATGCACTTGTTGGCCCTCATCGTGTCTATCAGGCGTTTTAAACACAACAGACATCCATGAAAACGTGTGTTCTGACTGACGGTTTTGACAGTAACTCGAAACACCCATTCCTCCAGTCAGGAGGGGAGACTCGCTCCACGTAGGTCAGTGAGGAAGAGATAATGACACACCACTTGCCAGGCGTCCAAGCGACGCCCACTCAGACCCTGCGGGGCGTGGGGCTGGACGTTCAGGACCCACGGCCAGTCTTCTCCTCTGGAGAGGCTGTGGCTCCAGGTCTGGGCACAGAGAGAAGCCCAGACCTACCCTGTTTCTCGAGCTTCTAGAGTGGGCTGGCCTCTTTTTTTTTATTGTAGCATCTCTATTCCCTGAAAATACAAGCTTGTATTTGCTTCAGTGTCAGGAGCCTACCCGACTCGAACAACACAGCTGGCTTGAACAACACAGTTTGACTTTTGATAGAGGACCTCAAGGCTGGAAAATCTTAGGTGAAGTAATAGTTAATGAGCTTGGTAATCAACGCAGGTAAAAGCTTTTGTTCCAGGAACAGAAGGTACACCCACCCTGACTCCAGGAGACCAGAAGCAGCCCCACCTGTTCCTCAGGAGGACCGCGAGGAATTCAAGATGATATCTGGGCCATTGTGCTCCAGGGTGGGATGACCACCGCCCAGCACTCAGCTAGAGACCACCGCCCGGGGCACGGCTTCAGACCACCGCCCGGGGCGAGAACGCTGAACCCAGTTACCTTTTCCCTGAATTCCAAGCCCCTGACCTACACTTGGTCCTCCTCACACAAAGGGCCACTTTAAAATGGAATGTAAGATGGTCTGTTAGGGTACAAACCCGCCACCTTCTCAGACTGCCAGCCATCCGAACAAAGCACCATAAAGATTCAGTCCCTGTCTCTGCTTACTGGGTTTGGCAGTGACAGGCAGCCCCGACTCCGGTGTCTTTTCCGGTTTCACTTTTACGTAGATTTTTCAATAAATATTAGTTGGCCCTCCACATCCCTGGGTATAGCATTTGCAAGTTCTGCCAATTGTGGATGTAAAACAGTGTTTTTGAACCGTGGTCGGGAGCCCGTGCGTGGAGAGGGGTAACTGTACGCGTTGACCTACACTATTTTGTGTGAGGGCCTGGAGCTTCCTCGGATGCTGGTATCTGCAGAGGGTCCCAGGACCAAACCCCCAAAGACACCAAGGGCTGGGTGTAGCTAAGTTTTGGGGGAGTCAGAAGTTATGCACAGATTTCAAGGGTCCACTGTGTTTTATTTCAAGAGCTCATCAGCTTCCAATTGGTTCAATCTAGTGGTCCCATTCCACGCTGCATGGGGGACATTGTCTGATGAGCGCAGTGACCAGCTCTGGCACAGCTGTGAGTGGGAGAAGCAGGAGACGCTGCGGAATTAGGTAGCATTGAGAGCTGCGTCTCCAGGAACGGTGGGTGGGACAGGCTCGCTGATAGGGAGTCCTGGACAAGGAAGTAACGACTGGCCCAGCTAACCCAATTTACCTGCTACACCCGGCGACTCCAACAAAAGTCAGACAACAGAGGGAACTGGGGTCCGAGATAAACTCGTTCCGCAGTCTAGATCAGGGGGTGGCAACCAGGGCCTTGGGGCCAAACCCCGCCCTGTGGTCTGTTTTTGGAAGAGCTAGGAATGCTTTCTACAGGAGGAAGAATAGGCCGTGGAGATTTGAAGTGACAACACCTAAAATATCCACTCTGGGCGTTTTACAGGGAACGTGTGCCAACCCCTGCTCTCGGTGAGCTTGCCGCCTTCATGTACTTAACAGACACTCGCCGACATCTGCCGTGTCCGGGCCCTGTTCTAGAGACTCGGTGAGGCCGCCGAGTTCCTGCCCCGGGGGAGCTCAGACTTCGGGGTGGGCGAAAAGAGACCCCACATAGTCATACACATCAGCCCATAAACAGGCCAGTTGTAGGAAAGGGCCATGAGCAACATAAACAGGGCACACCCACAAGGGGAGAAGAGCCAGAGGGGGGAGGGGGTGGCGAGGGAGAGCCTATCTGTGCAGAAGACAGCTTTGGGAAGATCCTGAAGGGCAGGAGAGACTGGGTCACCAGGAGGAGGTGGCCTCACAGCCAGAGCGGGCGGCGAGCGGGGGTGGAGTCGCGGAGGCCGAGGCGCCGCTGGCTGCACGGGGGAGGCCTAGACAGGCCCGCGTGTGAGGGCGGAACGTGGTGGGGGATACAGTTGGGGGGTAGGACGTGGCCCCGGAAGGAAGGAAGGAAGGAAGGAAGGAAGGAAGGAAGGAAGGAAGGAAGGAAGGGAGGGAGGGAGGGAGGAAGCAAGCCATTGAAGAAGATGTGGTCTCACGAATATTTTTAAAATCTCTCTGGCTGCCAGGAGGTAGATCGTGGAGAAGCAAGAGTGGGTTCTGCTGCAGAGGTTGTGGCCATCCTTCAGGGGAGATGCGGCGGTGGCTCGGGCTAGCACGGCGTCGTGGGGGTGGAGGATGGGGGGGTGGGGGAGGGGGGAGTTGTGAGACTAACGGGTGGGGGAGGAGAAGAGAGGCCCCGGCGAGGTTCCGAGATTCCCGCCCGAGCCACGGAGTGGGCGGCGGGGCTGGGCACTTCATCCACGTTACCTTTTCTTAACTGAATAATCAAGACTCTGGAACTTAGACTCCTGCTTACGTGTTAAGAAAAATTTTCCTGGCTGGCGTAGCTCAGTGGACTGAGCTCGGGCTGCGAACCAAAGTGTCGCAGGTTCGATTCCCAGTCAGGGCACATGCCTGGGTTGCAGGCCATGACCCCCAGCAACCGCACATTGATGTTTCTCTCTCTCTCTCTCCCCCTCCCTTCCCTCTCTAAAAATAAATAAATAAATAAATAAATAAATAAATAAATGAATGAATTAAAAAATTTCAAAGCTAGAAGAATTATTCCTGGTACTGAGTTTTCTGAACTTTTTGCATGGGTACTGTTCTGCAGGGGATAACCGAGTTAAAAGCATGTCTTTGGCAAACTCCAGACCATCTTAGAAAACTGCAAAATGGTTTTCTTCGGTGGTGTGTGCTTTCTGTCGGAAATGACCTCGGGGGCTGCCATTTTGCCCTGTGGTTTTGTGACTCTGTGTCTCCCTTTGGGACACGGCTGTGAGCAGACTGAGAACCGCAGGCCCCCGTCCAACAGCGCCCGCCTGCCTGGCCTCCTCCCTCTGCCCGTCCAGGGCTGTGTGCAAGCTGAGAACCGACGCTGAGGTTTGCTGCGAAGCATTTGAGGAGGAAGCGAATGCTCAGGGGAAGCTTTCAGTTTCCTTCCACTTACAGAAGTTGAATTGCAAGAGCTCTCTCTTTACCATGAATCACCAGGTCCGGTGCGAAGCCGGCCAACTTCGGAGAGTCAAGTTAAAAGAGGAGACCAGTGACTCAGCTCGCCCCTTATCTCGCTCCCGCTTCAGGTCTGAACGCCCTGGACCCGGGGCCGCATGTCCCACCCGCACGGGAGCTCTTCCAGGTGTCTGCAGTGGCCAGGGAGCTGTTTCCAGAGGCCTGTCCTGGAGCCCTGGCCAGCCAACTGATGGAGAACATCAAGGCCCAGCCCCGGGCCCGGAGGGGGGCTCAGGGCAGAACAGTGAGACTTTGGGTCTCTAGGAATGTCCCTAGTCGACGGCAATGATTTAGACATGACCTAGAACCCCTGGGAGGTCTTGACCATTCTCGTGTAGCAAGCTGACCTTACTACAGAGAGAAGCTTTTTTGAAGTTAGTTTTCTAAGTCTGCTTTTGGTCTCCGCTCACCGACTCCTGCAAGAACTTGTTTTAGAGAGCAGTTTTCCTGACTACCCTCATTGTTCCATCTCCCACAGTCACCACACCCAAGATTGCCGTTTTGATTCTGCTTCTTTGTGCTCACTTTGTTGTGGGTCTTTCTGAGCCTCAAATGGTGCTGAGCAATGAATAGCTACTTTGAATCCACAGGTTCACGGCCTAACCACTGGTTATAACCAAGTATCACTCTCCCAATGATATTTCAGCAGAGCTAGTTGCTCAGATCACACGCATCTCCAGTGCTGCCCATTTGCACCCACCCACACGGGCTCTCTCTGCTCCCCTCTACCACGGAGGCACACCCTCCAGTCAGATACATCTGAGTGATGGAATCGGTAGGGGGAAATGAAGGCAGGACCTGTGCCCCATTAATGCCAACAAACTTGTTGAACTATTTAAGGCTGTCTCTCAAAGCATAAGTGTGTGTGTTTTAAAGTAGCACTTACAATCCATTGAGCTTCCAAAATAACTCTTTCCTATTAAGCCTGGATTGAGAAGTGGGGTTAATTTTCCAGGGTGCGTTTTTTGTGTGTGTGTGATAATTACAGGACTTGCAGATTAGAATGAGTGATTTGGCAAGGTTCTGTGGCTAATAAAAATACACACAGAAACTGTAACGTTTGACTGCTTCAAGGTTCCTCATGAGGAAAGCATTACCCGTTCCTGATAGGCCAGTTTGGAGTTCAAGCTCGCACATTAGTACATACTTAGGGGGAGATGCCTTTCAAGTGACATGTGGCCCAACATTCCCCATAATAAAAGACACAGTCCTGTTATGCAGAAATTCACAACTAATAAATGAACTAATAAAATATAAATTTCATGAATCAAAAGATATTTAATAAAATCGGGGGAGGGGTGATAATTATTTTGCCAGCCAGGCTGTATAGCTTTCTGGTTTATTAGAACCATATGTGAGATATTATAACGCTGCTCTGAACTCTGAGAGCACATCGCCGTTTATTTAACAGACATTTCGGTACCTCCTGGGTTCCGGACACCCTGCCAGGAGCAGGAGGTGAAAGCCCGACAGGTAATTTTGTCTGAACACTTGTCAGAGATCTTAGCACTATCATTTTAATTGCACGTGGTTGAACTCGGAGCATTGTGAAGGAGTGGGCCCACCGCCACTCTGACGTTTAGAAGCAACTGGCCACGGTCTCTTCAAGTTCAAACTCGTTACATAGTTATAGTACTGACTCAAGGGCATCCGCTTCCAACTTTGGCAAGCTCACCGAAGGTGGGAGAAAAAAACCACTTTCCATGTCTCTGAACAAAAATCTTTTGTTTAGCAAAAAACAAAAACAAATAAAAACCAACAAAACCCTTCCCCAGAGACAATGGAGGAAAGGAAAAGGTTTTTGTTAGGCGTGGAAGGGGGGTGGGGGCACAAATCAGGGCGCATTTTACAAGGTGGTCCCTTGACCACTGACCCCAGGACCCTTTTTTAAAGATCCATTTTAGGCTTTCAGAACAATTGAGAAATAGCGTGGAGATTTCCCACACAAACCCCTACCTCAGCTCCCCTGTTTCCCTATTCTTGACGTTTTACCTTAACATGGTTATAACTAATGATACATTATTAATACCTAAAACCCATATTTATTTAAATATTCTTCATTTTTATCTAATGTCTGTGAGGGAGCTTTGTCCACAGAGCCCCCTAGCCGCCACGGATGAGAATAAGTCTACCAAGATATGATCTGCTTGGGGAGGAAAGATGGCCGATCTCTCCAAGGAGAAGGACCAGGTGCCTGTTCCTCAATGGGCTTATGCTGGGTTCATTTGCACAGGAACACAGATAAAGCTCATTAGTCATTGCCAGGCAGTAAGGATCAAACAGTAGATAACAAAGTACTCTGAGGGCCTATTTTGAGTCAGGGTCAGATAGCTAAAGAGCTGTAAAACTTTGAGGAACAAACTTACTTCTTGCTTGGACCCTTATCAGTTAATTGAGAGCATTCTAAACAAAGCAGGTTTCACAGGAATTTACATATTCTTTCTTAGGCCTGATCGCCTGGGGAACCCGCCCTTTTCAGCACAGACCTGCACCACCCTGTCATTGTTTCAGGCTTAGGTGGAGCAAGGGAACTAAGGCAGCCAAGAGATAAGGAGATTTTCTCACAGACAATGAGGACTCAGGTTTTGTCAAAGCCGAGGGGCGAGGGTCCATCACCCCCTTTTACTGTGGCCCCCAAAGTCTTTCCTTGGGGGCCTCCCACATGATCGTGCCTGTCTTAGATAGTTTCCCCCTTGGGGAATCTTACCCGTCATTGGCTAACTGACCAAGCATTGGGGGCCAGTTATGGATGAAGAAAAAGGAGCAGAAGCGAGGCTCCTAAGCCAGGGAGATAAGCGTTTGTCTCCTTGCTGGCTTACGGTCCAAGGTCATTCCCTCAGCCTTAGCCTTGGCGGGGGTTCCAGCTTCTGAAACCAGGCAGGGCGGTTCCCAACGAATGGGCCTTTTTGGTTCCAGGACATCACATGCTATTTCAGTCGTCGTGTCTTCTTGGCTGTAAGTTATTCAGACTTTGCTTTTGAGGGCCTTAGCAGCTTGGCGGTGTGCTGGTAAGGTCTGCTGCAGGCGGCCCTCTACTGGACTCTGCCTGAGGTTCTGCTCTTAAGGAGTGGGGGGAGTCATGTGCCCCTCATTATCGGCGGAGTAGCTATGTGTTTGGAATTCTGCACAAGAGATTTGTCTCTTCTCCCCCATTTACTGATTTATTCAATTATTTATTTTAGCATAGACTCATGGATATTTATTATGTTGGGTTATAATCCAATACTATGCCACTTTGTTACTGAGTCACTTAAATTGTTCCAATGTGGGCTGCTGGGAGTTCTTCAGTTGGCTCCCATGACCTTTTGACACACTAGATGGGTGGCAAAGAAGTCAGAAGTCAAGGTCAGGAAAATGTATCTTTTACATTCGTAATTATTCTTGGTGCTAAGCTAAACTCTGTACCAAAAAGACATGTGTGTATATTACATAATTTGGGGGAGTACATATAAACAGACAAGACTGAGTGGAAAACGTAGGATTAACACAATAAAACTCATCAGTGAATGGACGAATGTGTGTCTGGCATGGAGAAGCACAGAGTCAATACATTTCAGGGAGGAGAATGGAAGGTGGGGGGAAGGGAGGAGGCACAGCCAGGGTGGAGAAAGCACTTAGAAGGTATCGAGATATATTGTTGCCTGAAAGGAGTAAGCATAAAGAAAAAAAAAAAGAGTAAGCTAAAAAGTGGATAAAATAGACTGCCATGTGTGTGGAAAGGGAAAAAAAGAGTGTATCTATATATATTTTCCTTGTATATACATAAAATATCTTTGGAAGGATACACAAAATCTAATTATACTGGTTGTTTGCAGGAATGCGAAGGGAGGGAAGAAAGATTTCTTACTGCATGTACTTCTGTACTTTTTAAAATTTGAGCTACATAAACTCATTTTTACAAGGGAAAGGCACTGACCTTTCAAAGTCAGTGGGTCAGAAAGGAACACCACCGGCACGTTTACGGTACGCGGCAGGAGCGGCAGTTGTGGGTGCTGGCACCCTTGAATGGTGCACCAAGTGACCGCTGTACTGTAGTGTCACTAACTCAGCCCTACGTTCGTGAGGAAAAGGGGTGAGACCGTGGCAGCGGTTCCACATCTGTCATCAAGGCCTAGAAGCCACACGCAACACCCACTGACGTGAACAAAGCAGCAACCAGTTACTGAAAAGGCGGGTCAAAGTCACCCTCAGTGTTCTAGAATAATCTTCTAAACTTTATGTTGTAATTTTTAAAAAGATTTTATTTATTTATTTTTAGACAGAAGGGACAGGCGGGAGAAAGAGAGGGAGAGAAACATCAATGTGTGGTTGCCTCTTGTGCGCCCCCTACTGGGGGCCTGGCCTGCAACCCAGGCATGTGTCCTGACTGGGAATCGACTGGTGACCCTTTGGTTTGCAGGCTGGCACCCAATCCACTGAGCCACACCAGCCAGGGCAATTTTCTAAACTTTAGAGTCTAAAAGACATTGAACCATGAGGTGCAATTTCAGCTTACCCTTTCACACCACCCACCATGGGGCATATTGGAAAGGCAACTTGGTTGGCTTTGTCCCCCTCCCAGCTCACTGAACTCTATGTCCAAAGTTTAATGATGCAGCATTGACCTGCACAGTGTAAGAATCGCTGGTCACTCAGCTATCCCCGCAGGTTCATTACCAGCCATGAAAAGATCGCAGGCAATCCACTGTAAACAACGCAAGAGAGACAGCTTTTCAGTAACCACCAGGGAGCAAGAGATCACAGTAAGACTCAACACCCTTGGCTGGCTCATAGTCAAAATCTTACATTAGAGCCCTGGCTGGCGTAGCTCAGTGGATTGAGCGCGGGGCTGCGAACCAAAGTGTGCAGGTTCGATTCCCAGTCAGGGCACATGCCTGGGTTGCAGGCCATGACCCCCCAGCAACCGCACATTGATGTTTCTCTCTCTCTCTATCTCCCTCCCTTCTCTAAAAATAAATAAATAAAATCTTTTAAAAAAATTTTACATTAGGCAGACAATTCCTTCTCTGAGCAAGAGGTAATTCCTGACTTGGTTTATATACCTGAGGTTTATCCTCTCTACCACCAGCTTCCAGCACCGTCACAATTCACCTGCAAGACATTCACCAACAGCGCCCGTGTCACAGCTATATATTTCTGTATTAGCATTCCTCTCAATTAAAATTTGCATATTGATTTTTAGAATCACTTATTTTCATTAAGTACCTATAGTCTGATTTCTTATCATTTCACCTTAGAATCTCTTCTTGATCTTTTTAAAAACATTTTTTTGAATTCCATTTCATGTTACGGTTTTACTTAGGATTTTTTACATAAAATATTATTTTCAGAAAACTATTGCTTAACCGTTTTCTTCTGTTCCTTACTGCTACCGTTGAAAATTTTCTGACTTATTTTTAAACGTTCTTTATTATACCTTTACGGGAATCATGGACAGGAACAAAGGCTTGCAATGTGATCAGGGCCACACAGAAGTTCAGGTCACCCATGAACAACATGGCCAGACCTCTTGGGTTCAAAACCCAGGAAAACCGCTTCTCAGGTAACCACGGGCCAGAGATTTAACCTCCCTGCTCCTCAGTTTCCTCAGCTGCAGAATAGGGCTATTTACGGTGCCTACCCCATAAGTATGTATGGAAGATTATGAGTGAATATATACGAAGTATGTTGAACGGTGTTGATGTAGTACGTTTAGTTATTCTACCTAAATAATTTGTGGGCCTACTATCTGGGACTATTTTTTTTTTTACTATCCTTTAAAATTTTTTTTAACTTTTTTTTTATAGTTTTCCCTTTTTAATTCAGTTGTAGATTCCCAACATCATCATCATATGTCTTATTCAGTACCTATGCTGGCACACCTCCATTTCCACTGAAAAAGTTAGCGGTGGCTTTGCCAAAGTCCAAGCTGGGTTTTGGGTGTTTGTTTGTTTCTTTTTTTCTTTTCCTCATTCTATTTCTTTCTCTGAAATCTTGTTTTCTCATCTTCAACCAGATGCCACTTCAGGTGATCACAGAATTGAGAAGCCAGCTTAGGAAGGAAAAGGCAACCTGACTTTCAGGGCCCCGAGAGATTCTATGAGCACCGTGGAGAAAGGCCCAGACATTACGCCTAGAAAATGCCGCAGGAGGACGGAAAGGGACAACCGCCTCTGCCAGCGAGGCGGTCACTCTAGAAGCGTTCTGACACCAGAACTCATTCCGACCTTCTTATCCGAGGTTCTCGCTGCTTCATCCTCTCACGGGCGTCACAGCGGTCGAGGGGACGAGGACAAGAACAGCACACGCCGTTGAGTTTCCGAGAGAATCAGGGATAGAAATGCGGAGGAAAAAGAAGAGGAGAGAGGCTTCTTCTTCTTCTTCTTTTTTTTTTCAAGAGCGAGTTTGGACAAAGAGGTAATGGGAACAGGAACGAGGGTGGTAAATGCCATAAGAAAGCAGCACATATCCAGGGAGAAATATGGGCACCAATGCAGTGCTGGGTGGATGACGATAAATAAGCACAGCTCCGCTTTGAAAGAAGAAATCAAAGGGGGGGAAATCAGAGAACATATGGGGAAATAACTAGAAGCAGCTGAAAGGACGAACCTGGAAGGAAGAAAGGAGCTGAAATGCACAGCACTGTTTGAGAGGGCGAAGAAAGGTTTTCTTCCTCTGCGGAGCCCATATGCTCTGAAAGCAGAGTCGCGGCGACGCAGCCGTCTTCGTGGTATTCACCACTCCAACCCCATGTCCTCTCTTTTCTGACATTTATTTTTATTCAAATAGGCTGAAAAAAAAAATCCCTCGTACTAGAACCTTGCCAAATCCTATTTCAAAAGTCTGTAAGAGACTTGACGCGGTGGGAATAGCGTCGGAGGGCTGGGCTGGGCTGTGCGGTCACACCGCTCTGGGCTGTCCCTGAAGAGCGTGGCGGGTGCGGGCAAGTTCAAATTTAGCTCACCGGGTTGGGGGGGGGGGCGGCGGGGAGGGCTCGGGTTCCTTCCTCCTGTGATCCAGCTGGCTCTGCTGTCTTCTGCGGCAGCAGACGGAGCCTCTGGCCCCAGCCAGTTGTCAGAGCTGCCAGCGGTCAGAGGATGCCCTGGCTCCTAATATAGCCCGAGAACCCACGCACACCTTGGACCAGAAAGGCCCCCACCCGGCGTGACGCAGGGAGGGCAGGGGTCAGGGCCTGTCCCAGCTCCAAACGCACTTTCGCTGTCTGCGAGGCCCCTCTGTGGGCGAGTGCCTTCTTCTTTTTTATTTCCTGCTTTCTATTAGCTTTAGTGACATTTTCGGTTTTGTTTTTCTCTGGGCCCTCTTTGTCCTCCCCTCCTCCTATACTGATTTCATTTTTTTTTAGTTGTTTCCATTATTGGGGTGTGGTGGGGCGGGGGAGACAGAGGGACTTCCTCAAACACATACAAGTAGAGACAATGGTTTAAACTTCCCAGCGTACCCACTGCCCGGCTTCATCGGGTACAAACGAATAGCCAATTTTGTTCCGCCTCTGGTTACTCTGAAGAAATCCCAGGCAGGATGTCATTTCACATGTTTTACTTATGTTTCTCTAAAAACGAAGGGTTTTTAAAATAAAAACAAAATTACGATCCTATCATCACGCCTAAAAAAATTAACAGTAATTCCTTAACATTGTCAGACCTCCAGGAGGCGTTCCCATTTCCCCAACTGTCTTCGCTCGTCTCGGGTACTTTCTTCTTTTTCACCGGCTTGCTTGTTTGGCTCAGTATGCAAACGCAGCCCCTACACTGCCATTGTTTGGTCAGTAGTTTAAGTCTCTCCTCCCTCTGCTTGTCTTCCATCGTTGTCTTTGTCTTATCTTGTAATGTTTTTTAATCGAAGAAACTCGATTTTTTGAGCTACTGAGTTTCCCACAGTCTCAGTTTTGCCGATTCCATCCTCACTGTGTGTGTGCGCATATGTGTGTATTTGAATGTTCTACTCTCTCTTGCGTTTCCTGTGAAATCACAGGTAGATCCAAAGCCTTGATCAGTTTCAAGACTTTGTTAGGGACCAGACGACGTCCTAAGTGAGGCTATAAAACTGGTCAGTTGGTCTCGAACCCGCGGCAGCCAGGTGTGGTGTACAGGTGGGTGATTCTGACAGTAGCAGGACTTGTACGTCTGAAGGACCACGATGTGTGGGGTCCTGTCTGAGAAGGAAGCACTTCCACACAGCTTTCCTCTTCTTTTTTTCTTCAATTAATATGATTACTTTTGATTATATGAGCATATCTTCCCCAACATTTTATTATGAATCGTTCAAACATCTAGCAAAGTTGAAGAAATTTCGTAAAGACATCTCCCCAGCATCTAGATTTAACCAGTGACATTTTGCTAGATTGGCTTTATCACACAGTTCCCCATCGATCCACGCCTCTATCCATCTATCCATTCTACTTTTTACATTTGTTTATTTTTTAAAACCTTGTTTCCCTTGTCCACACTACTGCCGGTGTCCCCATTCCCCGCCCTCTGCCCACACCCAGCCCCAGGGCCCCCCCGCCTCGGGCCACCCCACACTGCCGTCTGTGCCGTGGGTCATGCGTACATGAGCTTTGGCTGATGCCTTCACCGTCTTTCGTCCAGTCCCCCCTCCCCTCTGACGGCTGTCGGTCTGTTCCATGTATTTATTCCTCTGTTCCTGGTGGGTTGTTTTTTTGTTTGTCAGTTTATTTTGGTCGTTAGATTCCACAGATAGGTGAAATCATAGGGTATTTGTCTTTCTCTGACTGGTTTATTTCACTTAGCATAATTATCTCCATACCGCTTCCTTAATCATCAGCCTCTGTCTTGGAGCCTAGGAGTGACAGTGAGGCTAAATGGAATGACATTTTTACAGTACAATTTTAAGGAACTTCTTGAGCCTGCTTCCTCTTGAGCCTGCAAATCTCCGACATCGGGAGTTAAGGTATGACTAGGCTTGTCCATTAGCTAAGTGACCCTCACCCAGCAGTTTTCAAGATTGGCTGATTCCTAAACAAGTATTTTAAAGGCACTGTCTCATTAAATTCTCACAAAACCTCTATGAAATGGGGATCCCTAGTGCAAAGTTCAACACACCAGCACCTTTTAGTTCCCCTGCAAATAGCAAAACTATAAACGTTGCATCGATGTGTACCAGGGTTTTGCTCTGTTGACTGTCATGTGAATATTGACCACTGTCATCATCGAGGTCTGCTGGGCTCCTAACTAGGCTCTGTGGAGGCTCCTAAAATAGGACAACACAGAACCTGTAATTTTGGCGATCTCAGCTTTTCAGATTGTTAGTTCAACAGACGACACATGCACACCCATTGTCCTCTGCACATTCTCTCTGGTTTTGTGTGTGGAAATTTCCCAGAAGGGGGAAAAAAAAACCCCGAAACTAATCCCAAGGAGAGGAAAGAAAGAGAGAGAGAAGCAGAAGAAAGAAGCAAAAGAGAAGAGAGAAGGTTCCATGACATAATGACACTTACCCATGAACTGCAGCCTGTATAACTCAGGCCAGAGGGAAATAGCAGCTTTGTAGTGTGTTTTATTGCTCTCCCCTAAGATTGTAGCAACAGAGGAAGAAGCAACAAGGAAAACACTGGAAGGAAACAACAACAAAAATATGCTGACGGGCGGCTCACCTCCCACACGGTGATATTTTCTTTGGTCAAGCTGCTAATGTCATGTTTGGAAGGCAGGGCGACTGGGAGCTGGGGGCAGTGAGTATATCCAGGAATAATTCTCAGAAGTCCTCAATCCAGTTCGATAGTGTCTTGCTAACCCTCAAGCCTAGTAATTCATACACACTTCTACACACAAACACAGACTCATTCTGCTCCGGTCCTTTAGCAAAGAGAGGGCAGCCTGTAGCTGAAGAGAAAGCTCACATTACAAAGACTTCATTACTTTTACAAAATATGCACCCAAGGACATTTACTAGTGCACGGAGAGCTATTACCATAAATAATTAAAACTAAACTATTCTTCTCCAAATGAATGTACAAAGTACAGTGGGTGATTCAGAGCACTAAGCTTTCCCAACCTTCTGCTTTGTACACGTCTGGTGTAAGGACCCACCCGGGCCACTAAAGCCATATTTCTGGTCCTTCCACAGAGACTTTATAAAGCAGATTTGCATGGGGCACGAGGACTTGGAACACTGAGCTCTTTCTGTCCAGTTGGTCTTTTTTTCCCTATAGTAATTATTTAAAAGAAAATGAAACTGTTTACAGGCATCTTTGCACGAGGGACCCTCCCCGCAGAATTTCACATGAACACTTTGACAGGAAGTTCAAGAAGCCTGAGCATCGAGCCACGTGACATTGCTAAGCATCCTTGACCACCGCAGAAGCCACGGTGATCAGTGCCGAGGAGCTTCCTCCTGCAGTCTTCCCAGCTCCATGAACATCAACTGTGGAGCCATTGCCACGTGACCCAGATGGTTCCCTGTGCCCTTCCACCCAAAGTGCACTCTCCGGTTCTGCTCACAGGCAGCCTGACATAGCCGGTAACTGCCTGGCTGGCTTCTGCGTCAGTCCTGCAGGAAACCGAGGTTGCCGAGAGAGGCGAGAGCTATTTTAGGGCCGGTTTCTGTAGTCAGAATTCTCCCGAGTAGGTCAGTCAGCTTCCAGGCTTATCCTGATGTGAGTCTTCTGAAGGGGAGTAGTTTTTAGGAATCCCGGCAACCTTGATGTTCTTCTCTAGAATTAGTCTGACCCAATTTAATTCTCAAAACTCAGCTCTAATTCAAAAGCGGCCTACAGAGAGCCTGACCTACGTTTGTATTCCTGGGGCGACTTTAAGCAGAAGTAAACCTTTCCTCCCTCCGTCCCTGTTCAGTGTTTCAACTCAGCAGGAATCTGGTGAAGAATGCGAGCTCCGTGTTTCGCAGCTGCGCGCCCCCTGCACGGGGGAGCACCCACGCGGCGCCCAGATCCAAAGGACTCACGCCAGATTCAGGACACCTGGTGTGAGACACGCAGCACGGTCGTCATGGGTTACAGCCACAGCTACACGGCCAGGGAAGCGATTCGAGGAGAATGACAGGTCACTGCGCTTTAGGCACCCTGAAGCTCATCATCAGCGATCAGAGGTGGGTATGACAAGACAAAGTACAACCTTCGTTTTGCCCAAACGTTGACACCTCTCCGCTGCCCGCTTCCTTATGAACACTGCAGTTACCACGGGTTCCCGACCCGCCCTCCCCCTCTCCGGTTTAACCGCATCGCCCACCGCCAGCTTCAGCGCGTGCAGCCATCTGCGATGATCCAGGACGTGTGGTAAGTCCACCCTCTTGTCTTGATGTCTACTTAGCCTTTCTCCTCCCCTATACAACTCCAGGGCAACATTCAACCATAAAGAGGCATTTGGACCTACTAGAGGAGCCAAACTGATGGAACTAAACAGTCTCATCTGACAGATTCGTGCTATACTTTATATGCCATGTTTGAGCACCCATTCCCTCATGGGTTGTACATAATAACAGGGGAATCGTCAATGGGTGACCAACCAGAAGAGGCAAAACCATGAAGGCTTTTAAAAGACAAGGAGTAGGCCAAGTGGGATGTTAGAGACATCGAAATGCCTCCTCCATCCAAACCGTCTTCCTTTGTTTGTTCCTACCACAGGCTGTCTACACCATGTCCCACGGCATCTGGGGATGTCCTGTCACCTCTGGGCTCAGGAGGGTGAGAACGTGCAACACGTAGCCCCCGCGTCGTCACCCCCCCCCCGCCCACACCCGGCACCGACAGCACTGACCCATCACGGCTGGGTTTTGCTGAACTCGGACGTGCCCTGCACACGTCTCGGTGCGCGGCAGGGAGCCACTGGCAACGGTCGGCGCTCGCTTCTGAGGGAGAGACGGTGGGCTGTTCTGAGGGTACGGCTTTGATGTCTTGAACACTCCACGAGATGTCAGACTCGATGGCTTTCCCAGACATACGACCTCTAAAGAGCAAACGTTTACATCACCGGACAATGAGACTTGGTAAAAAGGAAAAAGTATTTGGTGGAGAAGAAATCAAGGGAAAGTTGGGGCGCGAGTCTGGGGCAAGGAGCAGCTCTCTGGAAAATGCTCTGACACAGGGAGACTTCGGCGGTGAGATGAATAATCACTCTGTGCCCGGGCTGGCCCGTGCCGGCGAGGTTTACATAAAGCAGAAACTTTCTAGAATGAAAACACTAGGCCTTCCATCCATTTGTTCCTGTTTTACTTAATCAGAGACTAAGTGTATTTTTATAAATATTTAAAACGTAGATAGCAAGGAGAGATCAGGAAATAATTTTATTTTCAACACTAATTTACCCATTCTCATCTCTCCTGTGAAGTGTGTCCTGTTTTCCAAAATGAGGAAGCGAAGGAGACAGTTAAAGGGCAAGTTCGGAAGGCAGAAGAGCGTGACCCAGAGACAAAGTGCATACTAGAAACCCTGGTGAAAAGAAGATAAAAGAATCTTAGTACCATGATTGCAGCAGCAAAAGCTTTTGCTCTCAGGGAACTGGGGGAGGCTGGACCATCATCTGCTTGAAGTTAGAAACCTGTGTCGAGGAGACAGGCGGAGGCCTACAGTTCGTCCTTGGGCCCAGGCCTCATTTCCGTTCAGGAAGCAAGCACCACCTGGGTAAGTCTTCTGGCGATACAAACGTGAGGCCAGTCAGTCCCCACCTGGGTTAGTCCATTCAGGCTGCCGTCACAAAACAGCACAGACTGGGTAGCTTATGAACAATAGAAACTTATTTCTCACAGTTATGGAGGCTGCGAATCCAAGATCAAGGCACCAGCAAAGTCACGTTCTGGTGAGGACACTCTTTCTCGGTCAAGGCTGGTGCCTTCAGTGTCCTCCCACGGTGCAAGGGGCTAGGGGTCTCCCTGGAGCCTCCTTGATAAGGCAGTAACCCCATTCCTTAAGTTGTGAGGGTTCTGCTCTCACGACTTAAGCACCCCAAAGGCCCCACCTTTCATTACCATCACCTCTGGGGGTTAGGATTCAACCTATGAATTTGGGGGGAACGCAAACATTCAAACCATAGCATCAACCCTCAAGGGAAGCCCTGAGCTCACAAAGGCACACAAACGTAAAACTGATGTTAATGTTCTGCATAGTCACTTAGATGAGTTCACTATCTCGTCTAAAGAACCCTGCCTCTCCAGAGAGAGAAAATGTGTTCCTCCCCAGCCTGGATCCCCACTCTGCACGCAGAACAATTCTTTCCTTCTTGGGGAGATGAGCGTTTGGCCTCATCCAAACATTTGCTGACAGGGAGATCAGGGCCAGACTGTGGCAGGAAGGGTGTTCAGGCTCAACTTTTCTCGGGTTTGTGCCTGAGGAGTTAGACTCCCGAGGGGAGAGGCGACTACGTCTTCTTCGTGTCACCCCGGCTGCAGGCTGGGCTGGCTCCCCGGCTGTGGGCCCTGTGCGAGAGGAAAACTCAGAGTCCCCGTGCTCGGAAAAACAAGAAAGACGCCATGAAACGTGCTGAAATACAAATCTCTCTCCTTTTTCGTAGTGTCTTGCACGTGCTATTTCACGGCACGCCCCCTCTGACACCGGGACGTTCGCGGGCGCGTGTGGGAGGCCGTGCACACTGATGAACACGCCCTCCTTCTCTGCACTCAGGCGGCGCCTCGATCCTGTTTTTGACGAGGCCCCGACCATATACTCACAAATGCACACTGAGGACGCACACACCTACAAAAATTGTGAGACGGCTGCATTTTTTGCTGCAGAGCCCAGCGGTACGAGAACCCTGCTCACTCCGTTTAGAAAGAACCCCCCACCCTTGATATCTGACCACCGGGACCTGCCTTCAGGGAGAATCCTATCGAGTCCGTGCGACAAGAACCCCCTACTCCTGATGTCTCCCCTGTCAAGCAGGCAACCCCAACCTGTCCCATTGGCCAGAAACACAGTTCACATAACAATATGAAGTGGAGGAAAGATGAGCCCCAATTACTTCATATAAATCGGTGAGCTTTAAATTACTGCATTTATCGGACTCATGGCTAACAATTCGGGATGAAAGCCACCTGGTCTCTATTTGTGTCTGTCTATATATTTGTGTATGTTTATGTATGTATATAGGTCATGTATATGTGACATTTTTCTACCTTGGAATGATTTTACCAAATTAATTTACAAACCTCCATAAAAGAACTCTGTTCAAATTGGCTTAGAGATAATTTAGCACTTATATAAAACTAACCCACATGTTTTTCAAGTTCATGTGACGTGAATCTTTGATAAATAAGACTAGTTTGGTCTTATTGCTTTGAGAAGACACTCTGTCTTCAGAGTTTTGGCACTAAATATTGTACAAGCAAACCTTTTTATGTTGCTTGGGTTTACTAGTCACGTAAGGTAATATTCTATCTACTAAATGTTTAAGATTATAAAAATTACAAACTCAACCTAAGAAGAAACGGACAAGGATGCCGTGGAAATGAATTTGCCGATGCCCATTAACCACTGCTTCATGCACATAAACTCAGCAGACAAACCAGACGCCCATGTATTTAACCTTGACAGGCTTTGCCGCTGTGACACTCACTCACCTAACTTCAACGTGCCGTAAAAACAGTTCACAGCGAAGTAGCGTGAGATGCTGGCTAGCTTTGTTTAATAATGTATGTCTGCCCGAAAACCGTCTCCAAAGTCTTTGTGGGAAATTGCAATCTTCGAGTTATGCTCTGTTAAGTAATAGATATTTGTTAAATATCTAGATCATTCCTAAGGAAGATAAACTACTGGAATGTTCATCACTAAGCATACATTTAAGTACCTTTGGTTCCTAATTTTTCGTGTTATAAGAAGCTCATTGTATTTGGGCCTGTTAATAAGCATGCTCTTTCTGTCAGTTTGAAAAGTTGTGCCGCGAGGAAGCACACACCTAGAAAAATCGTCGGATGGCGCGACGGTTCATGTTGTGTGTCATCGTGACTGCACAAGGGTGGTCCAGAGAGCCGGAAAACACCATTGCCGCTGTGCCTGGGGGCGTCTCTGGGAGAGACGGGCCTGTGCGCCAGGGAACTGAACGCAGCAGACCGCCCTCCCCAGAGTGGGCGGGCATCACCCCGCCGGGGCCCGAAGAGAACGAAGAGGTGGAGGAAAGAGAATCCCCTCTCTCTACCTGAGCTGAGACGCCTGTCTTCTCCTGCCTGCCCTTGGAGGTCAGAGCTCCTGGCTCTCGTGCTTTGGACTCAGCCCGGGACATACACCATCGGTCTGATTCTCGGGCCTTCGCACTTGGATTGAACCACGCTACTGCCCATCCAGGGTCTCCGGTGTGCAGACGGCAGGTCATGGGACTTCTCGGCCTCCAGCACTGTGAGAGGTGATTCCTATAGTATCTTATATATTTTGTATATACCCTATTGGTTCTGTTTCTCCGGAGAGCCGTGACTAACGCATATGATGTATTCATAACATTTGCTAGGCTCTGCCCTTGACCAGTGTGGCTTAGTTGGCTGGATGTTGTCCAGCAAACCAAAAGGTCACTGGTTCAATTCTGGGTCAGGGCACATGCCTGGGCTGCAGGTTTGGTCCCCCATCAGGAGGAAAACCTATCAATGTTTCTCTCCCTCGCTTTCTCCCTCCCTTCCCCTCTCTCTAAAAATAAATAAATAAAATCTTTTTTAAAAATTTGCTAGTCCGCTACAGAATGGTGGTATGTGAGAGACAATTCACAACTGTCTAGTTCCTAATTTTCACTGTAAAAAAAAGTTACTAATGGCTGAAAATGATAAGTATATGTAAATAAAACTACAAGTAACAAGGGTGAAGAGAAACAACTTTGCATGAAGAGTATAAGAAATGTAGGCTGTGTTTTTGTTAAGGGGAAAAGCTCTAGAAAGAGAAAGAGGAAAAGGTAAGATAAAACTGAATGAATATAAAATATTATAGGTTAGTAGAAAAGAAATCTCATCTCACATGGTCAAAGCTGGCTCAGATTGGATGGTTTATTTAAAGTTTTGTTTTTTTCTCAAAGAAACCTCAATACCAAAACTACATTGATATGAAGCTAAAATTTGGTTTTCTTTCTGTTACAAATGATAATGTTCTTCGACTATTGGTCTGCTCTTTATAAGAGACCCTAAAGGGTCTTCTTTACCTTCTGCACAATATGCCTAGGAAACTGAGACCTTGTGTCTCATCAGAATAATTCCATGTGCTTCATGCTCACCTTTCTCATGTCCTTGATTATGTCAGAGAACCAGGTCTTTTCACTTTTTAAAAAAGCTAAGGTGTTTTGCAGTCACGTTATCTCCCATAGCTACTTTTGAATTCCTGTATTGCCACTTTGGCTGAATAGGTAAGTTCAGTACTACTTCACGGGGACCTAGGACGGTACTTAATCAAGCATTGAAGCCTTTTGACATTTTTGACAATTTTGCTCTTTTGAAATCAAATCCTAAATGAAATCTTCATCTTGAATGGACTTTGAGTTTCTCGGAGGACCTCTGGAAAATCTCAAAGGATCGGTCCTTTCTTTCACCTTGTGGAGAGAGAGATGTTAAAAACTAACTGGGCTTGTTTGCATGTCGAATGGCCCACAAATAACTGTCAGGTGAGAAGGGGTGCTTAGCCTCCTCGGGGTTATAGTTGTGTGGGTGAATGTCACTAATAAACGTACATCAATCACTGTTTTAAAATGTTGCACGCCACAGAAACAGCCAAATTCCCCAGTCAAATGGACTCACATCAGCTCTTTGACCATGGCCATTTTGAGTTTTTCGTCGCCCACACACAGTTATTGTTTTGCTCCAACACTTTCTTGAAAGCGTTCGCAATCAGTGACAGGCCAGAGAGCTTTGTCCTCAACCAGGAGAGACGGTCTCCGACACCTGTGGGCGCAAACGCGATGGGCTTTTTGGTGGCACTGCTTAAAAACTTTTAAGGCCATGCCGCCGAGCTGGGGAAGGATTTCCAGAACTCTGGCTGAGAAGCTGACAGGTTCGCAACGCCGCTAACCCAAGACCCAGCTGAACAGGAATCCATTACGTGGGACTGAACCACCTGATGAAGGAACTTGGCTACTTTTCAGTGCTCTGTTTTCTGGCAATAACGTGTCCCTCTCTGCTTTCTCTTAAGCAAGCAACACCCACACCGGTTTAGTGGTCCTACTTTACAAACAGAAACTGAACACATTTTGTTTTCTTCCTGCCTAGTGCCTTCAGAATTGAGAAATTCTTATCGATTATATTTATTTCCATGGCAAAATAATTATTCGTATGAGTTCTTTAAGAATCTGCCCTCCCTGTAACAGAACGTAATTGGAAAAACTAGTTATGTAACGAGTTTTGACTGGAACTCGACATTCAAGAAGGACATGCATAGAATCTGCTATGACCGGACCGCCTGAAGGCACTGCAGTGGCCTTCGTGGCACCAGTGCTTACACAACCCTTGTGGGAAAACGAGCCTGGGCCCTGGACGGCAGAGCCCCTGGTCTTACAGGAGAGTAAGGGAGGCCCCTTCCTGGCAGGCCCAGGAACCCCAGGATACCTTGGGGACTTCCAGAAGACAGGAAATCACCCAGATCTATAGGTAGTGCAGGTAAAGTTTCGTAGCGAGTTTTTGGCTTGGCTCCCTTGCCTCAAACTATTTTTAAAAGCCTAATTTGAGATTCTTTACTAAAAGTTCCAGCAACAGAGACTTAAAAAGGTCTGTGTGATGAATTATATTGTCGCTGATTTTATGTAAATAATCAGCCCTGGCTGGTGTGGCTCAGTGGATTGAGCACCGGCCTGCAAACCAAAGGGTCACCAGTTCGATTCCCAGTCAGGACACATGCCTGGATTGTGGGCCAGGTCCCCAGCAGGGCGCACATGAGAGGCAGCCACACATTGATGTTTCTTCCCCTCTCTTTCTCCCTCCTTTCCCCTCTGTCTAAAAATAAATAAAATCTTAAAGAATAATCATAATCAGGCCAAATCTAATGAGACCAGATTTACTTTGCAAACAAGAATCAAAAAGGAAGATGACTATAGAGAGAAATTTCTTATTTTATAAACTACAGGAAACATTTGTGTTTCATACGTGATAAGAAAACTATAGCACACCTCTGTGGGTTATCGGGTTCGGTTCCTACTTATTGTCTCTGAGGATTTGTTATTTTTCTGTAAACTGGACTGGATCCAGCTTTCTCATACATTATCAGACCTTATCAAATTTCCAATTCTAGTTTCCTCCAATTATCTGGCTCCAACTCTCCAAATTAACGTCTGCCATTTTCCTCCCGCCTCCTGCACTAGAGCCGCCGGGAACGCCAACCTGCCTGTGCAGACCCTCGCTGGGACGCTGGGTTGTCTTGTACTAAAGCAGCCCGGCCAGCGGAAGTCTCCGTGTGGGCAGTCAGCGTGCCCACAGCTGCAGCTGGGCGGCCAGCCGGGAGGTTCCCCAGGAAACGCCTCCTCCACGCTCCGCCCCAGAAGAAGTAACCTCCGCTGCGACAGCGATGTTTACCCCATCAGCAAAGACATTCACCCCGCAAACCAAAACACCCATCAGATTGCCTCGCTGTCCTCGCGCCACTCTCTAAGGATGCTTTGAGCGTGGCATCTCCAGATCTTCTCTACTGGCTGCCTTTCTGTCCACCTTTCAGTCCCGTTTCAACAGAAGCCTCAGCTGGTCCTTCAGGAACAAAAGACAGCCAATGGGAAATGGGCTTGTCTAGAGGAAGGAAGACTGTCTTGTCTTTCCTTGAACAGGAGGAGGGACAACAAAGACTCTCTCCTGACCAAACTTCAGACAGGTTCCTATGAGTCCTCTTCCTGACTAGGCCTCGACACTGGTCCTTGCTGGGGGCACAAAACCCAACTGTAGCAGGAATCCTGCGAACTCGGTCCAGAGAGAACCCCCACCCTCTGAATCCACTCAAATCCCTCGTTCCCACCCTCGGCCTGTGATCACCCCCACCGCCTTCAGCAAGAATAGTGTTTAGTCCGTTCAGCAAGAACCTGTCCACCTCTGATGTCTCTTCTTCGTCCCCTCCAATCTTTGTCTATAAATCTCCAGGGTCCTGGCTGTTCCCAAGCTCAGCTGATCTCTCTCCCCCATTGCTATGGTCCTGACACCTATCGTGCCAGTCTGGGTAACGGTTTCCTTACTGCTCTAATAAGTGTCAGAACGATTTTTTCCTTAACAGCACCGCAGGTTCCCACCCTGAGCTACAGCCCATGGCCCACCAGGTCCGCCTGCTGCCGCCTGCAAGGCCGCACTCCATGCCCACCTGGGTGCAGGTGACTTAAGACAGGTGTCTGCGCCAGGAAGCACAAGGTACCCACCTTGGCTGAGGGCGAGGGAGCAGCGAGGTCCCCTCGTCTCTCCGGGTCAGAGGGCAGGTCAGAGATCTCAGTGCAGATGCACTTTGGGACACCTGTGCCCAGCAGATGGGACGTTTCACCAGGTCGCCAGCAGCACAGGGGAAAGGAAGAGGCTTGAACGGGAAAACGAAAAACAGAAAAGCTGCGATTTGCCCCGGAGCACATCAGGAAACCCCCTGAGAAATTTCAGAAACAGCAGTGGGGAGACTGAAAGGATGATGCTGCAGCGATGATCAGTGGTAACGCAGTCACCTAAAGGAGACGTGCCTTCGTCTTGAAGTTACACCCTGACGAGGCCAGAACGTGCGGGTTGTGCATCCTGGAAATGATGAGTAACTAGAATTATCATTCCTATTCTAAAATGCAAAGAAAAAAAATCTATGCCTATTCATCACTTTTAAAAGCAAAATAAACCTGGCTGGCGTAGCTCAGTGGATTGAGTGCGGGCTGCGAACCTAAGTGTCGCAGGTTCAATTCCCAGTCAGGGCACATGCCTGGGTTGCAGGCCATGACCCCCAGCAACCGCACATTGATGTTTCTCTCTCTCTCTCTTTCTCCCTCCCTTTCCTCCCTAAAAATAAATATGTAAAATCTTTAAAAATAAATAAATAAAAGTAAAATAAAGATGATTTCTTAATTATGACACCAAAAGGACAGGCAACCAAAGGAAAAATAGACAAACCAGACTCCATCAAAACTAAAATCTTTCTGCGCCTCAAAGGAGTAAAAGGGCAACTCACCGAATGGGAGGAAATATTTGCAGATCATATATATATATACATATATATATCTGATAAGGGATTCATGTCCAGAATATATAAAGGTATATCAAGGGGTGGCAGGGAGTTAACATTGAACAGTTGAGAGTCTCAGTGTGGAACGATGAAAAAGCTCCCGAGATGGGTGGTGGTCGTGGCTGTACGACAGTGTCAATAATGGACCTAGTGCCACTCGGAACGGTAAATTTTATGTATGTTTTACTATAACTAATAAAACACAGGAACACTTAACTACCCAAGACCCTGCATTTATGAAACCAATGAATCAGGGGACGGTCACGAGACTAAAAGGATTTGTCAATGTTTAAATGATTTCCTCCACGGAAGACACTCTGCTAGAGCTGGCCTGTCCGTTCCCAGACCATCAGACACTGGTTAAAGCCGCCGAAGGAGGTAGAAGGGAAAGGCGAAGTGAAACGCAGAATACGCCGACCGTTGCGAGGCTGTGCCTGACTCTTCACAAGGCTAGTGAGTATTCTGTTTATACGGTTTTCCAAATGTTTTTTTTTTTAATTTCTTTTTTTTTAAATTTAATTAATTAATTTTTTTTTAGGGAGGGAAGGGGGGGGGAGAGAGAGAGAGAGAGAGAGAGAGAGAGAGAGAGAGAGGGAGAGAGAGAGAGGGAGAGAGAGAAACATCAATGTGCAGTTGCTGGGGGTCATGGCCTGCAACCCAGGCATGTGCCCTGACTGGGAATCAAACCTGCGACACTTAGGTTCGCAGCCCGCGCTCAATCCACTGAGCTACGCCAGCCAGGGCCCAAATGTTTTGTTTTAAAAAATACTCCAGACTTACAGAATACAGTGCCATGAACTTCCTTACACCTGTCATTTAGGTTCACCAGTTGTTAACAATTTTTCTCATTATCTTTCTGTCTCTCCCTTCTTTATATCTCTCTCTCCATCTATAAATCTCATTGTTACTTTTGATGAACTATTACAGGTGACAGAGCAGAGCGCAGACCTCACCAGTCTTTACTTCCAAGCAATGTCAGCGCGCACCGTGTGTCACTGCGTGTGATGCGCTCCCAAGTATGCTGAGCACCCCCGTTGCTGGCCCAAACTTTCTGGGGAAGAAACTTTTTACTTTTTTAATTCATATCTTATTTATATTTAGATGCTTGTTTTTTTCTATCATAAAGGAATTTTAGCATTTATTTTTGAACACATATGGTACAAGACATTTTATCTAACGAACAATCACAAAACACAAGAACAGATACCCAGGTATTTCAGATACTGCGCATGGGTAATGCACATCCTTATTTTCCCCTCAACAATTTGGGCAAACAGTGCACGTGGCAGACGGCAAAAGACGGAATTGCATAGAAACGGCTCCGCATTACCCAGTGCGGGGGAGGGGCCAGGCCAGGAAACCTGCGCTCACTTGTCACTCGCTTTAACCTCTGCTCAACCGGAAGCGGCTCTTCGGCCTTTGGCATGAACGTTTTAGTGACTTGAGGGTAACGACAGCCTGTCCCGCATCAGGGCTGGTCTGAGCCTTCTCCCGGACTAGTTTCGGGCTGTGCGTTGGGGCGGGACCACGGAGGGGGGACGTTCTGCCCTCCTCCCTGTGTCACCTTGGGAGGCACGTGACCACGTGACCCAGTGCGTCCTTCCTTCCCTGTTCCGCCTTGGAGGAGGCGCTGGCCCCCTGCCTCCCCCGGAGGTCCCACAGGACTCCTCCCCTTTGTTACTGTGATGTGTGGGGCAGTACTTGAAACCAGTATCCTCTCAAGCTTGAAATGGATGGTTGCAGCATCTGCTGACGATGATTCTGGCCTGAACCTGTTATGTCCGTGATGGTTGCAAAGTGGTAATGTTCTAACTCTACCGTCTCCTTTACAAATGGTGCTTTAAAGTGGAATGTGTTTGTAACGAGGAAACTCATTCTGGGACAGGGCAGACGTATCAGAAATAGATCTGCGTTACGACTGTGAGCACAGAAAGGTGCGTTCCATTTCCCACCTAAATGAGATATGAAAAAGGAAATAAAATAGGTACGGAAAAATGAGCAAGCAACTCATTTTTCTTTCCCAAAAGCAGAGAGTTCTTTTGGGTGAAAACAGTCATCGAAGACTATAGTAGTGTTTAACATAAAGGGGTCTATCTCGCCCTGGCTGGTGCAGCTCAGTGGATTGAGCGCAGGCTGCGAACCAACTTGTTGCAGGTTCGATTCCCAGTCAGGGCACATGCCTGGGTTGCAGGCCATGACCCCCAGCAACCGCACATTGATGTTTCTCTCTCTTTCTCCCTCCCTTCCCTCTCTAAAAATAAATAAAATCTTAAAAAACAAGGGGGTCTATCTCCAAGACAAAAATTCAGAGAATGCCCTGGCTGGCATAGCTCAGTGGATTGAGAACCAAAGTGTCACAGGTTCAATTCCTAGTCAGGGTACATGCCTGGGTTGCAGGCCATGACCCCCAGCAACCACACACTGATGTTTCTCTCTCTCTCTCTCCTTCTCCCTACCTTCCCTCTCTAAAAATAAACAAATAAAATCTTTTTTAAAAATTCAGAGAATGGAGGAAACCTTTTCAAGTCTATTAAAACTAGGCTAAGAATAAACATCAATTGGCAACAATTAGGGATTAGTATAAAGGTGCCAGATTGGTTCTGGTATTTACTCCTTTAAAGCTTATTTTAAGCATTATTTTAAAATGGGGTATAGTGTTTCTAACTGTATTTAGCTGTTTTTAAAGTACACTTTGTATTCTTTTTCTTTAAAAAAAAATTCGAGTGTGCTAAGTTTTTTTCTCGTTTTTTTTTTTAGGGCCCTGACTTTGGAGGACTGAGGGATCATTACTCACACAACAGCATGATTCAGTAACTGCGCATTATGAACCAGAAGGAAACATCTTCCGGTGCTGAGCCTGCAAAAACAAACATATTAAGGAAGGAAAGCCTGAGCCCAGTGTTCCTAACGCTTGAGCGCACACAGGAGAGACACGGGCGTGTTGGACACTCGCAGGCCTGGGGCCCGCCTCGGCCCACTTACGCCAGCCTAGCTCGGACGAGGTGGAGAAGCTCCCCGGGGTGCTGGGGTGCCCGTGTGCAGCCAGGGTGGGGCACCCCCCAAAATCCATCACCTCCTGAGGGAGCAGGTAGACCCTCCGGCCGCTCAGGCTTCCTGCTCATGTCTCTGTTGCTCATTCATCCCGGGCGGATGTCTCTCATTCTCCCAAAGCCCCCTGGACTCTGGCTGGAGGGCCCCTCTCTGCGGCTGTGAGCACCGGTCCTACCTCGGACAACGTCCCCTTTGGGGTGGGACACACAGCAGCTGTTTCCGTCTACCCTGATTCCTCTCCTGCAAAGAGTCCCTTTTATTTTACAAGTCTTTGATGCAACAAGTGAAATCATAAAATATACACTGCAGAAACTGTAAATATTGTGAAGGTCTTAGTTAATGCTGACATATCTGCTGTTTATTGAAATACAAACAAACTTCACCTTGCTGTTTTCCCTTCCCAGCCTCTGTTCTTTGATATCACAGAACAATTCTCTGCACTGTCATTCTATCATTTTTATCCGGCGTGGCTTCAATTCACTAGGATTCGATATTCCTCATAAGAATCCCCAAACTCTCCATGTGATACCTTTCTTAAAGGTCTCAATGATTATACTAAGGCAAATATGTCAGCAGATACATGTATATGCATATATATGTGTGTTTACACACACAAACATATGAGTTACATACATCCCACTTGTACAAGCCAAGTTATGTACACTTCAGGGGCACTGGTTTATGCAATCTCAAATTTCTGTGTCTTGTTCAAGGATGCTAAAATCACCCTATTAGTTCCCTGCTGCTGTATGTTGGAAATCATAACAGGTAAAAAGATAAAATACGTGTAAAATTAAAATCTAAGCCAATGAAATTCAAATTTTTTGGTTTATTAAACTCATTTTGCAACTCGCCCTGCAGCAAATTAGAAGCACTGGACGAGAGTGAAAACAGAGGGAAATATAAATATTAACAGTCATGATACCTTCTGCCTATTAGTAGTTAAGGAATTTATTGAAATGCTTCTAAACCCTAATATAAATATTTTAACCCCATAAAGTACATTTTTTAGGGAAGCCAGTGTCAGAAACTCTTGTCCCATGTAAAACATGTTCCTGGCTCTCTCCCTTCAGCAAACTTACGCTCATGGATGTGAAAATGCCGGCAAAGTACAGTTTTCTGGCCCAGAACAAACACAGGTAGAATTCTAAGAAGGGTCCTATTCCATCAAACACTTCCTTCTTCGAGCAGATCGAAGCATTTCGCTGCCCTGGCCACAGTAAGTAATCCTGGACGGCGACCTTGTCTGTGATCTCCCTCCAGGAAAGACTGCCTCTCCCCAGCACACACCCCTGGCTGGGAGCTGTTAACACTGCATATAGGGAAGAGAAACGCGATGAGCTGTGTTGGCACTTTGGAGTTTTTCCAGCACCCAAGTTGCCATTTTCCTTTTACTTGTTCACTCTCTCTCTGCCTCAGAAACATAAACCATCACAGTAAGAAACCTACACCTAAACGCTTGGTGTTTAATCAATCACCTTTTTAGAAATGAGACAATGACTTCTAGCTCCACATTCATTGTTTCATGATACCATTACAATAAACCAGCTGGAAAATGGCACCGCGCTATAATGGGATTTAATCTGTGCCGTTAAATATCAGACGTTCAGAAGCCAGACCAAATGGAAAAGGCCTGATAGATTCATGAGAAAGCAAGGTCTGCCTCCAGTGCACCCAGTGTAAAGCCACGTGACGCTGAGGAGGCCACTAACAGAATAAAACACCATATAAACTAGGAGTTATGAACAAGCAGACGAAAGATGTAGAAGAAAATCCCCAAATCCGGGAATTGCAGTCATTGGATGGAGCCTCCTCGATCGCCCACACGCCTCCGGTCTGTACGCCTCGAGTCACCGAGCAGCGAAATGCAACGGCGCTTGGGGGACCCTGTGGCAGTGTCTTCCCACAATGGTCTTAGCATCTTTAGCTTCGGTAAAGAAGCTATAATGCTTCTGTAATGCTCATCTATTTGTCTTTCAAAGGCTCATAATTGCATGCAAATTGCCACTTTTCTTTTCATGTGAAAAGATGTGCCTGAAGAGCTTCATCGCCTCACTTCGGTGGAACCACACGGGGCTCAGACTGCTGCCTCCTAATCCTAATCCCATTCCCTCGGCTCTTCCCAGCGCCGAAACCGCCCCGAGCTGGGACCGACCGCGCCGACGTCGGTCCCTTACAGGTGCCTTTGCACCTGAAGTGTGCCGGCAGCTTCTGACAATAGCTAGGCCTCCCCAGAGGCAGGGCCGAAGCCACAGGAAGTGGCTGCAGTTGCACCGACAGCGCCAGCGACAGTGGCCTTTCTGCACCAGACAGGGCCTGGGATGTGGGAGTCATCCAGTCACAAAGACAACTCCCGAGACCTCTGTGCCACTGGGACAGATGACCGCACTGAAGTTTCCCTGCCTGCTGGACCCCCGGTTAGGCACGATGAGAGGACAAGAACCAGTAATTCTCCCATTTCCTGATTTTATTTGAAAAGAGAGCCCTGGCTGGTGTAGCTCAGTGGATTGAGCGCGGGCTGCGAACCAAAGCATCGCAGGTTCGATTCCCAGTCAGGGCACATGCCTGGGTTGCAGGCCACGGCCCCCAGCAACCGCACATTGATGCTTCTTTCTTTCTATCTCCCTCCCTTCCCTCTCTAGAAATAAATAAATAAAACCTTAAAGAAAAAAAGAGAGAGATGATTATAGCAAACCCCATTACGTGTCATCTGAACTCAACGATCATCAACATTGTGTCAGACCTGAGAAAACATTTAACACGGGGGAGAGCCACAGTAATTCAGACGGTCACAATGAAGACGTGACCAGCGGATCTGGAACACTGGGCAGGAGACAGGGGAGAGAATGGGAGCCGGCTACCAGCCGCTGGTGCTCCTCTGGGCTGGCACGCCGTGTCGGTCACAACTGTAAAAGTATCTGCTGGATGGCAAAGAGGACTTCCAGCTGAAGCAACAACGCGAACACTGCCTTTCCTGTGGCTTTTATGGGACCCTGACTGGGAAAAGGGACCCTGCACTTCTTCTAAGGCTGCTGCGGGGTTCTCACTTCAAACGACTATGGTCGGATGCGAGAAAAAGGAGCAGGGGGCGCCTCTCCTGCCGAGCATCCTGTGATAGACGGGGCCCCGGGTGCGGATGCGGCCTGGGAAGATTTCGGTTTCTCCCTTCTCAGCTCTGCTGCCATGTTAGTAGTGGCTGGGTGACCACGGACAGAACAAAGGACAGGCACAGCTCAGCGATAGTGTGGGTTCGGGGCCAGACCCCTGCAATACAGCGTGCGTCTCAATGAAACGAGTCGTGATCTTTTTGGTGGTGGAGGGTCTTGCCTTCAGTTTGTAAAATAGGCAACGTCTGTGACATCCGGTAAAACTATGTGCACTTGTTCCACACAAAACAGGAGTGAAAAACAACAACAAACAACAACAACAAGATGTAGAAGGAAATTGTGCAGAGCCCAAGAGCACACTAAACCGGAGCAAGTTAAGGCTTAAAGGGCTGTGTTGCTAAAAAATAATGGATCCTGACTGAAGCCAGTCAACCTCTAGGTTTACCAGTTCCCAGGGAGAGAGAAACAAGCGACACAGCCACCAGGAAACAGCCCAGTCCAGATCTCCCCCAGGAAAAAATGGGCCGCTTCCTGTAACAAACTGGTGCATGAGGAGGTGATGGAAATGGGGAGGTGGGCGGCTCTTACAGAATTAAAAGGAGGCGCTGAGAATAAAAGGGGCTTAGGAACCATAAACAAATGCAGTGAGTGGCCCTCTTTGGGATCCTGATTCAAACGAACCCTGGGACAGCTGGGGAAATGTGAAGATGGCTTGGGCATTAGATAATAACAAATTACTTAGAATTCTGTTAGGTATGATAATACTGTGGTGGTTGTGTTTTTAAAGAATGTGTTAATTAGAGATGTTTGCTAAAGTGTTTACAAGAGAAATGATGTAATATCTGAGTTTCTTTAAAACTTTTCAGCAGAAAGAAGGAAAGGAAGGAAACCAAAAAAAAGAAGGGAGGAGGGAAAGGAAGAAGAAAAGTATGTGGAAAGGGGACCAATGAAACAAGATTGATACAATATTAATTTTTGTTGAAACTGGGGAGTTAGTACCTGGGGGCCCATTATGCTTCTCTCTTTACTTTGTGTATGTTTGAAAATTTCCGCCCTGGCTGGCGTAGCTCAGTGGATTGAGCGCGGGCTGCGAACCAAAGTGTCACAGGTTCGATTCCCAGTCAGGGCACATGCCTGGGTTGCAGACCACGACCCCCAGCACCCACACATTGATGTTTCTCTCTCTCTCTCTCTTTCTCCCTTCCTTCCCTCTCTAAAAAATAAATAAATAAATACAATCTTTAAAAAAAAAAGAAAATTTCCACAAGGAAACACATTTTTCAGTGGCTGCTTTGGTGCATTGGGAGGATGTGACATTGATGTCAGTCAACCTGCTCCTTGGGATCACAGGCTGAGAAGTGTCCCTCCTCGTTGAAAGGAAATGACACAGTTGCGCCTACAGGCTCCACGCGGCCCTGGTGTGGGTGGGGCCCATGTCGGTGGTGTTTCTGGGTCAGAATTCACTGTGGATGAAGCATTGCTTACTTCCTGCCTATTCGCTGTTTCTGTCACACACTATTTTCTGGCGCTTGGGAGGATGTGACATTGATGTCAGTCAACCTGCTCCTTGGGATCATAGGCTGAGAAGTGTCCCTCCTCGTTGAAAGGAAATGACACAGTTGCGCCTACAGGCTCCACGCGGCCCTGGTGTGGGTGGGGCCCACGTCGGTGGTGTTTCTGGGTCAGAATTCACTGTGGATGAAGCACTGCTTACTTCCTGCCTATTCGCTGTTTCTGTCACACGCTATTTTCTGGCGCTTGAATTCTGTGCTTTATGAAATACCATTTATACATTAAACACGGCAGGAGTCCCCAAGCGGAGACGCAGAGGTGAGACAGAAGGAGTTCCTGTGTTGCCAGAATGCCCATCCAAGCTGATTCCATTCAGAGAATGCACGCAGGGGCTGAGGGGAAAAGGCGCTGTGGCAATTCTAGGTTCGGGTGAGCCACACCCGCCAACTCAAGGTCCTAGCCCTGGGCACATATGACTCACAGGGCTCTCCCCAACACCGTCCAAGGATGTACCTTTGTTTGGTAACAAAGTTTGGTTTCTTCTAGGATCTCTGCTCATAGAAGCAAAAGTTACTAATAGTAGGTAGGAGACTTGTGAGTTTCTTGGGCCCAAACCAGCTATTTCTCAGAATCCAAAATTCTGAAAAAGGCCTCTTTGTAGATGTTTAATATCAAGAAAGCAGACATCAAATAACTAATTTGAGATATGAACTTGACTAAAAAAATTAGCCACATTTTTGTACACTAATTTGCTCTCAGGGTAAATTTTTAGCAGAATTCTAAACATTCTACAGTAGCTGTTAAATTATAAGTAGATCAAAATGTGGTTAGTTTTTTTTCAAAATTGGAAGAAAACCAGTAATTCTTTAAAGGTCTTCAATGACATCTCCAAATACTCATTCTCTTCGGAACAGAGGCCCAGCATGGGAAAATTGAGGCAAGTCATCAAGAGGCCAAAACGTTCTAGAATGAAAACACTACCCACAACTAACATATGTTGAGATATAGCCTTTAAAACAGTTGGTGTTTATTTTTCAATATACTTAATAGAAAAGCAAATAAGCACATACATGTATATAGATCCAGAACTTCTCACAAAGTGTGCACAAGTGTCTTCCCACCACCCAACTCAGAAAACGCTACCCAGCTGCCTCCCCGCTATGCCCACTGGCTGCTAGCTGAGCCCCACTCTAAGCCCTATTCTGTGCTCGTTTGCACCATTTTATTTTTGCCTGTTTTAAACTTTCCATAAATGGGCCCTTGCTAGTGTGGTTCAGTAGATTGAGCGCTGGCCTGAGAACTGAATGGTCACTGGGTCGACTCCCAGTCAGGGCACATGTCTAGGTTGCGGGCCAGGTCCCCAGTTGGGGGCGCACGAGAGGCAACCACACATTGATGTTTCTCTCCCTCTTTTTCTCCCTCCTTTCCTCTCTGTCTAAAAATGAATACATGAAAAATAAAAAAAAAAAGCTGATGTCCCTGCCCTGAGTCACAGAGGGGCAATGATTTTAAAAAGAAATAAACTTTCCGTAAATGGAATCACGCAATATGATTTCCTTTATCTACCTTGTTACACTCAGCATTGTAAAACTCATCCATGTTGCTGCAGGTGCTGTCATTTCCATTGGGAACAGTGTTCCTTTGATGAACGCCCCCTAGTTTATCCACGCTCCTGTTGATGGACATCTGGGGTGCTTCCACTTTGGGGAATAACCAGTGGAGCTGCAACGAAATTCTCCTGCTGTCTGCCGGTGCACCCGTGACTGCACGTCTGTCGAGTACATGTAGACGGCGTTTGCCTTTAATAAAACCCGAGCTTTACAGTGCAGAGGCCGTGTTTTCTTTATCTTTCTGGTCCCAGGACATACTCGTGTCGGGAACTTCACAGATACTCAGTAAATCTTTGCTAAGGGAACGAATACACAGGTGCTCTCTGTGGCCCGTCAAATTTCTTTTGGGACTTAACACCACGGCACCAAAATTAGTATATTCAGGGGTACTGTTGGAATCTTTCCGTCACCCCCATCTGTCAGTCTCCCCTCGGCCAGGCCCTGCCCCGGAGGTTCTCTGTCATCCGTGTGTTGTAACCGAAACGACTGACGCCCTGCAGGCAGTCCAGACGGCACCTGCACACGGAGCCTGCCCTCTGCCTGGCACCGTTTGCAGCTTGTCTTTGGCTGCGTGAACTGCCCCACACGTGTGCCCAAGGAGTCACGTATCACCGAGTCTGCATTCTACATGTATCTGCCTCTCGTTCTCCATCCAGGAGACTTTTCTACTTGAGTTATCTCTGGTCGTGAGATCAGCTCTCACAAGGGGGGTGACATAGTCTTTTTTCTTTTAAAAATGAACTTTAGACCTGGCTGGTGTAGGTCAGTGGATTGAGCACGGGCTGCGAACCAAAGTGTCGCAGGTTCGATTCCCAGTTAGGGCACATGCCTGGGTTGCAGGCCAGGTCCCCAGTGGGGGCCACATGAGAGGAAACCACACATGGATATTTCTCTCTCTCTTTCTCTTTCCCTTCTTGTCTCTAAAAATAAATAAATAAAATATTTTTTAAAAATGAACTTTAAACTAAAATTTTGACTTTTTCTCTTTTTGCAGGGTACGCGTGGGATGAAAGAGAGCACTCGTGCGGTCTATATTTATGTGAATGGGAAGTGCTGTGGTCCAGGCTGCAGGTGCTGACACGTGGCCAGAAGAAACGGCTGGCAATATTAGTGTCTCGCCTTACTTTCCTGTCTCTAGTTCAGAACATGTTACTTTTCACTGTAGGGGGCATTCATCAATATAATGAATGAGAAGCTAGTGGAACCAGACTGAAAAACATCACAAGCTCTTCATAAAGCTACAGACACCAATCGCCCAGCCAGGGGGGCTTCCAGAGCATCGCAGGGCTCAAGACTATGTGACCCCGACACGACAGCCGTCCAGAGCAGAGACCCAAAAGAATTCACTCTAAAATCATTAAATATTAGAAATAAATAGGACTTGCCACATATTTTTACTGAAGAGACTCTTTTAGAGATATCCACCCAAAAGTCTTTTAAAGGAAGGAGACATCTGAAAAGGACAGTCACTGTTGATAGTTTGTCCAATTAACCGAGAAATATCCTTGACATCTTCCCTCTGGGAGGAAAGACGTTGGGTGGCGGTTTTTCATATTGGTGCTACTCAGGGTTGTGGGATTTCCTCCCTCCCTGTTTTCAAGCCTCTACGCAAGGAGAAGTGGCCTTGGGCCTCTTTGCGTGCCCACAGCCACTTTCTGGGTCATTGTCCTTGTGGCTTCTTTTTTTATTTCATTTTTTTCTCTTGAAGACACTTTGACACCTCCTCATCACTGAAAAACGACCGATCCCCAAAACCTTTCCAGTTGTCTTTTAGATGACTGATTACAATCAAAAGAGGGAAAAAAAGTAAAATAAACTTTTAAATAAACCTCAAAAGAAAAGGGGGGAAAAATCCAAACCATTTAAATCAGTGCCATAAAACTATTTTAGAAAACCAGCTTTCTATATTTTCATGCTTTCCATGTCTGAGACATTTCTCCAGACTTTGGTGCTATAATTGTAACACCATCTTGACACTTCTACTTTTAAGCCACAGAGATTTTGCCTTTTCCTTTCTCAAAGAGAAGAAAAGCCGGAGCCAAGTGACCGCTGTGCGTACTCACGGCTCCGGAGCGAGGGCGGCAGCCGGGAAAGGGCCGCGTCGCAGGAGCAAACAGGCCCCGTCTCCTCCGCGGGAGGTGCAGCGGGCGGGCGGCCAGGGCCCTGAAGAGAAGAGAAGGGCAGCGTTGAGTCCTGTTCCCACAGCGGGTGGGGGAGAAGGCCTGCAGGGCAGAAGCCAGCAGGACAGAGTCCCTGGTGGGAACCAGAAAATAGGGCCCCTGCAGGCCTAGTAATTGCCCCTTGGAAAAGAAACCCCTTCTTCCCAGTTGATGCAAGAGGATGTCGGGTTAGAGGTCAGCCCCTGCTGGAGGCCTGGGCCAGGTGTTCTGCACACCTGCACGGGACACCTGCACACCTGCACAGGACACAGCCTACGCAGTCAGAGGTGGCGACCGCGGCTGCACGGCAGTCTTGCCATTGGCCAGTCTCTTGGCTGTCCTACCCTAAGATGGGGCATTCGTCCAGGGCACGCCTGAGCCACCAGGACTGACCTTCCAGCAGCCCGACTGGTGAGGCGGAAGCAGCTCCCTGAGCACAGAGTCAAGGATCTCTGGAGAAGGGGACAGGGAGAGGTGGCGACAAACAGGCTCAAACTGAGACCTTCTTTTTAAAAAGTGTTTTAAAAAATGCTAAAAACGGAGCTGTGGTAGACTGAGTTAGGAAAAATATTTGTAACGGATAGAAGAAAAGTCATATTTACTAAGTGCTTCTCACATGCTAGGTCCTGTTAGATGCCTTATTTTTTATAAATATTACCTCTTCACCACGAGAAAACCCTGTGTATTAGATATTATCTGCCTTCTCCCGACAGTAAAGAATCTAAGGCTACACACGAACGTGTCAGTTGCTCATGGTCACTCGGCTAGTTAGTGGCAGACTCGGCTCCCGGACACGACAGCTCTTCATGAGCAGCCCTCTCAGCTTTCCCACACGGACATCGCCTGTCCCCAGATCCGGCAGAGATCTGGGTCTGGGTGACTGCTGGTTACCTTCCAATATCTATTCCCTGCTTCTCGGTACAGCGGAGCTGATTTTAGCAGAGCACTGCTCAGCACAGACTGTATTCCCCAGCCTCCCTTGCACGCCGGTCACATGACTGCATTCTGGCCAATGCAGATGTGAGCGGACACGCCAAGTGGAACTTCCGAGGCCACGCATTTTCTCTGCCTCCCTTCTCCTCGGTGCTGCCCAGAATACGGATAGAAGCCCTGGCGTTGAGCCTCGGTGTCACTTCGGGAAGAGACATTTACTTTGGCAGAACGAAAGGATAGAAGCAGTTGGGGTGCCCGGCACAGACCACCCACCTTCAGGCTTCCGTTATTTATGAGAGAAACACGCTACCTAACTCAGACCACTATTTGGGGTCTTTCTTACTTGTATACACACCGAATCCTGACTGATGTAACGCGGGATCTACCGCCTTGTGGGTCCACACCACTTCTCTTCTCCCTTCTACCCCAGAACTCTCTGGTCCCCCCCTTTCACGCCCCCAGCCAACCTCAGGCCAGGTGCTGTTGCTCTTCTCTGACGCCGAGCCTTCGTTCAGACCCTCCACACCAGCAAGTGTCTCTGACTCCACGTTTCAGTCCTGAGAGGTCAGTCCCTTCCCCGGGGAAATCCCCTGCGAAAGATTTTTTTGACCTTTTCAGCAAAAAGCTCTGCTCGCCGAGGAGTAAGACCTGCAGCTGACAGGTTCCCTAAACCGTCACCACATCCTTCCCCAGGAACTGGGTGATGGTTCGTCCTGACTTACCCCCTGAGTGTGCGCCCCGAGGGAACCCTGTCTGTGCCTACGTGACTGTCAGCAGCACGGAGTCATCTTCTGAGTCCCACGTGCACCAGCCTCAGGGGCAGGACGTCACGTACGTTGGTGGAGGTTGTGCATTGCCTCAGGGAGGGCATTTGCCCAGACCCAGGGGAGTGGACAGGTCTTCAGGTTCTCCGCCAAACCCGAGAGAGTCTGGGACCACCCCATCTAAAACAGTCACAGTCCAGGGACTCGCTCTGCTACATCACTTCGTTTCCCTGCCTCTCCTACCTGGAAATACTGTTTGTTTGTTGTCTGCCGGTCTATTGTCTGTCTCCTTCCCGTCCCCACTGCTCCGGAACAGCAGCCACACAGGAGCCAGAGCCTGGCCTGCCCTGTGCATTGCTGTATCCCCATCACCCAAGAGTTCTTGGCAATAATTACTGGTGAACAAATGAATGGATCCTATTGATAGCACCGTAGAATTAAAAATAACTTCACAAAGTGCTGTTATTAATGGTAATTTGTGGCTTTGTTGACTCATTACTTCTCTTGTCAAGAGGTTGGCTTTCATGCAGGCCACTTACCACATTGGCTCCCGAGACTCCGGGCGTTCAGAGGTGAGGAGACTTCAGAGGTGAGGAGGGGAAGGCTGGAGGATGGCTGGAATGCCAGCCAGTGCGCACGCGCAGAGGCCGTGGCCGCTCCTTCGCTGTTCTGCGGTGCCCGAGTTGAAGACTGCGGCTACACTGTTTTACGCGTGCAGAACGATGTATTAACTACACGTGTGGAAGTCATCAGCCCAGGCTCTTGGCCGCAGCGGAAGACGTCTACCAGAGAATAACCGAGAGCGCGCTGCCCTGCTCTGAACGCAGAGCGGAACGCCCCGGTGACAGGCGGGCCCCCGTTGGTTTGGTGGGGGAAGTCCCCACGAGGCGCTCCTCATTTCAAGGACCGTGGGTTTCCCACGCCCCCTAGGACCCTCCTGCGTGCTCAGGCTGGTCGGAAACTGCTCTCTTCCAAGGAGGCATGTCCCTTCGCTGGCGTCACACCCCAGGATTCCTGCTGCCTGTGGGCAGCAGTCCGGACACATGGTTGGCGCTTTCCTGAAAGCTATGGTTACCCCTTTAAAAAATCAGCTTTCTTTCAACTTCATATAGGTGCTCGATTATCCAGGCTTAAGAGAAATAAAGAGGAAGAAGTAGAAAGAAAAAATAAGCAAGGGAATGTGTGGTTATGACTGCTGCTGTGACATATGAAAACGCAGTGACATTACCTCACTCATAAACACGCCAGAGATGCCCAAGCAGCGCGGTCAGGGCGTGATAAATGTCCTTAAAAGTAAGAAGTCGTAAAAATAAAACGGGATAGAAAACAGACCAAGAGGGGAAAAAGCATTAGATGCAAATAAGCAGCAGAACATCTCTTCTGCTGTTAAATAACATTTTAGAAAAAAAAACAGCTCAATACAACTTCACCTCTTCAAGTGTCTTGAAACTTAAGTTATCAAGTGGATTTTTGAAAAAACGATGTTTTGCCATTTGATCATCTCAGAATGTAGTAGGATACAAATTAGAATTTCAAGGTTAGAAAAGTAAATTTTCGATAAGATAAATAATGAACATATATAATATGTCCATGGGTGAAATACACTGAGGCTACTATGGCCTTCTTGTATAGTGTGATGTTAGGCAGCATGATTCCTCCAACTTTGTTCTTCTTTCTCAGGATCACTATTGCTCTGCGTGGTCTTTTGTGGTTCCATATAAATTTTTGAAGTATTTGTTCTAGTTCTATGAAATATGTCATTAGAATCTTGATAGGAATTGTGTTGAATCTATAGATTGTTTTGGGTCGTATGGACATTTTAATGATGTTAGTTCTTCCTATCCATGAACGTGGTGTGTGTTTTCACTTATTTGTATCTTCTTCAATTTCTTTCTTCAGTGGCTTATACTTTTCCTAGTACAGGTCTTACAGGTTCTCGGTTAGGTTTATTTCTAGGTGTTTTATTCTCCTTGAACCAATTGTGAATGGGGTTGTTTTCTTAATTTCCCTTTCTGTTAGCTCATTATTGGCAAATAAAAATGCAACTAATTTTTGGATATGAACTTTGTATCCTTCTACTTTGCTGAATTCATTTACAGGTTCTACTAGTTTCTTGGTGAAATCTTTGGGGTTCTCTCTATGCAGTATCATGCCATCTGCAAATAAAGACAGTTTTACTACTTCTTTTCCAATTTGGGTGACTTTCACTTCTTCTTCTTGTCTAATTGCTGTGGCTAGGACTTCCAGTACACGTTGAATAAGAGAGGTGGAAACGGACATCCTTGTCTTATTCCCGATCTTAAGGGGAACACTTGCAGTTTCTGCCCATTGAGTATGATGCTGGCGGTGAGTTTGTCATATGTGGTCTTTCTTGTGTTTAGGTGTGTTCCCTCTACTTCCACTTTGCGGAGAGTTTTTGTCACAAATGGGTACTGGATTTTATCAAATGCCTTTCCTGCATAAACAGACACATAGAACAATGGAACAGAATAGAAAGCCCAGAAATAAACCCACACCTTTATAGTCAATTCATATTTAACAGAGGAAGCAAGCACATACAATGGGCTAAAGGATAGTTTATTCGATACATGGTGTTGGGAAAACTGGATGGATACATGCAGAAGAATGAAACTAGACCACTTTCTTACACCAGACATAAGAATAAATTCAGAATGGACCAAAGCCTTAAATGTTAGACCCCAAACCATAAAAACCCTAGAAGAAAACATAGGTAGCAAAATCTCAGATATTGCTTATAACAATTTTTTATCAGATGTATCTCCTCAAGCAAGGGAAACAAATAAACAAATAAACAAACGGGACTACTTTGAACTAAAAAGTTTTTGCACAGCAAAGGAAATCACCAACAAAATAAAAAAACAACACACAGAATGAGAGAACATATTTGCTGATACATTTGATAAGGGGTAAATATCCAAAATTTATCAAGTACTTACAAAAGTCAACACACACACACACACACACACAAATCAAACAACCCAATGAAAAAAATGGGCAAAGGACCCAAATAGACACTTCTCCAAGGAGGATGTACAGATGGTCAATAGACATATGAAAAGATGCTCAATGTCACTAATCATCAGAGAAGTACAAATTAAAACCAATGAGATACCATCTCACACCTGTCAGAACGGCTATCATCAATAAATCAAAAATCAACAAGTGCTGGGGAGGATGTGGAGAAAGGGGAACACATTTGCACTGTTGGTGGGAAAGCAGACTGGTGCAGCCGCTGTGGAAAGCAGTATGGAGATACCTCAAAAAGTTAAAAATGGATCTGCCACCTGACCCAGCAATCCCACTTCTCGGAATATATTTGAAGGAACCCAAAACACTAATTTGAAAGAACACCAGCACCCCTATGTTCATCACAGCATTATGTATAATCACCAAGATATGAAAGCAGCCCAAGTGTCCATCAGTACATGAGTGGACAAAACAACTATGGGACATTTACATAATGAAATTCTACTAGGCCATAAAAAGGAAGAAAATTGTACCCTTTGCAACAGCGTGGATGGACCTGGAGATTATTATGTTAGGTGAAATGAATCAGTCAGAGAAAGACAAATACCATATGACCTGACTCATATGTGGAATCTAACGAACAAACTGAGCTAACAAGCAAAACAGAGACAGACTCATAGATGGAGAGCAGATGACAGCTAGTGGGGGTGAGGTTAGGGGTGGAGGGATCGAGCAAAAAGGAAAAAGCCCTCATGGACACAGACAGCCGTGTGGTGATTGCTGAGGGTGGGGGGTAAGGTCTATGGGGACTAAACGGTAATGAAAAAAATACAATAAAGATATTTTTTTAAGATTATACAAGAAAAAAATAAAAATACATTAAACATGTATGTATCAGAAACAGAGAGTAATGTTTTCAAATAGAGAAGGCAAACTAACAAAGTCAAGAATTGGAGTTTATTCACAGAGTCCTATCAGGGTGACAGTTTTTCCCTGAAGTCAGACCCTGGATCTCAAGCAGCACGTCACTGCAGAAAGATGTTTACACCTGGTTTTCTGCTTTAAAAAGACCCTTATGTAACTTTGACAATGGTATCACTAATACTTACGAATGATAAAACTGGAAATGAAGGCAACTCAGAAAGGGTCAGAACTTAGCGTCGGCGACCCCGCGGTGAGGTAAAAACGAGGTCAGGCTTTGAAGTCGGGCAGACGGCAGATTCCGTCCTGACCCCACCGCCCACTCGCGACGTCTTTGATGAGCCACTGAAATGCAGAGCTGCGGCTGCAGCAGCTTTCAGACAAGGAAGTTACTGCCTACCAAACACAACTGTTGTCAAAATCACCAACGTACTAGAAAGCACCTTCGTCTCTGCCGGGCACACAAACACTCGAGAAATGTGAGTCTTCTCAGCTTACCTGCCTAGGAAATGAGGCTATGCTGAATTCCTGCATGCAGAATAGTCTGACTTAAAATAGTGCAACCTTTGGATCTTCTGAAATAAACCTAAAACGAAAGGCATCGTGAGGGAAAACATTAGGACTAAATTTACCCCAGGATGCACACATGAAAGGAAGATGTTAAGTCTTTTGAAGTCAACAAAAGACAGACACTGAATTTAAATATTTTCTTCCAGAGCCTAAGACGTTTGAGAGAACACAGCATCCCCGGGATCATAACACCGGGACCCACGGGACCGTGGGTCACGGCCACTACCAGGACTGCTCTGCTGGTCTCAGCCCTCGCAGTGTGCAGCAGGCTGGCTTCGGCGGTGACCAGACGCAGCTGGAAGATCGGCTGCTGGCTCACCGAGCTCCTCTGCACAACGTCTGCTAGTTCCCGAGCTTCAGCGAGTGTCGCAAGCGCTCACGGCCCCGTGCGACATGGCCGATAAGCTTCCAGGTTTCCAGCCGGGCGAGAGCACCGGACTCCGGGCCACTTTGCTTCGCGTGGACAGTGAGGTGGCTCCAGTACAGCCCCCCTCCCGGTCACCAGTTCAGTTCCTCACACACGGGCCACGTACGCACGAACACAACCAGCTCACCACTGTCCAGCACAAAACGGAAACCCGACGGGTAGAACGGAGAGCGACAATAAGAGCTTCGGGGGTACCCAGGACTGAAGGGAGCCCTCCAGAAGCTCCAGGTAATACAACGCCCATGGTGTACTACCTCCCAGGTAATTCAAACTAAGGATTATTCAAAATCATGGAAGAAGAATAAGGAATTCCAAGAAAATTTTAAATTTCCATATTATGATGACTACAGAAGTCTTCTGTTTTTTTTTAAAGAAATGGAAACCGTTACATTTTAAAAAAATGTTTTCTTTATCTCTCTGGGTTTGCTGATGAATGCGTGAAGTCCTCAACAACAAACTCTCCCAGAAGCCCCCAGAAGAATCTGCCGACCCGGCAGGGCGGAGTCTGTTGGACCTGTTGGACCTGGCGCAGTGAGGGAGACCAGCACCTGGACAGAGTCCCGGGACTGTCTCAGCGGGCGGTCGGAGGCAGGGATGTGTGTGTGGCTTGGAGTGTGGGTGGGTCTTTCAAAGGGAGGTCAGGTTCCGACTGGGAAAAGCCATGACACGGTAGGCGGGACCGATGGACCCAGCTCCGAGAGGGTCCCGCTGCCGGTCCTTCTAAGTAAACGGTTGTTTCGGCGAACCGTTCGCCCTGGTCAGTGACCTGTTGTCCGGAGAACAGGGCCCTTTGCCCAGGTGAGGAAGTTAGTGTTGGAATAAATTGGTTTGGGAGGATTTCTTGCAGCAAACAGTGACATTGCATCTTGCTCTTGAACTGTATCTTCCTGGGTGAATTTCCTGGAGCAAACAGGAAGTCGTGTTGCCACCGGTGGTCTCAGCGCTCAGTCCAGACGGCTGGGCTACGTGGACGCAGGGGAGTCAGTTCCTGTCCTCTGGCAGGGAGCCCCTCACTGGCGGCCCCTCCACACGGAATTCAGCGTTGAAGGAGGAAAAAGAGAGGCAGGGATGGGGCCGCTCAACCAAGGGACGTGCAAAACAATTCCAAAGAGACTTGAAAAAAGCTACCTGCTTTCTCCAGAGGAGCAGGATCGAGGAACGCCTGAGTTGAACTTATACTTCAAATGGTCTAGGTATGTCTGACCTTCAAGGAGCAGAGGCCAGAGAGAGAGAAGATTCCGCCACAGCGTACAGAGAACGAATTAACGTATTTGACTGGTCTGAGAGGCTTAGATGTGCTCCTCAAGGGTTGGACCTGCCCACCCAGATGAACTGCTCCGCGCACGACCGCAGAACAAACGAGGCTCCACTGGAGGCTGCGACTGCTCTCCAGAAGGCAAGCTAGACGGACCGGCAGAGGCGGGTCAGCCTGTTTGGTAACAAGCCGGGTGTTTAACGAGCTGGGTGTGAACCACAAGGAGAACGCTGGGCTCGGGAGAGAAGCTTCAAGGACCCAGAAACAGACGAGGTGCGGGAAAGAGCAGAGAAGATGAGACATCTGATCACCAGAAATACTTCGTGTTCACACAGTGCCTTCCAACGTACCAAGTGTTTTCACTGGCGCTATTTTATTGGACCCTCGCGACCAGCTTGGAAGCAAAACGGGCATCACGTTTATCGCTTCTCGGCCGAGGAGCGCTGCAGCGCGGAGACGCTGACGTGTCCCGCCCAAGGTCACAACTCGGCGCAACTGCAGGCTGCGGGGCCCACGTCTCCCGCAGCATTTTGCAGCTGCTCAGGACTGGAAGCAGAACGAGAACTGCGAGGAGAGCGAGCGGAGTGTTTCTCTGTGCCCCTCCGGCCATAAGGACCGAGGTTTGCGGAGTCGTAAGTTCTGTAAATAGACGCGCGCGTGTGCTGCGAACCAAAGCTGGAAACTGGGGGACCCCGTCCACGGCGCCTGGATGCCCTGAGCCCAGCTCAGAACCGCCCCGCCCTGCGCCGCCCGCCATAGTGCGAGCACAGATCACTGTTTTCGTGCCAGAGTCCTGCCTGGCCACGTGTTTCCGCAGGCAACAAAATTTCAGTATCCCTGTCTGGCTGGGCTTAAGTTTTTTGGCAAGAATTTCCCCTTCTCTTGTGAACATCTTGGAAAGCTTTTAACTGAGCACAAAGATGTTTATTTTGAGAAGCAAAAGGGACTAACTAAGTCTAAAAACAATCTCTACCTCTCCCACCAAATGATTCTTTTTGAGACGTAGGAGGTTTCGTTCTGCCACCATCTACTAGGTGACGAGGCCGTCAGGGATGGCCCTGGAGGCACGGCGACTCTCCCTGTGACCTCGGGCCTGGACGGGGAGTCGGAGATCTGGGGCAAGGGACTGCTGCGGGCGCGGGCGGGACAGGAAGGGTGAGGTCTCGCTGGGGAGGAATGGGTGCACCCGCCGTGGAGCAGGACAACCAGCCACAGCGCAGCTGCCACTGGGTCGCCTGCGTGTTTCTCAAGTTCCCGTCGGGAGCGTTTCCACACTGATTTGAGGGCCCCACCCAGGCACAGAACGTAATGTGCTAGGCCTTAAGGACAGTGGCAAATACCACCTACCAATAATTGCTGATATAATATATAATGACATCGTTTCAGAATTATAGCCTCCCTTAGAGTAATGGGTCCAAGCTTCTCATTTGATAGGAAACGAAGATCCTGAAAATCGAGCGACTGTCACAAGGTCACACGTGATTCAGCAGTAAATCTAGGTGTGTCGGGCAAGGCCCTTGGTGTTTTTGGTCCCTGCACCACGTGGAGACACAGTTATTCTGAACGCTAACATTTCTTGTGGTGATTTAATTCTCTCTTCCTTCCACACTGGATTTATCACTCTCTTAAAAGGACTGTCAGGCTTCCCATATGAAGGGACCTAAGAAAAGAAAGGCTCTCTTTCTTTTTTAAAAAGATTTTATTTATTTATTTTTAGAGAGGGAAGGGAGGGAGAAAGAGAGAGAGAAACATCAATGTGTGGTTGCTGGGGGCCGTGGCCTGCAACCCCCGCATGTACCCTGACTGGGAATTGAACCTTCAACACTTTGGTTCGCAGCCCGCACTCAATCCACTGAGCTACGCCAAGCAGGGCAAGAAAGGCTGTCTTAACTGAAGTACACAGACATGAAATGACCTTTTCTAAAAGTGTTGCTCGGAGGCCCAGACACCCGGGGCCCGGACACGATGGAAAGGAGAGAACTGAACTTCCCAACGGCGAGACGGCAGATCACTGTGGGCTTGGGAGAACGTTGGAGAGAACAGCTAGAACATTGGTTTAGATCAGGGTGAAACCTCAGTTTCTTCATAGTGGAAACTGCCAAAAATTCACGACTGGTCCTCGAGGTGATCGTTTGCCTCTGCTGTGCGCAGAGTCCTTTATGAGCTATTAATTAGAGGAGAAGGGGAATGCACCACTAACACCCAGGGTGTAGTTAAAAATCAGTCTGGTTAGGGGAAGCAGAGATCAATTCGGCTTGGATCAATACTGTCTTCATTCTCCTAGAACAAACTCGGGCGCGGAGGCCAAGTGGAAGAGGATGCCAGTGGGATCCCCCAGAAGTCAAGAGATCCTAGACTCGGTGTATTCCATTTTCCCGTGCTTGCTTTTCCTACAGGCTTATAACAAACGCCATAGTGCCTTTCCCACCAAGTCCCCTGACAAGCAGACATGCAGTTTTCTGTCGATGCTGATCTTGATTGCTTTTCAGTCTCTCTAAATTCATCTCAGTCTTTGAAGATCCCAGAGACTCCCGATGTCCCCCAGCCCCAATCACAGTACATGGTTTTTCTTCCTTCTCTTACGAGAGCCATAGCCAGGGATTTTATGTTTCCACTTCCTCCTGAGGGAAGGAAGCAATACCAGTTTGAGAGGGTCCTTGTTAATATTGCTGCTCTAGGCAACGTATTATTTTCCTTTTTACCTAGACTTGCCTTCCTTCCTGGGATTTGTTTTCTGTAGATGCAAAGAAATTCTGACAAGCCAAGAATCCAACCAAGAAGCAGAGGATCAGCGTTACCTGCGTTTCAGGTCGAATAGGTGCAGTCTCGGGAAACAGGAACAAGAAAAACAAATTAGGGCTCCTAGTGTAGCTGCCTCATCACTGAAGATGGAAAGCCCCCAAAGTCACCAGGGTACGGATCTGTGATCCTTCCCCGAGATAGCATTCTATAAATCTGGAGGAGTCTTTTGGGCTAGATTGCAATGGACTGAATGTTTGTCCTCAAAATTCGTATGTTGAATCCCTAAACCCCAAGGCCATAGTATTAGGAGGTGAGGCAGTTGGGTGACAATTAGGTCATGAGGGCGGAGCTGTCACAGATGAGATTAGTTCCCTGATGAGAAAGACCCCAGAGACCCCTCAGCCCTCTGCGTGGTGAGATGCAGTGAAGAGACAGCTGTCTAGGAAGCAGGCTCTCTCTTATTTGACACAGAATTTGCCGACAACTTGATCTTGGATTTTCCAGCCTCCAGAACCACGAGAAATAAATGTCTGTGATATTTTGTTATAGCAACCCAAATAGACTAATGATAGACGAACTGAAGAGTTAAAGACTTTAGCCTCAGCGATAGTTGATAGGCGCAAGTGACTGGTGCAGGTAGAATGCTGCTCTTCCAGGAACCGGAATGCAGGACCTGCATGGCTCCCGGAGGCCTACCGAATATTCAGCCCGGGGAAGGAGATGGAATCGGAGCCAGTGTGCTCCTGGGAGGGAGTCAGACAGAGAACTGTTCCTCGACAGATGAAGAAGTACTAGGAAAATCTCCACTGGGCTGCAACTCGTATCCCATTAACCTTTTTCCTACTTACCTTACCTACCCTAACCTTTCCCTTACCTGCCCTTTCTTCTCCTTATAAAAACAACGGCTTCAGATGACCCTTAAGATGGTTTTTGAGGGTGCATAACCTCCTGCCTTCTCAGATCGCCAGCATCTGAATAGAACGCCCATAAAGATCCTTGTCTCTACTGATTGGTTCTCGCAGTGACAGGCCGCACGAACGCCGACTTTCCTGGTTTTACTAAGGCGGAAATGCAGAAATGTTTCTTGTGAGGCTGTCATGATGTTGTGGTATTTAGATAGGGTTATTCTTCCTGACTCCTAGCAAATATCCGATTGTTGAAATTCCACCACTTACAGCTTATACTCCTAGGAACGAGTTAGGGTTTTTCCTTCCTCCGACAATGAAGCTTGAATTTCAAAAATTGTCCTTTTTATGGAAATTCAAACAAAATAATTCAAATGACAATCCTGTGATTTGTGATTTTTTTTCCTTCTTTGGCTGCAACCTCACACTTTTCTCATCTCTGACTACACAAACTTGAGACATCTCAGAGCACATCGAAACACCTGTTGACCAAAGAACATCCGTCTCCAGGTCTCTTGCTTTTGTGACACTTTTCGATAACTTGGCGATTTTATTTGGAGCACGAAAATACCCAAACCTGTTTTAAGTAATGAAAATACCAAAACCTGTTTCATAGGTGTGAGAGTGTGTGTGTTTTTAAAGATGTGTTCGCAAAATCTTTAACACGCCTATTTTTCAAAGGCGGAACCTGATTCCCCTCGCCTTGAATGGAGGCTGGACTTAGTGAAGTGCTTCTGATGAATGGAACGTGGGAGAGGGGATGCTCTGTGGCGTCCAAGGCCAGGCCCTTACTAAGGACTGCGTCCACCTGGCCCTCACTTTCCTGGACCAGTGGCTGAGGGGAGTCAGCTGCCAGGTGGTGAGGACCCGGGAGCAGCCTCGGGGGAGGTCTGTCCGGGGAAGACCCGAGCCCTTCTCCCCAAGCCAAGCCACTGGTGTGAGCCCACCCGCCCGCCCTTCTGACAACGCAGCCTCGGCTGAGACTTTGACTGCAGCCTCAGGAGAGGCCTCCAGTCGGGAGCACCTGCGAAACCGCTCCAGAGTCCAGACCCACAGATACTGCCGGAGATAATAAATGTTTATTGTTGTTTAAGCTGCTAAGTTTGGGGGAAATTTGTTACACGATAATAGATCACTAATATAGGAAGCAATTAGCAGAGGATACTGTTCTATTCTTGAAACTCTTGAAGTGAAAATACCAATTATGGTACAATCAGAGAATTCTCTTTTCCCAGCTATTTACATTTTATTCTCATTCAGTTGGATCACATAAATCCCACCCAACACGCTCCGAATCTCTACTTTTCTCTCCATCTGTTCCCATTCGAAAGGTTGATACGCGTTATTTGCATGTGAATGTATAGATGTGAATGGGGCAGGAATGCCAAAAGGGTTAAGGAAACGGAAAGCTGGATAGATTGCCCCCCTTCCTCGTTAAATATCTCACACCTCTCACCTCCTCCGGAACCCTTTTGTCTCGGAGAAAACGCTTCGGTTTCGGTTGAAGGTACCAGCTTAGTTTAGGGCCTCATTACCTCTTGAGTGCTTTACTGATAAGTCATTTTTTTGCCTTGTGGCAAGGTTCTGTTCTAAGGCACAGATCTGACTGTGTCACCTTTTCAGGGAAAAACTTTGAAAGATTGCTCATTATGTTTGGGACTGAGGTCACTCGTCAGCTGAGCTCTCCCACCACCCGTGGGGTTACGTGCAGGGCTCAGCGTGGGACGGGGCCTGGGGAACATTTCATCAGCCGTGGGCACGCAGAGTATGACGTGTCCTCTTCCCTGATGTTTCCTAACACTCTACGACACCTCATACGGTCCTTCATTTCCCAGGGGATTAGCACCCATGGGCAACCTAGGGGTAGGGGTTCCTGCTTTCCTTGGTGATGGTGTTTCGTGGAGACTTTGGGGGTTATTGTAATTTTCTGTGTAACACAAGACTGGGTTCTTCCCCATCCCTCTGCCGATCATCATGGGCTTAGAGACCCTAACTCATTTTTTTTTTCAAGAAGGACATTTCAGAAGCAAAGGCAAAGACCTCTCTATAGACATGTCAGCTCCGAATGTACTCCACTGAAATGATGGGGGGCGGGGGAGTTAGTGGCCTTTATCTTTCTGTAAAACTACACAGGGCAGTAAAAATATAGGACATCCACTTAAATTTGAAATTCAAATAAACAAGGAATAAACTTGTAGTGTCAGTATACCCCAAATACTGCACAGAATATACTTGTACTAAGAAGTTACTTGTTGTTCAGATTTAACTGGCATCCATCCTGTATTTTTCTGTGTGGAATCCAGCAACCCTAATTATTCTCCCTACACCTGAAGGTCTGGGAAGAGCATTCTCACAGCCGCCACACACCCGTGGGGCTAGGAGAAGAAATGTAATAGGCTGGAATTATTAAAACTCCAAAACTTACAAGGGATTCCTGAGAAGTTGCAACTCTCAGCCAGGGAGGGGGTGCGACTCCTACAGCTGTTAGAAAACCACAAAGTGATCCCGCTGCTGCTGTGGGCAGAACCTGCAGCTTCAGGGACGCTGGGCTGGGCCGCGAGCTGGTGGGAGGCCACGGGGAAGCAGAGAGCAAACACGCCGGAAGAAACAGGTCCCTTCCCCTCCTCGGGCCCTGCAGTCCCCTCCACACTTGGTGCTGGCAGAGCATCACTAGCAAGGCAGAAACGCAGAGCCAAATGTCAAGATCGGGTTTGGGATTAAAAGTAAACCATTCATAGCCGGCACAGCCCTGGCTGGTGTGGCTCAGTGGATTGAGCATGGGCCTGGGAACCAAAGCGTCTCCCGTTCGATTCCCAGTCAGGGCACAGGCCTGGGTTGCAGGCCAGGTCCCCCAGTTGGGGGCATATGAGGGGCAACCACACATGGATGTTTCTCTCCCTCTCTTTCTCTTTCCCTTCCCCTCTCTCGAAAAAAAAATGAATAAAATCTTTAAAAAAAATAACTGGCACAAAGGTAGAAGATGACCAGAGATCATACCCAATTAGTGAAATCCTGAAAAAGGAGTCGCTGCCAGCCCCCTACGGTTTCAACCTGATGCCAGACTTACAACCGTCAGGGTCGAAGGCAGTGGGGTGTGGGCCTCGGCGCTGCAAACACGGCTCCGCAGCATATTGAATACCCGAAGCCGAAGGGATCTGGGAAACAGCAGGTGTTGGAGGGCTTCTCGGACCTTCTCCAGAAGCAGGTCCTGAGACTCTCCAAGCGAGGTGCCCTCCCCGCACCCAGAGAAAAGGAGCTCCTTATCTCCAAAAACACCGGGAGGTCGGGGTGGGGGGTGTGTGTGTGTGTGAATGAACAGGTTCTCCTTGGTGTCCTCCGTTTACCGCCCGTAGCTTCTACCCTTTGTCCTGGCACTTTTCCCCACAGCTTTCTGCTCCTCCTCAAACCTAGCATGAAAACGGTCCGTGTGACCCCTTCTCGGGTCTTCACTGTCCTAGGGAGGTCTGTCCCTTGGAAAAGTTGTATTAAAAAATTGCATGGCTTTGATAGGGGAACTCAAGAGTTAAAGATTTTAGCTTCAGTCCGTAGGCGTTAGGCGTAAGTGATTAAAGCCCGTGGAAAGCCGTTTTCCAGGAACTGGAATGCGCGACCTACGTGACTCCGGGAGGTCCACAAGCAATCCCGCCTTGTGCCCCGGGCCATCTGCAGGGGAGGAGGTGGCATCTGAGTCACTGGTTCCAGGGAGAAAAGGCAGGTGAAGAATTGTTGATCAACAGATGGAGAAGTACCAGGAAACTACGTAACTCTTAACCCATTAACCTTTTTTCCCCAAACCCCTTCCTACCTGTTCTTCTTCTTATGAAAACAGCAGCTTCCGATGAACTGTTAAGATGGTTTTGGGGGGTACATAACCTGCCGTATTCTCAGATTGCCGGCACCTGATTAAAGCACCCACAAAGACTCGACCCTTGTCTCTCCTTGTTGGTTCTGGTGGTGACAGACGGCACGAACGCTGCCTTTTCCAGCTTCAGTGTCTTATTTATGTGTCTTTTGTTGCAGAGCCACAGCCGAGAACCTACAAGGGTAGAAGGGGAAAAGGAAAACGACAGGTTTACTCTAGTTCCCCAGGATGGTCGAACCCGCCAGGACACAGGAGCAGGTCTGGGAGACTCGGGGCTCCTCTGACCTGCAGTTCTGGCTTCAGGACCCGCCTGTGGCACTTCAGAAACTTCCTTAGAAAATACGGTCCCTTTCTCCTTCACCCAGAGCATCCCTGCATCTCGGTCTGAGCCTCCCGGCTGAGCCTCTCGGCGCCCTCTGGGTTTCCCCTCACACAGGCATTTCCCCCAGTGGAACCCTTGCAGGTTAGTCCTGTCTCAGTACCGAGCCCCAGGGAGGCTGACAGGAGGGCGGCGGGGTCCCACAGTTACTGCTCTGTGGCGCTCTGATGTTCCTCCTCACCCCTTCTGTCACCCAGGAAACAAAACTCCCTACCTTACTAACTGTTCTCTACATTAAATCTTCTCTCTTCAAGTAATCGGTGGGGCTTCTGTCTCTTGACTGGGGGCCCCTGAGCTCTCTGAGAACTCTACAATGCCCCAGGAAGGTTCAGAGAGGAAGCCACTGCATTCAAGGGATGAGGGGGTGTTTATTTTCCTTTAACTTCCTCTGTGATTTAACACAGAGTTGGCAAAACAGGTTGAGCAAGGTGACGGCCTGATACACGGCCTGGCCTCAGACACTTGTTGTGCTGTGTGTGACACTGGGAGTCACACTGGGACGCCCTGGCAAGGTAGAAGGCGTCCCCAGGAAGGTGATCACGATAGTGACTAATCTGGAAGCCATTCCCAATGAAGGGCACACTTAGTGAATCCGGAGAAGACTGCCGGAGGGTGGGGTAACTGTGCCCAAGGTCAGTCTTAAGGAAACCGGGTTAAACTTACTTTGCATGGCTCCAGATAACAGAACCGGAACCAGTCAGAAAGAGCTAGAATGAGACCCGTGGGCTCAAGTTTGCAGCAATGCAGACTTGCGTTCCTTCAGCTTGTGTTCAACACGTGCCTGGCGAAGGTGGGGAGAAGCCGTGTGGCCTGCCACTAAAGTGCGTAGTTGTTTGTGTGCAAGTCCCCGTGCCTGAAATATTTTAAGCCACTTTGCCATTTTAATGTTTTCTTCATTCATTAATGACTAAATTTTTGACCTGCGTCCTGTGTTTCCAGAAAAGCCATGTTTTAACTTTTTAAAATGACATTGGACAATGATACGAGTTAAAAAGTGAAGTGGTTGTCCAAATTGTTAGTAAAACGTTAATAAACCCAGAACCCAGAACACACACTGCTGCCCGCACCGGGCGGCCGGCGCCCGCGGCACGCGACCAGAGTCCGGGCTCCAGCTTCAGAAGGGCTCTGTGTGAGCAAGAGACGGCAGGGAGAGGGCGAGGGGGTGGCGGGAGGCCTCGGGAACGCGCTAGGTGAGGTATTAATAGAACGAAGGAACAAAGACTCCGGAGGCCTGTGTTGTGACTGTTTTTAACTTTCATCCCTGATTCTATCAAATGTGACAAATCACAGTGCTGCCTGAATTAAAGAAAGTCGTTAACCTTTGTACGTGTCACGTTCTTTGTGTGTAAAATGAACGAGCTGAAACAGCTCTGAAACCCGAAGACAACTGTACCCGGTATAAAGTTGACTGAACAAAGGAAAGGATGGACTTCTTTTGTGCACTTCCTAAGGATGCAGCTAAGCCCTGTGTGGGCTCACACCCAGCCACCCGAGCCTGTGCCTCTGTGACGTGTACATTGCTTTGAGCTAAGGGCAGTTTGAGCTCCAGGCTCAAAACTTCTGCCCCTGCCCGGCAGCACCTAGAAGCACTTGAATTTGAGGCCTTGCCCATAACGACATTACCAGCCATAATCTCTTTTTGACCCACTGATGCGGAGGGCAAAGTTGTGTTTACTCAACACCTGCTCTGCTTACCATCCCCCGATGAGCCCTCGAAGTCCCCAGGTGCATGAGCTCCTCCCTAGCTCAGAACGCCTCAGCCCCTCCTCCATCTCCAAACCTCTCCCGCACGGGGGTCTGGGAACCTGCTGCGTGAGCAGGGTCCCCATGCACGTGTACGTATTCAGTGTGGTCATTTCCCCTTGCTCCTCTGCCTCACGTCTGTGTGGTAGTCAGACCAGCCAGAAGAACTCGAGGGTGGAGGAAGTCGTGATCCTCCCACACAGGCGTCTACGTTAGAAGTTATAGGAAGATAGATTTATGGCTGAATATTTTTTTAAAAAAGCTTTCTAACCATGAGAACTGTTCACAAACACAAGCCATCTCGTGCAGTACTGAGTCCTGGGGCCACCTGGGAAGATCCATCGAGACGTTCTCGGGGATTTACCTGCTGGAGCCACGGCACTGCGCGGCCTGAGAAGTGAGTCCCTCACGGTCTGATTCAGCCTGGGCGTGTCTGGTCTGGTCTCCCTGAGCCGATGCAGAAGGACCGACTCCGCATTTCTAAAGGTTTTCCTTCTTTTTTCTGATTTTGTGTTTGTTTTTTGTTTCTGTCCTTGGCCAAGTCTGCTGGTTTGTTTGTTTTGATTAGTTTAGGGTTAAGCACAGTTACGGCCTGGAGCAGACCACATTGGCTTGTAAGAACCAACTGTTGATGCATGCACCTCTCCCCCGTTCTGCATTTACGGCACCGTGTTGGTAGACTGGACACAGCACTATGGGTGAATTTAGACCACAGACACAGGCACATGCTACACATTAGGGCTTGTTTAGGGGAGAGCTGATGTCTAAACTGACAACTGTGCTCAGTACAAGGTTTCTTTCCACAGCTGGACCCAGGCGCTGGTGAGTCCAGGTCTTGTTTCCAACCACTAGACTAGTCTCGGCTGCATTATCTGCACAGCACCCTCATAAACGTGCGGCAGGGGCCACATCTTCTTCCACAGCCAGACTCAGGACTGCTAGGTGGGGCCCGCTCCCAGGCGGACAGGTGATCCTGATATGCAGGTGGCTGATTGTTATGGGTAATTCGGTTTTGTAATCTGGCTATTTTGATGGTAGATAATTGGGATCTATTTTCCTTCAGGGGGAAGGGGAGATAACAGCTAATCTAGTCTGGAAGTCTTTTAGTTTGTCTGTTTGTCTCCTTGTGAGCTCAAATTAGTTAAGAAAATATTTAATGACCACTAGGAAGGAAAAGAGCCTTTCGAGAACTGTGGTGGTGAGTTTCTGGTTTCTCTGTTTGCCCGTGACCTGTAGCTGAGGTCACAGAGCTGAAGCCGGGCAGTCCTCTGTAATGGAGGAAAGCTTTCATCTTTCATTGTGCATTTTTTTTTACCTCTGGAGGGTGTTAACAAATTAAATTAAAAAATCTTTTAAATGAAAGAAACTCTCTTCCAATTGATTTATAGAGTAAGTCAGTCATTTATACGTATACTATGCCTACATAAATCTAATAGTCCCAGAATTCCTAGAAATAAAGAAATCGAATTTTAATACTCTAAATGTTCTAGACGTTTAATAAAAAATTCTTTCAGAAAGTGCAGACTCATAAGCATTTTATATGATCATCAAAATATGTATGCATAATATGTAACACATAATAATTTAAACTCACACAAGGTGAATCTTTGTATAAATCAGGCTAGTTTATAATTTTAGCTTAAGAAAGATATCTTTTTTCCCTCATTTTAGTAGTAAGTATAATACATTTGTGTGTTTTATGTCTTAGAGGATCTAGGTTTGTTTTCTGAATTTCCTCAACTTCCTATACTATTTTATTAATAAATGACTTAACATTACGACTTAAAATTGTTAAGGATTATGAAAATTATAGAATTATGTGTCAAACTAAATTAAATTATAATATCAACAATCTTTCTGATATCAGCAATGATTATGTTCTATATTATGTTAGCTGAAATATAATTTCCAGTATCCTTAACTTTAAAATATTGGACTGATATAAAATTGAGTTAATTAATAGATAATATTAGGATTTTAAGACATTAATTACTAAAATATACATATATCTTTGTTTCTTATTTTACTATGCTACGGAGTGGCATGGTTTTGGATTATGTTAATGAATGTGTTAATTTATGCTTGTATATGACACTCAACTATCAATTATCCATCTCTCAGTGTTCTCTATAAAATAGAGGTCAATTTATTAAAAATTTTTAGTTATTATGGATAATGAGGACCATTGAGGGGGACCAAACTTTTGCCATCCCAAAAAGAACCTTTTGGGATATTGATTTTAAGTTGGTTATTAAGACACAAAACACTCAGAAAGAACCTTGAACCCATCCCTCTACCCGCCTAAAGGAACTCAGAAAAACCAGCTTCAGGGAAGGGAGCCTCGCCCTGCCCCCTGGACCAGCCAGAGTTTGATCACCCCGTGTTTCCTCCTTCCCATGTACCTGCGAACTGCCCGCTCACCCTTGGAGATCCCAGGCCCTTGCCTACTTCTCTCCTGTGCAAACTGGCATGCACACCTCAGCTGCTGGATCAGTCTCGGGTCCCCTATTTTACGACACCCTCCAGGCACATCCGTGATAAAATTTGGACACGTTCTCCTGTCGACCTGTCTCATTAATTGATTAGCCTGGCTAGAAGAAATTAGAGGGTGGGAGGAAAGCTGTTTTGCTGACTCCCCCACCACACTCGTGGCAATAGTGACCACGGCCAACGGTACTAACAAACACAACAACAGTGTTTGCAAAGTAAAGGAACTTGTTTTGTTTCCCAAAGAAAAAGTGAGTGATTTTGTGCTAAAAAATATCTGTTCTAGAACATGAATCGGGATTAGGGAAAGACAAAACTTGAGTGGATACTGAAAATTGTAGAAGTTTTACTGACAGTAAACCATATTTGTCGTGGTTGTCTGAAAAGAAGTAATAAAATGTGTTAACATTTTGGCAAAGTTCCTCCAGTTTTGATGGGCTTGTTCAAAGATAATTTTTAAAAAAAGAATTTGGAATCCTTTATTGCCAGATATTGAACTAATGCAAAAATAGAATTTGGCTCTCTATTAAAATGATAAGTTGCTGTTAGAGCTCTGAACAAGGAGTAATAAGTAGTTATTTACCTTTTGTGTGATCCATCCATATTGCAGTGATGTACACATAAGTACCAGAATAATTTTCTGTACTGTGTGTTGATTTTATCACATCTGTGATTGTTTTCTTAAGAACAGAGAACAAAGTCTCCTCGTGTCTGAAATAGCGAAGGTTCCTTAAGATTATTTTACCTACTTCTATGTCTATTTTAAAATATGGTATTGTTGTTCTAATGAATAAGTAACTAAACTTTTTTCTCAAGCACTCAGAATCCTAGCTTAATCACGGACCACATCTACTCTATCCAATCTGCTGCTTTTGTCTTCCTAAATGCAGACCCTCAATTCAGAAAAAATGAAATGTTCAGATTGTCTTTCTACCTAAAACTACCTTGGAGACTCCTAAGGAATTTCTGGAAAATCACAAAGATTTGTCCTTTCACCTTATTAAAAAAAGAGAGAGAAGGTTAGAAATAATTAGATTGTTGGGTAGTGAATTGTTCAACAAGTTCAACGCCATTGCGAGAGTAGCGTGGAAACTGCTGTCCGATCCGAAGGGACGCTCGGCCTTCCCTGAGACAAGTGTGTAGAGGCAAAATATTATCAATGTGAGTGAGTATTGCAGAGACTGTGCCCTTCACAGGGCAGCCCTGAAGGTTTGGTGCTGTCCTTGCCGCCCTGCTATGTTCTCAGCCTCAGGACAGACAGCGGTCAGACCCTCAGGAAGCACACACGCAGTGGGCCGCTTTGTGCTCCCCCGCTCCGACATCGAGGCTCACTGCCGTCCATTACCCACAGTCCGAGAGGTCCTTTCTGCTCTCCTGTCCTGCTTGCCTGCGGGCCCTGCTATCAGTCGCAGGCAGAGACTGGGTCTTCAACAGAAAGCCTTAGGGCCTGGAGGAAAACGCTGCACTGGGTGCTCCTCGCTGCTGAGCTGATGCTTCCAAGAGTGGACGGAGCGGAAGCTGACGGCCCGAGACGTTTCGGGCTTTACCAGGAGACTGAGTCAGGATTTACAGAACTGATTTTTTTTTTTTTTTTGCGGGGGAGGGGGGGCGGGGTGCCTGGAAGCTGGTAACTTTTTGAACTCAGATTGTTGACCCAAGACCCAGAGTAACAAGAAGTCATTACACAGGATCAAAGGAACTGTGGAAAGAAAGGTAATAATTGTGGCTATTTGTTGGGAATACTGTTAATATTTTTAATACTCTTTTCTGATGGGTATGTTACTAATGTTTTAGGTGGCAAATGGTTTGGTTTGCTAAAAGGAATTATTCTCTCTTAGAGGTACATGCTGAAACGCATTCGTATAAAATGGTACAACGCCTGGGACTGGCTTCAGATAATCTGCGGGGGAGAGAGGGTGGGGGAGAGATGAGGGGCAGTTGCTCCGTGTTCATCGTCAAGCAGGGCGGTGGGTACATGGGGTTTCATCGTGCCTGTCTCTCTGCCTCTCTATTGTTTCATGTTTTTCCACAGCAAATATCATCTAAATAAGTCCATTATCACAGTTTCTTTTTCTTAAGCTCTTCAAAATCATTATTTAAATATTCACATCTTATTTCAAAACATACACAAATGACTGTTGTTCATCTTTACGGTTGAATTTACGGTGTTTTCATACTGGAATGCACCTTTTTTATGCAGGAACTTTTCCCTATGTGTTGAACTGGCCCCAGGAGAGGACTCGGTGGGTCAAGAGGTATGAAATTCTAAGGCTCTTGATCACGGAGCCACTTAATTTCCCAAATGACTTTACCAATATAAGTACCCACCAAGGACACCCTCGCTGACTTTAGGAATTTTACTTTGTTTTCCTATTTAACAGTTTGGTGAGGGGGATAGATCTCATTGTACTTTCCCTTGAGAATTCTTTCCAGTAGGCTGTTCCCATGATGCTACTTGAAATTTCAGTCTTATCCTCACTTTTGTTTGGATCATCATCCTACTGGGCATGCACTGTGATACTCAGCTACTGGTAGGTGTGAGCCCTCGCCCCTGAGCCAAGGGGAACCCCCGGAAGCCCTAGCACTGCCGTCCCGAAGACTTCTGGCTCCCAGTGTGCAGAGCAGATCCAGAAGCACGGGCGGCAGCAGGGATCGGCGGGCCCAACTGAAGCTCGGAGACAGCAGGGCGGCGTGCTGCTCTGGTGGGGCCTGCCGCCGCCGGGCAGAGATTGCGGGGTTCCCTCGGGAGACCTCAGGGGGTGGGTCTGCCGTGTCACTCGTGGATTCTGACACCTGAACTGGGAGGGAGAGAGTCGGCTTTCTGCACCAAGAAACTGTCCACTGAAAATATTTTTATCTCCCTGGCTGGTGTAGCTCAGTGGATTGAGCACAGGCTGTGAACCAAAGTGTCGCAGGTTCGATTCCCAGTCAGGACACATGCCTGGGTTGCAGGCCACGGCCCCCAGCAACCGCACATTGATGTTTCTCTCTCTCTGTCTCCCTCCCTTCCCTCTCTAAAAATAAAATAAATGAAATCTTTAAAAATATTTTTATCTAGAGTTGGACATAGCAAATGTTCGTGCAACTTAATGAATATAAAGTACGCTGAGGAAAAGCCTTTAGTTTGCCTGATTGTAGGATGATATTGCAGGCAACGGGGGGTGAGGGGCAGGCGGGGAAGGGGGGTAAGTAATCGACTTTCTGCAGGTTGTTTGGGAAGCGTCAGGGGTAAACCACCTGCCAACAGGGATAAGGCAAACAATTCCTTTTCTTAAGTCAAACTTTGTTGGATGTAATATTAATTTTTTCTGCATCACTCTACCACTGGATCTTCCACGATGACAGCTTGAAACAGAGGTAACTTAGGGGAAATGGCAGGTAAAGCAGGAGAGGCGTACAGACGAACAGAGCCCCCTTTCGGCACCATGGCTATTTGAGGGAGCATATTCAAGAGCTCTCCACGTGGTTGTATTTGATAAGTAAGTGTTCATTCAGGCACCTGTCAGGAAAAAAGCGTGAACGACTTTGAGATGGGCAAAGAGGTTACTGGGTGTGTTTTCAGGGGAAAGCTAGGCGTTGGCTAGGAGACCTTGGGGGCTTGTCTGATTTTACTGGGGTCCAGGCCTCTCACTGCCTGCGGCTGGGCTGCTGAATTCACGGCTCTGTCGGTTGCACAAAACTGGTGGTGGTGCACGTGATCCTTGCCCACGGAGATGCGAGCGATTTTCACTCCGTAGAGGGACACTGGGTTTTCCCATGCAGTCAAGAAGATTCCAACCGTTACATTTTATTGGCCTAACAAGTTTTGCATCTAGTGGCAATTTCACTGTCTCATTCCTGACTGCCTGTTCTTCAGACTTTTTTTTTCTTTAATCTGGGTGTTAACTTCTTACTGGTTTCGTCACTAATGAAAGAGTTCTGTGAAATTTCTGGCACTTCGCCTGTCTGGGTGACTCAGCTGGTTGGAGCGTCAACCCGTCCACCTAAAAACTTCATGTTCAAACTAGGTTTGATTCCTGGCTGGGGCGCATTTGGGAGGCAAACTGATTGATGTTTCTCCCTCACATTGATGTTTTTCTCTCTCTAAAAAAATCAATAAAAAGATACCTTCTGATGAGAAGATTATATTAAGAAAATATATCTGGCACTGTCCCATTGCATATTTGTAGGAGTGTCTTGATTTTTATTTTGAAAAAATTATCCTCTAACAATTGAAACCTCAATTCAATATGTATTCATTCTTTCCAGCAGTCATTCACCATGTCTTTCCCCCAGGAGACACTTTTTTTTTTTCTGGCATTTATGAGAGACGAGTCCCGGGGCTGAAGCAAATCTCCACCACCTGCAGCGTGGGCGGGGCTCCCCCTCCGCTGCTCTGCTAGACGGCCAAGCAGAGTCTGAGGTCTGCCCGAGCTGAACCTGACTCTCTGCAGAGCTTCTGGGGACAAGAGTCCAGACCCTGCCTGCCCGCTGCAGTCCGTACAAGCACTCAGCATGCCGGGGGGAAAGTGGAGAGAAACGACGGGAGGAAGGAGAGTGCAGTGTACGGGGCAGTGATGCACTTTCGAGGGGGCTCTGGGGAAGCAGGGTTTCATCCCTGGGAGGGTCTGGTAGCTGGGCACTAACGAGTCCACCAGGGCCAAGGGGAGGTGAGGTCACTTCCAAATGTCTTCAACCCACGTTTGGAATGGACTGAAGGAAAACAAGATCGAAAAGGATGGTTTTTAAAGCTGCCCTTAAGTATCTGGAGGGAAAAGTGTGCAGGAGCCAGAGACCAGGTCCGAAGGCGGCGGCAGCGTGGGGCTGTCGGCGGGCCGCCCCCGACGGCACGGGCCGCCCAGACGTGAACCTCCTGGAGTCCGCCTCCCCGTGTGCAGCGTGGGCGGACGACACACTCACTCACACGCCCACGCAAGCACAGTGGTGTGTGTTGCACGCAGACTGCATTTGCGAAGGACACAACCAGACTTTCAGAAACAGTAGGATCTAAACTCATTGTGCCCTGGCTGGGCGGGCCAGTCGCTTAGATCGTCACCCCAGTAGGCTGAGGCCGAGGGTCTGATCCCCGGTCCAGACACGCACAAGAATCGACCGATGAATGCATAAATAAGAACAAATCAATATTTTCTCTCTCTTTCTCTCCCTCTCTAGAGCTCTCTAAAGTCAATAAATTTAAAAAATAATAAAACTCATAAAAACCAACAAAGATTTTTTTTTTAAAAAAACCATTTTTTTCCAGTACTAATTGGTAGTTACGGGGTAAGTCACAGGAATGTAAAGTACAGCACGGGGAATATAGTCAATAATATTATAATTACTACGCACAGTGCCAAGTGGGTCCTGGAAGTATCAAGGGGAACACTTTGTAAAGTATATGACTGGGTAACCACTATGCTGTATACCTGGAACTAATATATAATAATAATACTGAAAGAAGTAAACTGTAATGGGAAAAAGAATAAATAAACAAACAAATAAATAAATAAATCACTGTTTTCATCCGCCACCAAATCTCAGAGCTGCTCCACCCCCCGCCCCGGGGTTAGGGGAGAGCTCTCGCCTGGCACTCCCTCGAGGAGCAGACTCAGCCCCTTTGTCTGCGCTCCGGCCAGCATCCGGAGGTGCTTGCATAAGAAATGGCTTCACCGCAGAGCCATCGCCCTCTCAGTGGACACCCCCGGGTTCACAAAGACCCGGAAGGAGCATGAGTGTTTATGGTTTTCTTCTCTTCACCCGTGAGCCCAGGCCCTCCCGTCTTTCCGGCTTGCAGATTAGAGAAATGCAGAAAGATGTGCAGGTGTAATCTCCTCTCCAAGCAAACCCCTGAGAACTGGGGGTGGGAGAACTGTGGGGAGTGAGGTGCGGGGGAGACTGTTTCTTTCATTCACAAAATCGTAATGACGACCACACAGCGTTAGAGCTGCAAGGTCCTTACAGGTCATCCTGGACCAGCCCCTTCAGTTTACACTGACAAAGGTGCTCGGAGAGTCAGAGGGAGCATGTGCTGCAACCCCGCACTGGGTGTCTGTAATAAACCTATTTAAGGGAGTCTCCTCCCCAAAACTTGGCTAATAACGAAAATCTCAATATTTATAATATTCTTTTCACTTTTAATACTGTTTTTATTTTTTTAATCACTCACTTAACTATTTCAGCCCCAACCTTTAAAAAAAAAGTTTTATGTGCACTTAAGTATTTATGATGGCTGTTCATTTTAATTCTCTGCAGTGTGCTTGTCGCAGAAACCCTTCAGGCACTCTCCGCCAGGTGGCTTATTCCGGGGAGCAGCACCCCCACCCCGGGCCAGGCAGCCAGGGGAGCTCGGTCTAGAGAATTTAAAAACTGTACCAAAACCAGCTAGGAGCTGGTCCGCTTTTATTATCACCGTCCTCTGCACTAAACAGTGTCAGTGATAAAATTGTCCTCCCTGAAAAAAGGCTCATGTTGGCTTAACTTCTAAACAATCGCTGCAGTTACTGTTAGTTTGAATCTATAAGGAAGCTTCAAAAGAAAACATGTTGTCATTTTTTAAAAAATAAACATTGGATTCTATCTAGACATAAATTCGGAGAACGACCCATGACTCAGTTAACCTTCGGTACACATGGGCTCGGGCTCGGCCTCACGCACTTGCTTTACGGTAACTTCTCCAACCCCTGCGGTGCTTTACATGTCTGCATTCAACATCTCACGGGTGAGTGATACGTGAGGGGGTACGCAATGACTTTAAGGACGAAGAAACAACTTCAGTTACTTCGGTTCCTCCATTTTACGTGAACGCTTATTTTTATTTATGCAGCACTTTTGTTGAATGAGAATTTTAGTTCATATGTGAGATCTTTGAATGCTGTCTTTAACATTGTAATTTACTCTTCTTTTTAAAACAATGAAAAAGAAGAGTAGATAAAAAAAATAACTAAAAAATAAATCCAGGAAATGAAACATTACATTAGTGATATCATGTAGTTGTCACCCAAATAAGCATCTCTGGCTGAAGTTGTGGTTTTATTAAAATTTACCTTCTAGTTACTGGAAACATTTTACGTTAAATATCACTGGACGGCAACCAGCTGAGGAGCGTCCAAACTGTGAGGTACATGTAAACGGTCCAAACGGCCAAAGACACCGACCGCTCTGATGTTGCCAGAAGACAGTGAAAGGGATGCTGACGCCTGATTCATCCTCACCAAGGACGAGGCACTCATCCTATGCCAGTCGAACTATGCCAGCATCTACTACAATGTAGTTATTTTCTCTAGTATTTTCCAAGAGGAAAAACTTAAATTTTTTTTTTACCAAGTATAAATGAAATTCATGATGAATTTTCCTGGAGAAGGTATTTTAGTAGAAATATGTGACTGTGAAGACACTTGAATGCCATTAGAATTGACCCCAAAGAATCTAAGATGTGAAAATTATTGCCATTTCTGGAATTTATTGCTAAATGAGATTTTTATGAGTCTCTGCTAAACTCAATATTATGTTTAAGACTTTCCCTATTCGTATACCTGTTACTTCATGTGAAATTAAAATAAATCAAAAGCCGTTCTTTGATTAATTATGAATGAAGATAGATCGCCAAATCCTTTAAAATGCTTGTTAAAACTTAAGTGTGCAACAAAGATCAATTTTCATTAAATCATGGACACACTGGTGACTTCTGCAATAAAAACCACCACAGGGAGCCAGAGCTGGAGAGCAGTGAAATGGTGGAGGCTTAGAATATTTTAAGACCTCCTAGAAGACAGCGTTTCAAAGACACGGCTCATCGAAGAAGGAATTTGAGAGCAATGGGTTTTCTGCAGCGTGCTGAGGAATCGGATCAGAGAGACAGTTTTATTCACATTATCATGCCTCTCTCTTTATCCCAGGTTGGTAAGTCTTGGCGCAGTGTTGATGACAGTCACATAGGCCCCTTCTCTTGCTAAGAAAAGAAGACTCAGAGAGAAGGTCCTTGTAGAAAGCAGGAGGCTTTCCCCGACTTAGTCTCTCTCTTTACTTCCCACTGTCACAAGGATTTTTTGGGGGGGAAGCAAACGTGCATCCCATAGGCCAGTCCAGTCTTTTGGCATAAGGCAGAGAGCCTGCAAACTGCCGGAGAGTTCCCTCTTTCCAAAGAGAGCGACATTTCTGAAGTTTGAATCTCTCACATTATATCCATCCCACATTTTCTTCCCAGTATCTTTGCAAACATTTCCGTATCTCGTGGTTCTATGCGCACAATTCCCATAAAGTCCTCGTGCCTTGTGGCCCGGTCTTAGCAAGGACACTTTAGTTCAGTTCCCAAGAATAATTGAACATCAATTAATATTTTCTTATAAATTTTTGTTTTTAGAAAAGTGACTCTGGAGTTTGAATTTTTTAAAGGGTTTTTTAAAAAGATTTTATTTATTTATTTATTTTTAGAGAGGGAAGGGAGGGAGATAGAGAGAGAGAGAGAGAAATATCAATGTGTGGTTGCTGGGGGCCGTGGCCTGCAACCAAAGAATATGCCCTGACTGGGAATCGAACCTGTGATGCTTTGGTTCATAGCCTGCGCTCAATCCACTGAGCTACATCAGCCAGGGCTGAAGCTTGGGTTTTTTTTTTTAAGTCTTCACCTAAGGATATATTTATTGATGAGGGAGAGGAAGGAAGAGAGAGAGAGAGAGAGACGGATGTGACAGGGAAACACTGACCAGTTACGTCCTCCAAGCATCCCTAGTGGGGACCAACTCACAACCTTTTGGTGTATGGGATGATGCTTCAACCAATGGAGCCACTCAGCCAGGGCTGGACTTTGGATCTTATTAATGACGCTCAGTAAATGTTTTAAAAATGTATTTCCATAATTCTTTCTCCATTTCTCATGCGTGTGGCTGCTACTCCCCAAATCCTTCTTATCCTCTTTCTGCAAAGTCTCCCGATTTCTTTCCAGGCCCAGGGCATGCATGCTAACTTTACTCTCACCTTCCCTGCCTCTGTCATCTTCCAGAGGCACTCACTTCTGTGTGGCTATAGGCTCCGCTTGCCCGGTCCAGCCGCCATAGGGCTCTCTTTGTCCGAAACCCCGACCTGCACAAGATCGTGAGACTGTAAAGGAGTTCTGCTTTTACAGACAGAAAGAAGGGAAGAAGAGGCGTTAACACCCGTATCTGCTCAGCAGCTTCCCCAGAGATTCCTCTGCGGAGTCTAACCCTGTCTGTGACGGAGCGGCTGATTCACATTCTGGTGTGGCTGAAGAGAGCATCTCTTGGGGTTCAAAGACAAGGGAAGCCCAATCTGGTGGTGATTTATTTACATCTAGCAACTGAAGACTACCCCAAAGGGAGATTTTTGTTTTTCTATTTTTGGTGGGCTGTAACTTGTTCTCACTAGTATTTTTGAATACGGGGGAGGAAGAATGAAGAATAAAACTACTGTGTGAAAGAGGGCCAGTTTCCTTATTGACTTGAACGCCATCCTCAGAGATGGCCAGTGGCCTGGTGAGAGCCCAGACTTTGGAGCTAGACATTTACACTTAGCCTGGGATCCCCACCCAGTTGCTTTCTGGTGGGTGTAACTTGTGTCAAGACAGTTACTATCAGAAAAGGAAAAGGAAGCATTGCTTTCTGTAAATGGAGATAATAGCTGCTTTGCAAGATTCTGGGGCTAAATAAAATAGTTTCTGTAAAATGTATAGTTTAGCACTTGCCATGTAATAGATATTCCAACAGAGTAATCTATAATGGTAAGGGCTTTTTAAAACAATACTGGAATTGGAGGGCCCCTGCCTAAACTTCTCCTGTTTCTATTGTTCTAAAGTTAGTTCTAGTACTGTGATATGCTAGTTTTACTTAAAAATATACCTAGAATAAAATCAATATTCAACAAATACCAGTGACATGCAAATATCTGAGTCACGAAACTTTTTTGTGTCTCAATAACTGGCAGCGATAACCGAGAACTTGAATAATTCCTGTAGGTAACCAGCCACATGTGACCTCCTCTTTCCCTGTAACTTGCATGTTCCCACCAGCAACCCTCCCAGTCTCCTCTTCTTGACCACGGAGGAGAGCTGGGGGACCTTGGAGGAGGCTCAGAATAGTACTGCCTTGACTTTGGCAACATGCGTATTGTTTCTTCAGCTAACTCAGCATGCTTGAGATCATTTTAACAGCATAGTGTTATCATGTGGTTTCAGTAGAAAAAGTCCCTATGTAAAAATAGCACCTTCTTCCTCAGCATGTCTGCTCCTTTAATGAAAATAAGGCTTTAGCTTAGACTCAGCCAATCCAGCTACCACGGAGTAAGCTAAAATCTCATCTGCTTCACACAGCCAAATGCAGTAAGGAGGGGCCTTACGGCCATTGCCCGTGCAGTAAGAAGCACAGACAGTACAGGGTGGTTCCTGTCCGATGTGCAATCCTTAAACAGCAGTTTCCCAGGACGAACATTCAGAGAATACGGTCAATGAGAAGAGTTGCAACTGCTCTACAAGAATACGTACAACAATGGAAACAAACCAACAAGGAGGAAAAAAAGAATCAGTTAACACTAACATTTTTTTATCCAATCCGATAAAAAGAAAAAGGGGAATAAACTAATAGAATTAAGCCATATGGCAGCCTAGTAGGTTGCTTCTTCTTGGAGAATGGTGTTCCATTTATTCCTATCAGCCTGCATTCTGTCACACCGTGGTCTATCGTTGCATCGCGACGCTTCTGTGTGCATTATTGATATGAAAATAGGACAGAAAAAAAAGCAGTTTTATATTTTTAAGGAAAAATATAACTACACTTTAAAAAATTATTCTGGGTCGTGGCTGGGTAGCTTAGTGGGTTGGAGCATCATCTTAATACGCCAGGGTTGTGGGTTCAATCCCCAGTCAGAACACATGCAAGAATGAACCAGTAAATGCACAAATAAATGGAAGAAAAAAATCGATGTTAAAAAAATTGTTTGGGAAAACATAGTTTCAGAAACTCTTCTTGGCCACCAGTGTCCTCTCATGTTATCTTCAGAGTCTGCTCCACATCAAGCCTGATGATTTGATTAATTATGCTTATCAGAGCTCCCTGAGAAAAAGTAATGCCGGCCCTGGCTGGTGTGGCTCAGTGGATTGAGTGCTGGCCTGTGAACCGAAAGGTCCCCAGTTTGATTCCCGGTCAGGACACATGCCTGGGTTGTGGGCTGGGTTCCCATTCGGGGGTGTGCAAGAGGCCACCGAATCTGGCACAGGAAGTAACTGGATACATGTCCTTCCTATAATGACTGGAAATTTTACCTTCATTGAGTGAAATCTACTCCTAGAACTGAAGAAATGTTACCAGGATTTTAGTCTGGGCCCTAGAAATCTCTAAGCACATTTAGCAACGTGGAAAAAGGAGAACAACAATTTTATTTTATAATCCACTTCCCCAGAATCTAGATCTTTCTTAAGGGAAGAATGTTTCTTTCTTGCAAACCCTAAGATGCCTTTAGCAGAAACTCTTTGAAAGTCATTTGAAAGGCTGTCAGATGCCTCTTATTTATTACATCAAACGGAGATCTCACTTCCTCTGGTGCGACAGCAACCTCCGCTGGGGTGTGGGGGACCGTCTGCAATGCTCCCCCTGCAGATTCCGCATCTGCGTCTGATCGGCCCCTGTTATCCACTATTAGACAGCGATGCTTGAAGTGTTCACCTCTGTCCCTCAGGAGAGGCGACAGAGCCTTGCACACAGTGGGCATTCAGCAAATGTTGCTTAGCCCCATGCCGGCTCCCTCCACCAGCACCCCCTCCCTTTTATCTGAAGGAAAATCTAGAATGCAGTGACCTAGAGAAGGCAAGGGCATCATACAGTTCCCAGCACACTGTTCTTAGTTCGTAGCCCAAAGTGGATTTCAGAGGAACTACAGATGAAATATTTGGGTAGAAATATTCAGTGGGCCATTTGAAAAGTAGAGCCAAATTCGAAAATAAACTTAGGAACTGGGGACATAAATTGTGAAATCATCTACCTAGAGGTCTGTGATGAAGCCGCGGAAGTAAAGGCGTTTGCTGAGAAACCGTGAGAGAGAGAAGGTGGGGAAGGACAGAACCCCCCATTTCATCACGGAGGGAGAGGCAGAGCTCCGGAAAGAAACAGGAAATGCGGCAATGAACTGGGGAGAAAATGAATATTTACTTGTAATGGAAGCTATAAGAACTGGCTTTACATAAGGCGGTTGACTGTCAAATGACAAAACATGGCAGGAAGACAGGGACTGCAAAGATGTCATTGAGGACCGGGAAGGAGCTAGTTATGCTCCTTACTGAACAGGCACTGCAGGAACTGGCTGGCAAGAATTTAAAAGTGAGTCCAGGAGAAAGAAGTGCAGGCGACGAGAAAAGCCAGTCATCCAAGAGATCTGGTGGGGGCAGGAAGGAGAGCACTGGCTCAGTGGATCAAAGGGGTGGCGGAGCCGGGGCGCCGGGAGGCGCACGTGCTGGGCCGTGACGTGGTGCCACCGCAGCAGGTTGCAAAATGAGCTCAGGGGGATCTCTCCATCCTTGGAGATGTGCTCCTTCCTGCTGGGACTGAGCCCCTCCCATCAAGAAATGGAGTCTGTTTCTCCCTCCAATCTGGATCTGGCCGTGTGACTTACTTTGGCCTTTGGGACATTGGGAAACACGACACAAGCGGCGGCTGCAAAGGCGCTGGTATAGTTCGCTTTCTCCTGACCACCAGCGAGCAAGGCTTCTATCTAGTGATCAGGCCCCCAAATCAAACGCATCTAGGATACAGCTGTGACTTCAGGTAAGCACCCCTGTAAAAGACACCCCAACGTCCAGGAAATTCCCTGCCACCAGGGCTGGGTGACTTATTTACGGCAGAAGCAAAGGCCATTTCTGAGCCTCTACATGGTAACCTGCGGATAGAGAATTCGGGATACATATGGCCGCAGTCTTGGAGAGACTGGTGATTTGATTTCCATAGCAGCTGCCAGTTCACACGAGGTTCGGTACAGATGTTGGGTGCTGTTGGTCAAAGCAGAAAGGCTGGGAACCAGTACAGTGTGGGGTCCGGGGGCAAAACCAGGAGCCACCACACTGGTCATAGGCAGGGAGGGCAGGGGGACCCTCTGCATTCACAACCCCTGGGACACCCTGTCTCACTGCCCGGTGGCGCAGCTGATGTTCACAGCAAGGACTCGGGGCTCTTGAGAACATGTTGCGTGATGTTCCGTGGAACTCTTTTTAATGAGCCCAGGAAGAATGGAATCCGTTTTATTACAATTTCCATAAAAATAGCTAAAGTTTTACAGAGCTTGGTACATAAAGGGTCTAAACTGCAGTTCACTAGCAAACTCACTTCTTTGTGGCACCTCGTTTTCTGTCGATACAGATTGGTGAGGTATTAACTTACACATGTTCTTTTGGCATTATAATGAGCCCTAAGACCATAGCATGACAACTACTTCCGGAGACAGAAGGGAAGCAGTGTCCAGCAAACGGACAGTGGAACGCTACTTTGTTCAAACTGGGAAACAGGCATCCACCGCACTTCTTCGTGATTTCTGTCACCATTTGTCAGCATTTTGTGGCCTCCACTACTTTGAGTTCACAGTTCCCTGGGGCCAGATACTGTCGTTGCCACTTTGCCCCTTTACTCTGCAAGGACTGGCGTGGACTCTGGTCTTTGCTCAGCAATTTCGGGCTGAAGATCAGCCTCCACAGAGGACCCCTCATTAACAGGCATGCATCCTGAACCCCCAGTCCTCCTCGCCTTCACTGTCGTTCCCTGAACATGGCACTGCAGTTCTCATGGCTAAGAACGTTCATGTAGGGCCAACGCACCGATCTCCGTGTAGAACACGGTTAGTGGTTCCTCGGTCCTTTGTCCCACCTTGTCTGTTACGTCATCCATCAGGTCTAATTCTGGAGCCAAATTCCCACACCCTAGGCTAAGGCACCGCCACCTTGTTCTCTACCCCAGAGGTCATGGCACTAAGCTATAAGTTGATGGAATGTAATACAATATTAAGACCATGCATAACAATTTTTCCAATCATTTTTATGAACCTCCGGTTTCTTACCAAGCAAAGCAGTGTGGGAAAGGCTGGATTGGCTGAAGCTATAAACTGCTCGCTGACTATGAATGGACGTGTATTTGAGATCGTGTCTCCCAAACTTCCTTTCTCTGTAGCATGCTTTCCACCTGTTGTGTACCCTTCCCCAGGAACCCCCGTCCCCGAGAATGGTGGAAGACCTTGTAAGGAAAACCACTTCTCCCTCTCAACATCCGGGAGCTTTCTGCCCTCTATAATGATTTGTACACGTTCCTCCCGCTCTTGAAATCCCCACCTTCACATTTCTCTCCAGGAAATGAGAATGAAGATTTCAGATGGAATTAAGGTTTCTAATCAATTGATCTTAAAGGAGAGAGATTTTCCTGGATTACCCAGGCAGGCTCAGTGTGATCTCAAGAGCCCTCAGTGCGGAAGAAGGGCAGAGGAGTCAGATCAAAGGGAAGAGATGTAAAAACTCGACCCACTGTTGCCGGCTTTGAAGATGGAAGAAGAGCGCCCTAATCCAAGGAACACGGGCAGTCTCCAGGAGCGGGAAAGCGCGAAGAAAGGGACTCTCGCCCAGAGGCGCCCCCCGCCCCCCCCACCACCCCCCCCCGGAGAGGAACCCGCCCTGACGACACCTTGATTTCAGCCCCACAAGACTCTCTCCGGACTTCCGCCCTTCAGAACCGTGAGATAGTAAATTCAGGTTGTTTTAGCCACTAACGTTGTGCTCAGTGTTTACAGCAGCAGCACAAAACACACACAGGTGATAGGTTTGACGTGACTGAAAATAGCTCAAAATGAGACTATCGGAAACGAAAAGGGACTGAGGAGGCTTTTGATGGCAATTCTAAGATTCTGCTCCCCCAAATCACCCAGCGCGAGGGAGGCTGGAGGGGGGTTCGCTCACTTATGAAAAACAAAAAGGCTACCTTTCGGTTGTTCACACTCCTGAATACAGAGAGTTAAGTCCGGCACCCTGTTGCACCTTTGTTCTGAGGCCTGACTGCCTGTGGAAGCCCAGTCTCTTAGGAAGAGTCACCCAGTACACTTTTCAGGATGCAGGAGCTGATCTGACTGCTTCTGGAGACAGGGCTGGAGTGAGGGGAGGAGGAAGGGGAGGGGGGACACGGCCTGAGCACCTAGGTTCCCTGGAGGCGGCCAGGCTGGTCCTGATGCAAGGATGTGGCCGACGCCCCCTGGGCACACCGCTGCCCTGGAGCAGAGCTGTTCTCCGCCCCACTCAACGCCGCTCTGCACGCACAGTCTCAGGGGGGCCGTCCACTCCGCGTCGTGCGCCGCTGAGTGCGGAGAGAAGTTCATTATGCCCAGCAGCGAGACCAATCGCTTCCCGTCACTTGGGGCTTTCTCATGCTCGTTGCTTCTTTCTGCCGCATTTTAGACACCCGTGGTTTCAGCTCGGCACCTGGAGCCCCACAAGTCATCGCCTGTCTCCGGCCCTCCCAAGGCCAGGCTTTTTGAACCAAAAGTTATTTTGAATGTTTAAAATAAACCTTGCTGTTGCCATCATCATCCATTCGTATTCCTGGCTCTCGAAAGGATGCTTAACAATATGTGGGAAAGAGCGCCGAGCGAGGATGAGACACCGCCTTCTGCACGCGCCCCGCGCCGCGCCGTGGGGACGGCCGCCAGGACCTCTCCTTTCAGAAGCACTCGGATGCGGGGGGGCTTTAAGGGCAGCCACGCTGGGGCCTCCGCCGCTCTGGAGCTCCCCATGATGCAGCAGTAGTCCCGCCTAGGACAGGGAGTGGGGGATAAGGCCGCGCATGCGCGGGAGGAGGGATGGGGTCCCGGGCCCGCCGGTCACCAGGACGCAGGGGAAGCGCGGGACAGGGCGTCAGACTACACGGGTTCGAAGTCACTCTCACGCGCTCTGCCCTTCAGAGGTGCTTCCTCGCGGTGCCTCCAGGTCTAGCTAAGGAAAAGGTGAGTGAGGTGGGGAAAACAGCGCCGGCATCAGAGGGCTCATGTGGCGATTAATTCATATTAAACACTTAGTTTTGGGTAGAAAGTGAAGTCTTGATGAATACTAGTCCTCTTTAGACAGAACCCAAAACTGAAGAAATCGACACTTTTGCCAGACCACAGTTATTTTTCTCATTTACTTTCCACTTGGACTACACATCGGGATGGATGCGTAGGTCACTCTGAGCCCCTCCTCCCGCGAGGCGGGTGTCCGGTCCCTGACACACCTGGAGGCCCAGGGAACATCGGAGAAGGCCTTCGCTGATGTGCCCAGGTCCCCCACCAGGCCTTCTCCTCGGCTGCCCAGTCCCTGCCTTCCCCTATGTGGTTCCAATATCAAAATATTTAGTTCCTCTGTCCCAGAGGGTTTGGACTTTCTCTTCATTTGTGCTTCTTGAAATAATATGCTCCTGAGGCACAGACTGTTCCTTCATCACTAAAAAAGGTCAAGCATTTATTAGTCTGTGTATAAACATGACAACAAAGGAGCCCTTGTAAAAAATGGAATGTTCAGCTTGGACGGAACACAGAGGAGCTCCTCTTGAGCCTGGCAAATTCCCTAGGATTTCATCTCCTTCAAATATACCATGTTAATGTCACGGTTTCTTCCCGGACTCCCAGCCTCAGTTACAGCCCCCGGGGGCACTTTCAGGTGCATCCTGCGTCCACACGGCCTAAGTGCAAGCTCGTCCTCTACGCAAACGGAGTAACGGACTCTGCAGACACACTTCTCCCAGCACTACAGGTGTGCTCTCCTGTGCGTCGCACAAGCGCTTAAAGAGACTCAGAGGGGAATGTGACTTTTCTTTGCTCACCAGCAGCCATTTCTCACACACGCATTATCCCCATCCTTCCGGGCAGCAACCGCGGAACTCCAGCCTCGGGCTCACTGCCCTCTTCAGAGGACACTGAGCCGACAGGGAGCTCCCTCTCCGCCACCACGGCCTTCGTGTCCGTCAGGACAGCCGACCACCCTCTAGATTCGCCCGTTCCCTTTCTCGAACCCAGTTCCTTTCCGACAACAGGTATTATCTCAGTGTGCAAAACACAGCCTGTGACTCAGTCAGAGGCACCACCATCTGGGCTTAGAAACATTCTCAAGTTTACACACTGTCTCTGTGTAACTTGTTGTTGGTGCTGTTCTTTGCAGAGAGTTCTCTTGTTTTCCTTATCCAAGGAGTGAAGGAGAGATGGGCTCCCTGTGAGAAATTCTCTAGCCGTTTTCAGGTAAGTCTTATCGTGAAGAGCAGAGTTCAAGTTCCAAGTCCCTTTAAAGCTAACAGAGTTAAAACACCCACCTCTGATTGGAGAGGCCTAATTGCACGTTTCTGCTGAGGCCTGCAGGTCTGCGGGCTCATTAAAACCGGTTTGCCCGAGCCCTGGCTGGCATAGCTCAGTGGATTGAGCGCGGGCTGGGAACCAAAGTGTCCCAGGTTCGATTCCCAGCCAGGGTACATGCCTGGGTTGCAGGCCATAACCCCCAGCAACCGCGCATTGATGTTTCTCTCTCTCTCTCTTTCTCCCTCCCTTCCCTCTCTAAAAATAAATAAATAAAATATTTAAAAAAAAAACCGGTTTGTCCAACCTGCATGCCACCCCTGCTAAGACCGTTTCAGTCTCCAAGCATCTATGTGAGCTAGGGAGTTATTGCTTGTCCCTTCCTTCTGCTCCTTCCTTTACTTCGTTTCCTCCTCCTCCTGCTCTTCTTTCCCCCTCCTGCTCTCCTCTTCCTCTCTCCCCCTCCAGCTCTCCTTCCCCGTTCTCCTTTTCCTCTTTTTCTTTTTAACCAGACCTGCATTTTTTGTCCAGAGAAGCTAACCAGAGAAGCAATGAGGCTTGCAAAGGAATCCAGAACTAAATCCTTATTTTCCTGCTTTGAATTTCTCTGGTGCGTGCCAGGAAGTCACGTGATGGTGCTTTTTCAACTTCATGTCAACTTGTATCATTTCGTAGCCTCCTAAGTGAATGTCAGCCCTGAAGTTTAGCAGCCTCCCCTTTTCACAGGAAGTCCGAGGTACATTTCATTCTAGTAAATGAAACAAACATCTGCTTCCAGGAGCTGGCCCCGGCTTCCTTTCCTAGTTTCTTCTTCTACCATACTCCTCACCTCCCCAGCGCACGGGCCAGTGTGCGCATGCACACACACATGGTGTCATTAGTGCATCCCTTTATTCCCTTTCCTCCGAGCTGAGACCCATTTCTGAGCTCCAGCTCGGTGAATAGATGAATGAAATAAGCTGTGCGATTACAGTCTGGCCCTTCGCTAACACTTCCCGTTTTGGGAACACTACCCTTTCCACGACCCATTTTTACTGACGAAATTTCTACTCATCTTTTAAGGCTCAGCTTGCTGCCGCCTCTTCTGGAAGTCCTCACTCAGTATCAATCTGCCCCACTCCTCACACTCACAGTGTGTTATTTCTTGGGTATCACTGTCACCCTGCGTTTGTCAGTTTTTGTCTGCCTGTATTCCTCTCTCTTTCCAGTGCAGGTTCCTTCTGGTGGGAAATGTCTTTTTCATCTCGGCACCCCCCAAATCTAGCATAATGACTACCATAAGGTAAGCTTCGAGATGTTTAACGTCTTGGTTTACTGTCTGTGAAGTTCTGGGAGAATGGCTTTCCAATTTCAGGCATGGGGAGTGGACAGAGAGCGTCCACCACAGAAAATACAGGACGTCCAGCAGAAGTTTAAGGTGATATGGACCCAGACATAGATACAGGGTCTGGAGCTGAGGAGAGATCAAAACTAGAGATACAGAAGCCCCGGCCAGGTGGCTCAGTTGGTTGGAGTATTGTTTGTCCTGATGTGCCGAGTTTGAGTTCAATCCCCAGTCAGGACACAGGCAAGCATCAACCAATGAATGCATAAAAAAGTGGAACAACAAACTGATCTCTCTCTCTCTCTCTCTCAAAATTAACAAAATAAAATAAAATAAAAGTAGATGCACTGGGTGTGTAGAGCTGGAAGTTGTCAGTGTGGAGGTGAAAATGAAAACCCTGGGCGTGGGTGAGCACCGGAGCAGGGGCTCTAGAGTCGGAACCGCAGACAAGCCCTGGGGGCAGTAGGCAGGGGGCGGGGTCCAGCAGGAATGGTGTGAGGTCATGAAGACTAAGGGAGAAGTCAAGTTCAAGAGGATGGATTGGGGGTTAGGGTTAAAAGCTTCAGAACTAGTTAACAGCTAGAGAGGAGTACAAGGACAACATAAGGTTTTCAAAGGAGGGAAATGACACTTTTCTTTGAAAGGTTCTTATTTTTAAGGGTAAAACGAATAGCTGGTCACTAAACCCGACGGGTGTGGGGCTGTAGGGGCCAGCCTCTCATTAAGACGGCCGCAGACCTCCTCAAACCCCGCCGTTCGGGGAAACCGAACTCCACACGAACTCTTCTTGCTTCTCCGTACGAAAGGGGTTACAGGAACACGACAGAAGCTTTTGTCCACACCCTGTGACTGTGTTAGAATAACCGAGGGACTCCACACCAGAGGCTCTGCCCTGCTGATGACACCCTGCCCCGTTGGGGGGTCGCTGCGGAGGGGTCTCCAGGGGAACCTTTGAGGTCGGGGAGAAAATCACCCCTGCCCTCCGGGGGAGCCGTCAGAGGGGGCACTCACAGAAACGCCTGGAGGTCAGCCTTCCGAAAGATCAACCGTGATGATGATGGTTTTCACGACTCGATTTCTATTAATTTGTACTTATCTTATTTATATTAAAAGAAAGTATGCCTCTTTTTGAAAGAGATTAAATTAATGTTAACATAAAAACAATTACAGGGGAAATAGATTAAATTAATATCAACATAAAGACAATTACAGTTTTTCTTATGTTGGGGGGAGGAGAGGATACCCAACTGTCTGTTCTTCTGTTCATTCTCTCCATCCATCCATTCTGTCTGTCTGTCCATCTGAACCATTTTTTAAATTTTTATTTATTTATTTTTAGATAGAGGTGAAAGAGGGAGAGAAACATCAATGGGTGGTTGCCTGTCACATGCCTCGTGCTGGGAACCTGTCCTGAAACCCCAGCCTGTGCCCCAACCAGGAATCGAACCAGCGACCCCTCAGTGTGTAGGTCGGCACTCAATCCACTGAGCCACACCAGTCAGGGCAACTGAACCATTTTTTAAAGGTCCTCTTATTTGCTGGGCTTTATGCAAGTTCCTACTAAAAACGAATAGGACCAGATCCCAGACCTCAACCAAGTCCCATCCTGTATATAGGAATTTGATCTAAAACATAATTAAAATTAGGCCAGGGTGTATATCAAATTCTTTTAAAATAAAGTCTCAGGATACACTTTTGGCAGCATCTCCGTACTTCTTCAGTATACTAATACTTTCTGACACTGTTATTCTCACCGATAAATGTCAAAGGGGAGAGCGATATTTTTGGAGCTGTCTTCTTAACCCTACTACAAAAATAGATTATAAACACATACACATATGTCACAAAAAGAACTAGGCTAATATTTCTAAACAGGGACAAGAGTTAGCATATTTTTATTTATTACTATTGTTCATTGATGTATTTTTAGAGAGAGGGGAAGGGAGAGAAACATCGGCGTGCAAGAGAAAACATCGACAGGTTGCCTCTCGCGTGTGCCCCAACTGGGAACCGGGCCCGTGACCCAGGCATGTGTCCTGACAGGGAATCAAACCGGCGACCTTTCGCTTTTGCAGGCTGATGCTCAACCTACTGAGCCACACTGGGCGGGGCAGCATGCTTTTAAGGTTCATAGTCACATTCCTATTGCCAGGTGTAATCATCTGTTGGTTTCAACTCCTTATGTCATGAGAGCTATCGGAATCTACCGGCATGAGGACTCCGCTCAGGTTTCACAAGGATGTAAGGACTGTATGGTCAGAGGCTCCTGAAGGAGGCTACGTGAGTCAATATTTTCATCGAACCATCTTCGTAAAGGCATGACCTGAACCAACAGATAATGACCTCTAATAACAACCCGAAGCTATGAAAGAACTCACGTGCATGAATACTTATTTGTAGGTAGCTTTCCCCTAGTTAGGACACCAGTCTAAGGCAGCATCTACGTGTGATTCACAGGAGGCCTGTGCTGAGGGGAGAGACCGTCCACACTGAGGCAGAGGACGGAGGAGCCAAAGCCGCGTGGGCTGTCATGCGGCCCCACGCCCTCTGCCCGACCACCGGCCCTCTGCTCCTCTCCGGAGGGTCACGTGGGCCGCTGCTCAGAGGAGTGAACGACACTACAATGCTTTCCATTAGGCTCGGGGGAGAACGTTAGGGCTTCTCCACCCTTGGAGGGCGCACCCCCACAGAATAGCCCCTTACTTGATCTTACTTGGGAGCTGGAATGTCATGTTACACAGCACCGATGCTATATTGAATTCAGAGATTCTGTGGGAGATGCCGTCAAAACAGCAGGTACAAGGGCTGCAGGAGCTTGGATTACTCATCACAGATGGGCAGCCTGATGCGTAGAAACCAGGGCAGATAGGATAGTCAGTCCCAAACTTCATCTTCTTATTCCCCTCGAACAACACGGATTAGTCAGCTCTGCTGCTGTAACAAACAACCCCCCAAATCTCAGCACTACAAAGGCTTTTTCTGTGATCCGGAATGAAGAAGATGTCACATTAAAACTGGCCTCGTGTCTTCTTCATTCCAGACCCAGGCCGAAAGAGCAGTGCATTTCTGGACAATGCCATTCTTACGGCAACGAGAAAAGGACAACAGAGCTGGTGGAAACACACTGTGGCTCTGTCTTAGTTACTTGAGGCTGCTGGAACAAAACTCCATGGTGCTTTTGTTATAGATGGCTTAAACCACAAGTTTACTTTGTCCCAGTTCTGGTGAGTCCAAGATCAAGGGACCTGCAGATTCAGGGTCTGGAGCAGGTCTGTTTGCCGGTTTGCAGACAGCTGTCTCCTCCCTCTGTCCTCACGTGTCTGGGAGAGACGGCTCATCTCTCTCCTGCCACCTCTTACGTAGGGGCACTAACCCCGTTCATGAGGGCGCTGCCCCCGTGACCCATGACCCACTGTCCTCTCAAAGGCCCTACTTCCACATACCAACATGTTGTGGGTTAGGGCTTCAACGTGCGAATTTTGGGTGGAAATATTCAGCCCCTAGCAGGCTTGTACGTAAAGCTTCTGCTCAGACGAAGCAGAATTGAGGTTACCCACATACCACCGACCAAAGCACTCACCTGCCCAAACCTCACATCAAAGGTGGAGAAATCGCACGGTCCCCCACAGGGGGCACAGTCATGTAATGCTCTGTCTGGGAACGATAGCAACCGGCCACACCACGTTCCCTGCTGCCGCCCCCACCTGACTCTCCAGCCTACTACTGCAGCTCTGCAGCTCGGGGGGGCGGGGGGGGGCGCCTGCAGTGCTCCTTGGAAGAAGACCACACAGGAAGTGAGGCTGCAGTGGCTGCTGTTTCTGCTCTCCCCTGCTCTGTTCTGATCGGCCCCTGGGTGCGGAAGGCAGAGGGGGCTGGGCAGGAGATGGGGAGGAAGACAGATGAGAGCACTGAGACCTTCCTCATTAACTCAAGGGGTCACTCGGGTAGTGCCCCCGGGGCAAGAGATGGGTTGACCTTTCAGTGTGTCCTGGAGGTCTGGTCCCGAGAGCATGTAATTAAGCCCACTCCGCCAAGCCATCGCCCTCTTCAATTAATATTTACTGAGCACCCACTGAGACGCTGGCCCCGGACTCAGAACCATAAACTCTCTTGGGCTGGGAAAGGCTCTGACTCATTTGCACATTAAAAAGCACACAGCCAGTGGAAGCCCACCTTTTTCCCTTCCCAGTCACCCTGGGAGAGAACTCAGGCTTCTCCATTCATGTGTGGAAACCCAATTAAACGTCGTAAACAAAGGAAACTTCTTACGTTGTAATTTTCCTCCCTCTCCCCTTGCTTTCTTCCCAGTCGGATTTATTGCTCAAGAATTGCCTCCTTTAAGCATCATCCCCTATTACTCAGAGAGATAAAAGCCATAAAGGGAAGGGAACTCCCTCAGTTCCCTTTGCCAGTTTGGAGGCGAAGCAGCGCCTTCACGAGGGGAGTTGACAGCTGTTGACTGAGACTGTCTGTCCTGCACCAGGGCGGTGCTCCTGCCCGGAATGCAAAGTGCAGCCCTCGGAGCCCAGCTGGAGCTGGGCTCGGCGGCAGCTTGAGCCCAGGGCAGATCTGCTTGGGACCAGAACAGGGCTGTGCAGCTTTACAGGAGATGCATGCTCTTCACGTGGTTGACTTGCAAAGCAAGAAAACTTGTTTTGTTTTTGTTTCTTAGCCTATCACAACAGAGTAAATAGTATAACTTAAGACAGGGCAATTCTATCAATTCCATGTAATATTTAGTCCACATAACTGGATGAAACTTAAGTTAGCACCACGCGTAAAAGGCATTTCACTTCTGCACGTATGGTATACTATTAGGAGCAAACAACACATGTCTCCGTGCTTATAAACAAAGGTGTGATGTTTGCAAAACAGACGCTATGTGTAGAACTCTATAACTGGGATGGCATACAGGGTTTCCGCTGGCTGAAATGGTGTTACATATTTCAGTCCACGTGATTTTTATAAGACACGTTTTCTCCTTCTCTGTGAACACCCGTGAGCACTGTCCTTACCTTTCTCCAGACTTGAGTTCCTGGCTCAGTCACTCCTCCGTGACCTTGAGTATCTCGACTCGTCCTGGCTTCTGTTTCTTCGCCTGCAAAATGGGGTTGTTGAGCTGGATCAGTTTCTCTAGATCTATCCTGGGAAACACTCTTTCTGAGGAAATTAAGGGGGTAACATTTTTAAAAGGGAGACCCACAGTCAAATAAGTTTGGAAATCATGACATTACGCAAAATTAAACGCGCTTCTTGTCTCAGGGCTTTGGTATTCTAATAGCATCCACTGTGATTCTGCAAGAGGGAGATAGAGCATGCATTGTTTCCCCAAGTTTTTTTTTAACTAGAAAACTTTTTCTTGCAGATCATTTCTCAGAATCAGTCTAAATACAGGCTTTGAAGACCCTTCGACTTACGATTGCACTGCCTGTGTATTCTGCCCAACCTCCCAGGTTCTCTCATCTGTCCGGGAAAGAAGGACCTGGGCTTTCTGACTCGTGTACAGCGAAAGTCCGTGTGTTCTTTATTCTTCCCCTCGCCCCGCAATTTACTTTGAAAATTTACAAACCCACAGAAAGTTGAAAGAATGGTACAATAAGTATATACTCTTCACTTAGATTCAATAATTGCTAACATTTTGCTCCAATTTCTCCTCCTCTCTCTCCACACACATATACACATACATATACACATTTTATGTATTGTATTTCTAATTTTACTGCTGAACCATTTGAAAATAAATTGCAGATATCATAATACTTTATCCCTAAATACTTCAAGATGTATCTCCTAAGATCTAGAACATTCTCCTACATAAAATTAGAATTGTTGCTACACATAGAAGGTTAATATTGATTGATATCATCTAATGTATGCTTTGCATTTAAATTTTCCTAATTTGACCTCAAAGTGTCCTTTACAATTTTTTAAAATCCAGGATCCATTCAGCGTTCACACATTTTATTTGGTTATGTCTCCTTGCTTCTTTTACCTAGAACCATCTACCTAATTGGTTTGTCTTTTATGAAATTCACTTTAATAACATGTTTCATTATATTTTTTCTACTACCATCTAACCCCCTTACACACCCTGCCCCCCAGCAATCACTACACTGTTGTTTGAGTCCATGAGTCCTTCTTCCTTTTTGCTTGACCCCTCCACTCCCTAACCTCACCCTCAATAGCTGTCACCTGTTCTCTATGAATGAGTCTGTCTCTGTTTGACTTGTTAGTTCAGTTTGTTCATTAGATTCCACGTATGAGTAAGATCATATGGCATTTGTCTTTCTCTGACTGGCTTATTTCACATAGCATAATAATCTCCAGGTCTATCCATGCTGTTGCAAAGGGTACAATTTTCTTCTTTTTTATGGCTGAGTAGCATTCCATTGTGTAAATGCCCCACAGTTGTTTTATCCACTCATCTACTGATGGATACTTGGGCTGCTTCCATACCTTGGAGATTGTAAATAATGCCGCAATGAACATAGGAGTGCTTATGTTCTTTTGAAACAGTGTTTTGGATTCCTTTGGATATATCCCCAGAAGTGGGATCGCTGGGTCAGATGGCAGATCCATTTTTAATTTTTTGAGGTATCTCCAAACTGCTTTCCATAATGGTTGTACCAGTCTGCATTCCCACCAACAGCGCACAAGAGTTCCCCTTCCTCCACATCCTCGCCAGCACTTGTTTTTTGATTTACTGATGACAGCCATTCTGACTGGTGTGAGGTGATGTCTCATTGTGGTTTTAATTTTGCAAATGTCTAAGATTTTAAATTTGTGTGATTGTTTCCTCATAATTAGATCCATTTTAAATATTTTTGACAAAATATCAATAGGTGATACTGTTGTATTTTCAGTCTGTACTTATGAGGACATAATGTCATTTTGTCCCATTACTGGTGATGTTTCCATTAATAGCTTGGTTACAATACTACTTGCAACATTCCTCTCTAATAAGGTGACTTTTCCCCTCGGTAATTAATACATGACCTGGTGGTTGGTACTTGAAGACTTGTGAATAACTTCTTTCCCAACAATCCTTCACCCAACAGCTTTAGCATTAACTGATGACTCTCTCCTGGACCAAATATTATACTGGGATTGCAAAAGAGTGATTGTTATAATCCTATCATCTTCTACTTTATCTGCTGCTATTCTCTTATAAAGAAATCTTCCTTTCTCATTTCTATCTCCATCTCTTTGAAAATCATAGGTTCTTCTTTTCAGTCAGTGTTTGATAATCAACTATTGTAATTCGTTCTTTTAACATTTATGCAGAGACTACTCTGTGCTTGGTACTAAAGTGAGGTTGACCTAATGCTAATCGTAGTCTTCTTTACTTTCCCCCACGGTTCTTAAGAAAACCAGCCGTGCAACATGGACAACTAATCCAAATCCTTGAACTGGCCACCACCTGCCACAAAGTTTTGTCAAGTGGGAGAGGGAACTGACGATGGAGATGGCAGTGGAGGGACATCTCCAAATTATAATGGTCATTCCCCCTTCGTAAACCTTGGCCAGGCTGCTGTGGTTCCAACAACCATCAGATGGCCATCGGAATCAATTGTCACACCGAGAAAAAGACCAGTCACCACCTCTGTGGAGCTCTGCTGGACCTGCCCCTAAAGGTAGGTAGTTCCAGCACCAAGGACTTGGGCCCAACACGTGGGCTCAGGACCCATGCAAGGGGGGATCATAACTTCTGTTCCCATTCATTGAACGATGACCTGAGTCAGTGGGGAGACTGGGGTACACATGCCCATGTCTTAACATATACAAGTTATTAAGCAAATATGCTGGTACCGAAGGCCCTGGGAAATGCGGGAGCCCCAGAGCACTTCCCCGGGCAAACACCTGCCACAGGCCCCACACGGGCAGCGTCCTCACCTCTCCAGCAGGATCTGAACCATGGGTTCCAAGGACTTAATCACCAAATGAATCGGAAGACAGCTTTCAGTGGGAAGATAAAGGACCCTCTGTTCGTGGGAAAGGACAGCCAGGCCCATCTTGGTCGAGTTTTGCAGTGGAAGGAAGGAGGGTTCTGAGCATTGGATACGAGGGAAGACCTTTTTCTGTGCAGCAAGCCTGGTGCCCAGGACCCAGCTGGCTGTCAGAGGACGCACGATCTTCTGGACTTGATTTTGCCTCTTCTGTGGGAGGGCCCTGCTCTCTGGGAAGCCTGGAAGCAGCTCCCCCAGCCCCGGAAGAATATACAGTCTGTGTTCTCCGTGGGGAGGGGTAGGCAGACACCGGTGTCCTGCCAAGCAATCAGGGTCCAGGGGGTGATTGTGGTACCTGGAATCTTTGTTGCCTCAAGGTTTATAGATGTCTAGAGCCTCTCTGAGGCAGTGGGGGAAGATCCTTCCAGCTGCCAGAGCACCTCTGCAGGGATGGGGGGAAAGCCCGAGTCAGAAGACAGAAAACGTGAGTGCACATGCCATCCCCGAAAGGCACCAGGCACGAGGCCCTCGCGGCTGGGTTCATACCAGTTCTCTCACCTGTAACACAGAGGCTGAAAGGACCTCGCAGGCCTGTTGTGGAGATCACGTTAAGGATGGTAAAGCATGAACACCGCTTTAGTAGTTAGGACGCCTCTCACTCCAGGCTACAGAAACCGACCTGGGCTGACTTAAGAAAAGAATGTGAGAGAACGAGACAGACTTCATTCTCGGGGTGCAGTGATGTCCCATCACTCCTGCAGTCAGGAACTCAGCCGAGCCGTCTGAAGAGGCTGCAACCAAGGAACGAGCAGTCGTCGGGAGCCTCCGGAGCTTCTCTCCGTACGTCTGGTTTTTCCCTCCTTCTGTGAATGTGAGCACTGGCTTTGTCTCTTCTGAGCCAGCAGAGCCGACCGAGTGTGACTGCCCACGCACAGCTTCTGAGTGTACGTCTCCCCTTTCCAAGACAGCAACAGCAAGGGCTCAGAATCCCACACTCAATTCCAAAGTCTCGGCTACGGCCTGAGTTCACTGCGGCAGGACTGGGTGGTGGCTGGGGACAGTGGCGGTGGGTGGGGGAGGGTTAGTAGTGAGCTCAGATGGTGGGACAGGGCTGAAGGGGCTTTGCCTGGGGGAGCAGCAGAGCTGAGGAGACCTTCTAAAATGAGCCTTCTACGGCACCGGGTCCAGTCTCTTTCACATACCATGGGTGTTCTTCTTCTCTTTCCTTCCTCTCACTCCAGCAGTCATGAACCTGGGAGAAGAGCTCGGGACAACCAGTCAGAGCATTCTGGGGCATGCAGGGCCTTAGCGTAAGTGGAATGGGGGAGCCGTCAAGATGAACGTGGTCTCTGGCTGTAACAACACCACGGGGCTAAATAAGGCGGGCTGTGTGCTCCGTAGACCTTCCTTGTCCTTCCTAAATTTGGCCTCTTGCTGTGTCCTCTGAAATGCACCTGTCCACCCTTGGAAAATCCTTTGTTTCTGGCGCTAGGATGGCAGGAACGACCCCTGTATGGAGCCCAGTGCTCTCTACGGAAGCAGGAGCACTAAGGGGTCATGGCTGGGGCCAATGGGTGAGCAGAAGACTAGAATGGAATTGCTGCAGAATCTTAGCTGGCTTTTTCCTATTCCTACAGACCATGTTTCCAAGCGTAGCAATGGTGGACAAAGCCAATATTCATTCCTTCTCATTCTCTCCCTCCCTCCCTCCCCTGTGTGTGTGTGTGTGTGTGTGTGTGTGTGTGTGTGTGTGTTTACAGAGCTGACCACTGTGCTATTGACAGAGATATAAAGAGAAGCACTCGAGATGTTTCACGTGTTCACCTCTTTCTCCTGGGCTGCAAGCTGCCCATGGCAGGAACCTGTTACAGGAGGCCCACGGGCCCGGCCAGGGAGGGACCCCGGAGGGCACCCAGGCCTTTCCCACCCAGGGAGAACAAAAAAGAGAGTTCTGAATTTAGAAATGTTCTCCAGAACAAATATTTTTCTAACAGTTACATCAGAGTATAAAAACCTTTCTTGGTGACTCTATTTCCTGCCCACCCCCAAACGCAGTTTGCAAAGCTGTAATGAAAGGAACACATTTCACTAAAGTCACCACTGAGACTAAAGTGTGTGCAGGAGCACAGACCAGACACAAGCTCTTTCCTTAAGAAGCAACAATGCCCACGTGGTCACTTAGGTTCCCATATGTTTATGTCACCACTGAACACATATCTCATCTGGGCGGCAAAATATCTTAGACGAGTTTTGTGGTTTTCTCCGAATTGAGCAGCTTAGATCAGAGGTAGCATTTTATCTTCATCTATTGGCACTTTTCCTCACCTGAGTTTCTCAACCAGTTGAAAGCCCCTGAATCACTGGGAAATAGTTAATGGGTAATAAGAACCGCTTGAGTGACAAGTCCTATTTGACTAAACAGCCCAGCCATGTCTTTGCTATTGATATAAACGCTCCCATATTACATTTACGTCATTTATATCCACCGTAAAAAAATGTATTTCAACAGTGCAAAAATAATGTGGCAGGAAGGGAACCCTGGGGTGTTATAAATATCACAGAAGTCATAACTATAATGATAATATTGGAATTTATCTTCAAAAGATAAAGGTTGAACTTATCAAAAGGCCACAAGTGAGTCATAAAGACTTCCTGATTGAGTGCAGATAAATTTCAGGTTTTCGATAATCTCGTTAGACGCTCTACAGTTCCTTACTCTGAATGCTGTCCCCCAGTTTTAAAACTGCTCCCTGCTTTTATAACTGCTGCTCGCTCACTGTCGCGTTTCCGCACCTGATCACCTCTGGGGAAACACTGGTAACCTGCCACACAGCCTCTTTCTTTCCTCTGTCCCCCTTCTCCCCACCGTCTACACCCGAGAGTAGGATCAAAGACATCAACGAGGAAAACGCAAATGAGAAGGAGATATTGAATAACAGCAGACAGATGTGCAGCTCCCACTTAACCCCTTTGCTCCACCTAAACAGGTCTCACTCTCCCTCTGCGGCCAGCTTGCTGGTGTCTAGGAGCTGTCGTCACAGAGCGACCCAGACGGGGAGGGGTGGGGGCGGGGCTTCAACCACAGACATTCATTCTCCCTCAATTCTGGAGGCTACAAGTCTGAGATCGAGGTGTCTGAAGAGCTGTTTTGTCCAGAGGTCTCCCTCCGGTGCTCGGGGGTGGCTATCTCCCTGTGTCTTTTCATGGTGGCCCTCTGCATGTGCCTCTGTCCTAGCCAGCTCTTCTCTGCAGGACACTTGTCTTATTGGATCAGGGCCACCTGATGCCCTGGTGATAACGCAATCACCTCTTTAAAGACCCTATCTCCCAATACAGTCACATTCTGAGGTCATGGGGGTTAGAACATCAACATCTAAATTTGGGGGGAACACAATTCACCCCATAGCCACCACCCTCATCTCCCTTTACTAAAACACCGCTTCTCTGCCGCTCCCGCCCGCCCCGGTGCTGACTCTGTGACCTCTGCCATCGATCTCTGCCACTGTCTTAGTGGCTGGTTAAATGCAGTTGGACAGTTACAGGCAATGTCTTGACTGGTGTTCGGATGAAAGTTTCTTCTTTTCTTTCTGCACAAGACCCATGAGGACAGGGGTAGTATTTAATCTCTCTCAATGCCTAGAACATAGTCAGCACGTAAGTAGACAGGCTCATAATGAGACAAAAAATAAACACATCTCAGATGAACGGGAGACGAACGAAAGTGCCCTTCTTCGGCTGCTGTATTTGTACATCTTATCCCTTTGGGAAGAGAAGCCTCTTGGAGTCAAGACTATGCCCTCCGAAGAGAAAGCAATGGAATGCACCCAAGTTGGCCAGTGAAAATAAAACTTGGACAGTGTTCAACATCTTTTGTCTTTCCTGTGTGGTTTTTAAGTGTAGTGATGTGCACGTTCTGTAAGTGGGTCAGCCGCAACAGTTTCATGGTTTTGGCCGAGGTGATTTTGTTTACAGGAGCTGAGCTGAATTAACTCACTAAAAGCTATAGGGGTAACAGTGACCCTTCTCCGTAGAGTAAGTTTTGAACACCGCGGCATAGGCACTGAAAACAACTCTCGAAAGTAGTTATTAGCAGAGGGATCATCTACATTTTGCTTAGCAGTTTGGTTTTTCCATTTATAGAGCTACCTCTTATGCCCCTTTTTAAAAAAGATTTTATGTATTTATTTTAGAGAGAGGGGAGGGGAGGGAGAGAAACCTTGATGCAACGGAGGAACATCGGTCGGCTGCCTCTTGTACGCACCCCCAGCGGGGACTGAACCCACAGCCCAGCCATGTGCCCTGGGAAGCTGCCTGCGACCTTCTGGTTTCCGGGACGACACTCAGCCCACTGAGTCACACGGGGCAGGGCTGCCCTTCCTAACTTTACCAACATGGCGGGCGACTTTTCCGCAGGATTTTGGAAGTTACTTGGCTATTCACGTCTCTGTAACTGCAGCAGGCTCTTTGGAGCTCTCTTTGCTCATCCCTGAGGATGTGCCTCCAAAAGTGTTCTATTCCCTCATAATCTCACATTCGTTTGAGAAGCTCAGTCTCAGAAAGAGATGAAATTTATATTATTTTCTGGACACTTTAGGAATGTAAGCAAATATTTGTCTTATTGAAAAAAAATCATAATTTCTTAGCATAAGAAATAAAAGCCAGCCCTGGCTGGTGTAGGTCAGTGGATTGAGCGCGGGCTGCGAACCAAAGTGTCGCAGGTTTGATTCCCAGTCAGGGCACATGCCTGGGTTGCAGGCCATGGCCCCCAGCAACCGCACATTGATCTTTCTCTCTCTCTCTTTTTCTCCCTCCCTTCCCTCTCTAAAACTAAATAAATAAAATTAAAAAAAACTGAATGAGAACCAAGATTAAAAAAAAAAAAGAAAAAGAAATAAAAGCCAGATTGAGGAAATTCCAGAATGGCCAAAATAATGGTTTATGTTATTTTTTTCAGCCATCTCCAAGGAGAAATAGCCCTCACTATTGTGTAGCTGGTGATACTGAGGAAAATGACAGAAAATTCTGACTGAATGCCTCCTGCGCTGTTCATTCTTCAGCTACCAGGACGACAATGAGGAGGATGGTGGCGATCCCCCAAAGGCATCGGACATTCCTGCGGCGTTCAGCCTGTGAGCTAATAACACCTATTCTGAGGGAGCCCAGGACACCAGGACGCAGGCGGGAGGCTTTGCCCGGGAAAGCTGCTGAACTGCCTTGCATTTGCTGCCAGGGGGCTACAGGCTTTACTTGTATGACCTCATTCCATCCTCTCCACAATGTCCTTAATGGGGTGGGTATTATTCTTACTGTTTTACAGCCCAGAAAACTGGGCGGTGGCGCGGGGTCAAAGAGTTTATGTAACTCACCCGAAGTCACAGAGCCTGAGCGGGGGAGAGAGGGCTGCCAACATACACACTCCGAGAGGCTGCCAGGCCCGGCACCGTATCAAGTTAAAGGCAGGAGATCTGGGTGGCACAGGTGTTTGCCAAAGGGACAGGCTGGGTTTTTTATTTTTTATTTGTTTGTCCTCTGCAATGCACTTCCCTAGCGGATCCCCTTCGAGAGTGGTCCCCGCTCTCAGTGTCTGTCTGCTGAGAGGAAACAGACCTGCCAGTGTGGCGAGGCTCCACCCAGGGGTTTCCACGTCGCACTAAAGTAAGAGAGTCTCCCCGCTGCCCGACAGACAGTTGTGTACGTAGGAAATAACGACATTATGTTTTGGTACGAGGAAATTTCTCTCCCCCCAAGCATACAGGAAGAGCCACCATTCACAGCTGAAAAAACTTTGCAGGGTGGCTTCTGCTTCCAGACTGTAAACCACTTTCCTGGCCTCTTCGGTTCAGAAAACACTGCTCTTCCATCAGGTTCTTTCAGGCTCCTCCCCGGCCCGAGTCTCCTGTGAGGCAGGCCACGCGGCCTTCATGGGGACGTGGGGACACGCACCTCGCAGAGCCCCGCCACGACCAGCACGGCTGCTCCCCCGGTGCAGAACGCCTGCTGAGGCTCAAGCGTGCACACGCGTGGTGTCCAGCGAGACTCCGGCCAGGCCCAGCAGGCCCACCAGTCGTCAGAGCCTCCCGTCGGTCCCCACCTTCGGCAGACACCCTTCCGGGCAGCATGGACCACGGGAGCCCTGTCATCAGCCACCGCCCGGTGCCACAGCAGCGATTCCAGGGAGCGGGGCCCCACCAGGTTAACTCAGCGATTTGCCTCGCTGGCAAGGGCTTGGTGTGATTGTCAGAAAACAGAACGCGCACATTTGTCTGTCATGAACACACACGAGCATTCCCGAGCACAAATAAACAAAACGGTCATTTTTGTTGTTTTTGACAGAGCAACAGTGCGTTGCTAAGTGCGTTTGCCTTCTTTCCCCGAACCCGAGGGAGCCAGTGACTAGCCCTGCAGACCGGGTACCGAGGAGCAATGTGTTCAGTCGGCCTCACGCAACGCAGCCCTCGCCACTCCTCCACGCACCCCGGTCAGACCCTGGCAGCGCACTGTTTTTAGACCGGCTTTGTGCACCACTGTTTGCCCAGCGCACTGTGAAATCCTTTGAATAGCGGCCAAGAGGTTGGGTGAGAAGCTAGAAACCTGCCACGCAGGTCAGCATCCTAGTCCCCCGGGGACAGCCAGGGCCGAAGCCCTGCCCTGTTTCCTTGTCTCCTTTCCCTCCGTCAGCACGGGAGCGGCGCTGTGGACCGGCGGGCCAGGGCCAGAGCCCTGGCCTTATCTGGGCCTGTCCTGCAGGTGGGTCGGCGTGCTCACTCTCCAAGGTGACTGCCCCTTTGTCAACATCCTGGGCGGCTTAAGCTGTTCTTTGTCAAAACCAGTTTTGGAAAAGATCAGGCCATTTATTTACTCGGGAGCCAGTGCGAGGACAGCAGGTGCGTCACGGAAAACTCAGACGTGGTGGGTGCGTCTGGGTGCAGGGACTCGCCCCGTGACGCCCCATGGCTCCCGCCCGGCCAGCCGGCCACGGGAAAGGAGGGGCAGTGGGGAAAGCAGGAGGCAAAGCGGGTGCGAGGCCGCTGGCGGCGAGGCGGTGGCCCGAAGAACCACAGCACCAGGGAGACGTGAAGGGCCTCCCACCGTCGTGCCGCCAACGAAAAATCCCGGAGGCACTCCGTTTGGCTCCGTTTCCGCAGCCTGAGAAAGGTTGCGAATGGAAGCAATGACTGGGCTAATTCTACACAAAGTCTTTAAAAATGATTTTTGACAAAAATCCAGATCTTTGCCTCAGTTCTTGGCTTCTGTATAAATTGCTCATTTCCCAACATTCTTTAATTTTTGAAGTGACGTGATTAGTATTTGGTGCCGTGGGTGGGATCATCCGAGACAGCCCTGGTGGCCTGAAAGGTGAAGAGCTGATCTGGGTGTCCCTCTGCCCACCTTCCTCGTGGCGCCACCTGTCCTTTCCCGCAGCCTGGATTGGCAGGGAAGGCGCGGCAGCCTGAGGCCGGGCAGTTCTGTCCCCTGCCCCTGTGCTGACACGTCCTCGTGTTTTCCACGGTGTGTCCCTGTCCCGTCCCAGAGCTGTCAGAGAACTAGAAATGGGTTTTCAGTGCCTTGGGTCAGAAGTGGTCTCTGAATTGAAGGAGGGTCACTGTTCATCATTTCAAGTTCAGTAGGGTCTCTATTGTAATATTAGGGGTGTCTGGGGGTACACAGTGCGCCAGGGCAGTGGATAACCACGACAGCAGAAGCAAGTTATTTCTGAGCTCAGATGCGCCGGGCACTGTCCTAGGCCACGTCTCTGTCCTTACCTACACTCTGCAAGCATCACTTTCCCTCTTGCGGGGAAGTCCGGAGAATCTGAAGGGTACTCGGCCAAGGTCACCAGCCAGTCAGTGGCAGATCTGAAATTCAAACCTAGGTTTGTTGTCCTCTTCCTACTGCACTAGGCAACAGCATGTGCAACTAGGAACCCATTTCAAGAATCAAAGGACAATTGGGCTTACTCTGATAGAGCTCAATTCCATACATATTGGGTCCAGTTATTTTAACTGACTCAGCATGTTTACCTACCTCTGGATTTTTACGGAAGAGTAGTAGGGTTGTTATTTCCACGGCCGGAATTAGCTAATCAGAATTAGCTTCTCTGCCGCTACTTTTAATTCTTTAACATCTTCTAAGTGTTCATTTGACCTGATTCTTTTCCCGGACGTGGTGTGGAGAATACGGTCTATAGTAACAGTGCATAAGAATATCCGGGCTTCTTTAATGGGTGCATGAATACATCAGGAAAGAAATTCCCCCAACCCCACAGGCAGCACTACTAAGTGGCAGGCTTGCACGTACACACAGTTTGACAGAAACCAATCATTGGATGAAATCTGCCCAAGGGTTGGTGCTAAATAGGGAAGGGAGCAAAGAAAACAGGAAACAGGTATTGTTAACCTTAGCCTGTACAATGGTATCACTGTCACAGTGAGTATCTGCTCAATAGATTATTCTAACTTTCCTCCTACATGTCTAGTTATTGGCTGGACACCATCACCCAATAAGGTTAGTGGGAGGAAATAAGAAGCAGAGGTCTTTACAGATTCCATAAAGTGAACACTGCCCAAACTAGAGCTTGGGGCCTCGACTTAGATTGTAGATATCTCTATACTCTTCATTACCTGGGGTTTTCTATTTGTGTCTGTCATCACGGCCCATTTCTGCTTCATCTGAAAAGAAAATGAAATATAATTACCTCCCACACACTCATCGTGCTATTGATATTAAATTGCATCTTCTTGTATTATGATCAACAAAGTTGCTCATAACGGTGGAGTTTGTTTTTTCAGTTTTAAAGTTATAGCTGCTGCTGTTGTTGGAATAATTAGTATTGTTTTGGCACTTTGTTCCACCTAAACTCATGGCATTTGTGTACTATTTACCTTTCAGAAAAGCTATTTTCTGAGAAGAAAAATAGAAAGGGAGTACAGGCTTCCAGCAGCACGTATTTTTTTTCCGCTCTCTCCTTGGCTCTGAAAAAGGATGTGTGAACGGAATTGCAGGCTGTAATTAATGCAGCTCTTCATAAGGTAAGAGGTTCTTTTATCGACAGAAGAATTGCTGCACTAATTCTCGGTGAGAATCAGAATGTCCCAGTTAGTGCTCTTTCTACAAGAGGAATTCAGGTTTCCTACGCTCTTCATCTTATAGGCAAAGCTTAATATTTCCTTATGGGAAACTGGAGGTGGGTAAACACGTGATGATAATGGTATTATTTTATAGGGCTGAGTCAAAAACCTTAAATATTAATATTATGTTTAGATTAATGCTGAATGAGGTTACATAAGGAATTCCCAGATGATCCTGACTCTCCAAGAATGTACGTGTAAGCACAGACCCTAATTGGACACAGCTCAGATGGAGCCCTTTAGGGGGAGGTGAAATGAATTGGGGAAATAGCTGTTCACTTAGTACAGGAGGAAAAAAAGCGTGAGGTCCTTGCTATGTCTTGAAGTGTTGTCCAAACAAGGAAGAAAGGTCTGCTGTTTCTTTCTTGATCAAATTATCTCCTGGTAGAACACACATTGCAATTCAGAAACAAGTCCTCTGTTTTGTGTGCAGGTTTGCAACAATTGGTGATGTGTTGGCACTATGTTCTAGATAAATGCGAGGCATGTGTATACTTATTAACTTTTTAAAAAAAAATCTACTTTCCAAGAAGAAAAGAATGAGAACACAGCAAACGATTAGGAGCTAGAAGCCAGAAGATTCTTCCCTGAGGTTCTGTCAGAGAAGACCCCCCACTGTCAGGCAGTAAGTCCCCTGGGGCACAGCCTGACCCCTCTGCCTTCCACACGCCCCTCTCTTCTGCCCCAGGCATCATCAGGTAACCATTCTTCTCCCTCCATGTGAAAGGGGGTAGATAGCTTTGCCATTGGGCACAAAGGCTACAATGCTTGGTCAAAGAAGAAAATGAGGTAGTTGAACCAAAAAAATGTGCACCGTTTCACCCTGGCTGGTGTAGGTCAGTGGATTGAGCACAGGCTGCGAACCAAAGTGCCGCAGGTTTGATTCCCAGTCAGGGCACATGCCTGGGTTGCAGGCCATGACCCCCAGCAACCGCACATTGATGTTTCTCTCTCTCTCTCTCTCTCTCTCTCTCTCTCTCTCTCTCTCTCTCTCTCTCCCTCCCTTCCCTCTCTAAAAATAAATAAATAAATAAAATCTTTAAAAAAATGTGCACCGTTTCTAGGTATGATTACTGCAAGTAAAAATGAGTGGGAAGATCCAGCTGCCAAATAACCACTGACCAAACTGGTTATCGTTATCTAGGTTATAGCAACCATTTTTACTGAAGTGAAGGGATGTTTCAACACTTCAACACAACAGAGGACTAGAATACTACAGAGAGCAGCCATACAGCTTCTGTGTCTGTGCGGCCTCCCCTCCCCTCCCCTCGGCTCGCGTCCGCGCCCGCGTGTGCGGAAAGGGTTCTTTCTTCTGTGTTCACAGAGAGGCGAGGCTTTAAGCTCGGAACCTCTCAAGAGCGAGAAACTTTTCTTGGCCGGCAATCAACAGACGGACGCCGAGAGAACAAACCTGGCAGAGCCCTTTTTCTCCGTTCTTTTGTTCCTATTGTTCACCTCGCACCGCAGGGCTGCTGGGTGGGATGAGAGGACCCGCAGAGGAGATGAAGGCGAATCGTTCTGGACTAGCTCCCGAGAAGTCCTGAGCCTCAGTGAAGCTGGTACCACTCTCCCTTGCCTCCGGTGCTCAGGTTCCCCTTTGTAGCCTTAAAATAACGCCGGCGTTAAACTGGGTCAGTGGGGGGAAAACGTCAGTCACCGATTATTGCTGACGGTGCTGCCTCTCCAGAAAACATTCAGTAACTATCCCTCATCTTGAGCACACCTTGTACAAGGCTCCCAGGATGGTGTCGGAATCTCTTCACCTCACGACAAGATGTTTGTTTTAGGCTTGAATTTGCACAATTGGAAAACTCATCTAATGGGCTAAGCTTCATAGCAAGAGATTTAAATCAATATACGGTAGTGCCCCCCTTCTCTGCAGGGGGTACCTTCCAAGACCCCGGTGCATCCTGAAACTGAAGATGGTGCCAAACTTATATATATATATATACCCACACACTTATATATGATAGTTCAGTTTATAAATTATTCACATACAGGGATCAATAAAATAGAAAAATTGTAACACAATGCTGTAATAAAACATGTGTGGATGCTGCCTCTTGAAAATCTTGCTGTGCAGTCCTCACGCTCTTCCAGCGCTGACGTGAGAGGCCCAGATGCCTGGTGACGAGAGGAAGTGAGTGACGGGCGCAGGCCCGCCACGCGGTGTCCGGCTGCCAGTGACCTTCCAGTGATACTCCAGGTGGCTCCCCTGCTCCTGTTGACCCCGGATCATCCAGCCACGGATGACACTGTCGATGGCTGCAGGTCAGGAGCAGAGGATTTCGGTGGTTAGGGATCTTTGACGGTTGACAGTTGTTTTCTGTTTTTGTTTGTTTGGGTTTTCTTTTTAAGTGTTTTGGAAGAACATTCTGATCAGAAGTTGCTCTTTCTTTCTTTTCAGTTCATCAAAGTGTAGCTGCAGAGGTTGCAATACAGCGACCACAGGGGTGACTTCAGTGCTGCGTTCCATCTGAGGATTGCTCTCCGTAGTGTTTGTAAAACGAGGGTCCCTTGAGCACAGCTAGGGCTCTGCCTGGACAGCTGATCTGACTGATGACTGAGTGACTGACACATGGGGGAATGTGCGCACTTGGACATGTTGCTGGGCAAAGGGAGGATTCACGTTGGGGCAGGACGGAGGGGGACAGTGTGAAATTGCATCACGCCGTTAAGAATGGCACACAATTTAGATTGATTTATTTACTTACTTATTTATGTATAGACAGGAAGGAAGGAAGAGAGAAAGAGAGGGGGAGAAATGTCAGTGTGTGGTTGCCTCTTGTGTACCCCCTGTTCGGCACCTAGGCCACAACCCAGGCATGTGCCCTGACTGGGAATTGAACCAGCAGTCCTTTGGTTTGCAGGCTGGTGCCCAATCCACTGAGCCGCACCAGCCAGGACAACAGTTTCAAACTGGTGAATTGTTTATTGTTAATCTTCTGTTTAATCTTTTTGGCTGCGGTTGACTGCAGGTAACTTGGTGTGCAGAAGGTGAAACCACAGATAAGGGGTGGGGGCTACTATAAGTAGATAGAAGTCTCTGCAGTGTGTTGTGGCGGACATGATAAAAAAATGCTGATAGTTGCGCTATTTGAAGTAGACTAAACTATTTGGAGATAGCCTAAATGAGCATTTATAGGAAAGTGTTTCACTTTATTTTCCTATAAGCATTTATAGGAAAATAAATATAGTTGTGTATGGAATATTATAAAGCAGTGAAAAATGACTACACTACATACAACAATACAGGCGCACCTTAACTACATGGCGCTGCATGAAAAAGCAAGTTCTGAAGATTACACATAGCATCAAAGTCCCTTTACAGTAAAAATAAATCATTAATTAGGTATACATATACATATACATATAGGGATAAAAAGCATATAAAAATGCAAAGAATAGTGGTTATACATGTGTGGTGAGACAGGGAGGTGGCGTGGAAGAGTACTACACAGGTAGATTTTTGTCAGTGTTTCAAACATGAAGCATTAATTCACGTTGGCTTATATTTTTGTTGTATAATTCTACAAAAATTTTATTGTATGATTAAACATTAATAATCAGATAAACAAATAAAAGGACCATGCACAGGGAGAATAACTAATTCTTTGGGTACTGGTGTCGCCGATCACAATGTGCAATGGGAACGACCTTATTCACCTCCACACGCCCTTTAACACTTGGCACGGTGACTAGGGCGTAGCACAGCCTAAATGGATTGAACAGTCATTGTGTGAAACAACCTAACTCTCAAATTTAAATTTAATTTGCATAAACGACATCTCCAAAGTTTAACATCCTTATCATCCTAACGAATGAATAGCAAACACTTAGCAAAAATGTTTTCACTGGGCCTACTCCTCAATCCCCTTTTCTCTAGTCCTCACCAGGCAAAACGATGTACAATGGGTGGGTGAATAAATGCTTTCACAGCAAATTTACACAGAGCCAAGTCTAGTTATGGCCAGCATTTGAAGATCCCATCAGACTCAAAGCAACTCCTAAGGAACAAAATTCCATTTCAAGTCTATTTGTCTCTGGTTTTGGAGACTGTGTTGCAAAAATACTTCTATCTGTAGGTATATCATCAGTCTTTGAGCAAACATCAACAGCTGTGTGGCTAGATCGGTCAGTTGGACCTGTGTATTCATCTCCTCGGTTTAGAAGATGAGGAATTTTATATTTGGAATTCATGAGCACAGTTATATTAGTGGATACTTACTAAGCACCATCCACACATACTAGGTTTTCTAGAGAAGAAATAAAACAGAATTTAGGATTTAAATTAAGATTAAAAATCAAAGTGAATTTATATTTTTATGGTGCATAAATCATTGAAAATAATGCATGTACAGTTTTCCTGAATCTAATTTAAATCTCAGCTAAGAATACTCTGGAATATAGTTGTTCCTGTGGATTTTAACTACTGGTAATATTTGAAGGTGGGAAGAGACATTTTCTTCCTTTTTTAAAAGCTAGAGTCAAATAATTGCTAAGAATTGTATTTTTTTTTATAACAAAGCCGTAGTATTTGGAATATTGTTGTGTTTGCGTGTAACATGAAGCCTACAAATTGTGGCATTAGCTTGGGCGTCCCAGAGCCGTCTTCACCAGTGAAAAGCCCCACTTCTCATTCTGCTGGAAACCCCTTCAGGTTACAGCGTCTGCTTTCTTTTCCATGCAGCTGGTCTTTTCCTGAGTTAAACACTGAGCATGTGCTGCAACTAGACGGACTTCTTCAATCAGAGGTCAGTGGCTGTGTTTGATGGAAGACCCGCCGGTCTGCAGTTAGGGACTAAGGAGGGCACACCATTGAGGAGACCCTAACCCTTGCGTTCTAATCATCAGTCACAGCACATTATTTTGTCTCCCTTTTCTTCACCTCTCTTCGGCTCCACATGACATACAACTTTGAGAGCTAGAGATGTCTTTCCTGGAAAAGAAGGGAATTAGAGCAGACATAATTGCTGTCGGCAAACACTTGCAGGTCTTAGCTTCAGAGGGCAGAACCCGTGGGTGGAATTCATAGAGATAACAAACCCAACTTGACAGAGAGAGAGGCCTTCCCAAATGAAGTGCTACCGCATTAGCAGAACGGGCTGCTGTGAGAATCCAGCTCTCCATCAGGGGGAGTGTTCAAGGAGCGGCAGGCAGGGGACCGTCCACGGGCCACTGTCTGGGGGATTCCAGCACTGAACCTCACGAGGCTCTAGCAATCCAAAGTCTGAGGCGCTGTAACTCTGTGATGTTGGAGATTTAAAGCTTACGACATTATTGTCATTCAGTCTAGTTCCTGGCACTGTCTAAGCCTTGCCTGTCATTTTGTCAGTATACGTTAGTCACAGGAAATTGTCATTACAACTGACCTACTTATCAGTTTCCTTAGAAAGAGAGAGAGAGGATTTGATGAGATGATCTCCAGACTTCTCTCTACTTGTAGCCAAATTCCAAACCCATAAGGAGATTTGTATTTACCTCACTGACTATTTTTGGGTTTTGTGTAGGACTTTAATAAATGCATGACATTTTCCAACCACACTTATAACCTTTGGGAATCAGTTCATTTTCACTGATTCAATTTGAGTCATTTTGATTGCTTTTGTCAGTGGGAAAAGATAATGTCACATAATTAAAATAATAAATAACCTTCCAATAATTTGTGTTTGTTAATCTCAGGACAGAAACTCCAGCTATATTTTGTTATAATGAAATTAAAACAGCACAAAACTTGCAGCTCCTGCAAGTTTTTACAATTTAAAAATTGAGGATGTGCTGTAACCAGAGTTCCTGAATTACAGGGCTCAATGATTTTATTTGTTATAAGGCCTTCTGATCTACAATTAGGAACTAATGGGGCCACGCTGTTGACTCATCAGGTTGAGAAGCCTGTATGTACTGACCCACAGTAAACCCTAGCTCCTTGAGTTCTAAAGAGAGGCCACAGCAGTACACATATCCTGGGACCAGCACACCTCAGGCTGTTCAGCTATAGATATGCATCTTCTAGATTCGCCAAGACCCCATTGCCTGGACTGGACTAACACCCAGCCTGCAACGTTCCTGACACCTCAGGTAGAATCCTTCAACCCCAGTCTACGGGATCCTTAATGCCTTGCTCCTGAGAGAGCCAACACTCCAGCAGGCGTTGAGTCAAAGCCTCTGGGACCAACAGGACACTAAGCTGTACAGAAGTTGAAACTGCAACTTCTGACTCAAGAAAATCCCAAGCAGTGGCACTTGCAGAAAACCTGCAGCGACACCCTGACCTCAGGCCAATGGAGCCAAGCCCTTCGACCCCTGGGCCAGTGGCCACTTCTAGGCCTGTCCGCTTATTTCTCATCAGTTCACAGAAGTACATCTCGGCCATCACCCCTCCAGCAGGATGACCCCCCTACAACTTTTTGAACGAGCCCCCATTCCTCCTCACGTGCCCAGACCTTCCGCCCTGCTTGCCCTGCGCTCCATAGTCAGTGAACTCTCCGATTCCATCAGCCTCCTCTCTGAACAGCCCCTCCACCTTGTTGCCCCACACAGATCCTGGCTTTTGCCTGCAGACATGACTTCTGTGGACCTCTCAAGTGGTGGCTGTTCAGTCTCTCGCACTGAGAGGGGGAGGGGGAGGAGCTGGTGTTTCGCCGTCCCCATCACCATTTCCAGGCCTTTACTCCATCGCACTCTTGTTACCCTCCCCTCTGAGTCAGCGTCACACCCCAGTGGGACCTCCTTTCCCCTCCTAACAGCTGTCATTCACGCTGGCTTCCCCAGCAGGGATCTTCGCAACCCTAAATCTAGCCAATGTCGGCAGTGGTTTCAAACTCCAGGGTTGACCCCCATGACAATGTGGCCTTCTGGTCTCACTTTCTCCCGGCTCTAATGACCTGGACTGACCTCCATTTCAGCCACCCAGTCTCATGGTCACACCCAGACCTCGTTTCTATCCACAACTGCTCTGCTGCTGCTGTCGCTGACTTGAACATCCTGCTTTCTGACCACCCCTGCCCCTTCTTCAGTTCGTCCCTCCCACCATGACTGCTCTGTGCCTGGATCTGGATTTTCAGTCCACTGAAGGCCTCCTCACGCCCCCCACCCCCAGTTTCTACCAGTCCACCAGCCCTTACCTCCTCACTTCTTTCACATCTTACCTCCTTACCCACCTAAAATCCCGTGGCCTATCATTCCAGTGACACCCTTGCCAGTACTCTGCATCCCCAAGAAATACCACACCATGCTGGCAGAACCCTAACTTGGCGTGCACCCTCCTTTCTTTCTCCGTTTCTGCACCCTAGACGACTTTTCGGAGAAGGTTACACAAAAAGGAGAGGGCACAAATTAAAATGGCTTCCTATAACCTTTAGTGGGTAATCCTTAAGGGGCTACTAAAAAGTCAACTGGACAGCCCATGTCCCATGTCCATGGGTCAGGGCTGACGCCACTAGACACAGGGAGGGGAAACACGGACTCACAGGCCCAAGGCAAGCCCCTTGTGTCCAAACTATAGGTACCATCTCATCATTCACCTACTATCAGGTTACCAGCTGCCAACACAATATCCACTCTGGCAGAGCTATGTGAGCCTGATCATTTATTCTGACATACTTTGTCTACTGCTGAGTTCCTGTAATTTAAAAAATACTGGGGTAATATACAAGTATTTGGAAGTAAAGCACATTATTTCAACACCTGATTTACTCAGTTTAACATATGGCTTATATCTAAATGTGTTTTTAAAAGATTATACATTCTCAAATGGATAGAATTATAATTTCTCCTACTTACGGGTTATGTAATTAAAGTTAGGCATGTAATTTTTGTAGAAACAGATACAATATCATCTAGAACATCCTAAAATATTCCTGCTGCATCTCCTCCTGAAATTCCCCTCAGGAAAAAATACAAAAATTTAACTTTGAGGAGGTCTTTCTCTATCTAACACCTCAGTTCTTCCATAATAAGCTTGAAGATTTCTTTCTAAAGTCATATTTTTAAGGACCCTCCATTCTATCATAATTATATTTCAGTGTTCAGTTGAGTGAGAAAACATATAATTATAAAAGCTTCTATAAACCCAGTAATGTTCTGAAGTGAATAATCACCGCAGTACTTACACACAGTTGAAAAACAAGAGTGCAAATATATGCATCGTATTATTTATTTACAATATAAACAATGTTTGTAGTGAAAATACACACTCGCCCCCTTACTCTAATATCTTCACCACAGTGCAGATCCCTTAGGTGGGGGACCACTAAGAAAGAGTTTTAACCATATTTTGTTTCTTTTATTTATTTGGTGGTTCAGTACCTCAAACACCAATCCAATATTTAAAGCAGAAAATGGAGTCACTGAATGGAGAGTCTTAAGCACAATTTTGAAGAACTGCTTATTATACGTACTTTTGACAAGGGAAACCAGAACTTGGAGACATTCCAAGGCTTCGTCTGAGCTGTTCCTCACCACAGAATGGAACTGCACCCAAATCATTCATAAGAGAAATAGCTGGGTGATCTAGGTGCAGTTAGCAACGACACAATGCTACTATTTTACGCTGGCTTGAACATATTCAGGAGGAAAACAGTGTCATCTCACCAGTTATGACTACTTCCATTCTCAGCTTCCGAGAACCTCTGGGTTTCGCTGCAGGTGTATCCTGGAGTACAAAAACCAGCCGGCATGTATTTCACAACAGACCAGCCTATCGGTTCCATCATTTCCTAACACTCGCACCTGCCGTTTGCTGATGCAAATCATACTTCAGTGGGTTTATATCTGTTTGGGTTTTGCATGTAAATGCTGTCGTTCTTAGAAGAACTCCATCCCCACCCTGCCTAGTTAGGATAAGCGTAACATCAATGACGCAGGAGAATGACATCCTGAAAACTTCCCTGTTTTAGAGGATTTGTGAAATGCGGTACGTTGCACTCAGCTTTCAATAGAAACAAACCTGGACGCAATAAAAAAGTAAGCTTCCTTCAGACGGCACTTACTCGGACCCTGCAATTCACTGTTGTAGTTAATGTTTCTGTATCTTCAAGATCTAGTTCAGTTTCCAATTTTGTAAGGCATCATAAGTGAGTCATAAAGAAACAGCTGCTCCTCTAAGATCAGGTTTATTTAGGCTATGCTGACACTGAACTTCCTAATCATAAACTCACCTCCTTCATCACGTAAACTCATGACACTCTGGTCCCTAACTAGCTGCCGGGGCTCCCTGATTCAAGTCCTCTACAAACAAATCCATTTTTGTCTGCATTCCAAAATAAAAGCACCCTGGTTGAGAAGAGTTGCACTTTGCTCACAGACTTCTTTGCCTGCTCACCCTCCAAGGTGCAGAGCGGCAGTCTGCCCTGATGGTAAAGTGCATGCTCCTTTCGTGTCCGCACCGCCGGGTTACGTGGCACGCCACCGGGGAGCTCCGAGCTCCTCCTGACTTCCCTCTATTGATGGGCAGTTCAGATTCCTCTGTTGCTCGGACCACAATGACTAATCTGTTACACATCACAGCGCATAATAGACTATTTCCCAGACTATCATTGCATACATACTAGGTACCCAGTAAATATTCACTGAATCAATGAATGAGTCAGTGTATAGTCTTGGAAAGGAAAAACCAAGGATCAGAACTCTTTTCTGCAACCACAGCATCTACAAGTGTGGGGACCCTGCCCCAGCACCTCGGCTGTCAAGGCAACGTGTCCCAGGAACGGTGTTCAGTGCTTTGCACGCACTGCGCGGGGAAACACAAGCTGTCAATCTGTTTGTCTGGAAGAACACAAAGTTTTCCTTAACGCACAGACTGAGATCGAAGCTCATCTCCGAGTGTCATCCCCGGAAGCACTCTGCCACTGCAGCGTCATCGGGAGACGGCCTCCGCCACGACCATCCTTTGGTCACCCTGCACATCTCTGCCCCCCTCCTGCCTCCTCGGACCAGTTCCGTGACTCGGGAATCTTCGAGTCCGGCGTGTTTTTTAAAATATCTTAGCTTAATAAACACACATGGAATACATCAAGCAATTCCTTCTTACTCAATGGAGAGCGATCCAAGGAATGACTTCCAAAGAATTATTAAAGCACACAGGAGAATTTACATTATACTCCAGTAAGCAGTAATGGATTGAAAACACTACCAATGCTTTATAGTGTGGGAAAAACCCTGACCGTAGAGTAAGCCTATAAACAAAATCTCAGGCAGTGAAAAAGAAATGACCCAGATTCCACAACCGAATTGCTGACCTTTTTATATATAGCTGGTCAACATATTTTCATCTCATTTTAATTTATAAGTTTATGATTTTCTTAGACTAAATCCTATATTCGGCTGGCATAAAATGTCAGCATAGCTAAGAAATATTTTTGCATTTCACCTTTACCTCACATAAAGTTTGTCTTTGAACATAATTTAATAATTTGATACCCTATTATTGATATACCAGACTGAATATATACATATATATGTGTATATATGTATATGTGCAGTCTATATATTAAGTCTGGTGTATTAATATATAGGTATATTGATCTTATTATAATCCACCTGAGGTTACACAGAGAAAAATCTCTGTATAACAAACATGTGTATGAGTCCCAGCCAACGATCCATGTCTAGGGAACATTAAACAAAATTCTGTTTTAACCAAAGAACTTAGTCTCTTGGAGTTTTCTGCTACCTCAGGTGTAATTGAATATAAAAGTTTCTGTGTGGAATTTCAGGGGTGATTAAAACTCTTAATAATTCTTTTCCTCTTTGGCTATACCTTTATTGGTTGGCAATTAATGACTTGGCTTTTGACCAATATAGGAAAAAACACATCTTTCTCTTGTGGTGATGTCATTTTCCAGCTGTCGGATGGCAGTGGGAATTGACCCCGATGGTCATAAGCAATACAGTTTTGTACAGATAAAGTCCTATTTAGCAGAGGAGCATTTTCCATTAGGAAATTCCTTCTGATGAGAAGTAACGACAAACAACTTGTTCTTTTCGTCAGGAAAACAGCCCTGTGACTGACCCTCATCCCATGCCCCACCACGGTGACTTCTCTATGATGCCACCAGCTCACCAAAGCGGCGACAGGGGCCCAGGGGCTGAGCTGTGGCGGTGACTAGGCCTGCCCCCAGTGTCTCCCAGCCACAAAGGCCCCCCCCCCCCCACAGCTGTACTCAGCCTCCTGGGGAGGTCCGTCTGACCTTATCACCACTGAGCAAGGCGGAGAGCTCTGCAGAACATTCTCTTTCAATCTCTTAAAAGAGCACAAACCAGGACACGTGAAGAACTAGGAACTGGTTTCTAGGAAATGTAACCTCTCAAAACGTGGGCATTCTCTCACGATACGGCCACTCATCCGCTGTGGCTGTATAAATACAATAATGTCCACACAAGACGAAGGACAACTATGAATTATCGCTCAGTTCTCAGGGCTAATGATAAGACGATCAAAGTTATGCAGCGGTCTACATAAAGCAACAATTTTCTTCTAAAAAAGAGTCGGTGCGTGTCACCATGCGGCGAGGGGTTTATTTTCACACTGAACCCGACTGAGAAGCCGGCTGCCGGCCGTGGCTCCTGCAGACAGTAGCCTGCACTTCTCTCCCCTGCGCCTCTGGCGGCCGAGCCCACGAGCGTGCACAGCAGTAGCCGATCTGCGCCCCACGCCGTCCGCACTCGCAGGGCACCAGCCTTCAGAGCTGACCACAGCTGGGCAGAGCGAGGTCAGGCCCACTGTCCCTTGTGGCCTGCTCTGCCCTCGTGGGCGGAACCTGCCGAGGTTTCACCCGCATCACCTCTGACTCACACTTAGAGCAGTCAACAGCAAGATGGAGTCGCCAGCAAGGAGGGCCTGGCGGAGGGCCAGCCCGCTGATACTCAACGATGCCTGCACCACGCAGCTCGCTGGGCCAGACGTTTATGGGAAACGGCTGACAGCTGGATAAACAAGCAGCGCCGTTTCTGGTGGGCTGCAGAGGAAGCAGGGTGGACGGAGTCTTTAGGTACATGCTCTGGATGGCTCGGTGCTGCTGGGGGCTGCTAGAAAGCAGCCGGACAGGGGCACCAACTCGGCACCCTTGCAGACAGGGCGGCTCTCCTCCAGCCAAGGCGTGGGCAGGGAGAGAGAGGCAAAAGGGCAAACCGTGTCGGCCCGCAGAACAAGCCCGAGGAAAGGTTCTCTGTCGGTGGGACACAGCCAAGGGCTAGAGGTGGCTGGCCAGGCATCTTCACATCTCTGCAGTCCCATTCAGAGAAGGTGGGAGGCGCTGTGTGGGGTCACGCCCTCACCACCAAGCCCCATTCTGCACTGAGTCCTGAGCCCCATCCACAAGAGAGTCTCCCGACGGCCAGGAGCCACAAGACTCAAGACGGAGACGCTCCAGGTGGAAGTCACAGGGGAGAGCCGTATGAGTAGGTGATCGTGTGTGTGTGCGTGTGTGTGTGTGTGTGTGCGTGCCTCCCCAGGCCTGGACACCTGAGAGAGAGTCACATGTTGAGCCTGATCTGGGTTTTAAGGCAGTTTGGTGTCCAGGACGTATTTAGCCCAGATAAGTTTAACGCAGCACCAGGGAGAATTACGGACTCTTTCCTCTACGTGACCTCTCAGAACAGCGGAATGGGTCCAGCGTGGCAAGCGGCCATCGGCTGACATAAGTGGCCACACTGGGCACCAGTGCCCTTGTGCCAGGAAAACGAGAACAAGCCGGGCACCGAGCGGGAAAGCGAACTCCACCAACACAATTCTTGATTTACGGCTGTGAGACAATGCTTCTTTTTTTGGCCCCCGGGCTCTGCAAACTGTGACTCACAGGAGGGTGTGTGTGCAGCTCCCAGGAGGAGGAGGCGGTTGGCGACAGGAGGAAGAGTGCACCCCACCTCACCCGCCCCCGCTGGGCCCCAGGGCCCTGTCAGGCTGGCCTGGGCCTGCAACGCTGGGGGCATGGGTGTGGTTCCGATTGAACAGTAGGGGATTAGACCTGGAGAGAGTGCTAGTAAAAAGTTTTCCAGGAAAGGAACATGATTGTTTTTGTTTTTGTTTTTTAAGATTTTATTTATTTATTTTCAGAGAGGGAAGGGAGGAAGATAGAGAGAGAGAAACATCAATGTGCGGTTGCTGGGGGTCATGGCCTGCAACCCAGGCATGTGCCCTGACTGGGAATCAAACCTGCAACACTTTGGTTTGCAGCCCACGCTCAATCCACTGAGCTACGCCAGCCAGGGCTGGAACATGATTGTTTTGAGCGTGAGTGGCGTAGGACGAGCTCCGTTGTGGTTAATCAGGGAGCTCCGTGAGTCCCGCCTTACCGGGGAAACGCAGGACAGTCCGGGGCACAACTTGGACTTCACCGGTACTTACTCCTACCCCCTTCCACCAAGGACTAACTCCGAGCTGAAGGCCCCTGCATCGTTGCTTAAACAGAAGCTCTTGTGTTTCAGGGTCTCCTCCGAGCTGGACCCACAGGAGTGGGGCGAGGGGGGGGGGCGGTGAAAGACGTCGGCTCAACCACTATTGTCAGATGACGATTCAAGATCATTTTCTTAGAGATCGTCTTCAGAGAGCCTTTGAATAAAAGGAAATGAAAGGCTTGCGTCTAAAAACAGGCTTCCAAAAGTAGAAATAGGGCATAGGAAGTGGAGAGTAGGAAAAGAAAAAAAACAACCATACTAGCCAGACTGGAAAGAGTACTAGAGAGGGAAGCAGACGGACTCTCGGAGGGGGAAGACTCTCCAAGGGCAGCCGTGGGAGACCAGGAGCGCGGCTTCTTGGCTTCATTTCGGGTGGTGCCTCCCGTGATGCATTTAGCATCGGGGGGGCCCCGGGGCCCGTGGGTTCCCACCTGCTCCCTCAAGTACCTGGGAGCCTACCAAGACGTCTCTCCTTGCGATATCAGAGGTATGTGAGATAAGGGCAGCGGGGCGAGGATTTGGAGAGGGGCTGTGTAAATCATTACTGAGAACTCCAGCTGATGGAACAGACTGGCCACGAGGGGCTGGCCGTGAGGTTGAGTGCGACAATCCCATTGATGGTACCAGGCCAGACCTAGGCGCGGAGGGTGCTCGGAGGAAGATGGAGGAATCCACTGAACGTGACGAATTCAATACAAACTGGGATGCGGGTAAGAACCAGGGCTGGGGGCCAAGGACAGGGAACCTCGCCCAAAAGACAAGGCCCTGACCTGAGCCCCACAGAACAGGCTACTGGGCCCCTGTGCAGCTCGGGCCCAGGGCCGGTCCCGTCCGGAGGGGGGTCACCGCGCCCTCGGCTCACGTCCTGTCTCGTCCCCTTCCTCTCCCCCCCACCCTCCCCGCCCTGGCTCCGACTTCCAGCCTCTCCAACCCCTGCACATTCCTTCCCGCCTCTGCTGTGCCCTCCTGGCCCCGCTGAGCTCTCTTGCTGCAGAAGCGTGGCCCCCCGTCCGTCCTCCCACGTCTCCTCCCCGCCCGTTCATCCTGCCCCTGCCGCCGACGCCCCGGTCTCACCCTCCCCACTGCGCAGCGCTGTCCCTCCCGCAGAAGGCCTACGCCAGTGACCTCCTCCTCGCCCAACCCAGTGGCCCTCTCTGGCCCGACACAGAGCTGAGCTGACTGTGGTCACTGCCCCCTCGCCAGCGGGAACGCCCCCCTCCTGTAGCCTGCCAGCCCCGCCGCCCATCCTCTTCCCGCGCTTCTGGCTGGTTCACCAGCACCCGCTCCCCATCCCCCCCCACCCTGGAGGGGGTGTGCTCCCTGCCCCGGGGAGCCTCTCCGTGCTGGCGACGCCCGCGTCTGCACTCCGGTTCTGACCCTTCACTCTATTCCTAGTCCGGAGTTTCTGGCTGCACACCGAGGGGGTCCACACCCACGCTCCTCTGCGGCTCCCGGGTCCGGCCCGAGAAGGGAGGGCGGTCCCAGCTGACCACAGGAAGCCCCACCGCGTCCCCACTGCCGTCCCTCCCTGGCCCCGGGCTCTCCGGTGGTGGTGTCTCCCAAGAAGCAGACAGTGTAGAGTTGCTGAGGACGCTCGTCCGCCCGCAGAGCGGTCTGGCTGCCCCACGCCCCTCCCTTCTCTTTCCGGGCCCCGGGCCTCGTTTTCTTTCTTGGTGCAAGAGAACAAAAGTCATCAGCCTTTACGGCGAATACTATTCCCCGTGGAATCACTGTTCTGTCTTCAGAGTTGACTGGCACCTCAGCTTCCATGTGCCCTTTCTCAGGGTCTTCGGCCCCCGAAACAACAGGAACAGTAACAAGCACAGCATCTGCCGTGTGCCAGGCACCGCGCTGTGCTCAGTGCTATACTCGCGTTATCTTTCCGGGTCTTCTCAAACCCTTATACGGCAGAAACCATTTCACAGAGGAGGAGAGGCAGCCTTAGGGAGGTGGAAGCAAGGGACTCGGGGACACCTCAGCGAACGTGAACTTCGTTGCACTTCCCCACCCTGCCTCTGTCTGTCCACTGGACTCCATCAGAGAGGGCCTGTGCTGGCCCACACCTGCAAATAATTGAGTGCCCGCGACAGGCTGAGCATTGTGGGATACAGAGATTTAAAAAGAGCAAGCCCAGGATCTCAAGAAGCTTCCTTTCTGGAGGAAAAGCACCGAGAGGAGGCCGACGTCTGGGGCGAAGGGAGGCGCCCAGCTGGAAGGGCCGCAGGTCCACAGAGCACGCCCAGCCCCGCGGCGCGGGCCTGCCCTTGAAGACGCTCCCAGCTGCTGGAGCGCTGCCTGTGCCGTGTGTCAGGGTCGGCTTCCCCTCTCCTTTGATCAGCCTCCTCTGCCTTTCTAAAGCTCATACTATACATATAATTTCCATTCAAATTCAAAATCTTCCCGATTATTGTAGTGAATGCAATGTTATTCAGGGTTTTTTTTTTTTTTTTCTGAAAGAGCACCTATCTGACATGCATTTTTAATTTTATGTGCAATATGCAAATGTCATCACTGTAGTTGTTAACCGCAGTGCAGGATTGCAATTAACTATGGAGCTGTGCATTTTAGTTATATGCTAATGCTAATGAGACTTTCATAAAGCAAGTCCAATTACCAGCCCTATTTTTTAACTGTAAGAGCTAGTGCAAAGCAAAGGTGTTGACTTCTTTTGGAATAAATTATCCTTTGTCCTTGGCTCCTTCATCATATTCAATCATCCTAAAAAGTAACTCCTGCTCCTTTGAATATTTCTGCTGCCGTGCTCTACGGTACAGTATTAACGGAGACGGTGGGCAAGATTGTTTAGACACCAAATTGCGCTGCTCAGGCAGTGGGAAAACTTCCTCCCGGTGTCAACGGCTCCAGCAGAGGGGCAGAGCTTTGAAGAGTCCGAGTAAACAGGACCCAGCGGAGACTGGAGACTCAGACAGCGAGTGAGCAAAACAAACCGCAAGGGAGCAGGTGCCCGGGGTTGCCTTGGAGCCAGGGGGCCGCCCGCTGGGAACGGGGCTCTAGACTCGGAGTTGTGACCCGACGTGTCCCCGGTCGAGAAGAACAGCCTTGGAAAGACGGCCAGGCGTTCATTCGAAGAAGCACAGCTGGGGGGCTTCTGTGTGCCAGACACGGAACTAGGCACCGAGTTCAAATGCAGATAAGACGGGCAGGGGAGGGAGGCACAGGGGTTAGAGGGGAAGGGAGGTGTTCATGCTCTCTGTCTCTAGGAATGGGTTCTGCGACAGAAAGAAAGTGTCTGTGAATCGTTTGATCAATGAAAGGCCACAGAAGCACAGTGCCCGCCTCCACTGGGCTCACAGTCAACTAGAAGGATAAGAGCATGTCAAACAACTTCATAATAAAGGATGACACAAATTATGTGGTTTTTTAGAGGCGGACAAAATGAAGGTGAAAGTGGGTCAGGAGAAGGGAGGTGAAGGGGGTCAAGGAACTTCACACGGACAAGAGGACTCTTGAGTCGGGTCTGGGGTGGGTGTTTGCTGGAAGGACGGTGGGTGGGGCTGGGAGCTGGTCCAGAAACAGCGACAGAAAGCAAGCGCAGAAATGGGAAACTGCCCAGGTCACTCAGCAATTCTCGGTACACGGAGGCACAGGAGGGGGGACCAAGGTGGAGGTGACGTTGGAGGGAAGCCACGGAGGAGGGGGGGTTCCCTTCCAGTGGAAGTGGAAGCGATCAGGGTTGCCTTTGGGAATGGCCACCTGGGCGGCAAAGTGGAAGGCGCGGGTGCGGGGAGGTAAACCAGCCACTCGCGCTTCTGACTTTGGCTGCCTCCTGCAAGAACCTTCCCGCTCTCCAATTCAGACTCGGGCGCAAGAGCTCAGGTTATGGGTCTCCTAAGTGGAATGTTTCCTGTGCTCCTGCGGAGGGCTATCACAATGAGTCCTGTTTTTATTGGTCGCGTTTTGGTCTCAGTGAGAAAGCAGAAAGGAAATACAGGAGGTGGACAGGAAAGCCTGGTGATGTTGCTGTTTGCGCATCTTTCCTGCGCTGGGTCAACTTCTAAGCAAGGTAAAAAAAAAACAAAACATGAAGACAAAAGCACAAGAGAAGAAAGAGAAGGAGAAAAAGAAGGGAAGAGAGGATGATACAAATATTGCCAAAAACTGACTAGAATTGTGTACAGGTGACAGGACTGCCTTTTCTTCTTTCACCCCCAGTCCTACCGCTGACCCCCACCACCTCTGTCAGGGCGGGAGGGGTGAGTGGACACAGAGTCTTGCAGAGTTACTTCAATGGAAACTGACTTTGTAACAGATGTCAAGGTTGAGAAGGAGATAGCTCTGTTAGCACAAAAATGAAATCCTAACACAGCAAAGTCTTAAGGGCATCCTAAGATGAGTGCGGGTTTTAGGATACGAGAGCAGAGTTGTGCCCGCTTGGGTTTACAAGTAGAGAGGAGAGAGAAAGAGGGCAACGTCGTTGGCCTCTCCCTCCTCCACGCCGTGGGCGCCTTCCCACAGCGCAGCTGCGAGAGCTCCAGGGATCACGCCCCTGTTCCTCTGGGTGGAGGAAGCTTGCTGAATGCTTTTCCACTACGATCCCATTTCCATCTCATTGCTCAGGAGTTTGTCACCTTCCCATAGAAGAAGAAGCAGACGGGCTGACCTCTCGTGAAAGGAGTTCCAGGCCACTGTCACACAGACAAGACCACGCGGAGGTGGAAAGTCGAGGGGTTTCTATCAGATATCCACTGTTTTTACGTGGAGAACGCAGTGGCGTTATCTGCTGAACGCGAAGTGGGGAGGGGGCTTAAACACACTGAAGTGGGAACAGGAGACGGTGCGGTTCATCCGGGCCTGGGGTTTTGCTAGGTGACTTCAGGGGGAGGACCGAGGGTCAAGGGTACTTAGAGCATGGGCAACGTATCACAGGCAGGAGAAAACTCAGTACAGAGTGGCTGCCTGAGAGGCGGGAGGAGAGGGGGAGCAGGACGCGCGAGCCGGGAGGACGGGAGGACGTGGCAAAGGGGCGGCTTCTGCAGCTGCCGCTTCAGGGCAGGAGCCGCTTCAGGGGATGTCCAGGTGCAGCGTGACGCTGTGGGAAAGGTCCCCGGGAGGCCGGGGGGTCAGAGAACGGAACGGTCCGTGGTTAGATGGGCCGCGTGGAAAGACTGTGTGGCAAACGCCAGGGCCAGTCACTGGGGAGGGGTGCGCAGAGAACCAGAACAGGAGAGCCCCGTGGGGGTGCAGAGAGTGTTCCGACAGCACCGGCCTTAAAGGAGCAGGGATCGGGGGCAGATGCCGACAGCCCCTAACCAATGGCCTTCCCTCGCCCTCTCATCGTTTTCCCCTGATAGGGCCTGCCTCCCCCATAGAGGCCACGCACATGAGTTCATGCCCCAACTCTAGGGTGGGGTGGGGTGTTATGGTCTAAACGTTTGTGTTCCCCCCGAATTCAAAGGTTAAACGCCCCACTGCCCAATGTGGAGGGATTAGGAAGCGGAGCCCTGGTGGGGCAGCTAAGGCACGGAGGTGGAACCAGGAAGCAGGCTCTCACCAGACACCGGGGCTTCTGTCCTTGACCTTGGGCTCCCCGGCCTCCAGAACGGTGAGAAACAAACGTTTGTGGTTTCCACCACCCAGTCTCTGTATTCTGGGATAACAGCCTGCACGGACTAAGACCGAGGGCTTCTGGAGAAGACTTTCTCCCTGGTAAGAAGTTACAGACACGGAGAATTGTCCTCTCTGCCTCTGGGTATGACAGTAAGCTGAGCAATGGCCCTCGGGGCTATCAGGCACTAAACCCTGCAAGTTGTAACTGTTACCGTGCGTGGGGACAGTATCTCTGCAGATGGGAGGGATGTGTGACGTCTGGAGATGCTGCAGCCATCTTGGGACCATGAAGGAAAAAGCTTGGGTGGGACTATGGGAAGAGCTCCTGAATACGTCAATTGTCGCTCAAGCTTTTGACTTTTCTTAATGTTAGATCATACATGTTCTTGTTGTTTGTGTCTCTTACAGTCGGATATTCTGTCCCTTGCAACCAAAGGCGCACTGATGGATACAGGCCTCTCCAACAGACTGGGGCAGTCACGGCTGGGAAGCAGCGGTCAACACTGAGGAAGGACTTGCCCCCCCCTTGCCCACCCTGAGAACAGCCTGCAAAACGTGGGGAATGAAGGGCTCCCATCTGCGCGGGCAGCAGAGCCGATACCTCAGGGGAGAGCCCCAAGGTTAAGAAAGCGCTCAGGGAGGAGGTTTTAAGAATAGGGGCATTTGTTCATCACACAACAGGCTTTTTAGAGGACAGTTAAAGTGTCTCTGAAGACGGGGGAGAAGAGGGAGTTGTTCTCAGGGAAAGATTATGTGAATCAGTACAGAGCGTTATTGTGATAAGACTACACGGAGTGTAGATGGTGGGAGGAATGCAGCGAGACTCACGCCTTGGACTGTGACCAAAGAAAACAGGCGTAAAGCTTGGTGCGTTTAACCAGCCCCAGGGTTGCCAAGAAAATACGTTCCTGCCAGGGCTGGGGCCAAAGCGCCTTTTAAAGTCTAGCGTCATGAGGTCCATCTGTGGAGTCTGTTAAACAGGCTAAACATTCCTGGGCTCCAACACTCGGCAGGTCCCAGGAGGGCCCAGAAAGCTGCATCTACAACAAGCATCCCAAGTGACTCAGCCACAGTTGAGCCAGGGCCACATCTGAAGTGCACTGTCCAGAGCAGTGGCTTTCAACGGCGTTTGGCCGAAAGCTGCACCGAGCAATGCGTGCTACAGCATAGCCACACACGTGCACACACACACACACGTGCACACACAAGGGAGGCGGAACAATCCGACTGAACATAAGAGACGTTTACTTTCCGTTCAAGCAAAGCCCAAAGCTGACGCCCCTGGTTGGGAGACTGTGGCCGGTGGCCCTCCCCCAAATGATGCTTGAGGGACCCGGGCTGCTCCCACGCCGTGGCTCTGACATCTTGTGGCTCCAAGGTGGCCCTGTCTCATCCAGCTGGCGCGTGGAAGGAAGGAGGAGTGGAGGAGCCTGCGTGGAGAGTTTTATGTGCTGGATCTGAAAGCGGCCTTTTCCCTCTGACCTGTCCGCAGCCAGCCCCAGCCCCGTGGCCAGTTTAAGGGTGGCCGGGGAGCCCCACCCCCGTGTCTGTCAGCACTAGCGGTGCTCCACTCCAGACAGAGACGGGTGTATTTAGCTAAAAAGCCAAGCTTCAAAAATCACAGGCAACACCCTGTGAAACTTTTCTATGGTGTTCCATTCCATTTCATTCTCTTTATTTTTTAAATGCCAGTCTCCACACTAGCTCGATTTCCTGTTTTACTAAACGACCCGGTTTGAAAAGCACCTTCCGGAGCACACTGGCGTGTGTCCAGAGGGGGGTGGCCCCACGGCTCCAGGAGCTGTTTCCTTGGAAAGCGTGTTCATTGCCCCCGCAGTCAGGCACCCAGGAGGCCCTGGCAACGTGCTCATTACCCTCGGACGGTGGTGGCGAAGGGGAGGGAACAGAGAGAAGACACAAGAGCTCTTCTTTCCCCAACAGCTGCAATGTTTGCAATTAACCAAGAGTAAACGGCTTCTTTTTGGTATTCTGGTTTAAGACTCTGGAACTGAAACTCGCGGCCGGGGTGAGACGCGGGAGGAGAACGTGCCGGAGGGGTGTGTGTGCACACGGAGGGTGGGGTGTGTGACGCAGCGACAGCCCGCCTGCCTACTGTGTGGCTGGCTGTCGCCCTGCGCTTGCACGAGCCACGGCTCCCCAGACCCGCTCACTGCGCCGGGACGGAAACGCCAGACCCCAAGCTGGGATGTTCCCGCAGAGGCCGCTCACCCGTTCCGATCTAGACCGACTGTCGGGTTGGTTCTTGGGTCAATGACACGCAGCCGTATTTTGGAAGCCCTGGGTGGGAGATGGGGCTGGTAGGTGAGCCTCCTGGCTCCTGCTGCCCACCCTCCCCCCGCCCCTGCCGTACCTCCTGACTTTTCCCCTTCCTTTTTGTGTCTCGGACGTGGACTGATCAAGACACAGAGACAAGGGGAAGGGACAAGGGGAGGAGGGAAAGGTGTGGAGATGGAAAACGGAAGGGAGAGGAGTACAAAAGAGAAATCAGGAAAGCACTCCCGAGTGAAGAGAAAGAAAACTAAAGTGCTCTTTACGAAAATAGTAAGTAAGTCAGTAAATGCAAGGGCTCTGTGCTCCTGTCCTCCCCTGAAGCCCAGATTTGGGAGAAAACACCCAGAGGGCGCAGAAAATGTCCAAGATCGCAGATGTGGAAAGGATTCGGAATTGAGTTTCACGGCAAATGGAGACCACCCGAGGAAAACGCTCAACGCAATTCAAGAATCGGGGAATACAGACTGCTCGTTTCAGACAAGTGAGGCTGCGGCTCTCGGGCGGAGCATCAGAGGGAATCCGCCGTGGGGGAGGTCAGCAAGGGCTGCGAGTCCCGGGGAGGCTCCCCGCCTCGCCTCCCTGGAGTGACCACAGGTCTCCCAGGGTCCTTGACGTCTCACCGGAGTCCAGCTCTCTATCTTTAATTCAGAGTGTGGAGATAAAAGTTAAATATAAAGCAGATTAAGACTTCCCTTAAATCCCCTCCACAAAAGAAAAACTGGAATTAATCTGCAGGGGCACGCTGTGGATCGCTCAATACCATCATTTTCCAAGAATAGAATCAGAAGTGGAAAACTGCGTCCTTATCCTTTTGACATCCGAGAATTATTGCCATCAAAGTACTGCAGCCCATGAAATTACTTCCCAGGTTACACTCACTAGATTGAGCATTTTCATTACGTGGACCTTTCTTCTTTAATGGGAAAGAAAAGAAAAGAATATCCCCTCACTCCGTAAGGCAACGGCTCCCATGCACCAGCCCATCAAGGGGATGCTAATGTGTGTGTGGGGGCGGTCGCTACAAAATCACACGTGCAGAGCTGAGGCACAGATTCCAAACACGGCTGGGCCTGGTCTTGCCGTGGGGACTCGGGCCAGGGGAGTGTGCGGCCGGGGTGGGGGCACGCCAGCCTGCCTCCCTGCACGCTGCAGCTGCAGGGGCACCCGTCACAGGCTGGGATTTAAAAAGGCAAACAAACAAGCAAGTGTTTTATCACGTTATGTATATCGATACTGTCACCTTTATGGAGTAGACGTCAGACAGGAAGCTGGCCTGGCTGCTGGAGCCTCTGTCACTGGGCGCACTCACCAGGTGTCAGGGCGGCAGCAGAGCAGAGGTCAAGAGCGTAATCTCTGGAGCCGTCGGCCTGGGTTCAAGCCCGAGCCCCACCGATTACTCACTGTGTGACCTTAGGCAGCTTCTGTAATCTCACAGTGCCTGAGTTGCCACTCATGTAACAGGAAGATAATAACAGTCTGTGCCTCAAGTAAGGATTAATTGCGACAACGTATGCAAAGCACTAAATCACTTCCTGCCACTGCAGCGAGTACTCAGGAGCACGGGTGGTTATTAGTATTATGATGGAAGGGACATGAGTCCGGAATGGCAGTGCGCTGGGGTGGTGCAGCCCACAGTGGCTGCAGCAGACAGCCCTCAGGACATCTTAGGCCTTGTCCCGCAGAGCAGGAAAAGCCAGCCCCCTTTTCTGTGTGTCTATCTGAAGTCATGCCAACGTGCTGGGCCCTGCAGGGTGGGCAGAGTCTCGGCGTGTGCACACTGAGATCACTCCAGCCAGCCCTGATGGTTTCCTGCACCGCTCCGTGTGCGTGGTGCTGGGAGGCACGCCAGGGAATGCAGACACGAAGACTGCTTGGAGACATTCCGCACACCCGGGAAATCCAGCCGCCTCTTTTTAGGGTCCGCTGTGAGAGGGAACTGCATGTGCCCAGAGCAGCTAGGATGCAAAGACGAGTAAGAGCCAGTGTCGACTTCTGAGTTCACAATTAGCAGAGGGATAAAGTGGGGACAAGATCCAAGGCCAAGTGAGTTACATGCTATCAAAGCAGCACAGACCAACTGTTGCTGAGTCTCCAAAGAGGCAACACCGACCAAGACACACTCTGTCGGACTCTGAAGTGTATTCCATCAGTAACCAGAGAGCAGCACAGCCCCATCTCACAGGTACTCACGGGGTACTCACGGGGCACCCACCTGTTGCCAGGTGCTCTTCCAGGTGCTGGGACAAGTCCCCGCCCTCTGTGTGGGCAAAAAATACAATAAAGAAACAAAGAAGCCCTAGAGATGTCCACACACATATTTACACACACACACACACACACACACACACACACACACGCCAGGGGTGTTAATTGTTATAAAGAAATACAATACAGGGAAGGGGTTAAGAGTGACAGAGGAAGGAGGTGCTATGTAACATGTCGCTAATTATGAGGAAAAGGCAAAAACTGCAAAAGAAGTTGGAGAAGGTGACAGATAAGTGTGCACCAAAGGCATCGTGGGGAAACCCTGTTTCCTCGGTGGAGAGAGCAGAGCGTGGCCGGAGGAGGGGAGGGGCCGCGGGGAGGGCGGGCTCCGTCGGGCGGGGCGGCGGGGTCGGAGCCGGCCTTCTGGATCGCAGGTGTGGCCTGCAGCCGCTCTCCCCACCATAACTCGCAGGGCAGGGAGAGAAGGAAGGAACACGCGGACCCCTCCAGATTGGTAGGCGGCAGGTTCCACGAGCAAGAGAACTTACGGACAAAGCTTGTCTTGGCCACGAGATAAGTAGTTTTCCACACCCACCTGCCAAATCTTAAAAGTGTCTGTAAAGGCCGTCACTCGGGGCCAGTCACGGAGCCAGGCCAGGAGTCCTCCTCACCGCATTCCAGTCTCAAGGCTGTGTCCTTGGGCAGCCTCTGCGCAGGGCAGGCAAACACAGTGCGCGTTCCAGGCGTGGGGAGGAGGTCGGGAGCTTCCTCCCATCGCTCGGATCCGGCTCCTGGTCAGACCGGCGGTCACATCTTCTTGGCCTCCCCCAGCAAGGCGACCCACGGATCTGAAGCCAGAGGCGCCGGGCCTGGTGCGGAACCACACAGGCCATCGGGGTGAATGCCAAGTGCTGTATTTTCGTTTCAGCTGGGCCTGGTGACCTCCGAACCCGCCCCCCCTCTTCTCACTGTCCTCGCTGCTTGTCATAAAGAACCCCTACACGTGCCCCTCTCCATGGAGCAGAGAAAAGGCCACCCACGCCCCGTGGCAGCACGCTTCTGTGCTGCAAGTGCTCTCCACGCCAGCCCACGCTGTCTGTGTTTCGAGGGGGCTGACCATCAGCTGCGGTGGTGGCTGGGGTTGGGGGATGCCCCGCCACACAGGGAAGAGGAAGGGGCCTGAGAAGTGGGGGGGCGGGGGCTGGGCTGGGGAAGTGGCCGCTGCCAGCACGGCTGTCCTTCCACATCCGGGCCTGGTGTGACGGCTTCCTCCTCCCACGGTCACCCTGGGGGCCAGCGTGCTCCCCTCAGCCGTCTTCCCCACTCCTTTGCTGCCTCGGGGTTCTGTGGGTCAAGCAACTCGGAGAGTTGAAGGAGGAGGGCCTTTCATACCTTGAGCAACCTGGAGGGGCTCAGCGGGCTTTTCTAAGACTTGTGTCTGTACTTCCGTGGGTTGAGTTGGCTGAAATTCTGAAGGGCACCCCGGAACATTCTATCTGAAGTGTGTGTCACTCCTTCATGTAAAACCAAGAGGCCAGGCATCATGGGAACCTGCCTGGCATCCAAACTCGAAGGAGGCAGTCTAATCCAGGGAATGTGTAAGACGTGTTATTTTTAAAAATTCATTACTATTATTATTATTATTATTATTATTATTATTATTTTGTGATCAGGTCGGCCTAAAAGTCAACATCTCTGATGGGCCGGACCTCCAACGAGCAGCACCCCCCGGAAGCCCGCTCGCGTCCCTCGAGCTGAATCCTCTCACGTCAGCAACCAGCACGTTCTACGTCCCGTGGACACAAAATGGTTGTTTAGGGATTTTTAATTCACGTACTCACTTTTTCAGTAAATACACTGAGTCCCCAGTATGTGCTCAGTCCAACGCTGCATGCCAGGGATCCAGAGGCGGGCCAGCCAGGCGAGCCCCCGCCCCACCCGCACAGGCCGCGCTTTTCCCCTGGCTCCTGGCGCCGCTGCTGCTGCGAGGACGCTGTGGGCCTCAGCTCTCTCTGAGGCCCTGCGCCCCCCTGCGTCAGCAGTGCAGCCAGTCGTTACCCATGGAGCAGGGAAAAGTTCTGTGTGTTACATCTTCAAGATGGTATAGAGCATTTATAACATTAGAATATAAGGTGGAAACTGTGAATAAGCAAAAGTAGCTTTGACATGGCCTTAGGACAGGCCATGTCTGTCCTAAGACCAATCCACACCACGTCTGAGTAAATCTAACTCCGCCAACGTTTCCTCTGACACTGTTTCACACTGAATTTAATGGTTCACTTGTGTTTAGGGGCAACAGTCTTGATAGAATTGTGTCTTTAAAACACTGGAATTGCCCTGGCTGGTGTAGCTCAGTGGATTGAGCACGGGCTGCGAACCACAGTGTCGCAGGTTCAATTCCCAGTCAGGGCACATGCCTGGGTTGCAGGCCATGACCCCCAGCAACCGCACATTGATGTTTCTCTCTCTCTCTCTTTCTCCCTCCCTTCCCTCTCTAAAAATAAATAAATAAAATCTTTAAAAAAAAAACACACTGGAATTGCACTCAGCTTCTGACAAACGGGGACAGGGAGAGAACAGCAGACCTGCTGTACCTGCTATTTTGGAACAGTAACTGATGAATTCCACTCACTTCTAATAACGCTAATGCCCGGGCGGCTGCAGCCACCGAGTCAAAGACATGTGTTGCATCGAGTGTCTGTGGGGATGGGTCTCCAAGCAGCTGCCCCTCCGTCCACCTCGCACTTGGTTTCGCTACTTAGTCTCTCTGGGTCCATGTTTGGGCAACGGCAGGGTTTCTTCCTGTCAGTATCCTTTTGTCCTTCTGCTCAGAGGGGGAAATGCCAATCAGAACAGGGGACTTGAGGGCTAAATTATGTTCGGATACAGAAAAACGGAGGTACATGTCTACCCCTGAGTAGTCCACACACTGTCAGGCAGCCACAGGTCTCCAGGTGCCACTCGCACAGATGTGCCCTCGGCACGTGACGTGGCAGGAAGCGTCACCAGCACAATTAAAACGGTTTTCTGTATGTAGTGAGAGAAACACACACCGAGTTTTCACAACAGCAGTGCCTGTAAGTCCCCATCTCCCCGTACTCGGGGTTCCCCCACTCCCGTGGCCCTACAGGGTCCTGGGAAGGGCCTTCTTCCTTCCCGTGTTTGAATACCTGTTGAAGTTCATGTTGGAGGTTCTTCTGGTCCTCTAATTCCTGAAGGTTTAAAATTTTTTATCTGAATGTGGAATACCACTAATCTGCGTGTTATCCTCAGGCAGGGCCACACTAACCTTCTCTGTATAGCGTTCGTACATGCACTTTGGTCAGAAGTGACACGGCGGAGGCTTTGACCCGGGTTTCCGAGAGCCCCTTTCTAAGCGCTGCCCTCTGTCCTACTCCAGCGGAGGGGACGCCCCCTTCGGTCTCCAGTCCGGACATGGGAAGCTCCTTCCCCGTGGACTCAGGGCACGGAGACTCTACCAGTTTTTTCCAATGCTGTTCTCTTTCCTTTCATCCCCTCCACAGATACACCACAGATACACCGACAGCATCTATGATTTGTCAGGTTCTGACGGTTCAGTAGGTGCAAGATGGTCCCGAACTCAAATTCAGGACACAGACAAATACGACCAAGAGAGAACAGAGAAATGAAATAATAACAAACGTCTCAGAGAACAAGTTTACTTGGATGTGTAACACACACAGTGTGTATCCACTAACACTCACATCCATCCTAACTCACCAACAGCACAGGAGGAATGAAAAACTTGTTTTGTAACTTTATGTTTAACGCCTTCCTGGGTGTAAGTAAGACTGACTCTTTCATCATTCAGGTTCTGGGCATTTTGAACTCTATACGTTACGCAGAATTACACACATCCTATCTTGTCGCCCCTATTCAATAGGGCAGAGGTGGTCAGTAAACACTTGGTGACTGTTGATTAATACATGAAAGGGTTATACTTACAAGCAGGATTGGTCAGCAGGACCCAGACAGGTCCTATCCACATACTTTAGTATGAACCAGAGGAGTCCCTGGAAACTTAGTAGAATGAAGGGACCTCTACCCAACCCCCAAACCCCACGGCTGCGAGTCTGACCCCTCAGCCTCACTGGAGCTCACCCCCAAGAAAAGAAGACTAACTGAGTTTCTCTTGGAGAGACAGCACTGCCTTCAGCTATCCTCAGTCTAGGTCCCCAAAATGCCACCTTCAGAAGCCCCAGCTATAAAAGGGAACAGCACGGTGGGTGGGGCTGGCTGCTGGGAAGGTGGACACACCCCTCTCCTCTCCGGTGCCGGTGCCGAGCAGAGCTACTCCAACCGGACGGAAGACCAACCCTGTGCGTGCTGCCCAGGGCAGACCTCAGTGAGACCGTGCAAGGGTAGACACGGTGAACAAGCCCATTACAGAAACGCAATTAGCTTTGGCGGGCAGCGTCGTGGCACCATCCCTGTGGGCCAGAGGCAGCTCTTCCCCGCCATCCACCAAGGGCTGTGCAGTGGCTGGGGCCTCGAGGGCCCGAGGAGAGCGAGCGAGCGAGCAGAGGCGAGCATGTTCGTGCACACCCGGGCCCCAGCGCTCACCTGCTGGCGCGCTGCCCAGAAGGAGCCAGCCAGCTGCTGGGTCTGCTGGCTGGCCGCTTAACCTGCAGGTCCTGGGACCAAAATCCCAGCTCTCCAGCCGCCGCCGGGGCGTTTTTCCAGGCAAAGGCTCTGGTCAACAGCAGTTCGCTGGCCATTGCAAAGGGGGACTAGCCAGGGGAATGGCAGGCAGCTGTGTCTACCCTTCCGGGGAAGGAACGTTAGTGTGGGTTCTGATGGCTGCAGACACTATGACACTTGTAACTACAGTCATGGCTGCCCGCTAAAATCTCCGAACCGTGTTTATGATAAAAGTGGAGAGCTGAGAAAGACTACGGACGGGAACGCGCCCTGCCTGACTGGTGACTCGGGGCCCTTCCGTTGCTCCCAGTGGCGCTGGGAGAAGGTGCGTGATCTCTCCCCCTGCGCCTGCCCAGCCTTTGCGGCCCCCATCCCCCAAGTGTCTGGAAAGGCTGTTTCTGAGAATAAATATCTGGAAAGCTTTTGCAAGTTTTGTTTCGAAGGTCTTCATTGGCAGCCAACATTCCTTCTAACATTTTGTGGCATTTTCCTAAATATATTTATTTTTCTAACTGCACAGATAAAAAATAATAATTGGAAAGATAGAAAGAAAGAGAAGTGTTCATACTTCCCAACCTTCTAGACAGCCAAAATAAATATCTATGATAACAGATAAAGTGTATTTTACGTATATGATATAAATATATATAAAATATGGTGTGTTATAATATATGAGGTGTTGACAATTTAATGCAGCAAGATAGGAAAACTCAACCACATTATTAAGCTTTTGCTCTTGGAGAAGAAGCAGGCTGCTCACTCCTGGCGGATGGGAGGTGAGCTGCTGAATCTCTACAGAGTGACGTTTCTCACCCGGAGAAGGACCAGCCCGCCAGGCCTTTGCTCAGCCAGTCCACACGCGCCTCACTACCGCCCTGCTGCGCATCACCCATCACTGCCCCACTGCTAATGCAGTTTTTGTTTTCCAAGCCCCACGATGAGAATTTAACCTGGGGTCAAGGCTGTCTACTTGGAGAGTAGGAAGACAGAGGGACCCGACCTTTGGGAGAGGGAGGTGGGAGACTTGGCTTCCAGGAGATGGTAAGTGGGGGTGTTGCACGCTCGGAGCTGGGAGGAGCTCCAGAAGTGATGGGTGTATGCGCCTGGGCAGCCAGGAACTCAGCGTTCCGAGTGGGAGTCTCAGGAAAGACATCAGCGCCGAAGCGTGGGCATGGAGGACCTGCCTACTCACGAGCACACTGGCGTGGGCAGGAAGACCAGGTGCTAAGAGATAAGCCCAGTGGCCTGATAACCAGGGACTTTGTTCCCATTTATCTTTCACCACTCGGCTCTAGGGTTCTTTTACGATTCCAAATGCGTGAAAGGAGCTCCCTGAAAAATGAGTGAGATTAGATTTCCTAACAACCTTGATGAGGGACTAAGCCTCATTGAAACAACGTAGAAAAATAAAGGCATGTGATGACTCTTTCACCTATGAGCGGTGGAGCAAATGGAGCATGTAACACATACTTGCACATATCACATGACATAATTTACATATCAGGATACCCAGTGATGCAAAAGTTATTTCTTTCTATTTACACACATACCTTACACTAAATATAAAAATTTATTCAAGAGATTAAATACTCAAAAGTGAACAAATGAGTCTCAGAAGAAATTTTGGAAGAATATTTGTATAAGATAATGATCACAGTTTTTATGTAGTTTATATCAAAATGAAAAATTTTAAAGTGATAAAAGATAAATATATTTGATATATAAAAATGTAAAAAGTGTGGAAAGACAATAAATTTTTAAAAATGCTAGGTTATGGAAAACTTGACATGGGCATGTCAGATAAGGGGTTAATATCAGTCAAGTGTAAATAATTCAATAAAAAATTAATAAGAGAAATATAAATGATGCAATAGACATGAGTAGATAATATGAATAGAAAATTCACAGATGAGCAGATCCAAATGGTGATCAAACACATAAAAAGATGCTTCATGTCACTAGTTGTCAGGGAAATGTAAAATAAAATAATAATAATGTATTCCTTTTCACTCACTAAATAGTTTTTCTGAAATGAATACTCTCATGCAATTGATGTTGGAAATTTAAGGAAAATTTAAGCATATACACATATATCCTTTAACCCTGAAAGTCCACTTTTGGGTAACCTCTTCATGGCGCAGAGGTAGGGAAAGATTACTTAAATGAGACATAGAGAAAGCTGAAACATAAAGGAAAATGTTGATAAATTGGCTATATTAATATTTACTTCTATATGCCAAAGTATGTCCTAAACATATTTAAAAGAAAAATCATAAACTGGAAGAAGACAGCTTCTCCTCAAAAAATGATCTAAAGATTAGTATCCTGAAATATTTATTTTATCTATATGAAATGGCCAATACTGAATAATTTTTGACCTATAAAATATGGCAATCTCATATAATTTAAACTAATAAAAAGAATTCTCCCAAATCAATAAGAAAAAGACAACCAACCCAAGAGGAAAAAAGATGGACAAAGGATATGAATTCACAGATGAGAAAAATAAAACGGCCAATAAATGTCTTAAAATACACTTAACTCACTAGGAATCTGAGAAATAAAACCATGATGAGATACCATTTCATATTACAAGGTGGGCAAAGATTTTCAAAGCAGTGGTAAAAATATGGAGAAATGGGGATTCTTACTTTACAGTAAGAATTGGTACTTCTTACTGTATTTATAGAATTCTCACTATAGTAAGAATAGAGTAAGAAAAAGCACGAATTGGTAGAAATTTGGCAACGCCATGTGAAGTTAATGAGCAGCACAGTATCTGACCCACCGGCTTCTCAGCTGGGTGTATACACCAACCAGGACTTCGCGCAGACATGTATCAGGAGGATTAATGAAGCATGGTTTGCAACACTGACTGAATACCTGGAAACACTACGAATGACATTGCATTTTATAAGTTAATACCAGATGAGTAACTGGTAGATTCAATCTGTCAAAATTAAAGAATTGGCTCTGCATGTGTCAATGTAGATGCATCTTAAAAGATACACTGTTGAATAAGAAGGCAAACTGCGGAAGGATTCCTAGAGTATGAGCTTAATTATGCAAATTTGCAAATCATACAAAACTATATAAATGTAGTAATATGTGGAGGAGGACAATACATAATATAGTTGATTTAAGATAGTGTTAGGGAGGGAAAGAAATGGAATGGAAAAGACTAAAGAGATTTTTATAATCCTAGCATTATTTTGAAAAATGAGATAAATATGGCAAAATGTTAACTATTATTTTAAAAAAAGATTTTATTTATTTTTAGAGAGAAGGAGGTAGAAATAGAGGGAGAGGAACAGCAATGTGAGAGGGAAACATTGATCAGCTGCCTCTTGCATGTGCCCCAGCCGGGAACCGAACCCGCAAATCATACATGTGCCCTGATCAGGAATTGAACCAGCGAACTTTTGCTTTGGGGGATGATGTCCAACCAACTGAGCCATACCAGTCAATGCATAATGTTAATAATCATTGAAAAAATACTGAGAGGTACTTCAAAGTTTTTAAATTATCATGCTTTTCCTGTATATTTGAAATATTTATAACAAAAAAAAGAAAGAAATCTTCACGATGTAAGCGTCCACGAACAAGGGTGTTCGCCACAGTGCCCACGGACGGGGTGTAGCTGAGGGAGGCACGGCACACCCACACCGGGCCCTCCACTCATCTGCGGCTTGCGACAGAGCTGGGCTTTTGTTTAATTTAACTATTAAAAATAATGTGACCCTAATTTAGTGTCTCACATTGCTGAAGTCATGAAAAATGGGACCCTATGATACAGTGTTCCAAAACTAGCTCAGCAATAGCTCATCACATAGAAGCAGGTGACATCATAGGTGAATGCTTGCCCACTGGCCTCACCCCCTTTATTAATGATGCATTTCCTTCCCTCTGCCCCCATGTCTTTGAAGTTTTGATTTGGAGGGTCATTTACCAACCTCCAGCTCCTCTGTGGTTACAGCTGGAACCTCTGGGTCACATCATTTTGCAAGAGAATGAATTATGACACCAGGGTCCTTGGTTTGATTTCTAATTAAACAGAAAAGCCCTTAATAACTAACTCATCAATTTGTGTGGGTGGCGAATGTCAGAAAGCACTTTGGGATTTCAGTGTTCTTCTCCATCCCCAGGAAGTGTCTACTGATGCCTGCCGCCATGTCCGCGACGCCTGTATGCGAGAGCTCAGGTAGCCTCCCACCTCTGTGCTCCTGGGCCCCCAGCGAGGCCAGGCAGCCGACGAAGTCGCAGGCATTCTCAGAGCATCTCTGCTGAGCATCCAGGGGGCCGGAGAAAAAGTACAGGCAGCACGTGTAGGACAACGCAAATAAGAGATAAATCGTCCACAAGGAGTCTGCATCTCCATGAACCCAGTTCCGGTCTGTAGAAATTCAGCCCCTGAAGATTGCCGCATTGTCACAGAAGTTATGCCGTTATCTGAAAGGTTCAGTAGCATTCACGTAGTTCCTTAAAGACATTCTGCCCTTTCTCAACCCCTCCTTTGGCTGTATTTTAAGAGTTGCCTCTGTACTTCGGACATGTAGTCTGCTGATACTCAACGACTACAAAAGGATCACTTGTATGTTGCCAAGCCATCCATTGCCATCCAAAGTCCTTGGCATCCAGAAATAAAATTCCATTTCTAGGAGGAAAACAAATGTTGTTTTGGGTTTTTCTGTGTGTGTTTTGTACTGTTGAGAGTTTCTTCTCGCCACAGCACGGTGGATCAAAGCCTCTCCAAGGGGCGCAGGGGCAGTGGGAAATGATTTGGAGCTTCCCACTAAAAGCAGGTCACACTTCCTCCTCGTTCCCGTCCACACCTCTGCGGGAGACATGCCTTCAGAAAGGCCGCCGCACACGCGGGCTTCTCCAACCTGGGAAACAAGACTCGGATTGATAACCACCGTCAGAACACTGGCCATGTGCAAACTGTTCCCGCTGGAGTGTTTAAAGGCGGTTTTTTTGGGTCAGTTAAAGACAAAGGGAATGCTCTCTTCTGTGCGGGAAGAAAACAAATTAACGACTTCAGCCGCTTCCCTTGCAGAGGCTGGTTGATTTCTGAGATCTTCTTTCGGGGCCACGGTCTGGATGCCGGGGCATTCTTCCTGTGACGCTAACACATCCAGACAGCAGAGTGCTGGTGTCACGCTGAGGGTAGCTTGGGGGGGCGGACTTGGCAGGGGGATCTGTAAAAGGCAAAGTCTAGTTCCCAGAGACAGAGTACCATCAGATGTCAAATGTGGCGTGTAAGAAAAGAAAGTGTCTTTATTTTAGATTATGTCTAATATGCAGTGCCAGCGCCTACCCAAACATTAGCATTGCCCCCCAGGAGAAATGCATTTGCTGTTAAGATGTACTTTTAAACCGCAGTCTGCAGGGACTCTGGCCTTTTCTGGAGCTCATAAGCCCAAGGCCATACATACATTCTCTTCATCGGGATTCACGCGAGAGGGCCTGTACCCTTTGTGGTGCGGAAGCACTGCTTCCTACTTTTCACATGCTTGTAGGTAAGTCTCCTAAGAGGTACGAGTGACAGGTCTGGCCCGGGACTGAGGAGGCGAAAGGGGATCTTCGGTCGCGTCCACACTCCGATGTAAATGCCCCTGTAGCAGGAGCCGAGTCCATTCTGTGCGTCAGGTCTCAGCATCAGGGTCAGCTCCCGGGGCCCCAGGGTGTTAGTCTTTTTCTCGTTGAAGTTACCAGCGCTTCTGATAGACCCGGTGTTAGATCCTGCTTGATTACAGACGGGGAGGGATGGGAAGTGAAGGGTTAGGGGCTGCAGATGGGGAGGAAGGACCGAGATGCCCTGGTGGTCGCTGCCGAGGCCGCACACGGACCGTCTTTTGGGTCTGTCTCTATTCCTTACGGTCCTGGTGCCTTCCCACTGTCCATGACAATCTACTCTCCCGGCATTTGGCCACTTTTGCTGGCCTTGATGTGACTAACGCATAACTGCCCGGACTGATATAAATTTGTGGCTTTCATTGCGCTGCCTTTTTTTGCGGGTGGAAGAGAAAGGATTCTCTAGAAAAAGAGCAGGCTGTTTCCATCCGTGTTCCGGGTGGACCCTAGCATTCCTCGTTTAGAGACAAGTAGAAAGTGAACGTCCGATAACAAAAAGTGTGTGGGTATTAGCAGCTTGTTCTGGATCTTGGATAATAAAAGTTCATTACACACTCCCCAACTTCTACCAAATTCCTGTAATTCATCTAAAATTTGTAGAGAAATTTGGTACTATGATGCATTCAGCTAGGGAGCTTCAGCACTCCAGACCTTCAGGAGTACTTCTAAGAATTAAATTAAACCAGCACGTTCCATTGCATTATTCTTAGGCTCCTCAACTAGGGGGTGAGGGGAGCCCTGCCCCGCTGTCCTGAAGACTGCAATGCCTAAGAAACCAATGGGGAGTTCCTACTGCCCCCTGCTGGTGAAAACGGGCCAATATTCCTGAGCCCTCTTAAACGGCACTGAAACCATGCTAACAGCTTCTTCACATGACTTGAATAATTTTAAACAGTTAGGGTTTCTTTTTTTATTGGTAAAATTGAGCAGTAAAATTCTACTGCTTGGCTGTTCTCTAGTTATACTCCCACTCCTCTGTCTTCTTAGTGGTGTTTCCAATAAGGTCGATCATGATGTCATTTTAAATTATAGGTATTCTACACCAAACTGTTGACTTGTCTTAGGTACTGAAGTACCTAAGTGTGGTAGATATATGCACATGTATAAATTTTTTTTTTGAGACCACATCTTGGAAGTAATTGTGTAGGAGGCAACTGTGGCTGTAGCAAGTGCTGAACTCGGAGTCATACGTTACAGTTGAAATCTCAGCTTTAGCGCTTATTTAGCTGCAAGACTTAGGGGAATCACCTAATCTCTTACGTATCATTTGTGAAAATGTAGTCAAAATAATATGTAACATGGGCAGGTGCTGCAGGGCCCGAAGGAGTCGGCCCGCATGGGGCTGCCTGGGCGCCGTCACTGGGCAGGTACTGCAGTCAAGCCCCCGAGAGCACACTGAGCATTCCACATCCAACTCCAGAACTATTTGAGACTAGCATTGTTACCACTGTTTCACATCTAATTCATACCGATCTCTAGGGAACCAGACTGTGTGGAACATGTTGATTTAGACACTCAGTGACCAAATCCCCGACTAAAATGCGAACATAACAAAAACACCTCATAGGATCTGAGGAGAGCCCCTCCGTGAAGCGTCCTTAAGGAAACGCTTCCTCCCACAACACGGCCGCCAGTTTTAGATCGGCGGGGCGGGGGAGGGGGCGCAGCCAGTCTCACTCCTCTGGGAATGAGGACAACTGAGTCCACGCAAGTTTTTGGGTGTGGACTGCACTTTTAGACCTGCGTTTTTCCTCCTGTAAAGGGTCTGTTATTGATGAAACAAGTACAACCAAAGTGTTCGAATCCCTGGAAATGCACCAAATGGTCTGGCTGCAGCTGCTCAACAATTCTTCCGTTCTTCTCAACAGTGGCTTTTACTTTTTATTCGGATTTACATCTTTCAGTCCTTCGACTTTAATCCAAATTTGAGCTTTGCACTGTTCTTACTTAATGCATAGAGAATATTTTGGAATTGTAAAAGTCTCACAGTCAAATTCAAGGTACTAGTTTTTGTTTTTGTTTGTTTGTTTGATAGGGTAAACAGATTGCCATATATTATTTTGCACTTCATCTGTGTCTATCAGGCTTTTTTTTTTTTTTTGCTCACATCTCACAGAAAGCATACTTAATTTGGTGAACTGGACTGGCTATATGGTAAACGCTTCAGAGAACTAGAAAGTCATCATCAGGAAAGGCAGAAAAGAACATTTCCAGGAGGCAAGGAAACGCTTTCAAATACCATGGTCTCTGAATTTCTGGGGGGAGAAAAACTACGGGGGGGGGGGGGGGTGGGGAGGACCATAGCACATTGTTATAAAGAATAGAGTATCTTCTTTAAAAAAGTTTTGACCATTTTAAGGGTAGGCCATAAAACACACAAAAAAGCACGCCAGGAGAAAGTGTGTCCTTTCATTCGAGGGGGCATTACTGAGAACCGGGCCTTGTGCGCCTGCCCCAGACAACAGGCCTTCGGCTCTGGCAGTTGCTGGCTCCCCTGGAGGACACATCCGTCGTTAGCTGGACCACAGGGCGAGAGCCACTGGGGCAGCAGCCTACCGCAGCGACCCCAAACAGGCTCCGACCCACGAACGCCCTGAGAAGGATGCCCCACCAGTGAGTGATACTTAACGGCAGGACCCGCAAGGCAACAGGGATCCGGAACGGGTCCACAGACACCTGCTCTTCTTAAGCTGGTCAGGATGGCACCCGTGGCAGAGACCCCGACGGAGACCGGCCCCGGGAATCCCGAGCTCACAGGCTCAGGGCTCCCTCTCTGACCCCCGGCCTAAGTGCTTCTGCATGATCTGCATGATCTCCGCCGTAAGAACAAAAACGTGACGGTCTCTTTCTCTTGATCGTGAGCACTCTTCCACGTGACTCGCCGACCAAGTCGTATTTGCCCGACTCCGCTGATTAAGTCAAGCCTGTTTCTACTGACAAAATCTGACTGTGTGTGACCACATAATCATACCTTTTTATATAAGGAACTTCTTAATTTTCCATTTATAAAGTAGAATTCACCTTTATTTCAATGTTTTCCTAATCTCAAATACTATCCAATTTTTATATAAAAAATACATATCAAATATATATGTCAGTCATATAAACATCATGGTTTTAATAAATACTGGAAAATAATAATGCTCACTGGTGCTGTTAATTTACCTTTCCAGTGCTATTGAATTTCTCTAATAGTTTCTGTATGTTTGTTAATTGTTATTGACAAATGAACATATGGTTAGAGTTCCCAAATACATTTGCGTTACATAGTTTGTCATTTTATGTAAAAGAAATACAAAGCCAATGTTTTTTTGCCTACTCATCGGTGAAGACTTCACTTATCTTTGGAAGGGTTAATATAGAGTGACTCTAAGTAGTATGTTTAAATAGTTTATACATTTTCTGTGTGGCTCCTCTTTTGCTGCTAGACTTTATAATGTTGTAAAAGAATTATGAAAATATCCTCAGCCTGGAATTTTTAATGAAAATTTTTCTCCATTACTCAGAAGCCTGGTGGATTAGTCATTTCTTAAGAAGCTAGATCACTCAGTACTGTGTCTCAGCCAACTGCCCGAGGTCAGCAAACTGCTATGGCGTGTTCTGTTTGACGGCCCCAGGCAGAGAGCCACATCATTTTCACTATTAATATCTCTTGACCTTTCCACTTACAAATAGAGGCATTCTTGTAGCCATTTTTTTTCTGTGCCTCCCTGAAAAAACTAAGGATGTAGGCCTTGAAATAAGAAATAGTTTAATCTAATCAGTTTTAGCCATAATCCTGGACTTTCATATAATGCATGGACTGTTTATTCATTTCCTGGAGTTTTCTTAGGCACTGGTTACAGGCAAGTTTCCATGCCAGGTGTCAAGGAAACAAAGTAACGGAGCCAGACGTCCCCTCAAGGAGTGTAAGGTCTAATTGAGGAAAACAAACACAGCAAAATATGATCATGTGAGTTAAAAAGTAGGAAGCACCATTGGAAAAATATAGACAAAATGATTTGGGGGTTCAGAAAGAGAGACTATTTTTTTTGTGGGCTGGTAGTAGGGGAGAGGGAATTGATGATTAACCTGAGAAGGAGGTAGCGTTTGAACTTGTCCTTGGTGGATAGTTTAAACATGTGGAGGGATGTAAGTGTAGACAGTAAGATTAAGTAAACAGCAGGATTAAGGGCATGGAGGTCAGAAATTGTGGGGTAATAAAAGAAGTTTCAAGTAAGCCAGTTTGGTCAAACAGCAGGGTGTATGAATGAAGAATCATGAAAAATAAAACCAGAAAATTAGTGTGACAGCAAATCTAGACGGCTGTTGAGGCCCGATGAGAGAATGTAGGCTTATTTTATAGACGATGGGGGTCCACTGAAGGGGCACTGCATCCAACATGTGCTCCAGAGGTGTGTGGGACTACCTAGGAAAGGGGTGTGCCTGTTCGTGAGAATGCCAACTCTGAAAACATTCAGTAACAGCCCAATAGGAAATAGCCTCGCTTCTCTGGAGAACAACGCCTGGAACAAAGATTATAGCGCTGATATATTACTTGGAAAGGGCAAGCCCAGGCCAGCTGGGCTGAGGGAAAAGGGAAGAAGGGAAGGTAATGAATGAACTGAAGCCTAATGGCTTAGGGAACTGGTCTCTGTTTTGAGACGAGCCACAGGAGGCACAGCGGACCAGCCACGTAAGTTTGTCCCTTTGGCACGTGAGATATCTAGTGATGGGGCACAAGGAGAACCATGCCCCAGGACTCCCTGGGGAGGACAACAGAGAGGGCATTTATCTTCCTGGCTACCTTCCATTGCCTGGTTCTCATTGGTCAAATTTCGTCCCACAGGAAATGAACTCTCTCACATGTTCAAGTTACATCAAACGACCTCCCCAACTACTAGAGACGCAGGACCTCACAACCTGATACGTGACGTTCCATCCAAGTCTGGAGTGACAGGAAGAGTCAAAAGCTCTAGGTGCTGTTTGACTTGGCTGTGTGTGTGTGTGGTTCAGAGGTGAGGAGTCAGTGGGACTTTCTCGGGAACTGGGTTGCCCTGGGGAGCAAGCAGGGGCTGGGAGCTGAGTAGCTGAAGGTGCTATGAGTGGGCAGTGGCCGGAATTGCTGAAGGAGGTATTTATGTTGGAAATAATGATTCAAGAGAAAACAAAGGAACGGTTAGGGAATAATTCTTCTGATAGGCAATCATGTTCTTTTGGTTAAATTCTTTCCTCTGCAACAATATTTTTAAAAAATCAACACCGTCTCTCTCAAGTATGAGGACCAGGAATCATTGGCTTAAAGATATTTCTGTATATTATCTGAGTTAGTAGGGCTTGAGTATTACCTTTCTTTCATTCCAAATTCTATGACTTATTGTCATAAAGTTTTGTCCCCTATACACCCAGTCTTTGGAAGAGGGGTTTGAAACTATGTAATGCCAAGTTCAACCTCATAAAGTAACATCTGCCATCTGAGGATGGCACTGTAAACACCAAACTGAACATAATTAAGCACGCTTAGGCCTCCCATTTGGAATTGCAAGGAAAATAAGGTCACATAAAAGAGCTTTCTTCCCTTAAGAAAAAATTCTCAATTGCAAACCACTTTTAATTACCAGTGTTGAAATACAATAGTTTACCCTCAAAATTGAAAAGGGAAAAGAGAGCCCTGACCGGTGTGGCACAGTTTGTTGGGCATCATCCCATAAAGTGAAGGATCAGTGGTTCAATTCCCGGTCAGGGCTCATGCCTGGGCTGTGGGTCAGGTCCCTGGACGGGGCATGTGTGAGAAGCAACTGAGTGATGTTCGTCTCCCTTTCTTTCTCCCTCCCTTCCCCCTCTCTAAAAATAAATAAAATCTTTAAAGAAAGAAAAGGAAAGAAAAGGGAAAACAGACCCTCTTTCTCACTTCTTTTTTTTTCTTACCTACCAAGAGTTGATGCTAGACAAATTTATGCCTAATTTTTTTCTTGGACTTTTAAAAACTCTGAAACAGGCTTGGTGCACTTGAAAAAAATGAAAGTTGCAGTCCAATAGTCAGGTGCCTCCAGGTGCCTCTGCCCCTGTGGGAAGCAAATAGCCAGTAACAGCTCACTTCGAAGCTTAATCTCCTCGACTCTAAAGTGAAGATAATGATACTCAGCTCGCCAGCCTCAGGGACTGCTGTAACACCTGAGTGGGAGAGCGCTCCGAAGATGCTGAAGTGCTTTTCGAAGTGACGTTACGGTGCTTTCTGTGGCCTCGGCACGCGCGCAGGGGAAGCCTGACTGTGTGTTGTGAACCTCAGGCTCTCCCGCAGGTGGGGGGCGGGGAGGGTGGGGGGGCAGCACAGGGCTCTCCCACTTCGCACGGCACAGAGCCCGGCGCATCACGCTCGTTAAGCACTGATGAGTTTTTTCTCCTAAAGCTCTTTCGGCTCCAAAGGGCTAGGACTTCAAAATCTCTGTTCAGAGGAATGAACCATACATTTAAAAGGTTCTTCTGCTAACAATAGCCTCCTTCATTCCTAAAGTGCTGTAAAAATTCAGAGAGCAACTTCACCCGGTTGTGGAAGATAAAATAGCAGCTAAAACAGGCAGTCAGACCAAGACAGGGAGCAGCCTGTTGTCTCCGGGCGGAAAACGGGCCTGAGTGCTAGAAGGCAGAAACCGCTCCGAAGGGGAGTGTGTGGGCACATGTGATAGACCTCGGCCTGTCTCTGGGCTCAGCCTCCGAATGAAGCAGGACTTCCCGCCCACCACCCCAGGGCTGCCGTCTCAGGTGTGACGCCGCTGGAGGCAAGTGTCTGTCTTGGTCCGACAGGGCCCACAACGGATGTATCACGGTTGGGCTGGAGCAAACGTGGACTTTCCACTTCCTCCTGGACCGTCGTCCTGCAGGGCAACGACCGTAGGAATCCCTTCCCGGCGGCTCCTCCGTGTGCCAGGCACTCTTCCCAGGACTTGCGCTTCACTAGCCATTTAATTCTCACACACCCGCAGAGGCTGTGCTGTGAGGGTCCCCACGTAGCCTATGAACAACCAGTGTCAGAGATTTCACTGTCTGCCCCAGGCCACAGAGCATACCAAAGGAGCCAGTCGGGTCCAGGTCCTCTGGCTCCAGAGTTCATGCTCTTTGTCACTGCGCTCCACCATGAGAAATAAAATTAAACTTGACAATTAAAATGTTCTATTCACGCCAGGTTTGGGCTTTGATCCCCAGATAAAGTCCATCTCTTCTGGGTAAATGGTCAGTCGCATCCCCGTGTCTGTAGGAGCCGGGGGCCCGGGGCCCTGCCTGGTGGCTGGACCATGGCTGCCGAGAGCGGGGCCGGGAAGTCCTCAGCCTGTGCTTCTGGGGCCCCAGCTCGGGCAGTGCCTGCCGGCTGGCCCTGCCAGGCCACGGGAGAGCGGCCCTGAGTGGCCCCCGGGCACCTCCTCTGCAGCCTGCTAGCCCTGAGGGTCCTGGGGAGGTGCGTCTGCTCCCCACGCAGCGGTCCGTGCCCTCAGCTTTGACACGGAGCCCCTCCAACGTGCAGCGCAGCCTCTCGGTCTTCTCTTGACCCGCTGGAGACTGAGGAATCCTTGTGAGGTCACTGTCAGCTGCAGCGAAAAGGACGCCTGTGCTGCCGAACTGTGCCCAAACCACCACCGCGTGCTGCTCCGCGGGAGCTCACAGTTCTCCCAGTTTGCACGCAGGCAGGCTGGGATGTAAACGTCACGACACAACTATGCAAAAAATGTGGTTCTCTCTTACTGCCTATCATTGATCTCAACTTGCTGTGGATCCCATTCAGTTTTTCTTTAGGGTTTTTTTTCTTAAACTAAACCTCAGTCTCTTCCACTATTAGGATAATCCTTTTCAGTCTAACTTACTCTCTTTGGGATACATATTCAGTCCGTTCAAATTGCTCCCTCTCAGTGCTGGTTTTTCTGAATCCCTCAGGGGGCTCCTCCTCCCCTCCTCCTCCCTGAGGCGGCCTCTTGGCAGCCAGCAATGCCGGGACTGGGGACTACGGTCGTCCAGCCAGCAGGTCTTGGTTGGTCTGCTCTGGCTTCTGAGCGCCCTGTGCTGGGGTGGCTAATCCTGGTTGGACTTAAGGGGGTTATGCTGGAACCCGGTGCCTGCCATTTGCCTCCAGATACAAGGCCTCCACCTCCTGAGACCTCCGTGTCCTGCCCCTAGGCCTCTGGGGAGTCGCTGTGTCCTCAGAACCTCTGCACACTCTTTTCGGGTTCACGTGGAACCACTGATGCAGCGGTGGACGTGAGCTGAGGCAGTGGCCGACCCCTCCATGAGACAGGCTTTTCCAACACACGTGGCTAGGGAAGGGTTTCTGCCATTCAGTCCCTACTATCGCAGGGGCCACCAGGCCCACGCCCGTGGCATAACCAGGCAGAGCTCTGGGGATGTTGTACTTGGCCGATTTGTCCCCCGTCACGGAGCCTCCCAGCCTGACTCTGTTTGGCAGTTCTGTGAACTGCCCGACACTCTTCAAGCACTCCTTTCTGCTCAGGCTGGCTCTAGCAGAGCCTCTTGTCTGCAGCTCAGAACCCTGCACAATGGGGTACCCTCTCCCCATTAGCCCTGTTCCTCCCTGCTCTCCCTATGTGAGCCAAAGTACAATCGTGTTTACAGGACGCACATAAGTTACTGTGAGAAATGACATAAAAGTAGAGGGATCTCTGTCTTTGTCAAGGCTGTCTTGGTTTTAAATAAGAAATATTAACTTGACCTATTCTTTGCCTAGAAGGAAAATTCCCTGGAAGAATAGTATAAGATGTATAGTGCTCTGGGAACTGAAGAGCCCTCGGGAGACAGGGAGGTATCTCTCTTTTCCCCTCTCATTTATGCTTCTCCACGCACGCTTCTGTGGTTTACATCACTTGAGTTTCAGCCACAAGTACAGACTATGTCTTGGTGCCAATGCCAACCCTTGAAAGAAAGATCAGGCCTAGAAGGGGTCCCATTGTCCACTCCAATTCGATCAGTTAAGGTCAGAGGACTGCAGAGCACGAAAACATAGCCGTGGAGGAGCAGAGCGCACTCAGAAAATCAGAATAAGGTGACAGACACTCCACACGGTTCCACCTCCAGGGATCCGTGCTTAGAAAACTCACTAGAACTCAGACCTGTAGGGCTCAGTAATACTAGACTGGTAGTCAGGGGTCTTAAATATGGCTCAGTGTATCCTGAAGCTGCTGGGGCCTCCATAAGGGCATGCTCTAGAGCACGTTGGGAGGCCTCCAGACAGGGAGTCTGGCTACACCGTTAGAGACGAGCAGCCTGGCCCAAGTGGCTGTGGTAGCCATGACTTGCTTCCCACGGGCCTTTCCCTCTGGCACCCCCTTTCCACTGCTGTTCCAGCAAAGTCTCTGCGACAGGCAGCTTGTCCGAGAGAATTCCAGGCTCAAGATGAACGCACTGTAGGACGGACTGTTCTCACTTCCCTTTCCTAGAAATTATACAGAAGATCCCACCTGTGCCTTGGTGGTTTTATTCTAAATACTTACACCTTGCAACAGGGCACCAGAAAAAAGTGAAGCACGTCACCAGGTCTACCAGCCAAGGTTCTCACCAGACAACACAGTTGATGGGAGAGCCCCTGTCCTCAGGAGGGCTGGGGTCTGCTGACTGCAGTGGTGCCCGGAGCTTCAGAATGAGACTAAGAACTGTGGTCTGAGAACTCTGGGGCTCAGCCACACCCTGAGAACCACGGAGCTAGATGGGGCGTTTCTTCCTGTCACAGAATTTTGGTGAAGTCCCCAAAGCTGGGGACACTAAGTACCAAGTACTCACACAATACCCAAGAATGGGACTTAATAAAACATGGAAAAAACAACCCAGCAGCTAGCAGCCACGCAGGCTGTATGAGCCTAGACGTTTTGAAGCAGGCGTTCAGAAGAAACCACGTGGGAACGCGGAGGGCTCGGTCAGACACCACCTCGCGGTTCGCAGGAGCAGGCAGGCCTGCAGTGGGGGAGGTACTCAGCCTGGTCCCTGCGCGCGTCTCTGCACAGCTTCCCAGACTGCAAGGTCCAGCTCCGGCTACCCGTGGCAGACGGGAGGCCCTGGGGGCCCACCACTGCACGTCCTTCGTGGAACCAAACTCCAGAACGGATCGAACAAGGGAAAGCACCTGGAGTGGCACAACGAAGCCAGAGGAGACTAAACCAAAGCAGCCAGTAGGTGTGCATCCGCGAAAGACAGGATTCTCTGAAGGCAGGTGCTGGCAGTAGTTCGGAAACTGACTGTGGGCTGGAGAGTGGGCTGCCAGGAGACCCCAGCTGTGGCATACTGCTAAGGGTCACGGGAAGTCAGCCTGGGGTCAGGGGCTCTGGAAGAACAACGGCCCCAACCCAGCCTTGGGTGTGGAGACAAGATCCTAGCAACATCGGTGGGTAAGAGACACCTCCACCTGGTCCCTGATCTCTCCTCCCCGGCTCCACGCGGAGAAGGAAGAGAGAACCAGAGGCAACCAACGAGGAGAGGCAAATGAGAACTGCGCATGGAAAGACCACACCCCCCTTCCCTCCTGGCGATGCTGAGGCTGTGGGTTAAACCTGGTACGCAGCGGGGAGAGATCGAACTTGAGTGGGCCTCAACACCACACCTGTCGGCGGCTGGACAGCTGCGTGGGGAAGGGAGAACAAAGAGCTTGTTTGCAGGCAATGACAGGAGAAGAGTAAACTCCAGTGAGCTCTGCCCAACCCATAAAACAGGTTTCTCTCATCCAGACAGCAGGCGGTCTGACCCCGCTTCATAAGTGTCCCAAATGGTCTTGCACAAACGCGGGTGTGATTCCATGGAAAGGCCCCGGAAATTAGGCTGGAACAAGGAACTAAGGAAATCTGGCCACCAAACAAATGAAAAGCAAATCTCCTGGTTCATGTTGACATAAACTGGTAGATACTATAGCCCAAACCACACCCACAGATACTATAGCCCAAAACATACTTTAAAGGATATCTGCTATAGCCCCGATGGTGCAGAGGGTGCTGCCTTGGGTCTCTGCCATAAGAAAGTGACTGTGTATCATCTCTATTTGCAAAGCACTTCTGAGGAAATAACGCATGTGTGGATGCACTGGGAGAAAGGGCGAAGGTGATAAGGGGCTCTGTAGAACAATGAAAGGTGAAAGCTAGTCACAGAATTAGGGGAACGAAGCATTTATTTTGTTACTTTTGTGTGGTCACAATAGCAAATAATTCCAGCCCACATTTAAAGGAAGGATAAAAATTAAGATTGATGTGAGTGAAGAACCACCGCAAATCAGTTGTTCTCAGAATGTTGCATAGTAATGCATCATAAACAATATGTTTTCCTTTTCTTTGCAGAGTTAGAATTAGATGTTGAACCTGGAGTCTGAAGCCACTGTAATGAAATCCTTCATTTTCTGAACTGATTGTAGACAAAATTCCTCTTGCAAGTACTTACCACTTTGAAAACAAACGCTTGCTTTGAAGTTATTATTTTGTGAGTTATTATTCTGAATGATGTGTTCACATGCACGTCATCACACAGGATTTTAAATGATGAAGCTGAGGGGATCTTTCATTTCCTCAGCCATTTCAGAAGTAAGAGGCCGGTGGAGGCTGGCCAAAGGGAAGGGGTCTTCTTGACCCCAAAACCTTCACTAGAAGCAGAGGAATTTTGGTGGGCTCTGTGAACTTTTGGTGAAGGAGTGAGTGCCACGGTGACTCCATCAGTCTTCCCGGCATTTGCAGAGCACCTGGCAGGGTTCAAAGGGCCTCACTGAGGGCAGGGCAGTTGCAGCCTCGGACCCTCCGAGTATGCCTGGCTGCTGGCTCGTCACAGCCTGTGTGGGGGCCCCCAGCAAGCCAGTCCGTCTCTCCGAGCTTCAGTCTCTTCATCAGTGAAACAAGGGCATTTCCTAACCTATTTCACTGAGTCCCTTCCCAGCCTCAACTTCAGAGGTCTTTCCTCTCAGCAACCAACTGACACAGTACGGCCACTCTGGCAAGCGAGCAGAGGTTGGCGGAGCTTGGCAAGCTGCTGAAAGTGTGCCTGGACTTAGAGAGCGTGGCCAAACCGAGGTGCAAGGAGTTCAGACAAAGCAAAAAAGGCAATCCCTTCTCTGAATACTCTTTGTGATATGTCTGCGATTTACTTCCTAAAAAAAGGGTATTTTCATGGCTGGTATGAGTCCAAATTTGACGTAGTTGCATGCAATCCATCTGGCTATTTTAAAGTGCTCTTAAGTTTAATGACAAGGACTCTTCCGTTCCTTCTTTTTTAAAAATGATTAGACTTTGGGGGTGAGGAGAAGATGCGGGGGAAGCCTGAGTGATGCTTTCACGGCCTTCCTCTTACTTTGGCACACAGACAGTTCTCAAGAGCAAAGAAGGGTGTGTTTTTTTTTTTTTCCCCCCAACCATGTAGTTTTCCAGGGACAGGAAATTCCCAGCAAAGCAGCTCTCTTTGTTCTGAGGTAGTCACTGGACCACAAAACCCCAGGGCCCACCCTGGGAAAGTCACGTCTGCATCTCCGTGTGCTAGCCTGCATCCCTTGCCATGTTGCTTATTTAAAACATGCACATGCACCTCAGTTCACGCACGCAGGAAATTTAATGCTCAAATCTTTTCGCATACCTATCCTATGCATACTATAAATAACAAGATTAGTCAAAATATGCAGGACACAAATTCTGATCGGGTTCCGATGACTCTGATAAGGCAGTGCAGTGATTTTCAACCGAAGTCCCATGATGCTCTGGTACGTCAGAGAAAACTTGGTAAGTGTGCCAACAAACTGTGAACGATGCGCAACCTTTATTTTGGCTGCGCCTGGGAATGAAGGCTGGCAGGACGCTGCCCATCAAAGGGACCACAGTGCTGGACAGGCAGGAGCAGCAGGATGCAGAACACATGGGCAGCTTGCTGGGGGTGGGGCGTGAGGCAGTGGTCACAGCCGATCAGAACAAAACAGTATCTACTGGAACACGGGGGACCTTCGCCTTGAGGGGCGTGCGGAGAGCAACTCAGATCAACGCGCTCCTCTACTCACCAGGAGCCAAACGGTGAGATGCAGGCTGCATGAGCTGTTCGGTCATGGGAGTGATTGGTTTATAGTGATTGTAGACCTGCTAACTTTCCATTTCTTCAAGCGTGCTGACAGAAATCCTAACACAAGTATACTGTGGACACAAGGCGGGTAAGAACTATCGTTATAAGAAAGCGTTTTTGGGTTCGGTCCTGACTTTCCCACAGTGCCCCATAGCAACACCCCCTCGCCTTCCTGTGTGTCTCACGGGGCTGCCGGGCCAGTCCAGGTGCATTCTGACCCTGTGGGGCCCATAGAGTGAGGCCCTGCAGGGGAGGGGTGAGTATCCGCATCTGCCGGAGGAGCGGACATTCTGATTATCTGTCATCTGGAGCACAGGAGCCCCGGCTGGGAGCGCGGACCCTGAGACAGGCGGGAAGGAGCAGCCCTCTCTCCCCGGGACTTGGCCTGGGGCCTGCGCCAGGTGGTAGGGACTGAAGCTTTCCTCCAAAGAAGGCAGAAACGGAACCGAACCTTACAAAAACAGATCGTGTTTTTACGTTATGCCTCAGTATTACTTTCTCTGTGGTTATCCCCAAGTTTCTGGGACCTAAAATTTTTATTCGAAAGTTCCGGTTTGGTCACAGCGTTGGAGAATTAGGGAGACGGCTGGGCCTGCCCTCGGGCCTGAGCGTCCCTGGAGGAGGGGCGCCCCGTGGGGATCGAGGTGGTGACAACAGCATCAGGAGGAAGAAATCCACCAGGGGAACAGGGGTCCCGGGAACACGTGCTGGCCGGAACAGTTGGCGTCCCTCCCGAGGTGTGGGCTCCTGCGTCACGGCTAAGCCTCGATGAGTCCGGCTTTCCTCTTACCAAGGCGTCTTGTCGGTTCCTTTCCGCACATTTAAGGAAGGGTGTGGAGGGGTCTGGTGAGATTGCCATTACAGGGAAGTGGGGATGAAACCAAAGATGTTATCAGGATGATTGACAAGCCCCCAGGATGAAATACCGACAGAGGCTACATTGCTGAAGGATCATCAGCCCATTCATACTGCACTTCGGTAATTATTTATAGGTCTTGAACGTAGTACGTGCATCTGGAAGTGACATTTATCTTTTCTTTTTTAGCTCTTAAGTTAAAGAGGGTGTTGATTAGGGACAAATCCTAGGATTTCCTAATAAAAAGAGAGTGTTACACTTTTCAGCTTAAATTCTTTTATTAGATGAGAAAAGAATTCTTTTATTTGATGTCACTTGTGAAATAGCTGGCTACGGTTTCTATAAAGCCAAGCTGGAGCTCAAGCCTGGTAGGATTTTTGTTCGTGGGGACACGAGGGGAAGCCAGAGTGAAATAGAGAAGTCAGATGACAACCCAGAGTAAAAGTCCATTTTCTCAAACAGCCCCCCACAGCCCTGTGTCTGTCAAGACCGGGAGCACTCGGACATGCAGGGCACTCCCTAGACGAGCACAGACGCACGTGTGACCTGCTCATTCCTCCGTCCTCAGCAAGCACGGGGCAGCGGCCCTCCATCCGCCAGGGTGGGCAGCACTGGGCATCGCAGCAGTTCAGTCCTAGTCATCAGTGCTGATGACTCTACTGTTACACATGATGGAGGATAATCTCCATGCGGGAATGGGATGATAATAACAATCTGCAAAGCGAATTTCTGCATATTGGCTCTGAAGTTATGACTGATATTTATTCTAAAATAGGAGGTGGAATCTTCTCCCCATCACCCCACACCCAAATTATACCCAAGATATTATATATATATATATATAATTTGAAAGACCCAAAGCTTTTTTAAAAAATCATAAAGAATATCATAAGGCAGTGATTTTTAACCTTTTTCATCTCATGGCACACATAAACTAATCCGTAAAATTCTGGGGCACACCAAAAAATTTATTTATTTTTTGCCAGTCTGACAAAAAATAGGTACAATTTTCATTCATTCACACTAGACAGCTGTTGTTGTGCTGGCCGTTGTTATTTTTTTATGTGACAATCTAAGGGGAAAGAGGTCAGTGTCCCTGACTAAATAGCCAGGTACTGCATGTTTTAAAAATTATTTTGGGAGCCCTGGCTGGCGTAGCTCAGTGGATTGAGCACGGGTTGGGAACCAAAGTGTCCCAGGTTCGATTCCCAGCCAGGGTACATGCCTGGGTTGCAGGCCACGGCCCCCAGCAACCGCCATTGATGTTTCTCTCTCTCTCTCTCTCTCCCTCCCTTCCCTCTCTAAAAATAAATAAATAAAATCTTTAAAAAAATTATTTTGGCACAACAACTGAAAGTTGCTGGCATACCATAAAAAATCATAACTGCCGATACCCCCAAACAATGCTAATCCCATTAAGACAATGCTTGGGGCTCTACGTCAAGTGTGTGTATGACTTTGTTGCCTGCATGTTTAGATTATTTTCCCTAGTAATAATAATGGGTTTGCACTGACCCATTTATATACTTCTGGGGGGCCTCTGATGGGCCACAACACACACGTTCAAGGCGGCTGCTAGGGCAGAACCACGAGACAGATGACATGAGCCCTTGAATTGGGGGCCGTGGCCCCAGCAGCATGACGCTCCATCAGCTTGCTGAGCTCAGCGAGGAGCTCACCTGCGCTGGCCGAGGCGGTGAGCGGGGGCGGAGCACGCCGGCCATGCCCGGGGTCTTTCGGCCCCCTCTGTCGGGCTGCAGCACTGGGCATCATTCTTCACTTGTGTTCAAACATTATTTGTTAGCACATGTTATTATTTTTCTCTCTTCTGGAAGGCTAAATGGCATATCCATTGACAGGCTGGGTAAATGGGCTAGTAAACAGACATTTAAGGACTCAAAAGCTTTTGTTGTTACAGCTGGAAGGAATTGAGTCCAGCATCAACGCTCTACAGATGAGACAACTGCCGGGCAGAGGGGTTAAGTCCCTTGCCCAAGGTCAGGGAGTTATTAAGTGCTGAAGCTGGGGCTGCAACTGTACCCTCCTTTCCTGAACCCTTCTCAGCGGTGAAGGTTTCTGGACTTCGCACTGGCACGTGGAAGAGAAGGGTTGCAAGGGGAGGAAGAAAAAAAAAAGCTTTGATCCCCGAAATGGCTCAAGACTTCTTTTTAAAAGCCGTTTTGGTTGGCGTGCACGGGAGTGCTGCCTTGGCAAGTCCCCTCCGGCGGAGCCGCTCCACGCAAACCTGGACTGGGGCCGAGGGAGCCTGGCCCTCTGGCTGTGGGCAGGGCCTGGGCAGGCACAGGAGCATCTCCCGGAGGCTCAGGCTACTGGCACCGCACGCACAGCCAGGGCTGCGCACGACCATGAGGGGCCTCGGGTGGCGGCAGTGGCGCCCTCAGGGTCCTAGAGGCCCCACTTCACACGGGGGCATTAGTGGGTTTAGGCAGCGACTGACCAACTGTCACGTTTCAGTGTTTCACGGCCGAACAACTGCACCAGAATGCACAGCGGTTCTAAAACCAGCCCATTTCAGGCGAAAGACTCTTGATGAGATACTTGACTTGTGAGTTTCCCAAGAAGTCAGCTCCATACAATATGCTGCTGCCGGAAACGCTACGTGATGTTTGGGATGTGCTCGAAGGACCTGGGCTCCAGGGTAAATCATGGTGGGTGGCCCCCCAAACACCCTCTTCCGTCTGGGCCCCACTGCCACCACCACTCCACAGTCCTTTCAACAGACACACGCACAGGGGACAAACATCACGCGCAGTGTGGAAAAGGACATGAGCCCAAAGGCACATGTGCGCAAGGGCCCTCGGCTGGCCTGGGAGTCCCCTTACCTCCAGAAATGTCTGACTCTGGGAATGGTGGTATTTATAGACCTTTTCGTGCAGTCAGGACCACGTGGTGATGTCAAAGGACATTATCTGGGAAAATGTGCTTTGGCTTGGATTCGCCAAAAGCTCACCCACTCACGGAACCTTCTTTCATTCAGCTCTTGAGTTTGCTGGACAGAACCCAAGAGGAAGACATTGCTAGAGTAGGAGTTAAGCAAGGCCATCTGGTCCGAATGGCGGACAGACACTCGTAGCTCTGGAAAGGCACCTGTTGCTCAGGGCGGCAGGCTCAGCATCAGGCAAGAACGCCGCACGCCATCATTTTCAAGGAGGCCAGCAGGTCGCAGGAGGCAGTACCCAGTTTGCTTGGGAGCCAGCTGTTTCCTAATCAAGTTTTCTTATCCTCAGAACGATGGAAACATTTTCAAAGGTATTCTTCTCGGCAGGTTCCCAGTAATTCAGCATTTCCAGACTCATCCAAATGGCTTCTGAAATATTTGCTGTTTGTTGAGAGCTGCTTTCAGGATGAGGTGATTAAAAGAAACCTATCAATTTGAGATTTTTTTTTCCAGGAGTAAATAATGTTGACATACTGTTCAAATAAACCCACAATTTACTGCAATCTGTTTTTAGACAAACCCTCCACTTTAACCTCCAAATGGGAAGAACGCAGAGACTTTCCTCTTCTCATTTAATCAAGAACATATGTTCAAAGATAATACTGGAGGCTTATTCTGGGAAGCGGTCTGCTCTTCCTCCGACAGCGACGCAGTGAGCTTACGAGGCAGCCTCGACACATAATGAAAGCAAACGCCACCATAAATCTCCTGCCCGGCGGAGGTGACTTCAGAAAAATTGCCCGCTGCTCAGATAAGCACTGGCTACGCTACGGCACACAGAGGGGAAGAGACGCCGACGGTGACAAACACCAGTAGGAATGCACCCAACCAAGGCCAACCCGGGTCACCGGGAAAGGAGGAGGAGTGACTGAGCAGGTGTGTGTGTGTGTGTGTGTGTGTGTGTGTACCTGTTTGCACATGGCCTCGCCGGCCCTCTGTGTTCCGGCCGAGAGAGAACCAGCGAGTTGGCGGGGAGACTGGCTGTTTTCCTCCTCAGGAGGAGCGCTTGAGAGGCACCCACTCTCATTAAACCTAAAAGTACACACGGTGGCAGGAGGCCAAGACAGTCCTCAAAAGGGAGGCTTTTAAAAACATCTGTTGGGGGCTTTGCAAGCCTAAGAGGTAGGGGGCGGAGAGAGAGAGAGGGGAGCGAGAGAGAGACAGAGAGACAGAGGCAGAGACTGAGAAAGACAGAGAGAGAGAGACAGAGAGAGAGAGACAGAGAGAGAAGGAATTCGGAGTCCGGTGCCTTTTCATTTCCAGACTATGAGTCACGAAAACAGAGCACACACGTCCAGAGTGCCAGAATGCGCTGACCCCGGGCTGGGTTTACTGACACCTGAAGTACATTTCATGGGAATTAGGTTTAAATATCAACCTGATCACGAAGCCCGAGGGGCTTTCCTCCCCTCTCAGGGTGCCAGGAGCCCGCTGCACCCTGGGAGGGACTTCTCTGACAGCAGAGGTTTACTGTGGCGGGAGGAATCCCGGCGATCTCCCCGCCCGGCACGAGGATGTGATCACTGTAGGCACCTGTGGGCCCAGGCAGGTTACCCGCCAGTATCCCTTTAAACACCAAATTATGGACTATTAGGCCACTGCTTCAAGGTCTCCACAAATGTGAAACCTTGACAAATTCCCAAATAAAAGCCATAAAACCAATCATTTTTTAAGCCTGCCTGAGTGACACCAGGAAAACTGGAGCCGTGTGGCAGGTCCCTGTGAAATAAAGCTGCCATAAAGAAGCTTATGACGCTGTCATGGAAAAGGCAATTAGGAGGTTACTTTCTCTCGGGTCTAAGAGGGGTTCGTCTTCTTCCTCCAGCCCCCTGCCTCCCACCTCCCCGCTGCAAAAGGGACCTGTCTGTAATAAGCACTAGTTATAGATCATCAGGCAGAACCCCTTCCAGTGGTTCCACTGTAAAAAAGCACCCAGACAGAGCACCTGACAGGAGCCAGCACTGCCTGCCCCCGAGAGCAGGCAGGAAGTCTGTGAACACGGAGTCGGGGTGTTTTAAAAGCTTTCATTTGAATTGGATAAAAATCGCCGGTGTTAAGCAATCTGGCTGTGGATATTTAATGCATCAGCCGTGCTACAGAATTGGAGCCCCCTATTCAAAATGGGAAATCGGAAACTTACACGCTCTTGTAGGCAAGGTGCAAGTCCATGTAGGATGGGAAGCAGAAGTCGGCTGAGGACCTCCAGAAACACCATTAGAAGGACTAACGACATGCTCAGAAGTGGCCTTCAATAAACGCTATGGTGTCATCTGCAGGTGTGCAAAACAGGCCTGGCTTCTAATTCGCTAGGGCCGTGCCCCCAGCGGTTAGATGGAGGCACCATGAGGAAGCCCTGGCCCAGAGAGGCTGGGATTTGCCCCAAGGCACACAGCTCCTCAAAGGCAACACCGAGATTGGTACCCAGGCCCCGGTCTCTAACTTCCACTCTAACGCACTTGCGGTGGGCAGAATAAGGCACCCCAGGTGTCTACACCCTAACCCCCAGAACCTGGTCACACGGCCCCCTCTGAGGCAGAAGGGACCTTACAGGTCTGGTGGGGGATTCTGAGACGGGGAGATTGTCCTGGACTACCCAGGGACCCCGGTGTCACCACAAGGGTCCTTATAAGTGAGAGAGAGAGCAGAAGAGTGAGGGCCAGAGTCAGAGAGAGACTGGAAGATGTTACCAGCTGGCGTTGAACAGGCAGGAAGGGGCGCCAGCTACGGAACGCAGGCGGCCTCTAAACGCTGGGGCAGGCAAGGAAGCAGGCTGGTGTCTAGAGCCCCCAGAAGGGGCCTATCCTGCTGACACATGTAGACTCCGGATCTCCAGAATTAGAAGAGGAGAGGTGTGTCCTGTTGGAAGCCACTGAGGTGGTTGTCACAGCAGCGATAGGAAACCAACGCAGTGTGCTGGGTGGCCCTTGTGTCCGCCTTCACTTTGATCTGCTCCAAGTCATGTCGTCTCCTCAGTGCTGGCCACCCCCCCTCGTTTGGTCCCCAGCACCTTCTTCTGCTCTTCCTCTCTGGACCCCCATCGGCTCCCTTCTCCATGTCCTCTTTCATGTAAACCATCGCTAAAGGGAAGGCTTCTGTCTAATTGTCCACTGACCCATGGTGAAAAACCAACTGTTACTACCATATTAGAAGACTCTATTGGGGTGCGTTTAATCCTCTCACCCCTGCTGCCCCAGTAAGGCCTTCCAGACTCAAAAACAGTCATCTCCAAGGGTAGAATTTGGGGTTCCTGGTTTGGAGGAGCCTTTCCCAAAGTGGCCCAGGCCATACCATGGACATGGGCTTTGGAGTCAGAGACCTTGATTTGATCCCCTGATTCATCATCTGTTAGTGATGTGACCTTGGGGAAAGTATATACTAAGCCCCCCTTTACCTCCCAAATGCAGACCGTAATAAAGATCTTGCTCCACAGCGAGAAATGAGTGAGACTTTGTATGTGGATCTGAAGTGTTTTGTTGAGCACCGAGCATAACCCACGCCAGCGCTGTGTGAGCAGCGCAGGTGGGAGTCATGAAGGAACTTGGTGCAGTGGAACCTGGAACTCTTAGCTCCAAGGCAGTGTAAACCGTGTACATCCTGGGGGGCCCGACGTTTCGGATTCTGAGTGTTGTACATACTGCTGTGTAACCGCGGCAAGTATTTACACACTGCCAGCCACGAACCTTCTTCCCGGGCGCCAGGGACTGTGAGGGGCAAACAAGTCCTGAGAGGCAACACGCAGCCCTGTCCAAAAGGAGCTCGTGGTTCCACGGGAAGCAGCGATAAAACCGTAATCACCGGCATTTGTCCTTCTGCAGCGAATGCCGATGTACAACAAAGGGTGGCAAGAGGACCCAGGGGAACAAACTCTTCCTAAGGGAATCAAGAATGAGGTCACAGAGGAGACGGCTTTTGAGTTGGATCCTGAAGGATGCGCAGAAGCCTGCCAAGCCGAAAAGAGGGGAAGGGACACGCCAGACGGAGGAAAATGTGTGTGAAAAATGAAGCACGACTATCAGCAGGGAACATCTAAACATACCTGTAACACTGAAACCATTGCAACAATTTAATCACGCTGCCTCATCAACAACCCAACTTTCCCTCCATCTGCAGCCAAGGGATTTCAGGGTCACACGAAACAGTTCATCCTTCCCTGAGTGAAAACGATGCTGTGAAGATTCGCTGACGGTCACAGTGCAGTTAATACTAATCAGGTAATACGCACTGGCTCTGAGATAGCACAGCATCCAGAATCCTGATGTACGAATTCGTACTTAATCACTAGTGCCTTATATATGAGTGGAGGATTTTTTTTTTTTTTTTCACATTCCAAAGCGTTTTAGGAAGATTCTGGGAACAATCAGTAACTGACTAAACGCCACTCACCTCACTCACACACGCTGTCAATCACTCCGGCCTCGCTGTTGCGTGGGAGCCCGCACCCGACCGCGTGTTCTGCAGCCGTGCGCGCTCGCAGGCGCGCCGCGGGCATCAGAGGAGCGCAGACGCGGAACCGCGGCGCGCACGGCAGCCGGGAGGGGCGGCGGCGGAAAACGGACTCTCCCTGCATTATTGAAGGAAAAAAAAAAAAAAAAGAGCAGCTTTAAAAAAATGGGAAAGCTAGTAGCTGCAAGTGGTGGAAATTCATTATTAGGAGTAGGAGAGACTTTATGTTAAAAAATAACAATAATCACTTGAAGTATTCCTCGCGCCTGAAATATTTTGACTATCATCCTTGTAATGGCAAGAAACAGAGTCATATTCATTTCCAGGGTGACGATGGCTCCTTTCTGCCACGTGAACATACACAATAATACACATATGCGTGTGGAAAGACCTGCGCAGCCACAGTCTTAGGGACATTCCTCGGCACAGGAAGACAACTGGCCTATTTCATGGAGTCGTTAGGGGCTTATTTCCCTGGGGACGGTTCACTTTTCAATCTTTGAACACAAATTTCAAGTTGCATCCTCCATTGGCATTCTGCCGTCATTTTCTCAGGGAGAGAAAAGTTTGAGCTACATGCTTCTAAATTTGCAAGTAAGTTATTGTAGTTATTAAATGAAAATGTCCCCTCGCTTAAAAGGCCGGGCCATCATTATATGAGTTGAACTTGAGAAACACGGACTCTCAAAGGAATGAAACTCACTCTGGACAGCTCAGTGTTGTCAGGGGCTCACCACAGGCGTACCTGGTCAGGGGCATCAGGTTCGCAGTAACTCCTGTGTGCAGCTAATGCCTGATAACTTTCAAATATAATAGCTCCTTTGGGGCTTTCGATGCCACACCCTGGTCGACTCACTCAGAGATACTTTACGGCCCGCTGTGTCGCGGAGAAGCCAGCGTACTTTCCCCCCTGCCTTTGCTGATAGAGGGCACTGGGACTGGTGGGACTGCGGCAGCATTCAGCCCCCACCCACGGCCACCGGCCCCCAGCCCCTCATTAGTGTGCGGTGCGATGAGGTCGGGCGAAGTAAGAGGGGCTGTGTGGCCTTACACGGAGCTGATGTTGGTGGTGCCCACGGGGACCCGCCTGCTATACTTCAAACCCCTGGTTCTGGGGAGAATATTTCGTTTGTGCCGACTTTGTCTTCCATCGCGAAGATGGACGTGGATGGGAGAACAGAGGGAGAACGTAAATTCGGCACATAAGGCCAACAATGAGTCTGGTTTTTAAGGTGCTGGGCGTCCGAGCGGAAGTGCCGGAGCTCAGCGGCGGGACTCGGGGATCCTGAAGCTCCACGCGGTTATGTCTCGCCGTCGTCCCCCGTAACTCGTCCCGCTCTCCCCTCCATCCGCCCGCCTGGGGACGCCGCCACCACTCGGGCGGCTGTCCAGGCTGGGGCGCTCGCGGCTCCTCGGGCTCCTGTCGCTCCCTCGTTCCAACATCCAATCGGGCCCATTTACCAACTGCCAAAAACTTAACTGAGAGGCACGCTTGTTCTCTTACAAGAAGACAAACAGCCTACGTTTTCTGCTCTTTTCTTTGACAGTGTCGGATGCTATCCTGCAGTTGTTTTGGGGGAAAAAACAACGCTTATTCAATCCCATCAAAGTAAACTTCACATTTTAACAGCAAGTGAGAAGATAACCACTTGTCAAACGAAACTCCAGCTGAGAAGTTCGAAAACAGACATTTAAAAACGTCCCCATTATTTTGTGTTATTACCGCCCAAAATGACGTGAAGGGGTCGTGTGCACAAACACTTGCACCAGGGAAACTGTAGAGAACTGGATTACGGAATTTACTAATCTCATTGTTAATTTTTAAAACAGAGGTTCAGCAGCTGTTGAACTATTAATCCTGTGAAAACACAGGCGCCTTCCAATTAGCCTACAAGAACAAATGATGACAGGGGTAAAGGAAACTAAATGGCTTGCGCTTCAGCAAGAACGTTTCTGTGGTTCCCACATAGAACTAGAACTGATACTTCCGTTTACGAGGCCTTTTTTACCCACACCGGTCATTGGAACCAAAGGCTGAAAGAAACTGACAGCAAGACCCACAAACCACAGTATCACAAGTATAAACCAAGACTTCAAACAATAATTAGGTACAACTCAATCACAAGCTTCTGTTTATTAAAAGTAAATAAAATAAAAATTATTCTAAATGTTTGAATCTCATTTTTATCTCATCCTTTTGCAGTTTCTACTTTGGGGTGCTTTTAAATGGGAACGATACATCAGTGCAGCAATAAGCATCTGCAGTGTATTCGAAAAACAACTACATGGGGAGCGTGGGGCTGAGACTTCCTTACCCACAGATGCCAATCACTGCTCTGCGAGGCCAGAGGAATCTCCGTAAAACGAGGGTGGGCCCGCAGCAGGGAAGCCCCTCCACAGCCACGGTCCTCCTCTCGTGACCACCCAGAGGGTAATAAGCACTCAAGGAGGTGTGCCACCCCTGGGTATATATTGAGATTCTGTGAAACCCAAAAACCTTGGTAAGGAGGTAAAAAGCACAGAAGCATTTTTTGTGAATACCACGCCACTAGCTTGCAGCTTGGATGAGGTGAGAGGAGAGAGAGTTCTTCTCAAGCCCTGGCTCCCAGCCCTAGCTCCAGCCCTTTCTTTCTCGCAGTCTCTCAAGAAAGCATATGGAATGCCAGTGGGGGAGAGTCACCATATTATAGTGATAACCTTGAATTTGCGCTAAGTTCAGTTTCTGAGGGAATAAAGCCAACACAAACCAAATACTTTATTAGTAACTCATTGTTCGGCTGCACCCTGGTGAGTCAAAAGGCCTGACTTACAGAATCTGCAGCGTTCTCGGCCCCGCCTTCCTCCCAAGCACCCCACCACCTGTGTCTTACACTTTATCCTCTGCTGCCTGAACATCCGTCTGTGCTGCTTCTCACCTTGTTTATTCAGTGACCTTTGCTCAAAATGTCTCCCACTCCCCAGCCAGGCGAGCTTCTATTCTTCCCTTACGACTAAGCTCAGCCCGCCTCCTCCAGAAAGTCTTCCCTGACCCATTGTGGGGTCCTCCCGTGCACGCCCCGCATACTCGTGCACAGCTCTGCCGCTGCACTGCAGTCTCCCTGCGAGCTGGTCTCACAGGGACAGCCTCTCAGGTGAGCACAGCCAGGCCACGGGCGCGTGCAGACTGAGTGAGGGAGTGGGTGGCGAGTGAATGAGAGAGTGTTTGTCAGCCTGCAGACTGATAACATCAAAGGCTAACCTAATGACAAAGCATCTTCATTCAATTACTGACCCTTCCTTGCCTGAGAATATGACTTCAATGAGAAGGTGCCAAACAAGGAGAAGTTTCAAGGGAAGCAGAACTGCGGAAGGGGGCTCAGTGAAGAGATACAGGGGAGGGAAGGGATGTGCACGGGGTCCCTCGTCCCGCCCTCCCACACAGGGCCCCTTCTCCTCCACAGGTGCTACCGCAGAGACCACTGGGGTAGCTTCCAGATGCAGGGGGTCGGAGCCCCTGGACTGTCAGACATTAGCCCTTCAGCCGCTGTATTGTCCCGAGGTCTGAGGGATTCCAGAGGGGCCAGGAGGTGTGGACAGTGGAGGGCGACTCTCTGGGAACCTAGGATGGTGGGTTTTTCCCAATAGGTATAAAATGATTTCGATTTTTTAATGATTCACTCACTGGTGAATATTTGCACCAGTCTTCCTGTAGGTAAATACTGTCTATACCCCTGTATGTCCCTGAGAATGATGACTTCTTTAGAAACTGAGCTTTTTTTCTTTTTTTATATTATATTTATTTAATTTTTAAAGGTGGGCAAGGGAGAAAGAGAAGAAGAGAAACATTGATGCGTGAGAGGAACATCAACTGGTTGCCTCTTGCACACCTGCAACTGGGGACTCGGCCAGAAACTCAGGCACGTGCCCTGACTGGGAATCGAACCATCAACCCCCTGGTCTGCAGGGCAGCACTCAATCCACTGAGCCACACCAACTAGGGCAGAAACTAGCATTTCTGATCAGCTGAGAACCCTTTCTCTCCTGACATTTGAGAGCACGTTCTTTCTCAGAACTTGCGTGGATAGCGTGAGCTCTAAACAAGCATTGAGTGTTTTTTTCTCTTTTCTTTTTCTCTTTTCATTCCTCTTAAAAACTTGCCTGTAACTATGTCAGGTAGCTCTGTTCTTCCCCATAGTGATGAAATGAAAGCTGATGCAGGCCTTACCACGTGGGGGACTTTAAGTCAGAACGAGCAGTAACTTTACAGTTATTTGCATTCCAAGCTTCCTCTGTGTAATTGGAAGAGATTTTGACTCAGTCCTTAACCTAGTTTCTACACAGTCTCCACCAGAAGCCTCAGACCCAGACACACACGATCACTCTCTGCTACATAAATGAAATAATGGGCGTTCAGCGAAAACAACCAGCCCTCCTCCCGGAGAGAATTTCTCTGACTCCAGCACTGGGTGGGGGGTGTCCTTCCTACCTGATGGATTTGTCTCTCACTTGACCGTCCTTCCCCATCGAGTACGAGCTGTGGCTCTTTCCCATGTGGAGCTCACTCAGTGTTTCATTTCCTAGGCCTGACTCATTCTCAGAAGGTGAAATGTGAAGGACTCCGAAACCATCTCTGAAATGACCCAAAATAGCCACAGTGTACAAAGCAGCTGATTGAATTAATTGGAAGAGAGGATGAATGCTTAAAACCAAACACAACAAAAACCTCTGCACTGAACGAAAGCACCAATGCGTCTCAAAGGGCACCACCTGCGTGGTTGTTACCCATGCAGAGCCTCAGGTCCCATCAAAGAAAGGACCGAACTTCTCATTGTAAGGTCCTGGAAATCTACTTAAAACAACAACAAAAAAAAACAACCTTTTAATAAAGTATAATGTATACAGAGAGAGGTACACATAGCATAAGGGGACACCTGGCCAAAGCTTCACGCCAAAACCCCTCTGTAAAGCCCGCACTCGGGCTGAGACCCAGAACTACACCAGTGTCCCGGAGGCCCCTTTCTGCTCCCGGCCAGTCACGACCTACGCCCCCACCCCACGGTTACCACACGCCACCTCACCCCACCCCACCTCACCACAATCTTAACTTCTAATGTCAGAGATTACTTTCATATTTTTTTTAATTGTACCACAATAAATGAAATCATGTGACATGCATTATTTCGTACCTGACTTCTTTCATCATGTATACTTGTGAGACTCATCCACACTGTTGCTTGTAGCTGTGGACTGGTCATTCTCTTCAGCTGAATGGTGCTCCATTGTGTGATTGTACCAAAACGTATTCATCCCCTCAATTTAAGTCAAAATTACAATGAAATACCTCTACATAACCACCAGAATGACTAAAATTAAAACAGAACATACTAAGTGTTGGTGAGGATAGGGAACAATGGAGACTCTTACACACTGACAGAGGAACTATAAATTGGTACAAACACTTTGGAATACTTTTTGTCAGTATCTACTAATGCTGAATATGTGGCTAATTGATGATGCAGAAGTTTCACTCCTAGATACACATCCAACAGAAACACATACATATATTCACCTTAAAGACACAAACTACAATGTTCAGAGCCGTTCCTATTAGTCAAAAACTTGGTATTATCTATAAGTCCTTCAACAATTGAACCCAATCTGCATTTTTAACAAGTTCACCATTTGATTCTTATGCACACAAAATTGTGAGAACCTTTGCATTCAATATTCTGAAGATTTACTTTGAGAATAAGCTGAGGAATTTCGGCAACTATCAAAATGCATAAGGTCAATGTGTTTGAATTTGTCAGAGGAAAAAGAATTTTTCATAATTAAACTTAAGACAGGGCTTCAAGTAGGAGCTTACACGGAAGCATCATATACATTTCCCCATTACTTTGAAAGCTGAGCGCTGCAGAGAAGAGTGTTTCACGAAATGTGTTAAAATTTTAATTGTGTTCCCACAGTCATGGACTCGGGGCAGCTGCTATTTCTCAGTCACACTCTCACTGTTGTGAATGAATATTTCATATACTGCTGTTTTCCCATGAAGTTCCCTTTGATTAAATACAAACTGGGATTTGTAAGCTCAAGAAATAAGTGAAAAAAAAATCAGTTCTTAGGAACTTTCACAAGCAGCAGTTGAGTAGAATCCAACGCTGAGGTCCAGGGTGAGAGTTATTATGTGCTGGTGGCAGCTGACATTTGGGATAATTGCCTGTGTAAGGGACTGGCCTCAAGATGAGCGGCCTTAAATACCCATAACTCAGTTATTACTCCCAAGGAGGCAGAAAAGCACCCAGGAAGCAAACCACAGCCATTCTTGTTCCTGGGGACTTTCACAAAATAAAAATGGTCTAAACAAACCCCAAATGCAAACTCTTGGGAATCGCCAAATGTTCAGAACTGAAAGAGACCCTAAAAGACATCTCCAAAACAACAGACATCTACTCTTACATGGATACACTCAAGTAATCAAAAATTATGCATAGCTGTGATCTGCAAATAATTCTCCACAGACAGATTCTTAGGTGCCTACTCCTAGGCTCCGACATCTCAGCCCCGAGGTTCAGAAGGGCGTGGTGGCATTTAGGACAGGTCTGCACTGGAAGTCGTGTGTGTCAGCCTCAGCAGGTGGAATGAAAGAGTGCTGACCCTGGGCCCGGGACACGAACACCTGGTATGTGCAAGTGGCTGCGATCTGACAAATATGGAGGAAGAACTCAGACTGCAGCAGCAGAAAGTTTAAAGGCTAAGAGCAGAGAGAGAAAAAAATCACCCCTCCTTTCATTATTAATCTTCAGGATCTCAAGAGACATGACACATACTTAAAATATCAAGAGGCTTGGTCACTTACAAGAAGCAGCCCATCTGGGAATACACATCTTGTCCGCCCTAAATTCCAGGACACGATTTCACTCAGCTCTTAAGATCACCCTTGACTTGCCAGGCAGTGAAGCTACACGGAGGGGGTGGCTGGCAAGTCAGGGCTTTCGGACGCCCTGCCGTCGTGCCCTCTGGGGACTCCCGCGCCCTGTCACTCATGCTCCCGAGAACGGCGGCCTGAAAGGGTGTTGTCAAGTGAACTGCTTGCTTTGTTCTGGCAGTTTTTTTGTAGAGAAAAGAAGTTCACCCTTTCTAGGATAATGAAATGATTCTAAATGTGGCGAAAAAAATTTTTTTTTAAGTTGGAAGCTAACCGGCAGTTAGCTGTTCTTTGAGACAAAAGCTTTATTCTCGTAATTTGGTTGACTTGGACTGCACATGAGTTTTCTAATTAAAAATGGGCTCTAACAGTGTTACTAGTGAACTTCCGTAATTTCAGTTTTAAAAATACAGTTTTGACCACAGACGGCAAAGACAAACCGAGGACAGCAGCCTTGGCCTGCGGAGGCGCTCCCCTCGCAGCAGGAGTTTGATGCTGGCACGTGAGGTTGTTCCGCCTCTAACCCCTGAGCCCTAACAGAGTCCCCCTCTACCTCTCCAGCAGGACTGACCAGCTGCCTGCACAGAGAGGCCATGGGGTGGTGCCAAGCAAACCCTGCTGCTCTCCTGTTCCTAAGGCCAGCCTGTGCTCCCCCGGGCTAGGCCCTGCCTCACCATCTCCTTTATGGGTCAACCAAGAAATCCCATTGGGAAACCCCTCACATCTCTGACAAACAGGGAAAACTCGTGAACGGCATTCACTAAGTCCCATCAAGGCCACCCTGGTGCAGAGCTGGTTTCTATACGTGTTAGTTAGTGTGGTATCGGGGATAGGGTGAAGGTAAACATGAGCCAAGTATATGGAATACAAGCTCCAGGAGAGCAGGTGTTTGTGTGCACTGCATCTAGTTCTACCCGCCCTCCCCGGGCCTAGGACAGGGCCTGGCACGCAATGCAAGCTGGGTAAGTGTCTGGTGGATGTGGTGCTAATGCAGAGACGACGAGAGTGTAAATCAGAAGCTAACCAGGGCTCAGCAATGCAGGCCTGGCTCTTCTGAGCTAGAAGAGAAAAGTAGCCACACTTGGTAGAATTCAACACCCATTGCAGGCCTTTAAGAAAAGAGAATTATCAAGGCAAATCCTCCACTATTAGTGTTTTTTCATTATTTTGGCAAAAATTTATTGGGCATCTAAATTGTACTGAACACTGTCTCAATGCTAGGCACACCACCAGGAACATGAAAAAATCCATGTACTTATGAAGTTTTACATTCTAGTAGAGAGGACAGGCAATGAACACACAGATATTTTAGAAAATTTTAAGAGCTAAGAAGAAAAAAAAAGACCCAATCACTAGAACTGACAGAGAATGGTGGGGAAAGAGAAGTGCTTCCGCTAGGATAGTGCAAGAAGGCCTCTCTGAGGACCACATATTTGATCTGAGACCGAAATGCTGACAAGTCTGCAGCCAGGGGGCCTTCTGGGAGAAGAACATTCCATGCAGCGAGAGGAAAGGCCCAGGGGCACAGGTGCGTTGGGAAGGCTGAGGGACCGAGTGTGCAGGCAGAGACAAGGGCTGAGAAGGGAATAGGAGGAGGCAGGTTGAGGTATGGGTCCTTGTAGCCCTTGGTGAGGAGCAGCTTACACTCTATTTAAAGTAAAAAGGGAGCATAAAATGAATTTAAGCATGGGAGTGGGTTGAGCTTTACTCATGACAAAGATCTTCCAGCCGCTGTATGAAGAATGGCTGGTGGGTAAGGGGTGAGCAGAGAGGCCGGTGAGGAGGCTGTGGCCGTGGCGTGGAGTGGCTTGGCTGGGCTGTGGCAGTGGAGAGGTTGAGAAGTGGTCAGATGTTGGATGGTGTGCAGGTGCAGGACCTGCTGATGGATGGCAGGTAAGGTATGCAATCAAGTGAGGGATGAAGGGTGACTCCTGGAATTTTGACTAAGCAATCGAGGAGACGGTGGTGCTATTTACTGACATGGGGAGGTTGAGGGAGGAGCAGGTGCATGCATGGGGTGGGTGCGGAATGGAGAGTCTCTTTCAGCCATGTTAAGTTTGATGTTGACCCTTAGACATCCAAGGGTCTCATGATACCGAGCAATAGTTGGGTATACAGATCTAAAGGTCTGAGCAGAAACAGGGCTGGTGATGGTGACCCAGAGTCACCAGCATATTCATGGCATGTAAGGCTCCAGGCCTGGATGAGACCACCAGGACAGATGGCTTTGCATCGACAGAACCTTCTGCAGAGAAAACTAGCTCTGGGATCACTTTGGCAGCTCAAAGCTAGGGTTCTTTCAAACACATTCCTGTTTCTCTCATGGATATAAGGTAAATAAATTGGGGAAAACTATAGGAACGAAATAGCTGCTCAACATGAAACTTCAAGGATGGTGGAAGTTTCTTTTTAAACTAGATGATCGAGAGGAACATCAGCAAAATATAAAAATAAAGCACAGATAATCTTTCTTCTCTGACTTGGTTTCACGTCTGTTTTCCTAGTGAAGCTACTGCTACATGAAATGCTGGGGGTGGAGGTAGGACAGAACCTTCAAACATTCCTTTTGAATGACATCACTGGTTCTAGCCAAAGAATCAAGGGATCTTGGACAGTGGCACTTAGGCAATAAGGAAAGGGCAAAGCATGTTCATTTAAGTAACATAAACACATAACCTTATTGGTTTTTATGTTCTCAAAATATTTCATTCTGAACCTAATGACACTGCATTCCAAATATACTTTATTTTTCATTTAAAATTGTAACATCTCATTGTATTTACTGCAAAAGGATTCAAAGGCTCACCTGTAAATATGAGAATAAAACTAAAGCGTCAAGTTCCATAGCAAATCGATCTAGTTTTCTGCTCTGCCACTGGAAAACTGGGCAGACTGCACATGCTGCGTCACAGCCAACATCCCCCAGAGTCCTAAGCCACATACACGGCTCTGCTGTGAAACAGTGGACCTCGGTCAACCTTCATGAAACAAGTCAAGGGATCTCCCATGATGCCAAGGACTCTAATCAGAGTGTGGGGCAAAACGGCCCCTTCCTACTCAGTTCAAATACAAACAAAAGATAATAAAAGGAATTAATTAATTAATGGTCCCTTGGAGGTCAAAGACAAAAGCTTAGCTTTTTCCTAGAATAGGTCAACCTTGATCCAAGGGCAAAGGAAGTATATGGTTTCTCTCACTTTATACCAGAAAAAAAAAAAACGTATTTCCAGATTCTCCACTTGAAAACCACTATAACATGAAACGGGATTTAAACTCCTAAGTGGCACCGTGAACTGGGAATCAGTCAGTATGCTCTGAGTGTCCTTCCTCATGCCTTCCTTCTACTGGAGAGGAAAGGGGGGCAGGCCACCCACACTGCACAGCTCTGGAAAGCTCCACACTGTTGCTAAAAGAGTAAACACAAGCCTCCCTATTTCCTCTCTCTCGGATGGTGCTTCTTAGAACTCTACTGCCGACTCGAACACATGACCAAGTTTACCAAGTCTACCTTGAAATCTGTCTGCTTTCCTCCACTCTCCTCTCCAAACACTATACACACCACACCTAGAATGATCTTTACTCAAGACGAAGCTCGTTCATGCACCTGTGACTAATCACACCCCTCGCCCCGTTCTCTAATCACACTAACCTGTTTCACATGCCTGTGTCCCCCGTTTACACCTTTCCTCTTCATCCCTTGACAGAGCATCACACCCACAGGAAGAGGTCGCAAGGAGCATATGTTAAAAATCCCTCCCAATGCAGTCCTTTGGTAGGCTGGTAGTATTAACGGCCCCAGCATATCGCTTTGCCGTGTAAATTGCCAGTGCCCTCGCACTCTGGGGTGGAGTGGTCCGCCCTAGCCCTGGTGCTGAGTTCAGACAGGGGACTTGCTTTGACCAATGGGATGTTTGCAAACAATAATTCAGGCAAAGGCTTCTGCCCTGTGAGAACATGCTCAGGCCGACGTGCTGGCTAGTCATACAGCAGGGCAAGCTGCCATGGCCACCCAGCCGAGATGGTCCTAGAGCAGCCCACGATGCCCGAGCAGGGGAATGAGCCCCCCCGTAAATCAGCAGGGCCGCTGAGCCAGCTCGCAGCTGACTGCAGATTCACGAGCAAGTGCAGCCCGGAGCAGCCAGGCCCAACGCAGAGCGGGTTCACGAGCTAAATCGGGGGTCGGCCAGCTGTGGCCTACAGACATCAAACCACCTGTTTTTGTACGTCCCACGGGGGGGGGCGGGAATTCTCAGGCCATCGATTATATGGCTGAAAAAAATCAAAAGAATATTTCACTATACGTATAACAAAATCGCATTTCATCACACAAGTAATATTTCACAGCATGAAAAGGATATGAAATTCGAATTTCAATGTCCACAAATAAAGTTTTATTGGAACATAGGCACGCCCATTCAGTTATATGTAGTCTATGGCTGCCTTTGCAATCCAAGGGCAGAGTTGAGTAGTTGTGACAGAGACGGACGGCGTGGCCTGAAAAGCCGAAAATATTCACGGTCTGGCCCTTTAAAGAAAAGGACTGCCAAGCCCTGACCTGAAAAATGTTTGTTGCTGTATCTCCCTGGGCTCGATGGTGTTTTGTTACACAGTGTCACCATAACAGAAAATCCCCGACACACCTTCTCGTCTGCACACCGGTCCCTTCCTCATTCATTCCCCCAGCAGACAGCGCGAGCAGAGCGGCAGCGGTCGAGGGCAGGACGCTGCCCTCCTCACCAGCACGGCACGGACCCCAGCACCAGGGGCCCGAACAAGGAAGGCCAGCGCACCAGAGAATGTCACATCCTTCAGGGGTCTCCAGTCGGGGGAGCAGACAGCATGCGCCTCTCTGCCACAGTGACCAGTGAGGATCCGGAGAGCCCTTCTCCCACTAACAGAGCCATTGCCAGCCGCAGACCCGGGGGCCGGCTTGCATGGGGGCAGAGCTGGGGAGAGGAAATCTGAAAGGTGAAAGGAAAGGGAGTATTTATTACCTTGCACTAAGTTTACCCAAATGGACGAAAATTTAATTCCTGCCCTGGGATACGGTAGTAGAAAGTAGGCGAAACATTATTTCAATTAATAAGGGAAAAGTTTCAAGTTGCATTTTCTTATCATCTCTGGCGTCATGTTTTTACAAACCTGATAGGAGTTTTTGGGGAAAGAATCAATAGATGGATGGATGGATGAATGAATGAATGAATGAAGGGAAACTCCCCCACAACACTCTCCCCACAGGTCTGGCATTTCTGACCTGTCGCGTATTTGTCTGGAAACAACCCCTTCCTCCTCTGGAACTGCCGTCCAACGTCGAGGAGCAAGCAGCGACTCCTAGGTCCGGCTCTTCTCACTCAGAAACGCCCGGTGCTCGCCCTTCCTGTGCCCCTTGGCCCCGGGAATCTAATAGGTGGTCTCAAAGCCTTGGATAAATTTACACAAAACAGGCTGGCATCCCGCAGGTTAGAGGCACTCGGACCTTTCGGGAGACTTTGGCCTTAAACCTGCACAGAACACGCTCTGAGATTGTAATGAGGCAATGTTTTCCCCAGGAGGAGAAAGTCAGAGGCCCACATCTGGAGTGTGACCTTTGTGCGTGTTGTCATTTCACCCACCACAGGAAACCTTTCTGGCCCGGGCTGAAATGTGTAACTTCTCAACAGTGTGGCTGGTAGCAATTCCACCCAGCTGTGTGGAACAGGAAGTGACAGGGCAATTAATATTCTGTTAAAACGTCAGGGGGTTACTCTGAAGCGAGCCAGGCTGCAGGGCTGACTCATCATGTTAACACCAAACATGGTATTGTCTGTGCACTTCTGCTGACTCACATGTTGGCCCTAAGAAACGTGTCCCCGGCCAAAGTGCAAGGTCTCAGACCTGCCGTGGACACTGCTCCAATGTGTGGAGGACTGTTTTATGAAGGGAGATGACCGCTGTCTTTCCTGCACTGTTTTGTATGAACACAGCCCGGAGAGCAACACCACTGACATCAGAGAAGAACCACAGTGTTTCTAAGCTGGAAGGGAGGCTTAGCGATCAAGCTAAAAAAAAAGTGCTTTCCTAAGAGCGGGTGGGAGGGTAATACACAACACAGTGAGTAAGAGCTTTGAGCCAGGCATCCTGAATTCATGCCCCATCTTTGCCATGCGTAGTGGAATTGCAAGTAAGAGGCTAATGTAGCTATTAAGTAACTTTAAGTAAATTGCTCAGACTCTCTGAGCTTTGATTTCCTTATCTGTAAGACGAGGAACAATTATAGTCCCCACCTCATTGGGCTACTGGGAAGATTAACAGAGATAAAGTAGGAAAAGAATACAGTGCTCTGCACGGAGCGCTCAATCAATGGCTGTTATTAAGGCTGACGCGGCAACCCGTGGAAACCTCCTTCCTGGAAACAGGACCGACCCCCCACGTTTGCTGTTAGATTGGTGGCGGGTGGAGGAATATCACCGTAAGCTGGTGTTGATGTGCAGGCCGAGGAGGAAGAGTTTTGCCCAGGGGCCGTGTCTTGGGGCCGCAGGTAGAGAAAGACCCACCTTTCTGTCCTAGGTCTGCGAAAGATGATTCATTAAAAAAAAAAAGACTTCTCTGATTGTAAGTCTTTGAAGGCTCTGCTCAGATTTTCCTTTAAGGGCTTTGTTTAAGTGCACACACAAGGCAACACAGACCAGTTAAAAAAAAAAAAAAAAAGCCAGGCCTGTAATGGTGCACAGAAACTGATACTTACATGATACTGTTAAGTGCACTCTTTTTAAACCACTAATTCTTATTCCACAGAAAATGGTCTTTATGTCAAAGTCCTTAAGAGTTCCAACAGCTTGTATAACGGGCAAACCTCATGGTTAGTTAGCAGCTTTCAGGACTTGGATTCCCGGTGATAAACAAAAGAATTCCGAAGGCCACAATCCATAAACTCTCCATAGAAACATATGGAACTACTTAAGCAGGTTGGCTCAGGGCTGTTGTTTTGAAAACAAGTATCCTCAGCCAGAGTCTCCACTGAGTGCTATTTATTGAATGGTTGGAGAAGGGCAGGACCCCATGGGCCCCGTAGGGCTGCTCTCCAGCAACCTCAAACGTCGTGCAGATAGCGTTCTAAGCCTCCCAAACCCGGGAAAGGAAGTGAGAAGTCTGTACATTTGTATCCATTCCACCAAAGACACTGAGGACATTCATCCAGGAGCCTGCGTGTCGTAAGTATCCTTTTATAAATCTCTGGCTGCGAGATCTTATGGCTCCAACACTCTCATTTTTTATTCTCAGAACTTTTTTTTTATTATTATCATCATCCCCATCAAGATTCAGCTGGCTTCTCTGTTATTTGTACCTCAGTGATACAAGCTTTTATTATACAATAGATGATTCCAGAACCAATCTCCCACCAATGAACTTTAAGTGCCTTAAGAATAGCAACTTTTATCCACTTCTCTTCCATATCTCCAGGATTGGTTTAGTAGGTGCTTGACAATTTTTGTTGTTGTTGTTGTTGTTAGTCAAATCAAGTCTAAATGACTGAATGCATTCCTCAGACCTCAGCCATCCCAGCCTTTTGATTCAGTCAGTGGCAGAGCTGAACGCAAAGTTCTGGTGCTCACTGTGACGACCTACTTCACAAGGACTTCCGAAAACCCATCAAGTAATTGCTCCTGCTCTCTGATGGCAGATGATGTGGCCACCGAGACGCAGACTGGACCGCTTTGGGGTCCATTGGTTGCCATACTTCAAAACATGGACACAGCCAACCTTTCTGGCTTGGGCTGTTTGAGTGATTTGTCTTGGTCCCTGAACAACACAGACTGCCTCTCTCTTTTTAAAACGAATAATGAGGGTTTTTTCCTCATTATTAAAGTATTAGTCAAGATTTGCTGTTTTAGAAATGCAGACTAAGATAAACCTCACCATAAAAATCTAGAGATGCTGGATAAAATAGAAATTTTTTAATGTTTCCTATTTCCAGCTAAGCTCTCAAGAAAGAAAAATCCCCAGGCACCAGAAACAAAGAGGTAATTGAAAACAGAACAAAGTTTCAAAGTGTCAGCTCATGATGTAGCTGAATTATAGCAAGGAGGGTTTATTATTGATCTGTTCCTCTAAGGGCTTGGAATTTCATATTCATGCGGGAACAAAAGGTGGGCACTAGGCCCAAGTGAGCAAGGAATTGGAACTGGAACACTGCATAAAGGCTACACCCCTTAACAGTTTGTACCCTGTGTGAAAAGGCAGTCTGGGTAAAAATTCATCCGTTAGCATAGGTAGGTATCAAGGAAATTAAAAATGTAAATGGATGGGTTAAACAGCGACTAGATATAGCAAGAGAACTCATAAACTGGAAAACAGATTTGAGAAAATTATCCAGAAGGCACAAAGACATAAAGATCAGGAAATATGAAAGAATATGAGACATGGAAGATGGAATGAAGAGGTCCAACATATATTTAATTCCATAAGTGGAAATAGAGAAAATGAGATAATCTTTGAACAGATAATAGCTGAAATGTTTCCACACATGACTAAAAGACTTGAATCCTAAGGTCCAAAAGTCATAATGAGTTCTAAGGAAGATAAATTACACCCAAAGCTAGCCATAAAAAATAAAACTTGAGAAGTTCAAAGACAAAAAACAAATCTCAAAGTGCTATACAAAAATAATCATGAATCTAGAATTCAATACCCAGCTAAATTCTCATTCAAAAGTGAAGGTAAAATAAATACATTTTTAAAAAGATCAAGAAAGTTCACTGCTCACAATACAGGGGTGGGCAGAAGTGGGGTTACAGTTGTTTGTATGACAAATAATACAATAATTAACAAATAATAATATAATAATAAACTCTGTGTTTCGTGTACTCACAACTGTATACCTACTTTTGCCAACCCCTCTATATAAGCTAGAAAAGGGGTAATCAATTAAATAAAAAATTACTTAGAATTCAGAAAATTTGAGTGACACAATTAATAAGCTTGATTTAATCCAGAGCTGCAAGCAGAGGTACCAGATACCACGGAATGCCAAAAATCAGGTACAAATACTGGCCCCCTTGGCCCTCAGAGCAACCTGGCAGGTGCTGCGTGGAGCCCAGGCTGTGAGAAGCCAAGTCCAAGGCTCCTTGTCGGGATGCTGGAGTTCCTGGACACACTGACCACGATGGACACTACCGCTCTGTCACGTGCACTTCGTACGGCTGACCTGCTCTCCCCCCTGGAGGTGCGCTTCAGCCGGCACAGCGGGGCAGAACCCTGCCCTTGGGGCATGAGAGGCCGGGGGAGTTTCTGAGGATGGGTGTTCCACGTGCACAGGAGCGAGGAACATAACTTGGACTGCAGCCATGGGCTAGGGAGGTGGGGGATGCGACCCCTGGTGGTTGCTCTTCTGGTCAGTGTCTTTACGTATATTGAATACTGCTCTAGTTATCCATTGCTGTGTAACACGCAACCTCAAAACATTACGGCTTAGAACAACGCCCATTGTCATTAGATTTCATCTTCTTCTGGGTCAGGCCGTTGGGCAGGGCTTTGCCGGGCAGTCCTTTTGCTCCGTGTGAGACAAATCGAGGTTACTTTGTGGTGTTCAGCTGGCGACTAGGCTAAGGCTGAGCTGCAGGATCCAAGACACCTTTTCTCACACCTGTTACCTTGACGGGATGGCTGGATGGCTGGACCAAGCAGGGCACCCTACTTCTCCACGCAGTACCAGGCCATCGCTGTGTGGTCTCTCCAGGAAGGTCATCAGATTTCTCACATAGCAGCTCAGATGCCAAGAGGTCAAAGCAGAAGCTTCCAAGTCCTATTACAGAGCAGGTTGGAAATGGTACAGCATCTTCTCAAGTCAGTTGGTCAGAGACGTCACAGGCCAGACCAGAATCAGTGGAGATGGAAACAGGCCCTGTCCCTCAATGGGAAGAGCGTGAAAGAACTTGCAGCCACCGTTCATCCACCACGGATGCACTTGTCTGTTTGTGGCTGATGTGCACCTGAGTGATCTCCAAGCCAGAGGTGAGTAACTGCTCTCAAAGTACATTTGCACAGTAAAACTTCTCTAGAATTTTTAGCTACTCACTATGTGAAACTTTGAATTTGAAATCTAGTTGCCTATGTAAAAGTGAGAGCTCAACTTCAGAAGCAGAACCACCTGGTTAGATAGGCAGGTAGGTAGATAAACAGACAGACTGACTGATATACATACAGACAGATAGGTAGACTTGTTACAGGGATTTGACCTTGTGCCGTTGTGGGGACTGGTGAAGCAGTCTCTGCAAAGCTGTTATTCTTGTGTCTGATGGTGGGTGTGAAGCCCACAGGATAGGCAAGATGGGTGCAAATGAGGAAGGTGCAAAATCAAGCCGGAGCCCACCAGCATGAGCTGGAACCCAAAAGGAAGGCCTGGCAGCAGAGTCAGCTCTTGCTGTTTCCAACCCCGATGACATGATTGTCCTGCAGGAGATGCGGATGCCCTTTGTCACAGAGCTACCCAGACACTCAGCTCAGGAGTTTGAGAAGCTGAAGGAAGATCTAGAGGAAGGTGGAGTAGTTTCCCATGAGATGAGCCAGCAGATAAAGCTACGAGTGTGAGCTAGAAAAACTGCACCTGACCCAGCCTTCCCAGACACCAAACAAAATTGCCTCTGCTATATTTTACACTCCATAGCTTATGCAAACTGTCTCAGGTGGGCCGTCCTAACCAGAAGTCCACAGGGAAGGGACTTCTGGGAAATGGAGTCCACCTAGACCACCTGCGACATTATAGAGCCTCCAGCCCTATCACAAGAAATTTCCACTTCCCATTTGTCAGTAAAATAAAGGAAGAGGTTTGGATGCCTTCAAAATAATTTCAACTAGATTGTTTCTTAAATGTTTTAAATGTTATTTATTGGGGCAAAGTTTTTCATTGGTTTTTAACTACCAAGAATTTGAAGAGATGAGAAGAGATTGTTACCAAAAAGTCTTGATCAGGAGTGGTCACTCTAACATAAAACCTGATGTAATAAAGGTCATGTTTATGGAAGCAAACTCAGGTTTCTCATGTAGAATTTTGAAAACTTTTTAACCTAGGTTTATAAAGATTTAATAGTTAAATGTCTTAGCTAGTGTTTTATATTTTTCTTACAATTATATTAAGAAGAATGTATAATAAATATTTTTACTAAACCCTATAAAATATTTCAAATCAACTCCAGCTTAAGCTACTGTGCTGTCCAAATACTACAGTTTTCTATATGTGCCACAGCATGAAAAGGATTGGAATCACTGATACAAACTAACACATACAGATCTCTAACAAATAAATTCATATTTGGTTCAAGGACACATTGTACATTTGCAGAAACTGACCACATTTTAGGGCACAATGCACATCTCAACATATAGCAAGGAACTGATATCATATATACTTAGGAGTCTGACCAAAATGCAATTAAGTTATCTATCAATGACATAAATAAAAAAAATAACATCATATATTTGGAGGTTTTAAAATATGCTTTTATTTTCCCTAGGCATGATCTGAACCAACTTCTAGTTTCAACCTACCATCCAGAAGAAAGAGTCTGAATACATTTATGACAGGAAGATTTTTAAAATGCCTTTAAGTAAATCATGAATCAAAGAAGAAATAAATAACAATAGAAGTTAGAAAATACTTAGTACTGAGTTATGATTAAAATTCTATTTATGACAATGTATGAGGTGAGGAGCAGCTAAAGCTACAATTAGAGGGAAATTTATTGCCTTAAATACAATACAATGTATAACTGCACAACTAAATAATCTGGTATCTCACTAACAAAGGGAAGGCTTCCAGCTTATGGATAAAATTAAGAAGAGTTAGGGGAACACAAAGATACCCATGTCTAAAATAGAAAGTTAAACTTTCAGTAGTGATGAACACTTTCTCTTCAAGAGCCTTATAAACCTTAGCAGTTAAGCCATGAATATCTAACCCACTGTGATGGGGTTTTAGATATATGCCATTTTACAATAAGAATATAGATATTACTTATGTTTCAGTTCCATTTCTGACTCATCCCTGATATAAAAACTACCCACTCCATTGCAGTTTATGCTGGGCTGGGTAATATATGTTTAAGATCAGCCATAATGGGAGAAAAAATCCTGTGGGTGTAAACAAATATTCAGATAAACAGAAAGAGAATGTCTTCCTGCCAAAATCTAGTAGCAGAAAGAAAAACCAAGAATCAACCGAATCAACCAAGAAATGCGGGGAACAGAAGCAGGTCTTAGTTCCGTTCACGGTTCCAAGTTCTGCAGGCCTTCCTAGAGCGTGGGCCATTCCTTTTCACTGTATTTACACTGCTTAGAGGCTCATACATTTCCTGTTTTAGGAATTTTTAAAAATTAAATTATGGATACTCTAGCAGTAATCTTGCTACCTGATAGCTTTTGTTGATGCAAAGATCTTTTGAACTATATGACATGCTTTACTACTACCTCCATGCAAAACATATAAAACAATGATATATGTAACTAAAGAAACAACGTAAGTCTGGTGTGTGATAGCTTCTGTTAATACAAAGAAGATCTTTTGAACTATAGGACAGGTTTTACTACTACCTCCTTGAAAAGCATAAAATAATGATATATGTAACTACAGAACGCACATAAGTCATGGTGAATCAGAAGATAGAGTCGAGCTGCAGTGTGTCCCAGAGCCTATACCATAAATCACCTAGGACCCAATTATAAAGAATTATGTTGGAAGTGGGGGTATTTGGGGGGAAAGGGAATAAGGCCTAAAAGGTAATGATAAAATATTAGAGTTATATGTCAATTATATCTCAACAAAGCTAGGGGAGCTAGCTTTGACGTTTGAGCTATTGAGGTTTGCAAAAATACAAAGCAAAAATTCCATCCATAATAATAGAATAGACACAGCTGTCATGTTATTCTTATTTCCTACTCTACCTATCGCTTCTACTCGGTGGGCGTAACTAGAGAAGGACATCTAAAGCAAAGGCAGCCAATCCATTGGCTTGTCGGCAACCAGTGACCTGGGATATGAGTAGAACAGATGAGCTAAGTCAGTCAGATCCCTCCCTTAGGAACCTGAACCAAGAGACTCTAGTGAAGTTTTCATTTAGCAGCAGGGGCATACGCCAAATGGGCAGAGCAGGAGGGACCATGATGTGGAGAGGTCTGGAGCCCCTGCTATGGGCCACGTGCAGTCCGTGGTGCCCGGCAGCGAGGCACCAGAGAAGAGAGGGCAGAAGTAGCCTGCCAAAGGCATGTTTTGACCGTGTGGCCAGAGAGAGGAGGAAGAGGGAGGTAAGCACGGCTTTGATTTCATGGCTTCTTTTCAGACACAGCTATAATTTAATTTCTGTCTTTGGATGTCTCTGACATCTCTCTGGAACCTCAAGATCCTTATAAGTGAAGAGTACTAAGCAAAGCATCGCATCCTGAGGTGTGCTTTACTTACCTGCAAGAACTGGCATCCAGAATAAAGGCTTTTGATTAATCAAGTAAGCAATTTGCTATTAAGAAAATGGTTCTACTGCTACTTATGTAATCTTGGGCAATCCCCTTATCTCCCAAGCCTCATTTTTCTCATATATAAAAAAAGAAATATACTGTCAGTTTGTTGCAGAAATAACAATAACATGTATAGAGTACCTGGCCCCTAGGCCCTCAGAACGTGCTAGCTGTCATCTTCACCAAAAGAAAACCCAAGACTAGCATCTCTCCTCTTTCCCTCATTTGATACAGTCTACAGCCCTGATGAGGTAGGTAGAACAAGTCTTATTATCTCCACTTTACAGATGGCTTAGCGAAGAGTCATAACTCCAAGGACCAGAGAGTTGGCAAATGAAAGAATGTAGACCGGAACACAGGGCTTATAATTACTGGTCAATTTGTACTTTTCACTAGAGACCCGCTAATTTTGTCCAAGTCCAGAGAAGTGCACTCGTGGATTAGGAAAAAATATACACCCAAATAGTTGAAAAGTTGTGGAGAGAAGGATCCTAATTAACCTTCAGTTCAAAAGTGAAATCCATTTCATTAAAATTCCTTTTCCCTGGGAATTCCTGATTTAAGGTTTTACATTTCTTCGAAATACCACAAGATCAACAAAACGCACACACTGTGGCTCTGTGAGTTAATGGAAACAGTGGTACTTTCTAGGGTAGAGGAAGAGAAATTCATTACATTAGACAATCCCAAAAGAATGCCATGAGAGACCGAGACCAATGCAAGTAGCTATAGGAGGGGAGGGAGGGGGAGAGGGAAGGAGGGAGGAAATTATTTCCCGCACACCTAATTACTACCGACGCTCACCTCCGAATCCCCAGGGCAAGGCACACTTTTATAGATCAGTATGTCAAATTGCTTTTTCAGATCTTAGTAAAATAACCCTGAAGTTCAGATTTAGATTGTGCACAACTTTACATTAGATGGTATGACAGTTCTGAATAAAAGTTAGTTGCTAAATATAAGTTTTCAGTTTCCTTTTCATATAAAGCAAGAACTGTTTTAATTGCTGTAAATATTTACCTTCTAATGATTTTAATAACTAACACTGTTAAAATCACAATTATGTCCTCATAGAGGAAACCCCAGAGGGGCAGAAATGCCCCTTCATGAGAACCCTGTTTGGCACCTGGCACAGGACGAACACCAAGCACCACGCCCTGTCCCTCCTGGCAGCCCCACCAGGAAGGTCAGGTCAGACGAGAGGACGCACACAGGACTCTCCTCCGACCGCTCCAGAGGCTCAGCTTCCCGGGCAGCGGGGTCTCTAAGGTCTTTCAGACCTAGAGGTAAATCTCTACGTTCCATGGACTGTCTCTCTGAGACACATCTCAAATCAGGTTTAATGAGAGCATCAGATGACTGAACCGCCTCATGTTCATGAAACCGTGCAGGACCCCAAAGCCTAGAGTGACCACAGGCTCAGGGTTAAGAGCTTGAGCTTTGGCATTTACTAGCTGTGTGGCCTCGGAAAGTAACCTCTGTTCTTTAACTTCCCCAAACATAAAATGGCCTCATACCTACCTCTTAGAATTGTTGAGAGGATTAAATGAGTTAATGAGTCTAATACACATTAAATTAGTACTTAAAAGAATGCCTATGACATTGTAAGTTTTCAACAATTATTGGTGCAACATTCCTTATTACATGCAACCACAAAGTCTGTGGAAAACACCTTCCACCCAAGAGGAAAGATGAAATGCAAATGCACATGAAGATCAAGGGCAGGAATGTGGGAAACAATACATTGCTTGCTGCTGGTTGCATCTGTTGCACTGAGCTGAGATGAGCTTCCCGTTGTTCCCTGGTTGGCCTGAACCACCAGCCTCTGCTGGCAAAGGGGAGGGTGCTCATCGTAACGCAGACCACACGGCAGAGTGTGAGTGAACAAGGACAAGTCCACTCCGACTGCTGGTCCCGGAGCGGGGCCCTGCAGACTCTGCTGTCCTTGCGTTCGAGCGCCTTGGACGTCGCCCCATGCTAACAGATTTCAAGAGTTCCAGGGGGCTGGGAGAAAGCAAGAGGGGTGTAATGGAGGAGCTGGCATTCAGTACATATGTGAAAGCATCTTGAGACGCTTTTCAAAGGCAGGTGGGAGGAGGGCTTGAGGAGGAGTGAGCAGAGCTTTCCCAGTGGGAGGAACGGGATACGTGTGCCCCTGGCATGGAGCTTGGGGAAGCCCCCATGGGCAGGAAAGCCAAGGGTGCCCCGGGAAGAGGGAGCATGAAGTAAGGTAGAGAAGCAGGTATACCCAGTGAGGGCCAGGGGAGATTTTCGTCCTGTTTTGACAATTACCGGAGAACTAATCTCTGCAACTGGGTGTGCTTTGTTGTCAGGCTAGCTGCCTTTTAGGATTATATTTAGATTTTCTCTTTCTTCTCTTAGAAAATCTCAAATGAGCGCAACTCCCACAGAACGTTTAAATAGGTCACAATAATCAAGGAATACTTCCTTCCTTTCAGATAGACCCCTGAAACTGTAGATTACAGCAAAGTAGACGCCAGTTCCCTCGTTCTCCTGGGAAGACACAATGGCAAACCCGACCAGCGCCACTCCCATCTCCCTCCGCTCCTTTAACGGGATCTCAGGCCGCCGCTCATTAAAAGGAGCGTGCATTTTCTCAGAAAGAAAATCAATTCTCCAGGTAAAAGAAAACTGGGTGAGGATGTTTAAAGATTAGAGACTTCTCACAGAAGCCGGGGCATGTTCCACCACTCCAGAGAGATAACCAAGGGGGTTGCAGAAATATTACTGTAGGGAAAAACAGTAACACTTCCAACTGCAAATGCCACTCACTTCCTTGCAAGGCAACCAGGAGTGAGGCGCCATGTCTGTTGCCATGGCCCAGAAGTTGGATGTGACCCCGCCTTGATCACAGGACGCTTTCATCCGTGCTGCTCGTACAGAGAAGAGAACATAACAGAGAATCTCCCTCAGAAAGAATTCTTCCCGTTTTAGAGTGTATCCCGGGGCTCAGGGGGAACTCGGAGGCAAGCTTCTCACTGGGAAGAAGTTATCCTCATCGGGACGAGCACCTCCTACCACCCCCTTTCATAAGGCATGAGCACATGTTATCCGCGTTGTGATGTCCTGGCTTCCCTGTATCTTCATCTGATTCTGGTCTCCTTTTCAAATCTAGGGCAGTGTTGCCAGACATTCGCACTGGATGTCGCTTTCACCAGAAAGAATCTGATGGAGAATGCAGGAATCCTGGACTGGAAAACTTTCCAGCATAGTTACTGGGATCCAGGGCTTCACAGGAACAGAAAGTGAGAGGAAAAGAATTATGGCAGATAATCTATCACAGAGCTGCTATCAATGGCTTCCCCACCCCAATGCTGGCTTTGCTCTTTCTCTGTGGCCCGGCTGTTGAGGTTCTGTTGGGCATTCCAGCCGAGGCCAGGGGATTTATGTCAGCATAATATAGAAAGTAAAAGAGAAAAGAGGACGCCCATGCTTCAAGTCCAAGAGGGAGAAAAAAAAGAATCGTGTAGGGAAGATAGACAAGGGGGTGGTTTTTGGAGACAAGATGATGGGGGTAGGCGGAGAGGTGGTTAGAAACATGGGACTGGAGGGAAGATGTGAAATGATGGGGTAACAGTTAAAGCCATGAGATAAGCTCCCACGGGGTGAGAGTATTTACTCTGGAGCAGTAAATATACCTCCAGGTTCAAGGCCTGGGTTTTGGGGTGCTCAGGACACAGTGAAGACAGGCTGGGAAGGCAGGAGGAGAAACTCCGCAATGTTCTCAAAACAAAGAGGGTATTTTGCTCTGAGGCCGAGTGTGCCGTCTTTTTCAAGAGAAAGTCGGTCGTCCAAGAGGGTGAGGTGGAGAGGAACAGACTGTCTGGGATGCAGACTAAAATGTGCCAATCAAGGGAGCAGCTGCACATAAACACCTTTGGGTGGACCCTGACATTCTGCTCTTCTGACAGGTAAGCCGTCCACAGATTCTCCGCATCCTTTGAACACAAGGCACCAGGAAAGGGGTGTACCGCTTCCCTTTTCCCCTCTTACGGCTGTAATGCTCCTGTGAGTAGTTGGTACACATAAAGGGACAGTCCCGATGAAGATGACGCCCTGCCTGCAACATCCCCCCGAAAGCAAGGAAAGCAGACAAGTCAATCACCTTCTTGTACCAGCTTGTGCTCCTGATCCCATTATCATTGTCAAGAGTTTATGAAAAATATAGAGTTCAAAGCTAAGTATCAGTTGATAATTTTAACAAACTTTTACAGAATGAAAGTCAATGTTGTTTGCTCATGTCACTTGCTGTCTAACACAAGAACGACAACAATAGCATACCCAATGTGTAAGATATACCCTTAAATAAAAATTGCAAGACCCATGTGATGTTGAAAGAGGCCATTTTCCGTCAGAAATCAATAGGCCTGGGGTAGCCCCGCCTTGGGGACACTGAAAACCAGAAGATGGTTACTAAATCAGGTGCTTTCTCTGAGGTGATCATAGATCCTCACATAGATCCCTACCTAGATCATAGACAGTCCGACCCCTTCCACGGCCTCCGAAAACCTGGAAGAGGCCAGAAACACAAATGTCCTCAGTGCAGGCTGAGGCTGCCCTTGGCACAGGCAACTGTAAGAGGGACGTGGAAAAGGGTTTTAACTCCTTGACATCTGTCTTGGGAAGGAATTTTTGGATTTGACAAAAGAAGTAAGTAAAGGCAACTAAAGCAAAAATTAACAACTGGGACTACAGCAAACTAAAAAGCTTCCGTATGGGAAAGGAAACCATCCACAAGATAAAAAGGCAACCTACAGAATGGGAGAAAATATTTGCAAATCATATATCTGATAAGGGTTAATATGCAAAATAAAGAACTTCTACAAGTCAATAGAAAAAAAAACACAAAGAAACAGCCTGATTTTTAAAATGGGCAGAGGAACTGAATGGATATTTTTCCGAAGAAGACATGCAAATGGCCCACAAGGAAACAAAAAGGGGCTCAACACCACTATGCATCAGGGCAATGCAAATCAGAGCCACGATAGGATGTCACCCACACCCCTTGGAAGCGTTATTATTAAAAGGACAAGGTGCAGCAAGGGTTGGAAGACAGAGTCAGCAGTGAGGAAGGAGGTCCTGCCATTTGGGACAACATGGGTGGTCCTTGAGGGTACTATGCTCAGTGAGGTAAGTCAGACACAGAAAGACAATGCGGTAGTGTGGTAGCACTTACATGTGGAATCTGAAAAAAAAGCGGGGGAAGGTCAAACTGATAGAAAGAGAGAGTAGAAAAGTGGCTGCACGAGGCTGGAGTGGGAAAAATACAGAGACTTTAATAGAAGAGAACAAACTTTTAGCTGTAAGAGAAATAAAGTCTGAGGATCTAAGATACAACATGGCGACCACAGTTGACAATACACTGTATTATTTCATTGAAGTTTGCTAAGGGAGGAGAACTTCAATTCTCACCAAAAAAACAAAGAAGGTAATTAGGTGAGGTGACGGAGGTGTTAAAGGAGCAAATGGGGGACCCTTTCACAATGCATCTATCAAATTACCAGCAGGTACCCTTTAAATACCGTACAATTCTATTTGTCAATTATACCTCAATGAAGCTGGAAAAATGAGAGTCTGAAGCACTCTAGGGAACATTTTAATGCTGATACTCTGGTTTCTGGAAAGAAACAAATGGCAAGAGGAAGTGACGGTGGCATGGGTAACTCTGGGCACAACAGCGATGCTGAGGGAGGCCTTCCTCCACACCGTGGCTGACCGAGGGGCATCTCAGCGCTACTGAGGAAGAAGGCCCGGCATCTTCACTGCTGTTCCACTTGAGCATGAGACTCAGCACCAAACTCCAGATTACAAAGGATTTCCTGGTCCGTCAGGGGTCCCGTGCAACTAAAAAATAATTCGGTTGCAACACTTGGACGGCTCCTGAGGTCCAGGGACCTAGGACTTGAGGTCCAGGTTCTTTCTGGGTTTAAGGCCAGTTTCCCGGGCCTCTTTATGCCAGGCTCTGTGTGGTCCCTGCAATTTGCACAATAAAATGCCGTCTGTCCAGGGGAAGATCATTAGAGGGTTTGCAGGAACCCCTCAAATACTCCATTTATTTTTAACACAGTATTTAACATCCTGCGAGGTCCACACACATAAGAAAGAGACTGCACAGCGTGAACTGGGAAGAAATCCACTGGCTAGGTCTCCAGGAGGGTGCTGATGACATGAGGTGACTAGTACATGACATGTTTCAGAGGACAGCTCTGTAAGTCACCACGCCTTTTGGTGCAGAACGAATTCAAACAAAATCGTAACCTCAGCACCATTGCTACTGCTGGGGCCAGGGGCATTCTCTGTGATTAAATACACATCATGTGGTTCCCAGGCCTGCTGGGGTAAGAACTGCCAAATTCAAAATGGCAATTTATTTCAAGTTTTGAAAAGAAAAGAGATGTATCAAAAAATTGTTTTTTTAATTAGCATTTTATTTTCAATTACAAGTCAAATCACTATGGGGAACATGGAGGAGGTGTCCCAACATTTCAGTTTCATGACGTTGAATATTGTTCCAAATAAATAGGCCATTGGGTAAATATTTTGAAATCTATTCTTTAAGGCTTCAATTTTCTGTCAAAAAATGCCTAAGATGTGAAAAGTCAGATTTTCAGAAGAGATAAATTGGAGGGAGGGTGATGTTTACATTCTCTTTAAGAGTTCACCGCAGGATTCCCTCCCGGCAAACCCTGTGATGAGACGGAGAAGCCGATCTCTTAGGTAGGTTCCTGCTGCTGTGTGCTTTGGGTGATTTTCTTCTGTCAGCATTTGGGATGATCAAAAAGAAGAGTTCATTTCTCCTCCACAGAGTGAACTGTGCCCAGCCTCCTCCGCCTGCCAGGCTCCGCATTTGAGAGCCTATCCAAGAGTCTGATGTGAGTAGACCACCGATCTGCATGCCAGCGTGAGGGAGGGTGCCCACTGTCACCTGTCCACAACCTGAGGTCTTCTGTCCTCAGCTTTCTGTGAGAACCAGCCGTCCGCATTGCAGGGCCCCCCCGCCCCGCCCCCCGGCAGGACGTGCTCAGGTTCCCAGGCACCAGCTCTCTTCTCAATGCAGCGGACGCCTCATGCAGAGCATATGGGGGCTGGAGTCTGTCCCAGTCCTGATTCCACCACTCAGGAGCCACGTGGCTGTAATATTACAGAGCTTGTCTGCCCATCCTCGGTGAAGGCAATGATATCTAATTCACTGCAGAACGGGAGGGCGAGTGAAATGTTGATAATGCATCCACGTCTGTGCCTGTCACATAACAGGTGCTTAACAAATGGGAGCTTTCACGATGACAGCTGTTATCCTGTCTCTTTTCTTACATTTAAAAAAATTTTAAAGGATTTATTTATTTATGTTTTAGAGAGAGGGGAAGGGAGGGAGAAAGAGAGAGAGATAAACATCAATGTGCACCAGAAACATTAATCAGTTGCCTCTCACACACTCCCAACTGGGGACCTGGCCCGCAACCCAGGCATGTGCCCTGACTGGGAATCAGACCAGTGACATTTTGGTTCACAGGCAGACACTCGGTCCACTGAGCCACACCAGCCAGAGGTCTTATCTGATTTTTATTCCTTGTATGTTTTAGGTGTTCCTCCGATAGTCTCTCAGTTGATCCAGGGTTCCTTTCTCTTAACCTACACTTCACTGGGCAAACTCCTCACCTCTCACTGTCCCTGCTCCCCAGCAAGTCCAGTGGAGCGAACCACAACCCTCTCGGCGGGAACCACCCTGCCTTCCTCCTTACACCCACTTGAACCAGACGCTATTTTCACAGCACAGTGGTGCACCTGCACGTGCTCACAGTCCAGCGCCCCCGGCCCCGGCCAGGCGGAGCAGGGTGCCAAACCCACAGTGATCTTGGGAAAGAGAGACTCTGTCAGAAAGCTCCTCTCTGCACTTCCAATAGAATCTGATTTATAAAACCTTCAGTGCACAGGTAACTTTCAGGAACAGTCTATGGATCTTGAGAAGTGAGGTTCCCACCTTTAAAAAGAAGTTCAGAGCCATATTTGTCCCTATGCTGAGCCTGTATTCAGAGAGTGGAGGACAAGCAACAGGCCAGCCAGGCGAGGCCCCAGTGCTCCAGCCTTTACCAGGTACTGGAGCATGACTGGGAGCTCGAATTCCACTGGAAATATAACCCAAGAGGGAGTAAAATTGTATCTATAGAGCCTCCTGTCCAAAAGAATGTAAGTGTGACGGACAGGAAGGCTGTAATAAGTTGCTTGGGGTGAGAGAGAGACTCACAAGGGGTCTGATAAAGTCACAGGCAACAAGCCCTCAACTATATTCTAAGGAGGTGGGGGTGGGTATAGAGATCTTTTTCTGTGGGGTGGGGTTTGTGTATTTGGATCCAGACCTAGATTGCCCAGGACAGGCTCAGCCCTGCCACCCAACATTCACTCATTCCACACATACAAACTGAGGATCACTATATATTGTGTTCTGTTTGAGGGACCAGGGATAAACCAGTGAACAAAATAGTGAACAAGACCTCAGCCTTTCTGTTAATAAATATTGAAAAATATTTAAAGGCTTCTCATGTGAGCATGTGGCCAACTCAGCTAATACAGCATACCCTTCATCTTGTAGACTAAAAGTAACTGACATAATATCACCCATGATGTTTTTAACATAGTTGAGATTAAAAAAAAAAAAAAAAAGGATATCCCAGGTAGCAGAAATAAAAAGGAAACAAAATTGAAGTACTGAGTTGGCCAAAAAGTCCACTTAGTTTTTTTCCATCAAGTAAAAGACACATTTTTCATTTTCACCAATAACTTGATGGATTTGGATATTTTGAATATGTTGGCTATCTCCCATGTGGAATAACACTGATTGTTCTCAATGTCTCAATTGGATCACTATCAACTTTAGCTTATCTACCCTACCACAGAGCATCATCCAGTGGAAAATATCCAGCATGAAACTTCGCAAACCACTTTTGACACATTTGATCACTTGTAACACCTTCTCTATACACTTCACAAATATTTTTTTTTGCATTTCAGCTGCATTTTTACCTTTCTTGAAGTAATAAAGCATTATATGCTAAAAATGTTGCATATTTTCTGCCATCTTCAATATTAAAATGGCCACACAAAAATTCACCAATTTTGATTTTTTTAATGCACATTGACATGACAGCTGTCACAATACAATCAAACACATTGTTTTGAGTGAAGTTCAAGACAACTAAATGCTACTATAGCTACCTTAAGGAAAAAAACAAAAGAACTTTTTGGCCAACTGTATAGTAATAGTGGCCAATGGAAGAGACTGAACTAACTAGAAACCTTAGTTTGCAGAGTGCTAGGATTTAATGGTGATGGTTGTCAGGACACATGGACTTGGGTTTGTATGAAACAGGAAGCCAGAACGAAAACCTCTAAATAAAGCTGGTACCCACAAAGTTGATACCCACAGTAAAAAAGACTAAAAATATCTGTTCATCGACCCAGGAAAGCAACAAAGGAGCAAGGGAGTGTGTCTCATCTCAGAGTTTTTGGTAAAAAAAAAAACAAAAAAACAAAAAACAAAACAAAACCAGGCCTGTGCCATGTCTAGGTTGAGAGTTTAAGATTGTGTGAGAGGTGCTAAAAATTAACATAAAACCCGGTCCCAGGCTGGCTCGAGAGAGAGGCAGATCTGAACCGCTCCCTAGGATACACAGACCTCAAGGAAGAACCGCCTCCGCTGGGGAAAGGCTCACAAAGCACAGGCAGAAATAATCTACCTTGAGGGGCAGCAGACAAAAACATTGGAAAGATAAGCACCCTCTAATAGTTGAGATAGTATAATAAAATAATCTGGAATAGGCCACAAAATAAGAATGTCTGAAAACATTAAAGAGAGGAATGAACTGAAACTGTAAGAAAAGAATTGTACACTATTAAGATTAAGAATATCTTAAAGATTAAGATATTCAAGGGATATTCAGGGATATTCAAGGGATATTAGGATATTCAAGGGGAAAGATTAAGAATATCAGTTTGTTGAAATGCTACATGACTACCTTGCTGGGACTAACAAAGTAGTCACCACCGCACTGGCCCACCTTGAGCGCCCATGTGTCTGAGGCTAACTCTGCTTCCATTTTATGGTTCCGTAATTCTTATCATAGTCAGAGAACAGGTACTCACCAATGCAAAGAGCGGAGTGGGTATATTATCACATTGTTTGCGGGTAGTTTTTATTGCACGCTCTACTACCAGTCAACGTAAAATGTATAAATACGTTTCCCCGCATACAATGTGTTATCTTATTAGTGTTTCAAGAATTTCTTAATTTGATATAATTCATCCTTCCTCTGAATACCTGAGGACACTAAGAAACAAAGCTATCAGTTGAGTTTACCCATTACACTAGTCAGGATAAAAGTTAACAAAGAGCTCCCAAAACACAGTGGCTTAAGAAGAGAGGCATTTACTTCTCTCCCCTCAAGACGTCAGGTAGATCTATTCCGACAGGGCAGCTTTGCTCTACCAAGTCACTGAAGGATCCAAGTTCCTTTCAGCTCATCTCTCCACCATCCCATAAACCATTTTACTTCATCTGAATGGTCAAACAGCTGTGCCAAGAGTAGCCTTGCTTCACTGCAGGGGCGAGGGCCAGACTGAAGGAAAGCATGGGCCAGTTGCTCCTCGGCAGCGTTCTGGAAACGGCGCGCACCACTTCCACTCTCGTGGTTTGGCCTGACATCAGTGGCATGGCCCCACCCCCTGCAGGGGCTCCTGGGGAACGTAATTTCTAGCTCAGGGACCATGTGTCCAGCTTTAGTATTACTCCGGGAGAAGGGGAAATGTATTTTAGGATCATCTAGCTGTATATCACAGCTGTAATTCCAGCAAATGTTAGCCATTGGGGGTAGTTAGCTAAACTTTCTTTCTTTCTTTTTTTTTTTAATATGGATTAGCCTACCAGTCAACCACAACTATTTGGGGGTAGAAGAAACCAAAAAAAAATGAGGTGGCAACCAAAGCGTAGCAGAATAAGCTTCCCCAAATGAGTCTCCTTGGCCTGAGAGTATTTTGAGTTGATTTTTTTTTAAGAAAAAGGAGATCTAGCGCAATCTCTAAATACAGACTCAAATTTACTTTTTGTAAGAAAAATGTGTGTTTATAAGAGAAATCTCCATTTGTAAGGTTATCTCTCTTTCAGGAAGAGAAGAATGACTCCAAATCACAGGAAACTCTTAACAATGGAGGCCACTTAAGTCTGTAGAACAATCTTATCGTATTTACTGTATTTTCCCCGATAATTTCCCATAACTGGCCTCCCTCCCCCTAACATCTTTCTTTTGTCTTTAGTTGAAGATGGTATTTAAGGTGGTGGTTTGGGCCATTTGGGGGACTTTTACTGTTCTCCTGGGTATCCCCCATGTATATATGACGTATGCATGTTATCAAACTAGTTTGTTTTTCTGTTACTAATCTGTCTTTCATTACAGGGGATATCAGTCAAGAACAATGAAGTCTGGATGGAAAATTTTTCCTCCTCTACACCTGGAAGTTACCCCTGACCACTGCCTCTCCCCTTCAATCTCTTCCTTTCTCTCGCCACCCCCCTACCTCCTATAACAGTCTGCCATCCATTTCTGTAGTTCCACCAATAAATGCCTGCTCACCCTCCTTCTCACTTCTTTTCTGCCTCAGGCTCTCATGCTCATTTCTTGTAGGGATGATCTTAAAGGTGTCCTTTCTCCCCTCCAAACTATCCTCTATATTGTTTTGAGTGGCATTTCTAAAACAAAGATCTATCTATCTAGTGTCTGCTTTGTGGCAGGCGCTGTGGTAGGTATTGGAGACCCAGCAGTGATGAACACAGATGACGATGCCTTCGTGAAGCTTACATTTTAGCAGAGGGAGACAGGGAATAAATACAAAACAATGAGCACACTCTAACGTGTGGTAGAAAGGGGATGTGAGGGAAAGAAGACAAAGCAGAGCGGAGTAAGGGGACTGAGAATGCTGAGGATGCAAGTGGGGTGGTTGGTCAGGACTCACGCTTATTAAGAAGGATGTTCACTGACTGAGAAGGTGACATTTACTCTAAGACTGAAGGACGTGAAAGAGTGAGCCGTGAAGACCTGGGCAAAGAGGATTCCAAGGAGGAGGAAAGGCTGAGTGTAAAGGCCTACCAGGAGAGCCCTCTGGGCACTTTCAAGGAAAAGGAAGGAGGCCAGTGAGCGTGGAGCCAAACAGCAGCTATAGACAGAGATGGGGATCCCGGAGACTAGAAGGACTTTTTGTGTTTGCTCTGAATCGTACTAGAAGGCAGCGGAGGGTTTTAAGCAGAACAGTGGTATGATCTGACTTACTCTTTGTTTTTAAAGGCCACTCTGTGGTATGGAGAGTAGACTGTTGGGGGAGGGGTGGGGAGGGAAAAGTGGAAGCAGGCTGACCAGTTAGGTAGCTATTGCAATATTTTAGGTAAGAGATGACATAGGTTTCTACAAGAATAATAATGGCGAAGGGCTCTGGATGCATTCTGAAAGCAGAACCAACAGGATATGATATAAGAGCCAGAGAGAAGTCGAGGATGACACTTGGGGTGAAGCAAACGGGGAGATGGAGATGCCATTCGCTGAGATGGGAAAGCCTGAGGGCGGAGCCGTGTGGGATATAGGGAGATCAGGAGCATGGTTTTAGAGTAACAGAACCGAAATCTATTTGACATTTAAGTCAGGACGCCAACAAAGCAGCTGCATATATAAGCCTGGAGTCCAGGCAAGAGGTCTGGCTTGAAGACACAATTACAAAGCCAACAGGCGTGCATGCGTGTGTGTGTGTGTGTGTGCACATGCCCATACTGCTCTAAGCATTTTACGTATGCAAATGTATCTATTCCTCACAACAATCCCAGGAAGTAGTAGGAAACATTACCATCTCTTATTTCACAGATGGGGTAACTGAGGCATGTACAGGTTAAATGACTTGCCTAAGGCCACCAAGGTGGTTTGTGGGAGAGCCACGACTTGAACCCAGGAGTGTAGTTTCAGAATCCATGCTTTGAGCCACAGTGCTTTAACGCAGGTATTACATTTGGGAGTCTTCAGCATAAAGGATATTTAAAGCTGTGAGTCCGAGTGAGATCACCAAGAGAATATGATGGTAAAAAGACAGTCTGAGGGCCCTGGCAGGTGTGGCTCAGCGGACTGAGTGCCGGCCTGTGAGCCAAAGGGACATTGGTTCAGTTCCCAGTCAAGACATATGCTTGGGTTGCGGGCCGGGTCTCCAGTTTGGGACGTTTGAGAGGCAACCACACATTGGTGTTTCTCTCCCTCTTTCTTTCTCCCTTCCCCTCTCTCTAAAAATAAACAAATAAAATCTTAATCAAAAAAAGGCTGTCTATTAAAAATAAAATGGTTGGGTGGAGGGCAGTGGGTCAGAGCATAGATGGGATACCACTGGCCCTGAGTAGTGAATGCTGAAGCTGGGTAAGGGGCACATGGAAGACTCATTCTACTTTGCTGTCTATTTCTTGTGTGACTAAAACTTTCCATAATTTAAAGTTTAAAGAGAGCGGGATGAGAAAAATTATTAAAGAAGATCAAGAAAAAGTGACAATGAGGCTAAAGAAAACTAGGAATGTGGTATACTGGAAATCAAAGGGTACAATTGTCTATTGCCGCATAACCAAACATCCCAAAACTCCATGGCTTAAAAAAACAACAATCATTTATTTTTGCTGATAAATCTAAAATTTGGGCAGGGCTCAGTGGAGACCTACTGAAAGCACAAAGCCAGCCCCATCTGCTGTCGTGGCCCCATTTGCCAGCAGGCCTGCGACCTTGTGACCCTGTGGAATGTGACCCCCATTTTACTCCTCTGAGCTCGTCCCCAGGACTGGAAATTACTGGAAGCAAGAACAGAACTAATCACTCCCCACAGCTACAGGCAAAAGATAACACTGGAACAAACTACAGCTGCCTGGGGGCCACACCACAGCACCCCACCCTTTTTTAATCCAACTAGAATCCGATTAAAATTCAAAGCCCCCACCCTTCAAGGGTGGTGTTTCTCTCCATACCCTGCCTTTCCTCTTTCCCGGAGAGTGAATAAAATCTGTATCTTCACATTTTCTTCTCCCTGTGAATCCTTTCATAGCCCACGTCAGTGGCCACCCTGACGTTTTCTCACACCTCTCATCTCTGCTCCAGGGACGGCAGCCAGGGTGCCCTGCCAGGGCCCGAGGACCCAAGTCTAGGGTGGCTTCTACGCGAGGCAAGTTCCTGGCGTCAGCAGGGAGCTCGGCCAGCGCGGTCCTGTAGTCATCTAGGGCCAATCCCCAGATTTACTGGAGATAAGGAGTACCAACAAGAATTCCTTGAAATTTATTCAAGCATGTGTCTTAACTCGGTTGACAAATGATCCTTCAGAGAACACTGAGAGAGATCCCACTGATGCTGGGATTGTTTCCTTCACAACAATTACGGGAAATGAGGGGGGCACATTTTTCATCTTGGTCTCTATAAATGTCAGCAGAGCCCTGCACCGCACATAAGACATATCTGGATTTTGTGCATACCCTGTGGTCACAGCTCCTCCTTGGAACGTCTCCTTTGTAAAATAGTTTAAATAGCTGCAAGGAGCAGGGGAGAGAGTAAAAATATGTGTACAAATTCTTGTGTCCCTGACAAATAATAGGCAAAGAGCAGAAACCAGGTTTTCCTTGATCTTCTTAACTCACAATTCAAAATCATTCTGTTCATGGGTTTACACAAGGTTTGTACCATGGGTGGGCCAGGCAGTTGTTTCTCATCAGCATTCGAAGGTCCTCACTACCCCTGAACCCCACCAGAGCACACCAAGACCCAATTTCCAAAATGCTTTGACACTTCAAATCAGGGAAGAGATTGGAGTGCCTGGCCGCATGTTCCCCCACGCACACCTGGCAGGTATAGAAGGGTAGGCGACTAGTGATTCTGAGACAAGTGCGGGTCACCTCACATGCCACTGAAAACTTGCATGGAAAAGGGGGTGTTGTAATAAATCTCACTTAAGGTAACCTCACAGGGAAATCTGCTCCTAAAGTCCTAGGTGGGCAGTCTTGATGGGTAGTCATGCCCCAAGCATATAACTTCTTTAGGGACAGGTTTATTTATCTTCACCTTAAGCAAGGCCTGTCATTCGTTTCTGCACCTGTGGGCTAACGCACCCTTGAAATGCCAGAGGTATCTGTCTTTCCCAGACCCCTCGAGGGAGCACCTGATCTTGTTAACTATCATATACCTTGCTCTCTCAGACCTTCCTGTAAACTTCATTGAGGTACCTCCTTAATTCTAAGTGTATGAAAGAAACGGCAACATGATCCCTCTGCGGAGCATTTGAGGTCTTGCTTCCTGGCATTGTTGTCAGTTTGGCTCAAATAAAGTCATAAAAATTCTCTACAGGTTTGGACATCTCTTCCATCCACAGCGTACGCCGCTGGGACTGCCAGGCTGTTTCGGAGGAACCAAGGAGGAAACGATTCAACACACACACAAACAGAACTGAAAGGCAAGTTTCGTTTTTACTTTCCTCTTTTGGCTAACTTGAAAATACAAGGGGTATCTGAAACCACTGACTGAGTACCCTTTTTGATCATGATGCAGTATTTCTGCGAGTGATGTCTTTGCTTGTGTTTTATGATCAGAGAATAGGTTTTCAAAAGCCAGGTGTTTTTTTGTGGTGAAATCTCTAAGGTCATTATTCTCAACAATGGGAGCCCATCAATGACCCATATTCCAAAGCATTTTCCAAACATTCAAAGAAAGGAAGTAAGTCTCGGGAGCAGGTATCAACTCTTCCACCCTCTGCCTTCACTAGCATAACTTAGTCAAGTTACAGTGTGTTAAGGAGACATTTGGAGGACACACTGTACTTCACTACCAATGCCAGTGCCCATCAAGTCCTTTCCTTCCATCTCCTCTCCCTGTCACTTGTTCCTGCTCACCACCCTCTCCCCAGTTTCCAGGAGGAACCTGTGTCCTGATTTGCTACCTTACAGGCTGTCCTTCCTTCCTCAGATTCTGCACCCAATTCTGACGTGTGAGCATTTCCCCACAACACCAAGCAATTCTGCGACACCAGCTGGGTGTCCTACAATTCACCTCAATTCTGACACCATCTACCTGGAGATAGCCTGGGATTCCATAGGTGAGGAGCTCCGTCCTACAAAATGGGCCCCATTGCCTGTTGGGAACCACCCTGCCTGGTTTGAGAAGCTGTAACCCCTGCCAAGGCTAAGGCTGAGGGAATGACCTTGGACTGTAAGCCAGCAAGGAGACAAAAGCTTATCTCCCTGGCAGGAGTGCCAGCTTCTGCTCCTTTTTCTTCATCCATAACTGGCCCCCAATGCTTGGTCAGTTAGCCAATGACGGGTAAGATTCCCCAAGGGGGGAATTACCTAAGACAGGCACAATCACGTGGGAGGCACCCAAGGAAGGACTGTGGGGTCTACAGCAAAAGGGGGTGATGGACCCTCGCTTCTCAGCTTTGACAAAGCCTGAGTCCTCATTGTCTGCAAGGAATCTCCTAATCTCTTGGCTGCCTTACTTCCCTTGCTCCACCTACGCCTGAAACAATGACAGAGGGTGGAGCAGCCCTGTGCTGGAAAGGGCGGGTTCCCCAGGTGATCAGGCCTAAGAAAGAATATGTAAGATCCTGTGAAACCTGCTTTGTTTAGAATGCTCTCAATTAACTGATAAGGGTCCAAGCAAGAAGTAAGTTTGTTCCTCAAAGTTTTACAGCTCTTTAGCTATCTGACTCTGACTCAAAATAGGCCCCTCAGAGTTCCTTGTTATCTGTTGTTTGATCCTTACTGCCTGGCAATGATTAATGAGGTTTACCTGAAGTCCTGTGTAAACGAACCCAATAAAAGCCCATTGAGGAACAGGCTCCTGGCCCTTCTCCTTTGAGAGATAGGCCACCTTTCCTCCCCAGATCATGTCTTGATAGACTTATTCTCATCCGTGGTGGCCAGGGGGGCCCTGCGGGCGGAGCCCCCCACAATTGCCCAACATCAGATAACTCCTCACCCACCAGCTACAGACAGGAGATTCCAACTACCCCTTCTTGAATTTGATTTATTTGTTATATCAGTTTACAGAATTCAGAGGAATATTTTACTTATTAGATTACTGGTTTATTATAAAAGGCTAGAACTCTTTTTTCTTTCTTTTGACTATCTTTGGAAGAGACTCTAGATCTTGTGAAGAAAATATCCTTAGCACCCTCTAGGAGAACACCTTCAAAGTCCAAGGCATTATTTAATATAGCCCAAAATATCAATAGTTTGTCCCAGTGGAAATGTGACAAGATATTTGAAAGGATTTATAACATTATGATTTAAAAAATGGGGCCAAAATGGAAGCTGATGTTCAAAGCCTAAAAGAATTATTTCTAGGCTTTCTCCCCTAAGCTAAATGTATTCAGGTGGAAGGAAAGCATCTTGACATAGCTGGATAGATGTCTCAGTCCTTCTGATGTCATGTAGGTGGCAACCCGATTCCTTTAGGATCCTTGTTTTACAAATCTAGTCTTTACAGGACCAGAGGTCTGATTCTAGAAACTATTCAAAGTGTACTAATTCTTTTTTTTAAAAAAAAAACTGATTTTAGAAAGAGAAATGAAAGGGGAGAGAGAAAGATCAAATTGTTGGTTGATTCTTGCATGCACCTTGACTGGGGATCGAACCCACAACCGTGGTATATTGGGATCACGCTCTAACCAACTAAGCTACCAAGTCAGGGCCAAAGTCCACTAATTCTTTTTACAATCCCAAAAGGCATGTAGGCTCTGCAAACATTCTGGCCTTAGGGACACAGAGGTCCTTCCAGGCGGTGTGAGCAGTTTTCCCTTCCCTGTGCAAACTCTGCGTGTGTGTTGTAGATGTGTGGTATTTGCTACCTCTGCATGGTACTGCCAAAATTAATTTGTAAAAATGCTCTACTTAATTGGCTTAAAGAAAATTAAGTGCTTATGTAAATTAAATTCTCACAAATATCACAGACAGTAACCCTCAGGTTTACATAATCTGGGAGAATATTTGGTATTAAAGCTAGTTTGAGTTTGATGGTTTAATTAAAATGGGCATGCCTTCAGAGTTATCAGAATTAAATATAGTGTTTTTACTCTTCTTAGGCTTACTAGTGGTCAAATAAGCTCATGTTATCTCTGTTATAATATTTGTCAGTAAGATAAATAAGTCAGAATGATGAAATTTTAATAATTTAAACATATATGTTAAGAACAAGTAAATTAGATATATGTTAAATAGGATAGAAAGTGTTCAGTGAAATTTTTAAATAGTCTCCCAAAATCTTTTTGGTAACCTGAAACCTTAAAGTTTTGCTAAGATTAGGCTAAATGGTGGAAATTTATTAAACATCTAGATCATCTATAAAATACTAAAACATCAGTTACTGAACATAGATTTATCCACTCCAGCTTCATTTTTACAGAGGAACTAAAGATATTTGGGTCTATTAAGCATATTTTGTGCCATGCCAAGAAATTTTCTATGAGCAGGCCCATGTTTCTAGAAATTATAAAAAGTATTTATAAATCTACCAACCCACAGAATGCTAATGAGAAAGACAGTTCATACTTGCCTATTTGTCAGTTTTTGCTAGAAAGTAAATATTTTTCCGGGTGAAGAATACTAATATTTGTAATTAAATCTATCAGTAATAATAATAATAATGATAATAATCTCTGTATGCAAGAAAAGTAGGATGTGTAGTTTTTGGTAAAAGAAAACAGGAATGAAAATGCATTTTTGTTGTTGTTGTTGAGAGGAAAGAAAGTAATTTTGTCTCAAAGTGAGGTTGGTTATTTCAGAATGGGAAAGAGGAAAAACAAGACAAAATCTGAATATATAAAATAAGTTATAGATGGTTTATGGAAAAGGAATTTGGGGAAAGAAATTCTACGCACGGTCAAGCTGGGTAAGGCTGAATAAATTTGCGATAAAGGCTCCAAACACAAGCTTTAATATCAATTGTGTACTTAAGTACAACTAAGCTTTACTTTTCTTTCATCTGCTGAAAGGACAAGTTTCCTTGGATTGTTGGTCTGCTCTTAAGTAAAAACTTTCGACAAAGGTTTTCTTTACCTTTTTAAGTAATCTGCCTAGAAAAACCAAAGATCTCATCTCGTGTCTGATCAAAATAATCACCTATGCTTTACGTTGTCTTGATCAAGCCTTTGATTACTCCAGTAAACCCGCTCCTCTCGATAGTTTTGATATTGAACTAAGTTTTGCTCAGAACTATGTGACCTTCTATGTTTGCCTTTGAAACGTGTGTCAATTTGTTTAAACAGATAAGTATTGTTTCACAGTAACCTACAATATTATGTGACCAAGTGTTTTAAAACCTTTTGGTATTTTTGACGAACTTCTCAAAACCAAATTCTAAACGAAGACTTTCTGATCTTGAACCGACTCTGGGATTTTACAGAGGGTCTCTGGGACATCGCAGAAGATTTGTTCTCTCTCCTCGTAAGAAGGGAGATGTTAAACTAATTAAATATGTTAAGTTTCATGGAAAGTATTGTCAAATAAGAAGGAATACTAAGCTTTCCTTATGTTGTACTTGCATAAGTACATAAGTGTTCTAGAAATTGTGTGAAATCCCTAAAGTCTGATGAGTCCTGGTATAATGTTATCAGTCATAATTACAGTTATTATCTTAAAATGCTGCATGTGAGAGAAATAACATGCCAATTCCTTGTCAATTCCATTAGAATGAACGCCCATCTGATTTTCAACAATGGGCATTTTTAAATCCTTTGTCACCTACAGTTACTCTTTTACTCAGATGCCTTTACAAATGTACTCCTGCTTAGTAGGAGAAGAGCTTCAGGTTCAGACTTCTGGGGCCTGTGTTTGGCCGAAGAACCAGTAGGGCAAAAGCACCCCTCCGTGGGATTATGACTGAATGCCTCTGAGTCAGCAGCCCACCCCGGTGGGATGGTAGAAGACTCTGCTAGGTCCTCCTCACCACTGACATGGCAACCAAACTCCAAGACTTCAGCTTTGCGTACGCCTCTCGCAGCTGCCCGCACAGTGCTGAAGACGTCCCGATTAAATTAACCAGAAGAGAAGGAGCTGCCATCGATGCAACTGCTTTTGCCCAAGATAGCAAGCGCATCAAGACTTCCTACTTTTCTTTCTTTCCTTCCTCTGGCATTGGCCTGGAAAGATGCTGCCATCACCCGTATCTCCTAAACCATTTCGAAAGGGGTAACCTCTGGAATTTAGAACAACTTTTATTGCAGGCTAGGAGGAAACCGAACTGACCTCTGGCTTGCATGGGCAACTGTGACGATCCCTGCAAACGGCTCCTGTAAGAGCACCACTTCAGAGAAGTGGATTGTGCTCCACAGGATTGACCTTTGTCTGTGGTGGTTTTCATTCTCAGGCCAATATATGCCTCGATGGCAGGCGCATAACTGGGCAGTGCTGCTTCTTTGGTTACCTAACTGTGCGCCCCAACAGTCCTAGAGTAGACAGAACTACCAGGAGGCATTCCCTGGTTAGGAATGAGTAAAATGAGGCTACAGTCAGATGCCTCTCCTTAACTCTTGAAAATACTGCAAGAATCTGCTGTTAAAACAATAGCTGCCCAACAGAAACCCTTAGGTTCTCTGAGCGAAGTTGTTCTTGATACTAGGATAGACCTTAATTATCTTTTAGCTGAGCAAGGAGGGCTCTGTACTATGGCCAACACCACCTGCTACACTTCTGGGGAAGCCAAAACCCAGTTACATAAAATCACTGAGTAAGTGACTTGGCTTATAAGAGTGTCTCCTTCAACAGGGTCTTTCTTCGATTGGCTGGGGTTTTGGGGACTATGGCTCTGAAGTGCACTCCCAACACTGGGAATTATCCTGCTTATTGTTATAGAATAATCTCCCTGGCGAGTTGTGTTCTCTCAAAAGCTTTAAATTCCAGTTCATAGTTACAAATAATCTACCTAACACTAGACTGTCAAAAAAGGAACAAAAGACAATGACTGACTAAAAAATTTGCGAGCCTGAACCATGACCTGTGAATACCAAAGAGATTCAGCAAAACAAACAAAGGCACAAACAGAAACAGAAACGCTGCAAGAACTACAGAACAGTAGCTCAGAGTGGTGCCAATCTCTTGGGCTTAGAGTTTGATCAAACTCGGGAAGTTGTTAAAAAGAAACAGACCCCAAAATGGAGCTACTTATGCTACACCTCACTAAGACTTAATAGCTAGCCTCAGAGCAGTTTCAGCCTCTCCCAGGAGTGGAATTTTAAACCAGTCAGTCTAGCATTTCCTGGTCAGCACTAGAGGTAATCTGCCTGATATGACCCCCCTGCCTTCCCCTAAGGGAAGGTAACCTTGCCAGAAATAATCCACTGTTTAAAACTCCTGTCCCACCCTTTTTCTGACTATAAAAACCTTCCATTCTATACAATTCCCTGGAGCACCTTTCGGATGCTACCAAATTCATCAATCATTCAGTAAAGTCAATTAGATCTCTAAATTTATACTACCATTGAAATTTTCTTTAACAGATGCTTCCTCTCTGGGAAGATAACGCCAGGTCTCCAGGCTACATTAAGTTCCCTCCTATGTGCTTCCTGTATCATACGGCATGTTACAATATTTGCTCCCTGTTAATTTCTTTGCGTCCCTATTTCCTGGGTGCCTAGTACGCACTTGTAAGCATGTTGGAGATATTCAACAAAATGCTGAATGAAGGAATGAGTGAATTATGGCTCAACCACGGATTATTAACACATACACTGCCTTTCTTTTCTCCAGTTCCAATTTGCTTCACCCCCTCAGTTGCTCGGAGCCTAGCAAGGGAGACAGAAATGTCAGGAGATCATCCTAATATAATAATTTAATTTTATTTATTTTTTAATTAATTAATTTATTTATTTTTAGAGAGAGGGGAAGGGAAAGAGAAAGAGGGAGAGAAATATCAATGTGTGGATGGCTCTCATGTGCCCCCTACTGGGGACCTGGCCTGTAACCTAGGCATGTGCCCTGACTGGGAATCTAACTGGTGACCCTGTGGTTCGCAGCCCACGCTCAGTCCACTGAGCTACACCAGCCAGGGCCTAATATAATAATTTTAGAAGATTCATGGACCCCCTTTAGGCTCATCCAGGAATCCCATGTTAACCACCAATTAAATAATGAAGAAATGGACACACAGAGAGGATAAACGAAAGAACATCATTATCTGGAGACAGAGGCAGAGCCTTATCAGAGCATTTGCTTTGCTTTACAAAATGAAGGCTGAGGAGGGCAGGCCTACGCCTGACCTCCAGGCTGACAGTAACCCAGTAGGCAGCACCTCGGGAGAAAAGTCACTTAACCAGTTTTGAATCCACCTTATCAAGGGCATGGCGAAGAATTGGCACAATGCTTTGCAGCAATCCTTTGTTTTTCTTGGATCTACCAACTTTGTAATTTTTAAAAAAAACTACGTACTAGCTTACTCTTCTGGACTTGATCCACAAAAAGCCTCAAGAGACTCTTCCTGGGCCCTCCGTGCTCTGGCCATTTTCAAAGGGAAGTCCCCATCTGGCTCTCTGGTCTCGCCTCCCTCCGCAGGTTTCTTTTCTACTGCCCCGGGGCCTGCTTTCACAACCACCTCACAGGGGGCAGCTCCTCCTTTCAGCACCTGCTCTAGACCCCGTCACCGCTTTCCTCAATCACGAGCCGTTTCTCCCACACTAGGCTTCTCCAGCCCATCACTTCTTCCTCTTCCCAAGGCCGGGCCCGACTTTCCACCTTCCACGTCAGCAGTCTTTGGTCTGGTCTCGCCAAGCAGCAGCCTCTTGTTCAGATTGACATGTAATCCCCGAAATCCACATTCATTTCACATCTATGACCTCTGTCCACAGGAAGAAAGAGTATTGCACCAACACACAGCACTGGATCTGGGCTTCTACATTCCATTCCTCTTTGTAATCGGTGTGACCCCTGTGTGAGTTAACTCGCTCCATTGTTTAGAGCTCTCATTTTAAGCTTCTGTGAGCGGCAGAACCCCTTATTCAAATAAAATCTCAGTGCTAGCAAGCAGCACTTGAGACCCTGACTTGCTCTGTCTGACGTGCGTATGGAAGTCCCAAGCCCCCTTTGCCTCTCAATCCCATCATCCTGAGCAATTCTGCAGAGCCTCAGGGTTGAAAACCCACTGGGTTAGACCACGTGCTAAGGAAGCCCCTGGGGTGAGCACAGGTTTAGCTACAGGTTGTGCAAGACCCCGGAAAGCCGCATGACAAGGCTTACATGGCCTGCTCTGGAGAACAAGTAACAGGGTTCAGAGGCCCACTCCCCCACTGAATAGCTGACACTTGTTGGGGAATTTACTCAACCTCTCTGTGCTAAGCTTTCTCACCTGTAAGAGAGGGCTCATCGTGGTTCCCGCTTCTTTCTGTTTGTTAAGAGAATTAAATGAGGTCATAGGCAGAGACAGCTTAGAAAAACGGCTGGCTGGCCCAGAGAGTGGTAAATAAACGTTTGCTATTGTTATCTTCCAAAATTATACCCTGTTTTCCAAGAAGACCTGGAAGCAAAGTGCAAGCGACACAGCATACACAGTCTTCCTGCGACCTCAGAACACAGCCTGTGGCGGAAAGCCAGCACTGCCCTCCTGTGCGCGGCACAGCAGACTGTCCCTCTGCAAACTACGATTTGCAGCACATGGCATGGTAGCTCGGGACCCGAAAATGGGACACTGGCTTCCTCCAGTAGAGTGACTGGCTCCTCAGAAGGAGTTTACTTCCGAAGGTTCACTACAGATTTAGGTCCAGGGAAAGCTCATACCCAGTGAACAGCTTTTAAATGGAAACAGACTGCGCCATTTGATTAGACTTGTAAATCTAAGGTTAGTTGAGAGTGCAGCAAGGCAACTCTAAGAAATAGGGTCCTTGGAATGTTTTTGAGTTCGTCCCTTGTTTATAGCTGCAAACATGTCATTAATTTATGATTTTCCTTCTATAGGTTTCACCAGAGTAACAAAAACAGAGATTTGTCATTAAACCCGGAAGGAATTTGTGAGCAGGACATAAAATTTAAAGAAGGTTATACACCAAGGGGGAAAAAATAAGAAGTAAAGGCAACAGAAAATTAGCTGCTAAATCTTTAGAGTAATGCAATTTTACAGGTGGTGTTTAATAATACTCGCTATATTGTACTTTCATCCGTGGTCCTCCAAGGTGAGCTAAGACATTCCCAAAGGAAGAGGAGAGGTCTTTCTAAGTAGTGTAAGATCATTCCGATCTCTTTCCACTTGAAAGGGAATGCAGGGAATGATCTCTCTCTCGAGTTTGCGTTTCCTTTACAGCCTCTGTGCACCGCCCCTGCAGGGACGACCTCTGCTTAGAGCCTAGATCCTGACTGTTCCCCCAGGGCCTACGCTCCAGCCTAACGCCTGGAGTGACAGCCTGGAGCCCGGAGCCCTTCTGCGGAGCCCGAGGCCCTTCTGCAGAGCCCAAGCCAGCTCGGCCGCCCGGGGCAGGACGGCAGGAACAACCCTGTCGGTGTTCCCGCGCCCAGACCTCCGCGCGCAGAGCGGAGCGAACTGGAGACGGCGTGGCCCACACTCCAGTATCCTCAATGCCAAACCCCCAAAGCCCTGCAATTAAAACTGTTTTCCATAGTGTTGGCACCACATTTCGGTTGACAGCAAAATCTGACCCTCTTGACAGGTGGTCAGGCGTAGTCATCCTTGGGCTTGCTGAGAGGGACGGTGCACACAGTTTGTGGCGAGAACATGGTTGTACGTGTTTACGGGGGGCAGACCTGGACCCCACCGGAAATAGGACGTAATGGATGGGATATATACCGCTTTACCTTTCTAAACTCTGAAAAATTTTGGATTCTGAAACCTTTCTGGCCCCATGGTTTAGAAGAAGGACGGTGGGCCTGTCCTAAGTGTCCGGAGGTGGGAGGAGGTCTGAAAAGACAGGACACGACTGGCGCTGCAGAAGACAGCGTGAACTGCAGATCTCATGGGCGGAGTGCTGGGATGGATGGGAACGCAAAGGGAGCTGTCCGTGCTGACTCTCCGCCCGAGGAGCAGGAAACCAGCGCAGCGAGTGACACAGATTAGCCACCAGCTGGTTTCCAGGGGGGAAGGGGGTGAGGAAACTGGGTGAAAGAGGTGGAGGGATTAAGATGTACAAATTGGCAGTTGGACAACAGTCACGGGGATGTACATTCCAGCACAGGGAATGTAGTCAGTATCACTGTAATGTCTATGTACAGTGCCAGGTGGGTATTGGAAATATTGGGGGGGATCACTTTGTAAAGGATATGATTGTCTAACCACACTATGGTGTACACCTGAAACGAATACAAGACAATATCGAAAGTAAACTGTAATTGAAAAATTAAAATAAAATTAGGCACCAGCCACACTCTTCAACTGACTGTCCGTCACTGCCCAGCAGTCCAGCCCGAGGCCCAGGGGGGCACAGAGCGGAGGACAGCGCCACACCTGCCCCCCCAGAGTCCCGACCTCGGGACCTGCCACGGTGCTTTCGGCAGCACCTTTCTTCGTTTTCCACCTTCTTTCACCACCTCTCTGCTCAAAACGACTCCTCTCCTAGTCTTACAAATTCCATACTAGTCGCCGCTCAGAATTGTCTGGTGGTGATGGTAACTTTACAAAATCTAAAAAGGACCAAAGTAGTTTCATTCTCAATCTATGTAATTTTTTTTTACTCTGGATTCAGACCGCTGGTTTTAACTGATGGCTCTACTACTCCCTAGCTTTGTGGCTGGAGATGAATTATTTAATCTCTTGTGCCTCAGTGTTCTTATTCATATACTAGGGATAATAGTGCCTATCCCATCTAGTTGTTGAGAGGATGAAATGAGCTAATACTATCCTGGCGTATTGAGTGTCCCGTAAATGTAAGCTACTGTCATTTCAGGTGTCGGCAAATGACTTTCAAATGACGTCCATAAGCTCATGTTATGTTTTTGCTTTATAGTATTCCTTGTATCAAATTTCCTAAGATGCTACCACAAAGAAATTTGGTGGTCAGTCATTACTTGCTTGATATGAAGACAAAGGAGAAGACAACAACAGCAACAACAACAAAAACGTGCACAATCAAGACGTCGGTGTGAAGTTACCACCTGCTTTTATGACACTGACGGCTGTAACATTCTGGTGGCGTGCCCAGTTTCCCCTCCCCCCTTCCCTCCTCACTCATTTGTTTTGAAATCTAAGGAACAAAAGGATAAAAAAAAATACAATATTTGATATACAAATTTCAAAATCAAACCAACAGGCAGGAACAAATCTGTAAGTCCTTCACCGATATTCTCACTTTTATTTTCAGATTATCCACCCCTTAAACATTAATGCAAATAATATTAATCACAACATCCAGCTACGAATGCACTAAGAATAATTAATTGTGCATGAAATTAACCCCAATTACTTAAGCACTGTAACTAGAAAAGAAACCTTTCCAATGATATATGGCTCCCTGGTATCTCACCAAGCTGATCCATCTAGTTAGGCCTAGGAGCAGATGCTCCGTGATCTTCCCCAAGACATTGAAAGTAACGCCTGTCTAAACTAGCATGTGAGTCAGCTCCCCCAGTGGATGCGCCCTTTTCAGGTGCATTCTCAGTGCTCCCCACCCGGAACTACAGCGGCAGCGGGAGGCTGGGAACCCCATCTACTCCACCACCCCCCTCTCACCTCCTCCTCCGACTCCAAAATTAATGTTGTGGCCACTATGACTTTTTTCCTATTGTTAGCCCTCACCGGGCCAACCCACATACGTCTCAGTCGCATTCACCTCCACCCTGTTTTATTTGTCAAAAAAGTATTCGCCAGAAAGAATGTCCAGCCTAAGGTGGAAAAAAAAGAACCACAGCTAAATGGGGGTGCAAAGTTGAAGAGACCTGAGATTGAAAAACTGCCAGTTCTTAACTGCTCACTTCCTCACACGAGGGTTTACAGCTCCTGAAATCATGCCAGGACTTGGAAAAGGAAAGCTTGCAGTTAGAGAACGACGGCTCGTGACAGCAAAGATCAGTCATGTGACAGGCCGCGCGATTTCCGTCGCTGCCTCGCTCAGTGAGATGGGCCCCGAAACAGAGGTTAATCAGCCAGATAGCATCCACCAAGGCTGAGGGCAGCAGCACCCGGCTGCAGCACTTAATCACTTAATTGCTTTCTGATTCACCTTAACTGTCTTTTAAAAAGATATTAAAGAAGAACAGTATTGAACGGACATTTTAGACTATTTAATAAAGATCTAATATACCCTTTGTGAACCAGAGAATAAAAGGATCTGTAGCCGACTCTGTTCAGTGTGTTCTTGGGCAACACGGACTCGCACAGAGGAAGGGGTGACAGTCTCTGCTCCAGGCAGGAGAAGGGCAGGTATAAAGTCACATATTGCAGAAGAGAAAGCACAGGTGTGAATGAAAATAGGATTTTTGTTTGTTTGTTTGTTTTGGTTTTGGGGCTAAAGGATGGGTGACAGGTTGAAAGGAAAGCCTAGAAACGTGCAAACTGGATTTTAGAGGCCCTTGAATACCAAGATAGAAGAGCCTGCACTTCATCTTTGAGGCAGTAGGGGCCACGGAAGGTTTCTGAGCAGAGACAACAGCTTGGGTAGGGAAGAGCATGAACCAGGGGGTCCATCAGCCCTGGGTTATAAATCCAGCTTTGGCCCTCATTGGCTGGTGTGAGCACATGAGGACCTTTTGGAGTCTCCCAAGCTGTGCAATGGTAGCAATAATACCATTTTCAGAGTTAGTGCAACGTCAGAAAAACATACGTGACACGCCCACCCAGGGCTTATCACAGAGAAGGAGCCTGTTGAGCTGGTGGTGGCCGACGCCGCTGCTGTGCTCTGGGCGGGACAGTGGGAGCGGAGAGGCGGGAGGGGGAGAGCAGAGCCGTCCAGGTAAGGGGCAGAGAGGCCGGGCCAGGCAGAGCGCAGGCAGGGAGAGCGGCAGAGAAGCACAGGACAGAAGGCAAGGCACAGGACAAAGGTGCCGTCCAAGGAATCGGAAACTGGGACTCGTCCAAAGCATTTGATGATGACTGGACGTGACCAAGGGGAGAGGAGAAGCCAGAGAGACTCCACCAAGCGGGCTGAGATAAGTCTCACACAAGTCAGAAAGACACAAACTTTGTGAGCATCTGAAATAAATAATAACATAAAACAAATGCCAAATGCTGTGCTTGAACTTCTAGACCACAGGTGGCAAACACAACACCCTCGGGCAGAATCCAGCCCTCCGCCTCCTTTTATCCGGCCCGGCACCTAGTTTCTACCCGGCGGCAGCGCTCCTGGTCCAAGACGACGATGAAAATAACCGAGGCGATATTCCTGTCTGCGACGATCCCACCTGAACCCTTATAACCATAAGCGCTGCCCTGAGAGCAATGTTCAAATCCCGAGGACTCGGGCCGTGACGTCACTCAGCACGTCACCGGGCAGTGTCCGCGTTCCACACACCTCCACGGTGACTCGCCACTCCACATCCCCCCCGTCACGGCGTCCCCACCGCTTCCTCAGGCTCTTCCTGCGGGCCTCACTGTGGTCGGGAACGTGAGGACCCTCCCGGCCCAGAGACTGCCGATGCTCTCCCGGCCCCGCAGGACGCGCCTGCTGGGGTAACAGGTAGAGAAGATATACCTGGCCCTTCAGAACGGCGGGGCAGCACCTAATAACTCGCTGCCCCTGACACTTTCATTGCACACTGTGTTAGAAGTTGCTTCAGGAAGCAGCCTTAATAATTCTGCACCGCTGCACTCAGTGGGGATTAATATTACCGACTTCCACGTACGTACGGGGCCGCGGCCCCTCCACCCAGCACACGTTCGCCCCCCCCCCCGGTCTGGCCTGCTGCGGTTTCGCAGCGTCAGCTCCCTATGATTCACAGAGGAATCAACCCACAGACACTCTCCAGCCACGCATGTGCCTGCCAGGACAACGGGGGAAACTTTACGGCCTATATAAATGGACTTTAATATTGCAGTACACCTTTTGGGACGTATGTCTAATTTGTTAGAACAGGCAGAAAAGCTGACAAGCCACTTTGCGCCTTTTTTGGAGGCCTCGGTTCTGCGCCCGCAGCCCCGGAGAAGCCCAGGATTGCGCTGTCTCCCCGCCCACCGCCCCCTCGCCCTCCCTACAAGAGTGCCCCCCACCAGAGCTCACCCTGCGGCACTTGGAGCGGCTCCTTAGAAGGCCCTGAGGGGGGCGTTCCTGCAGAGCTATCCGCTTCTTGCACTGAAGCTGTTGTCTTTGAACATCTCTAGGAAAACACTGGCTGTGATTTAACATCATTTTGTGATTAACTTCAGGACAAATGTCATGCTGAGTTATTTCCATTTAGTGACATTGTACTTCCCATGCAACCCGGCCGGCTGCGGAACAATGAAATCGATGTACAGTGTTTCGTAGGCAAAGATATTTCATGCTTTTCAAAGGGGAGTGAGGCCGACAGAAAAGTGTTCCCCTGGATCCTTCACAGCACCCTTCACCCAGGAACACCCGGCACGGGGCACGGAATGGACTCGTGGCACGGCACTCTCCCCGGCCGTGTGTGCTTGTCTCTCTCCAAGTTGCTCTTGGTTCAGGGGAACGGGGACTGAGACCTCTGGTTGAGGTTTCCACTGCTTCAAAAAATCTCTGTGTGCCAGGATAACGTTAATGCTGCGCATCCACTCTTTATTGAGTGCTACTGTGCATTTCTATTTTACTCCTTTGTCACTACCCTGCAAGATAAGGGATTATTATTACTGCACTTTCCAGATGAATAAACTGGGCCTTGGAGAGTTTAGTTCACCCACTCAAGGCCAGACAGCTGGTAACTGGGAAAATCAGAACTCTAACCCAGGTCTCTTTTATATCAGAGTCAAGGTCATTGCTCACCAGAATGATGGCATCCACAAGTCGCAGTCCAGAAGCACTCACTGGGCGATTCTAGCTTAATACGCACAGTACAGGTGAAAACAAACAAACAAAAAACCACCATCTTATATACTACTATCAGTCTGACTCCATACACACTTATGAGCATATTATGATCTGAACCATTTCACAAAAAAGTGCATCAATTCTGTGATATTTATTGACTCTTTACTCTATAAAAGGCACACACCTATTTAATCATGAAATGGGGCAGTTAAGTGTCAAGAAGAATAGAGTGTCCATTTTTCACGGCACCTACAATTTATCCAGGTAAGACAAGCCCTAAATACATGCAGTGTATACATTTAGGTGACATCAGAAAAGGCATTGCAAATCTTGATGAGATTCATTGCCAGCTTAACGATACGGAGCACAAGTGCTAGGGTGAGTCGGGTGAGGGAGACCTCTTTCCAAGCAGGAGAAGTCAGAGCAGACTCCGGGTGGTAACTGACAGAGGAGCAGCACGTGGCGAGGCTGGCGATGGCTGGAAGGTGGAAGGGTGCCCTGGAGAACTGGGAAGGAATGCCTGGAGTGGGCGAGAGGCCTCCACAGCCCTGTGTCAGCAGCTGACTGAAATGCAGCAGGAGCCCAGACAGTTAAAGCGCAGCGACATACTGTTATAGACTGAATCGTGCCCCCCTAAAATTCACATGCTGAGGCCCTAACCCCCAGTGTGCCTGCATTGGAAGACAGGGCCTTGAAAGAGGTAATTTGGGTTACATCAGGTCAGAAGGGAGAGCCCCTCATCCCATGTCTTCATAAGAAGAGGAAGAGACACAGGAAGTGCTCGAGCACAGAGGAAAGGCCCTGTCAGGACACGGCAAGAGGGCAGCCAGCCACCTGCAAGCCGAGGACGGGGGCCTCTGGAGAAGCCAAACCTGCCCACACCCTGATCGTGGACTCCCAGCCTCCAGAAGTGTGAGGACACATTTCTGTGGCGTTTTGTCATGGAGACTTAGTAGGCTAATGCACACCATCAGCTATTTCGCATGCAACTTCTCTGCCCTGGCTGGACCTACTCTCTGTGCTGCCCTTGACCCTAACTGTCTTAGAGGCATTGGATCCTGGAGGAGCAGGTTTCCAAACCAGTGGGCCCCTCCATTTGGTCATCGTGAAGACCTTTGCCGGAATGCCTGGACCTTGGAAAAAGGCTGAAGGTAACCTGAGGCCGTAGATTTCAAATTCTGTCTGGTGAAGGACCAATTTTCAGACATATGATCCTACTGTGCATATTGAGTAGGCAGTGGCAGCAGCTGCAAGCAACACACAGGCGCAAATTTAACGACACCCTGTTCAACAGTATCCCCTCATCGGGTGCACGGACATGGCAGCCAAGCAGCGTGGCAAATGCTTGTAAGTGTCCAGCACCCAGTTCTGGGGGGTGAGAGGAGTCCCAATTGGAAGCCTTTGCCCATATGTGTTATAAAAGTACCTCCCACCATGGGTGACTCTGAGCTACTCACATGAAGTCTGTGAGCCACAGAGGTGGGAAGAAACACCTGCAGTGGGCTCTCTCCCGCTGGTACCACCCACCTCCAGGACATCACAGGGTCAATGTCCAATTACTACACAGTTTCTAAACACGTCCTGCTGTTTATCTATTTATTTATTCTCACCCAAAGACATGTTTATTGATTTGAAAGAAAGAGAGAGAGAGAGAGAGAGAAACATCAGTGTGAGAAACATCAACTGGCTTTTCCCACACATGCCCCGACCAGGGATCAAACCCACAACCTAGGCAGGTGCCCTGACCAGGAATGGAATGCACAGCCTTTCGGTGCATGGGATGATGATGCTCCAGTGAACTGAGCCGCCCAGCCAGGGCTCACTTACTGTTCTTTTGTACTCACCTCCTTGCAGAAGGCAGATCCTACTTCGTATAACACTGATCTAAATTCCTGGAGCATAAGAGGCCCCAAAGAGGGTTCCCTAAATCCCTTAGCTCATTATTTTATTAGGATAAAATCTGGACCCACTGAATTCTCAGAAAACATTTTCAGAAAGGGCCTGTTTACCCCAAATCAGCTATGACAAAATGGCAGGAGCTCAGTTCCAATCTTCTTTCCCTCTCTTTTCCTTCCCCCCATCTACAAATATTATCTCGAAGACCTTCTCCCTGGCTCCTGTTTTGCTTTTCCCCTCCTCTTGTCCTCCCTATCCTAAAGGATTGTTCTTCCATTCCTCTGCCTCGCTCAGACATCAGAGTCAAGCACACCCTTTCCAATGGCCCACTCTTTCTCCTATCATGTGGCTTTAGTGTGGAAATGGGACCCTAGTCTTTGTTAAAAGGAACAATGAGGGGACAAACCCACTTAGGCACCTCAAGGGTAAGACCCAAAGCATCCAGCAGATTTGGGGGGCCTGCAGGATGAAAGGCAGATAATGGAGAGTCACATTAGCCCTCTTTATCCTTGCTTTCCCAGAACAAATTCATGTTTTTCTTTTTTTTTTTCCTTTCAGACACAGAGCCAGTCGTTAGTGGAAGAGCCAAAGCCTGTGGCGTACAGAAAAGGCATAAACAGCAAGTGGGGTGGGAGTGGCCAGCACTGAAGCCCAGACAAGAAGTAATTAGGGCTGACCTTGGGAGGTGGCTGTAAGAATAGAAACAAAAACACAGATACAAGCCATGAACGCCATATTTTGAAGTAAAAGCAACAAGACGGACCGCTGATTAAGAGATGGGACAGCCAGAGCAAGGAAGGAAGGTGGCACACGGCTCTGACCAACGGCTGCCCGGACGAGTCACCCTGGAGCTCAGCTCCTGCGGAGTTTCGCGAACGAGGAGAAGCCTTCGATGGCTCCAAGCCCACTGTGCATTGGCGACGGTCTGAATTCCTCTGTAAGGACTGCCATGAATTGACACCCAATGATCAGAGAGCTTCGACTCATCAGTTCATTCAAGAAACATTCAGTGAATAGCTACTGTATATTATGTTGGATCAGGCCATCAAAAATGGGAAAAGGGCACGGTTCTCGACTTTGAGAAGTTCAGAGCCCAAAGCGGGCAACCTTCAAATTAATCGATACACGTGCTCAAGCTCAGTCGACACCGTTCTCCTCACCTGAAAGCCCTTCTGTTTATCGAGTGTCCACCATGAGCCAGACACTGCTGTTGGCCCTCGAGACCCAGCCGAGTTGCTTCCATCCGTTCCCCATCAGACCTGCAGATCCATTGGGCTGGGACTGTCTGTGTAGACAGCTGAGGCCGAAGGGAACCTCACAGGAGAGAGAGGCTGACCAAGAGGAGACCCAGCATCGCTCCGGCAGCAGCCTAGAGCTCAGGACTGGGAAAAGGGAGACGAGCCAGGGGCGGCCGGAGGAGTAACCAGAGAGGGAAGAGCAGAACAAGTGAGTCACAGAAGCCAGGAGCGGAGACTTTCCAGAATGACGGAGAATCTGGTGTGTGCTCAGTGGCGCTGAAAGGCTAAGGGAAAGAAAAATGAGAAAGGCCCCGTTTCGACCACTCACGTCAGGTGATGGCTGGGGAAGATTAACGAACAGGCTGAGGGGAGGAAGTGTGTGGAGAAGGGGGGGATTAAGGATGCATAGCAGGAACTGGGCACGAGTGGAAAGGTGAGCCTTGGAGAGGAGAGACACTCCCCCCACTCCCCGCCCCAAGACTAGAAAAAAGGAGAGGACAGACAAAGAAGCAGAGATGCAGGGTAGAGTAAACCCAGATAGTCGGTCCCATGTTTGAGTCCCAACTCTGCCACTCACTCCCTGTGTCATATTCGACCAGCTGCTCAAGCTCTCTGACCTTCGTTTCTTCATTCATAAGATGGTCATAATAACGCCATTCCCGTATGGCGGTTATAAGCACATGTTGAGAAGACATATGTGCCACCAGTCCCCTTGCCTCGCAAGGGTAATGTACAAGGGCAATGTGGGGTCTCATAAATAAAACTCCACTGGCCCTTGCCCCTCTCAGCTCATACAAGGCAATGGCCCTCCACAAAGTACCCTTGAAAAAGTGCTCACAAGCGAGCCCACCTCCCTGACCTCCAGGTGGTCCGCCGAGTTACAGAGTTCTGCTGAAGCGGCCTTTTCAGCTTTAACTTAAAACCTGTCCCGGACCCGCCTCCATCCGTCTCGGCCAGGGCCGAGTCAGCGGACAGAAACCCGAGAGACAAGCACTGCGCTGCCCCCCCCACTCATTAGACCTCCTCTGTCTCCGCCAGCTCTGAGTCGGGCTCTGGGGTCTCCCTGTGCCCAGGGGGAAGGCATTTGTGGTACGCCCACCCCGCTGATTTGCTAGAGGCCTCCTGGTGAACCTAGACTACAGTAGACCCTGGCGCACAGCAGGGTCTCAAGAAAAGTTGGTTCCCTTTCTCCCTTCGTCCAGCACCACGGTTTTACTTATACTTCTGATGTGGGATGTGCCTTCTCTCATCCTCATGCACAGAGATTTGATTACACTGAATAGTGGTGAGGTGGTCAGTGCTCAGCAACCAGCTGTGTGGGAGGAAAGGCCTGATTCTTTGGTGTTTGCCAATTTCCGATAAACACGCCCGTCGTGTCTGATTTCAGTTTACCGGCATGACATCAACTATTTCACAAAATTCCCAAACATCTAGCAATCACTCGGCATACCGCTCGGCAGGTTACCTGGAAGCCTTGGCTGGTAGAGAGCTGAAGCGGCTCTGATGTGTGTGCCCATGCAGTAAAACCCCGAGTAAAAACCCTGTGCTGCTGCTGGTGTGGCAAAGACAACGTCCCACCCCGTCTACACGGCCATGGGGATGAATCTCGAAGGCATCAGGTCTCACTTAGGGATCTTCACTCTTTTCACATGGTCTGGGACAGGACTGTATTTCAATGGCACTTTGGCATTTTGAGGGAAACAGACACACCCTGACTGGTGAAGTCTCAGGGATGATCAGTGAACAAAAACACTGTCACCAAGTAAGTAAACAGTGACAAGTTTATAAGATGCTGTTGGCAGTAGCTGGATTTCTCAGCACTGAACACTCGAGCTGGGCATGGTGGGAGCGGCTGGTTAGCCATTTGTCAGGCGAAGTCAAAACAGCCCTCCAGCTACAGCACAGACGGCAGACTGCAGCTTGTCAGCATTTTATTTATGACTCTTAATTAGCAAGCAAAAAAGGAGGGAAGAAGTTCCCAGCTTGGGATATACATACTTAAACATATATATTTTGCCCGGAAATGATCTTTGTCAAAGTCATTCAAATCCCCACAACGCGGAGGAGTAGGTACGATGATGTATATTATATGGGCAGAAGAGCCCATCCTGGAAGGTGTGCGCAGCTATCCTAACTTTGCCAGGGAAGGTTCAGAGAAACCCAGCGGCTTTTCGAGGTGACACAGTCGGACGGAGCACAGCAGCTCGGGGACTGACGGTCCTCAGAGGCTCAGGCAGGCAAAGGCCCCTTCAGCCACCCCACCAGGGGCGGCTCTCGTGGGACCTGTCGCACGCAGTGAGCCTCCCTTGACTTGCCGACTGCCCGACTCGTCGCCCGTGAGAATGGACTTCTCACTCTCATGGTCAGAATCGATCTTCGGAAGCAGGGGAGTCTCTGCGGGAGCAACACCAACGCCCTGCGCGCTGTCGAAGGCCCTGGGGTCTCCGGACCGACAGAGCGCCATCAGGCAGGGGGCAGGGGACACCGAGGGACCTCCCCCCGCAGTCCAGGAGCCCCCCGTGACTCTGCTCCCCGGGGAAGGAGCTGCCGGGCCTCGAAGTGACGGAGAGGCACCCGGAGCTTCAGAAGCACCAACAGGCCTGGCAAAGACCAGCATGCGGGCTTGCTCGCGGCGACCACCTGTTTACAGGTGGCGGTGAGAAGGGGTTGCGCTGATTACTTCTAATCACTGGTTCCACCAAAAAAGAAAAAAACAACACCTGATATTTTCTCATTACAGAGGAAAACATTTTATGATGTGAATCGTCTTTACGACAGGCTATCTTGTTTTGTAATTCCCGTGAAACACAGAGGAGCAAGTGTGTCTGTTTGTTCGGTGGGGTCCCCCCCCCCCCCCCCCACTGAGAACGGATGAACTGGAGGGAAGCGGCCGCCCAGCTCTCCGGGGGTGCGGCGGGCCTCTGGGAGGACGGAGGACGGGGAGGCAAGGGCAGGGACTGTGCTTCTCCAGGCCCTCCCCTGCAGTTAGACGTGGACTTGCTTGGGCCCACGAAATACAGACGGGCGCACTGTGTGCCCCTCCTGCGCGGAGGCGTCACCTGAGCATCAGCCCCAGGTGTCCACGCTCCTCCCCTGCTGCGGAGGCCCCACCTGCACCGGCTGAGGCGCAGGCTGCCTGCCGAGTGGGTGCCAGAGTGGCCCAGTCAGGCAGACTCACCACTGAGTCTGGGAAGTTGTTGCTGCCACAGCCTAACGTGGTCACCTGTCCCACTAGGAGGGGAAGAGGGGGAGGGCGCTAACTGAGGAAAAGCAGAGAGAAAGGAGTCAAAGGCTGAGGACTGCGGGAAATTTGAATCCCACTGGAAACCGGGGACTCGGAGCGCCAGAAAACTCAGCTTCTAGGGGACTGTGTTCTTCCTGAAGTGAGCAAGAGAAGGTGGAAGTTGGAAAGTTGGTCAGAATGCATCTGTACCTTCAGGTTTCCGAACAGATGACTAGAAAGGATCTCGACTCCTTAGAACTTAATAGGAAATCGGAGCTGCACATGGCATTGAGGATGAGTCAAGTCCACTCCAGCCTCCACCGAGTGCCTGCTACTTACAGAAAACCGTGTTCAACATCGCTGGAGGTGCCCCTTCTTTCCTCAAGGAACTTAGTCTAACTCATGAATACAAGTTTAACATCAGGAAATGTCAAATAATACATTTTTTAAAAAAATTCCAGATATCAGTGATAAATGTGATGCCACAAAGCATGCAATTAGTGACCAGATTCACCATATGACAGAGATCAGAAATCCACCAGCCCTGGCTGGTGTGGCTCAGTACACTGAGTGGGGGCCTGTGAACCGAAGGGTCGCTAGTTCGATTCCCAGTCTGGGCACATGTCTGGGTTGTGGGCCAGGTCCTCAGTAGAGGGTGTGTGAGAGGCAACCACACATTGATGGTTCTCTCTCTCTTTCTCCCTCCCTTCCCCTCTCTCTAAAAATAAATAAATACAATTTTTTAAAAAGTAGCAAAAAGAAATCCACCAACTAGAATCCCTACAGATGTGCGGAAGGGGCTCCATCGCCACGGGAAACGTAGCTGCGTTTTGCCGCCAGGGCCCACGGCTGAGACCGGCCATGAGGGGAAGGGGTGGAGGGAGGCGCGGGCTCTCAAGGCAAACGACGGAAGAAGGAGCTCCTCAGGTGTCTTGGCTGCTCAGCTGGAAGTGACCAAAAGCAAATAAGCTGCCTCATGGCGCCTGCCTTGTTTTGCCACATGCCTTCAGTGTAACGGTGCAAGGACCAGGGGAAGGCCAAGGCCAGGAAATTGCAGCAGCTCTCTGGCCATCACAGCCCATGGGCCCCCTCCCCCCTGCTCCAGATGCCTTGGCTCTGACCGCCAGGGATGCTGCCAACTCACTGGGCAACCGGTAAGTCGCTCATCATTGCATATGTTATGGCTCCTAGAGGTAGCACTTGAGAACTGTCTTTGGATTCAAATATGTCAGATCTTATTAAGGAAAACTTGATTATAACAAGGAGACTGGCATCTAAGCCAACCTCTCCCCCCACCCCCAAGCCTGGCCCAAACAAACCTGGGATGCACAGAATTGCATGACATCATGGTTCAAATGAAGGTTCTGCTCCCCTCTCTCCAAGTCTCTAGAATCATGGCCGGTTTAGTGTAAATTACCACCTTCAAGTGCATTCTCCGGCTGACTGACTGAATTCCCGTGAAGGCGGAAAGCGGAGGAGTTCACCTCTTACTGGAGCCCAAGTGACCCCCAAGGCAGCAGCGCCCTGACACCAGGACACAGCGTGGTCGGGCTTCCCTCTGGGTGGGGGAGGGAAAATGCCCGTCAGTGTCTTCTACACCCGCTGCCCTCCCGAATGAAACAGCGGTGCCTGCTGTCCAGGCCGGGGAGCTGCTGGGCAGGGCTTTGATACAGGTGCCCCAGGACTGCCCGTCACAGTCTGGCTCATCGCTGGGAGGTGGTCCGGCCTCCAAAGCTCTGTCTAGACACGGACTATGTGATTATGTGATTAACTAAGCCGATGAGTGTCTCCCGCTCTCTCTCTCTCTCTCTCTCTCTCCCCGCTTCTCTTTCTGGAAATTGAGTGGGAAATGCAGAGAGGCTGGTCACCGAGTTGTCAGCGGGAGTAGAAGCTGAGAAGATGTGAACAGGAGGCACAGGCCGGGTAGGAAAGCCACAGGACAGAGGATAGGAGCCTGTCAAAGTCAGAGCTAAGCAGAAGAAATGAGCTGATGCGAAGGCGCACGGAGCTGAGAGCTGTGCCACGTTGGTGGCCGCAGTAGTGGTGGACACCGAGCCCAAGTCCCTGTGAGCCGGGTGGTAGCAGGAACTTCCACGCTGGGCTGCCCCAGACCCCCAGGTTCCAGCTTCCTGGTCGTCTCCTAAAGACCAGTTTCCCACAGGAGTCCTGTCTCTGCAGCCTGCCAGTCAGCAAAGTTGCCTCGCTGTTCCACGCGTGCCCTCGAACTGCCTGACCCACGTGCAGAGGGCTCGGTCTCCACGGTCCTGGGCCTTGGCCAGCCCAGACCAGCCCTGATGCTCCCTCAGCCACCACACCAGGTGCTTCTCCTCCCAGGCATTTGACACTTCGCATGTCAGGCGATGTCCTTACCTCTCTGTGCAGGTTTTGATGCTGCTGTCTCAACAGCTATTTGTTCTGTGGGGTATTTTTAGCATGCGACAGGGGAGGGGGCTGGGAGAAGGAGTGGGGAAGAAGAGAACTGTTCTAGGTGGGGCCGGCGTCACATTCTTGGTGTATTAAGTGCCTCACACACATACATACTTCAAAAAATGATTGCTGAATGATTGAAGGTGGTCATCATCCACCTCCCAGTGTTTATAAAGACAAGTACAGGTGATTGAAAGGAAGTCTCAGGGGATCCAAGCAATTGAAACCCTTCCTCCCTCAGAAAGCAAACCAGGCAACATGTAAGTGCACCCATGCAGTCTTTACAGAAAGACACCACGTAGTGCAGATTTCAGCGGAGAGGGAGGGGGAGGGGGAGATGGGGAGAGAGAGAGAGAGAGAGGGAGGTTTTCAAATCCATTTAAAAAGCAAAAGATTTATAGGCTCTGAAGAGAAACCGGAGTATTAAAACAATCCGTGCAGCTGTTTCCTGAACTCTCCTGGAGAACTGAGATGCAGAACGCTGCACTTCCACTCCACCGCTCCCCGCCCCCGCCCTGCAAACTGGTCTTCAGGTGACGCAATGATGAGACCTCTGCGGTGAGCTTGGTCTGGAGGGACGCAGCCCGCCAACAGAGCATGGGGTGCTGCCACCTCTTGGACGCTCACAGCCAAAGCAAGTCCCTGTCCCAGAAAGGACGTGTTTCGGTGATATTATGAAATGTTAACGGGCAATCTGTTCTGAAATAATTGCTCAGTGTGTTGGCCTCCTTTTCCATTTTAGAATTTCAAAGGCATTACAGGCCGAAAGCGGTGCCAGCCTGTTAGTGGTACCTACACTGATTAAATCTAGCCCATCACAACCACAGCTACACAAAAGCCCTTTTTCTCAATTAATAAAATGCAATTAATGGTATCATTGAAAAAACTCCTGCCACTTTAATTTAGAGCTATTTAGGGCTTCAATTTAGAGCTGTGTGCAAATTTTAGGATATGCATTTATTTTTTGGCTGACATGATTAAGAGCACCTAATTTCTGGAATACGCCCAAACTTCTGTAGGGAAAAAAGAATGCTGACCAGAAATACACACGATCACAATGACAGCTTCCTTCCCCTTCCTGCCCCTACGCACACGCGCGCGTACACACACAGGCTCACACACGTGCAACCCAGTTCGGTTCCAGTGACCCGGTGGCCACGCTCTCTCCCTGGCCTGTGGAAAACCTGATCCATTCATGCTGAAAATATCTAGGGTGCTCTGAAGTAGGATACAAATTCTAAGGCCTTTACTGCATGATGGTCCTTTTGAAATATTTATATTGATTGGCCCAGTTCCTGAGAGGAAATAGGTTGTTTCTCTTACTCTCCCAGGTATAGGTCATTTGAGCAGTTGCGTTGTCATTTTCTTAATCTCTGTGTTTCCCTGAGGATAATGAGAGGATGATTTAAACAGCAACATTAGCTGCTTTAGGCTAAATTTTCAAAGCTACACCAGGGGAGTTAAAAGCACAAATCCTGTTATTGTTACAGGATTAATGCACAGAAGTCCCAGAATACCACTTTGGAAATGTAGCCCAGGAATATTATTTTAATGTACTGTATGTTATTTTTAGACCCAGCTATAGCCCAATTATCAGCTGGCGAATCAAAAATGAGACAAGACAGATAGCTGTCTTTAATCCAAAATCCTAATGAGGTTTTTGGTGTTTGTGCTTTCTCAGCACTTAGAAATCTGGATCTTTGGAAGAAAAAAGTAAAAGACAGAGACCACAGCAGCTACCTCCTACCTGCTCAGTTGCTATAGAGGCTGCTACTTAGAATACTGGTTCTATAGAATATTTTTGCATAGTTTTTGGTTTGTTTTTCTCTTTCCCTAGGAGAGGCAGGTTGATGTAGACACCAGCCCGCAGTGTCTGCATCATTATGGACGAAATGAGACATTCACACAGACTACCGAGTCTGGTGGAAGAAAAGGGACAGCGTGGCTTTTCTCTCAAGGGGAGCAAAAGCTGTGGCCTCTGCCATGACAGGCCTTAATTGGGTTTCTCCACCCATTACATGATGGTTCTCATTTACCATGCACAGGTTCGCTTTAGGTGGTTACCTTTTACAGAAAACAAAGGGGCCAGTGCTGCTAATCACATCACAGAAGAGGGATATTTGCAAATGAAAAGGCAAAAGTGGTTGAATCAGTTACATTCATCCTTGGAAGGTTTAGCATGGATTTCAGGAAGTTACTTTGCAGTAAGTGTCTTCAATTCAGGGTGAGGGAGTTTTAGCAAAAAGCAAGACTCATAGCAGCCTAGGTACATTGCAGGCCTGATTCCCCACAGGAGAACCTATCCATGGGTGTGGGTCCTGTGCATCTCTCAGTGGGAGCTGGGCCCACGCCATGCAGAACGGCCTCCTACAGCAGGTGGTACAAAAAAGAGGTGTTGAATCATGCGGACCTCTTGAGCACACCACAGAAAGCTGCAAATCAACCATCTTGTACTAATGATTCCAAGGCAGCAAGTTGGGGCTCCTGCCATCAGTCATTTCTATTCCTGCTTTTGCACATCTTAGATTGTTGTTCAAAAGCAACTATCTGTCAGAGGTCTTCCAGTGGAGTAACTTTGCTTCCTCGTTGCCCTGTGGGTACCAGCCAACATTTATTGATTCTCTAGATTCCCGCTGTTGGGTTATATTAAACTGTGCTTGTCTTTCTTTTTGGCCTCTGAGTAATTGCGTAGGTCGGAGATGAGCAAATCACTGTCTCTAGGCTACAGCTGGTGTGATAGATGATGGCCCGCAAAAGAGCACCTTACCTTCTTATCACTCAAAAATTACTCTGTACCAGTAGTTCCTCTCACTTACTCTCAAATCCCAAAGTATGTTGTGTTATCGCAAAAGGCATTGTACAGTATCTTTCCGGGAAGGGCAAGCTTGCTGGCACAGATCTGTTTCCATGTGGGACGCGGTGGTGGGGCAGGCCGCACCTCAGACAACCGTGGGATTTCACTGGGTCAGTAAGGGAACTTCCCTCAGGACTCGCCCTCGCTTGGCCATCACACACTCACAGACCCCAGAGCCAGCTCAGCGAACTGAACGGAACCTCTTCCACGTCACCTGTGACCTCCAGCTCTGACCTTGCTTTTCGGAGCAGCTGTGAGGAGGACTAAACAAGCAACATTCTGAGACACACTTAGCACAGATCTTGGCACATTGTAGGCTCCCCTGACACCGATGTTTTCTAAATCCATCTTAAAAATATATATATATTTATTTATTTTTAGACAGAGGGGAAGGGAGGAAGAAAGAGAGGGAGAGAAACATCAACGTGTGGTTGTCTCTCATGCACCCCTCACCAGGGACCTGGCCCACAACCCAGGCATGTGCCCTGACTGGGGGTCAAACTGGCAACCCTTTGGTTCTCAGGCCGGCATTCAATCCACTGAGCCACATAGCCAGGGCATAAATCCACCTTTTATATGTGCATTTTCAATTCAGAAAATTATTTTTGCACATTATCTCATCAGCAATACAGGGCTGTGGTGGCTGCTCAATGTGAGTTTAATGTGCAGCTAACTCAAGTTACATGACAGCTTTTCCCACGTAGTTTGTACATAGAGGTTGGGCTATAAATAGGACTGGGATGAAAGTCTCCATTTCAGTTTCTGGGGCATTGTTCATAACATAGCCACTATTCGTTTGTTTTTCTTCATCTCTGAAGTGGAAGTAATTGGATCTTAGACACTAAAACACCAGAAGAGTACTCCCAGTTGTATATTTGGAAAATTTAAAAATAGATTAATAATTCTTATGAATATTTACTCTTGATAAAACACAGCAAATTAGACACTATTTATATATATTCACACACTTTATGAATATTTCCTCCTTTCAATGAATACTTGTTTAAGCGCACAGGTATTTTATCAAGAATATAAACTCATCAACACCTATCACAGTAGCACACCTAATGATCGTGTAATCCCATGTATTTGAGGGTACATGCATAAGTGAGCGGGTGCTGTGGATCACAGAAGATGGAAGATGAGTTTCCCGTCAGCAGGTGTGAGCAGAAGAGTCCAGGAAGCTGCTGCCTCATGGAGGGCTAGTGTCGCATGGGAGAGTACATGGATAAAGTGAGACAATGCACGCGAAGCACTGTGGTGGGCAGCCTTCCCAGACAGCTCCTCGTGGCCCTCGCCAACGGGTTTTTATGTCCTGTGAAATCCCCTGCCCGAGTGTGAACTGGTAACAGACGTCTGACTGATAGACTATGGCAGACGTGATGGGATGTCACTTTGGTGATGAAGCACAAGACTGTGACTTCCACCTTGCAGTGTTCTCTCCTGCCGTCTCGCTTGTGCAATGCTCACGTGTCGAGGGCCTGAGGCACACCTCCAGCCGACACCTTGAGAAGAACTGGGGCCTCGGTGCAATGGCCCCTGGAGGACTGAGTCCTGCCCAAACCACGCAAGTGAAAGCAAATTCTCCCCCAGAAGCCTTGAGCTCACCGCAGCCCTGGGCAACACCTTGACTGTAGCCTTGCCAGAGATCTTGAAGCTGAGGACCCACTCAAACCAGGTCTCCAGACCCGCAGAGACTGGGAGATAATAACTGCTGTTGCAAAGCAATTTTGGTATGGGGGTAATCTGTTATGCTGCGGCAACAAGTGGCTAACACAAGAAGCTAGAGTACCATGGCCACTTTAAAGTATGCAATGCAGGCACAGAAGCCATTTTATTTTATAGTGGGATTGTAAATTAGAGTGGGCTTATCTTCCAGACTAGAGTTTTTAAAGCTAGCAAAGAGAATTATAGAGTTGCCCTCACTACAGGAGAAGAGCGAATCAATTAGTCCAGGGAAGGGAATGGCCGGGATCCATTCCGCTGGTCAACTCCTCAGCACACAGCAGGGACTACTCCTTAAGATGACCAAACAGCAGCGATGGAGAAATGTCCCCAGTTTCACCACCGGTGGGCAAAGACATGGTTCAATCCATCACTTCTGGGCAGAGGTTGAAATGCCAGTGGTCTCCTGGAACCACTTCTGTAAAACACGGGGAAACATGGTGTTCGGCACAAACCCTGGCCCTGCAGAAATTAAATGATTCCCTCAGCAGGCCTATTTTGAACTGTTCTCGTCGCCTGCTGTAGACAGTTGGCTCTTAATCCGTTTTGCAGAAGCACTTTCTGTTCCTTGGATAAAAGGAAGTACATAAATTCAAGTGCCATATTACCATACATGCATGGCTCTGTTTGGGCACAAGCACGTTGTTCTTGTCATAAATTCTGACTCAGAGCGGGAGCTGGGGATTTACCATCTCACTCTTTATAGTTACAAGATTGACTAAACTGATTACAAGAAGAAATATGTAAGCTTCGAAACTGTTCACACCAGCGCTGTGGTTCAGTCAGTAGCTTATAAAAGAGGCAAATAGCAGCAAGCCAAAAGAAGGAAATTTCAGGGAAGACATGGCTCTCGAAAACACAAGGGTGGTCGTGTAAGAACTCGGGAGGGTCTGTTCCTCTCTGGGGCCTGGGATACTGTCTCCACGGCCTACCGTTGGGCTGTGGTCCTCGGAATCATGGGTCTACCGCCTGCAGCCCACTCTCCATCACACCAGAGTTCCTGGAACCCCGCTCCGAAGGGTGTGCCTTCTCTGAGGGGCAGTCGCTCTGGGTAATGGAGTTTTCTCAAATCCTTACATTTTTGTCCACAGATGTCGTGGATGTGCACAAGTGCGTGTGGTTTGATTTGGTGGGGTTGTTTTAGCCGGTCAGGAGGGATCTCAGACCCCTTTCTGGGCTCTGTTTTGCCCTCACCCAGGACACACAGCAGGACAGTACGGGCCTCGGATGGGAGGCTGTGGACGCAAACCACAGTGTACGAACCCCGGCCTCACTGTTTATGGACATGCGGCCTTGAACAAATTATTTAAGTTCTCTAAGCCTCAGTGTCCTCGTACAAAAAACAGAAATGCTATCACCTCCCTCCTAAAGCTCAGGTGTAGATTCCATGTGATAATCCATACAGAGCATTTAGCATGGGGCTTGACACATAGTAAGCACAATGTAGATGTTAATGTCTATAGTATTATTGGTTTTTATGTTGTTCATCCTTTTTTTTCATGTCAAAATGTTAGCTCCTTGAGGATAAAGAATGGTAAGATTTTACATGGATTTTTAGGTAGTTTGATATTTTGGAGCAATTTTTCAGTGAGTTCACCTAGGCTGAAAAAATCTCTGCCTAGCAGTTCTGAGAATGTCCTCTTTTCTGTTTAATCTGTACTCCCTTCCTTGGTGAGCTCATCCCCTTGTGACTTTAAATGCCATCTGCTTGCTGACAGCTCTCAAATTTATATTTCCAGCCCAAATCACTTCTTGAACCCAGGTTCTGGTATGTAGCTGCCTGTGGTATGTAACGTGACATCTTCATTTGGATGGCCGGAGAGTATTTCAGACTCAACCCAGACAAAGGAGAGCTCTTGCTCTTCTTCCCAAAACATGCCCCACCCTAGTCTGGGTATCAGTTGCCGGTAATTCTATTCATTCAGGTGCTCAAGTCAAACACCTTGGAGTCATTCTTGTATTCTGTTTCCCTTCATTTCATAACCTATGTCAAATTCATTAGAAAGTCTCGTTAGTTCTACTTTCAAAATATATCTCGACTTTGGCAGTTTCCCTCCACTGCCACTGTTACCTCCTGGGTCGAAGTCCTCATCATCTCTTGCCTCCAATAGCCTTCTTTTAGAAATAAAGCTATTTTGAAATTTTTAACTACATATTCTGAACCTTTTGAGACTAAGTCCTATCATCCTGAAGGACTCTCTCATGTGCGTTTTCCCAAAACAAGGACATTCTCCTACACATGCACATATAACTCTTCGAATTAGGAAATCAACACTGATGTAATAACAGTCTCATTCAAATTTCGCTAATTGTCCCAAGGACATCTCTTTCTCCTCTGTGGTCCAGGCTATGCTCAAGAACACACATAGCAGTTAGCACTTGACTCTTTAGAGACCTTCAGTCCAGAACGATTTGTAAGTCTTTCCCATCTTACAGGTACTAGGCACTCTGTATAGGACATGTTACATTCTGCAGGGTAACCTCTGTCTTAGTCCATTCTGGCTGCTGTCACAAAATACCACAGACTGGGTAGCTTAAAATCCACAAACATTTATTTCTCATAGTTCTGGAGGTTGGGAAGTCCAAGATCAAGGTGCCAGCCTGGTTCTGTTCTGGCAATGGCTCTCTTCCTGGTTCATAGCCATAGCCTTCTCACTTGTCCTTACATGGTGGAAGGGGCCAGGGATTTCCCCAGAGCCTCCTTCATAAGGCAGCAATCCCATTCCTGAGGGCTCCACCTTCCTGATTTAAACACCTTCCAAAGGTCCCACCTTCTAACACCATTACACTGGGTGTTAGGACTTCAGAGTATGAGTTTGGGGATCACACGAACATTCAGGTCATAGCAATCTCCAGCATGAGGTGTCTGATGTTTCCTCATGATCAGACACAGGCAATTCATTATTGGCAAGAATTCCACAGAAACAATGCCTTGCTCTTCTAGTGCATCACATCAGAACACACACATAGCCAATCCTTCCCACAATGATACTGTTAACCTTAGTCACCCGGTCCCATTGACGTCTGTCAGAATTCTCCACTTACATTCACTGTTTCATCCTCTGCAGTTGATTAATATTTTGTGGGGACTTATTCCTAAATGTCAAAAAACCCTGCCCCTCATGAAATCTTCACCCATCAACCTTAGCTGATTGGCAACTTCAACCAAAATGAACCACACCTGTGAAGGTTGCCAAACGACAATTCTCTATTTCCATTATTCCTTATGTGTGTATTAGCTAGCATTTTAAACTAAGAACAAGCTTTCTATTTTCATTTATTTACATCAGCATGGATTCCTATTGTATTTAATGGGTTTGTAGTCCATTATTATCTGTTGGGAACCACCCTTCCTGGTTTCAGAAGCTGTAACCCCCCATGGCTAAGGCTGAGTAAAGAGGCCTTGGGGCCATAAGCCACTAAGGAGACAAAGCTTATCATCCTGGCAGGGGCGCCACCTCTGCCCCCTTTTACTTCACCCTGCTTGGCCCCAGGTGGATGACTGGTTAGCCAATGATGGGTAAGATTTCTCAAGGGAGGGGTGACCTAAGACAGGCATGGTCATGAAGGGGTCCTCAGGGAAGGACTTGGGGGGCTAAAGAAAAAGGGGGTGATGGACCCTCGCCCCTCAGCTTTGACATAGCCTGAGTCCTCATTCTGTTTGCCAGAGGTCTCCTAATCTCTTGGCTGCCTTACTTCCCCTTCCTGACTTAAGCTTGAAGCAATGATGGAGGGCGGTGTAACCCCTGTGCTGGAAAGGACAGGTTCCCTGGGGCAATCAGGCCTAAGAATACATAAAATCCTGTGAAACCTGCTTTGCTAAGAATGTCCTCAATTTTCTGATAAGGATCCAAGCATAAAATGAGTTGTTTCCCAAAGTTTTATAGCCCTTTAGCTCACTCACCCTGACTCGGAATAAGCCCTCAGAGTTCTCTGCATGTTATCTATTGTTTGATCCTTACTGCCTGACAGTGACTGATGAACTTTACCTGTATTCCTGTGCAAACTGAACCCAATAAAAACCCACTGAGGAAAAGGCTCCCAGCCCTTCTCCTTTGAGAGATCGACCACCTTTCCTCCCCAAGCAGATCATGTTGTGGGAGACTTATTCTCACCCGTGGCAGATGGGGGGGGGGTGCTTTGTGGGCGGAACCCCCCACAATTATAATTTTTTTATGCTAAGAGTGTCCCTGATTTGGCTAGTGAGAGGCCCTGTGTTCTTATGAAATATCCCCATCATTCACTAAGCATCTCCTTATTTTCCAGCACAAGAAAATGTCCCAGGTCCATCTTATACCTTCCATGCCCCGACCCTGGAATCAGCCACTGGCTATTCAAGGGCCCTTGGCTTCTTTTAATGCAGGATGGTATGTAGAGACCAACATCTGGGTGCTCACAGCACTCATTGCTACTGGGGACAGAGATGGGGGATGTGTGTGCGCACACAGGCACAGCACCGGGGGCACCTGCCGCGGCACGACCACTGTTCATCCGTGTTTCCTCATCTCTGAAATGGAAGTGATTGGGCCCTACACACTAGAAAACCAGAACAATGATCCAGTTATACATTTGAAAAGTTTAAACAGATGAATTAATACATCTTATGGATGCTTATTATTGAAATAATACAATGAATTAGTTACTATTTTATATATATACACACATATATATATATTTACTTTATGAATAATTCTTCCCCTCAAGGAACACTCATTTAAGTATTAGTATACTTGTATACACCTGTTTTTTAAGAATAAAATATAGAATATATCAAGTATAAATAGGTAAGTACTAAATACAGAAATATAAGAATAAAAATTTACCAGCACCAAACACACCTAATACCTTATAATTCCACACATTCATGAAGTAAGTGAATGAGCCCTACAATTCACTACAGATGAATTTCTTTCTTTTTTTTACAGATGAATTTCTGTGTCAGTAAGTGCAAGTAGAAGCATCTGAGAACTTGTTGCCGCTGAGATTGGAAAGATCATCTACCTCAGGTGAGATGGCAAAGGGCAATATATTTACAAAACAAAATGAATTCTGTCTCCTAAACCTTAAGAGTTATTGTGACCTATACAACATCTGAATAGGATATGAAGAAACCAAATGTAAAGAATTAACTAGCCAAAGGCTGAAATTCAGCAGTATCTAAGCAAAACCAGCAGAATTTGAAATGTCTGCAACTCTCTTGCTTAGGAACTAGACAAGCCAATCTCCTTATAGTTCCAACAGCAGTCTAGAAGACTCCCCTGAACACTGAACTCCCGGTTTAGGCCCCAGTTCCTGAGAATTTTATTTAAATGTCCCAACACAAAGCAGTAATTTTCCCCAAACCATGGCTGCTGCTAAACATTAAGAGCTCTGCAATCCTAAACTCTAAACCCCTGCAGAAACCTTAGCAGCCAAGCCTCTCCTTCAATCCCATAATAACTCCTAGGAAGGAAAAACAACTGGATAAGAGAAGAAATTCAAATATCACATAGTCAGGATTGCAAAATGATACAGCGAGCAGCAGACTTCATTATCTGTGCGACGCTCCCGCCCAGCCCATGCCCAGCCCACCGCCAGGAACTGAAGGTGTGGACGGACCCTGGGGAGAAAGCAACCCACTGGACGACTACGGGGGCCCCGAGACTCCAGTCCCGGCAGTCCATTCCTGGGCAGAGGGCTGGTGTGCAAGGAGCAGGTTAGAAAGAAGCACTCAGGCTACAACAGAATGAAAAGAGGAAGAAAAGCTGGGAAGAAAGAGGAACTGGAACTAGGGTGATCCCAGTTTGCCAAGGAACGTCCAGGGGTTAGCATGGAAATTTCCACCTCCCAGAAGCCCCGCCACCGTGGGCAAGCAGAATGGCTGGTCACCCTGCTACTTGGATCTGACAAAGATTCGCTTCTTTGGGTTTGCACACAAAGTAAAGGCTTTAATTAACTAAGCCTCATGAACCCCTTGCCAGGGAGACAACAAATTACCTCACCGTCGACAAATGACACTGATTTCTGCCCCTTCCACCCAGCTCTGTGTGAGCCTATTCTTGCTCTCCCCCACTCCAGGGCTAGACTCCCTGGGCTCTTCTGATTGGAGCCCAGAAGCGGCTCTACGGGATTACATCCTGGGTCCTGCTGGAAATGTCTGAGAAAAGAGCTGAGTCTTCCCTTTACTAACTATGCATGTCCAGCCCTCCAGGAGAAGGAGGCCTCTCGCTGGTGGGCTCTCTGGTTATATAAGAAACGTATTCCTGATGTTCTAAAAAACTCGGAGATCCGCATGGCTCAGCGTTTGATCAGCACTGCCTTCAGGAAGCACAATTAGTAGCCCAAATTATTTAATAACCAATCCTGTCCCTGAGCTGCTTCTTTTTTTTTAAAAGGCAATAAAGGGTACTCAAACGCATGATCACAATACTTTCTTTTCCTCCTTGCCCTGCTTGCTCTCGTCCATCCCCTTCCTTCTGATGTTTGCTGTCTGCCTGCACCACAATCTGTGACCCCTGGAAAACCTGCTCCCCTGGCCCCGGCCTGTGCAGGTTTCTTTCCTTCTCCTCCCTCTCCTCTCCTCACAGCAGCCTACATCCCAGAAAGACAGAGGTTCTTCGTAAGGAGGCAGGAGGAGGACAGAGACAGCGTTGGTAACTACAGGACTCTCCTTGGCAGGCTAGGAAGGATGGGGAGTTTGGGAACACTCTCACATTTTAGTTCCATGGCACCCTGACATTGGTAAGCGTCTGACACAGATGCCAACTGCATGTTGGTCCTGCAAAGGGCCATAGGATTCATGAGCCCAATTCCCTAATGTTAACAAGTGAGAAAACCAATCAGACATTAAAAAATGTGTCCAAAGTCCCCCAGTATCCTTTCCCCCGGTATTCATTGCTCTGTGTTGTTATATGCACTTAAATGCTGTGACTTGTTATCAAAAGGACTGACGATTGTCAGCGCCCTCCAGCCAGACACTGCCAGAAACGCACGTGGGGCTGAGTGAGCTGCGATTATGACCTGCGCAGCAAGGGAGAAAGAACACAGAGGGAGGAACCATCGTGTGTCTCACAAGACAGTGTTAAGGACTTTTTATAGAATTGGGGCTCTGTTAGGTAACTTGGGGGAGGACTTCAGAGCGTGGGCTTTGCTCTGGAACGGATGCTATCAGGCAGTAGGAGTATTTCTTTGACTGAGTATTTTGATAAATCTTATCCAGAAAGAGGGAAGACCAGGGCCAGGCTAAAGCTGTAATCGATCAAGAATCCGCAGTCACTTGTATTCGGCAGAATTAAAAAATGTTTGGTCATGTTTGTGGATGGGGGGTAGTGCCCATATTTTACGTGTGTCTGAACATGGTTATACAGTGGTCTTTTTTTTTTTTTTGTCTTAATCCTCCATGGTCACAGAGTGGTTCTTGTTGGAAGTTGATGTTTTGTGAAAGTGTTTGTTTAGTGGGAAAGCACCAAGACCTGCCTGTCACCCAGCCCCTAGACACTGGGGGCTGCTTCTCTCTTCCTCATCATGACACCATTCCCATCTAGTGAGTGCTTCTAATGCACCAGGGAAGTTTTCCCCCACATCCCCAACCCAGGAGGTGGGCACTATTGTAATTCTGATTTTCGTATGAAGAAAGGAAGGCTTGGTGAGGCTTGCCGAGGTCGCAGGGCTAGTCGAGGGCAGTGGGAACTCAAACGCAGGGAGCCTTGTAGGCTGCCCTGCTCCGTGGTACGCCAGGTGTCAGGTGGCACATGCAGAGGAGGCGGTGGCCAACCTGGGGAGGTGTGGGACATGTCTACAGTGGGTACGGTGGGGAGAGTAAGAGTGTCAGGACATGCAGGCTGCGCTGAATGACTGGATCACAGGACCCTCCCGATGGAAGAAGAGAAAAGGTAGAGAAAACCAGCTGTGACATTTTGACCATTATACCTTCTTTGGAAACAGTCTAATGAAAGGAAGGCTGACTTACTGTTCCACAGCTGAAGAATGACTTTTATGATGTAGAAGATTATTTTAAACTTCACTCTCTGTTTTCAGTAAGAATTTAGATCTACCAGCAGGAGGAGGAGAAGCCAGCAGCAACCCCTCCGCCGCAGTCAGGCAGCATTTCCCTGTAGTCGAACGGTGAAGCAAATTGTTCTGGGCCGTGTGACGGAGCTGCAGGCACCTGGCAGCACCGGCGACTTGATCACGATGATTAGGGGAGAAACGTCGTTATTAATAGCCTTATAGATGCATTATTCAGTTCATTCCTCAGAATCACCTTATGGAGTGGAACGACAGAATGAAACTCAAATTAACAAAGGCCCCCCCCATTCCACTGCTCCCGCACACCGCCCCCCCACAGCTCCTCCCGACATCAGTGGGTGTTCCGGGCACAGAGAAAGAACAGGAGTAGGATACTGATCTATTTCTAGCGTGTGAAAGAATTCTCCTCTCCATACATTCCAAGGCAGCCCGGACCCTAAAGTCACAGCAGCACCGCGGTCTGTGCTCGGCTTGGAAGATCCACGTAGCAGCACTGGGAGACCGTACACACCCCCTTCCCAACCCGAAGAAAAGCAGAGTTCTTTCAGGGGTGGGGCGGGAGGTGCTGGGGAGGTGGTTTGGTAAAAAGCAAGAAGGATGGGGGTGGAAAAGGTTGCTCTCCAGCCATGGCAGCTTTTCACTAAGCTGTTACTATTGCACACTCACTGTTACGTATCACTCAACAACCTGTGCACCCCTCCTGTGCGGCAGGCACTGTGCTGGGTTCAGGGAATAAAAAGTCAGTGAGGACTTGGTTCCTGCCCTCGAAACTTCTATGTGGATCACGGCTCGAGTTTTCCTTTGCCCTACTCCTTGCACAGTGCTTGAGAGACGTTTCCTGCTGGTGACAATTACATTGACGACACTGACAATGGGAACAATGAACTGCACATCTGTCCACAACTTTAAGAGGCAAATATGAAAAGACCCTGTCCAAAAAAACCTTTTATTCATTTAAAAAGTATTTCTTAACCAACTACTTTGCGGTTAAGGCATTGCCCTGGGCTCTGTGAGAGGTACAAAAAAGGGTTCCACTTCCATAAGGAAGTGGACACTGCCAGGTCTGGAAGGGGCAGAAATGCGCACTTAGGCAAGCCTTCGGTGTCCCCAGACCTCAGAATGACTGGTGCACAGTGGAGGCCTGGCCTTGCAGCCTCGGCTTCCATCACACCTCTAAGGCAGTGTGAAGGCTGGCCCAGGGAAGTAAATATGGGACCAAGTACCAACAAAGCTAGGTAAAGTCCACTCATCCTTAAATCCTGCTCGTTCTCTGGGCAACAGCACCAGGGAAAGCACTGTACATCCCACACTTCCAAGGCTACACATTCACGTAAAGGTTATTCATGTGCCCACAGTAGGGCAGCAGCATGGAAAAGTCACATGAGCGCATGCCTACAACTTATCTTCTCTAGTATAAGGTCTTAAGAAAGATGTGTCTGTATGGAAAACCACTAGACTACATACCACTAATGGAAACAACCAGTTTCATCTCAAAGTGTCAGTGAGCGCCGTGTGGGCCCAGAGGGGCAAGGTCCAGGGACAAGAGCTTGGATAATATCCCAGATGTTTTCTAGGAGCGAGTGGTGATCACCGCTTTGGGACAGATTCTTTGCAGAGGCAGACAGCTGTGTCTGTCCCAGTAAGAAGGACACCCCTGCTCACGGTCCCATCCCCCCTTTCCCCCTCCACCACATTCCTGTAGAAACACCTGCTTTTCTGGATCCCCAGACACCACACCCCAGGCAGACTTCCCAGCACCTTGGTCAAGCCCTGGATTCTACATCTCTCTGTCCCAGAAGGGCACCGTGTCATCACGTTTGCTGTCGCGATTGCTGTTGAACCACAAAGAAGAGGATAGATGAGAATGAAGATTCACTTCTCTGCATAGCATGCAGAAGGGGTGGTTCTGGAGTAAACTGGGGGTTCTTAACCCAAATAGTAAAACAGCAGATGAATCTCTACTGACTGGGATCTGAACCTCAAGAATCTCCTTAGCAAACCTCTTCTATCAATCAAAAGCAGCCAACAAGAAAAGAAATGAATATTTATTGAGTACTTACTGTTTGTCTGGCCCTCTGTTAGGTGCTTAATATTATCTATTTGTCTTTGTATCAGTCTGGCAAGTTTGATATTATTCTACTCAATAAATTCTACGAAACATTCCAGAGGCTGGAAGAAGGTAAAGAATATGGCCAAGGTCACCCAACTGTCAAGTAAAAGAACTGACCTTGGAGTCTGAGTTTGTCTGATGCCCCAGTTTTCACTGCAGCCCCTACTGTTCATTCTGAAAACATACCACAGCGGGAAGGGGGTCGTGGGGGCAAGAGACCCTCCCTCAGGATCACAGCCCGTGGGGTCAGTAAGTCACACCTACCTCTCCTGTAAACCCTACAAAGGAGCAAATGGATTCTAACCTCTCCGATTATCTAAATACATTTGTGATTTTTGTTAAAGCAAAATAGCAATTATGTACTTGAAATATTTATAAAATAAGTCAACTACATTTGAGGGAAAATGTAAAAGCATTGCAATTAAACAGATCTGCACACACTGCGGGGTGTTTTTCTAACAAAAGGAGTAAGGAATAATGCTGCTAATAAAAACAATGATGATTTTGTTTAAATGTTCTAATAACTCATTTAGCGCTGTTCTGAGTGGAACTGTATATTAGCAATTTCAAATAAAGTCTTTGATGAAAGATTAATATATCTTTTGCTCATTCTCCTCTACAAAGCTAGCGATTCAAGTAGGCTAATTTGTTCCCTTTCTTCTAGTAACATGTTTTAAGTGATCTATAAATGTTTTTCTCCTATTCATATTGTAAGAGGAACCAAATGAATCACAATGAATAAAAATAAGGAGTTACACTGATGCACTGGGAAGTAACGGTGCCCTCACCATCACCACCAACACACACACACACACACACTCACACTTGATTTCTCGTGTGGGCTTCTAATAAGAAGCAAGCAGATCTTGCATCTCAAAATAAAAACTCATTCAGGATCCTACATTAAATAGGAGCTAACCTAGAATAATTTCTTGGTCACCTTTGAAAAGATGATCATGCTAATTAATAAAGAGAAGGATTTTGTTTTGTTTTCAGAAAGGGGAGCATCTAAGAGTGTACAAAATAATATATATTTAGCTCTTCTGGCAGAAACAAAGATGGGTTCATTAAATTCTAAGCTGAAAAATTTCTCTTTGACATTTGAAGCTTAACAATTACAGCAACTGCAGTACTTCTAAGTGTGTGGGAGACATGGGCCAGTCCACTTGTTTCTTTTGGGATGTAGGACACATAGTGATGGATTAAAACACTCACCTGCTGTGAGACATTTCACCTAAATGAACACACCTACACGTAGCCAATATACAAGAGTGACCATTTTTAAAAACCTCCTATTTAGAGGACAGTATTAGATACAAAGACCTTTGGCTACAGGGTTATACTAAAGTTCTCCAATGCAAAGCAGAATGGCCACCATGCTCATCACACTTTCTATAGGGAATTCTCTGCCTCCACCGCTACCGTGGGCCTCTTGGAACAAAATAGCACCTTATCCTTTCTTATTACCTCAGTTCCTAGTATTGGGCACTTAGTAAATACTGGTTGTATGGAATGAATGAATTCATCAATTAACATTCAGTCTGATGTAATTTCTACATGGGTATGTATAGTTCAAATGTATAATGTGAAAACATCCTGATTTTGGAAAAAAAAAGTCTTGCTTCCGAAACCCACAGAACCAGGTGTGACCTAAAACACGTTGGTTCGGTGCCCCTCCCCGCCAACCGTGAGCATGGAGGCGGGTTACCCTTTCCTCTGTGGAGAAGGTTCCGGCTTGTCCAAGACAGGCCTCAGGGCCCTGCCCAATCTCACTCCAGCCCTGGGACACAAAGTTCCCGAGGAGAAAAAGTATAACGAAGAGAAGCTCAAAGGCCCCAGGTAGCCTACTTGCTGCAATGAAAGGAAAATGAACATCTGAACTCCTCAAAGAGCTGCGACCCCATCTGGAGGCAGAGCCTTGCCCGTGGACGAGGTGCACAGGACGTCCCCGTGGGAGAGCCACGTCCCTGACTGGGTGAGGGAACCAACGAAAGACGCCAGCCCTTCCAAGCAAAAAGGGTCTACTTTGGGGGTAGCATTAGAGGTATACATGTAGGCCGTCTCCTTATAAAAGGCACTGGTGTATTTCACTCAGTTTTTTTGGAACTCTGAGATCAGGACTGTTCTCCTACCCACTACTTCCGAGCCTACCTGCCCCAGGACTCGCCTTAGTCTCTTTCCACCTGCAGCTCTTTCTCCTGTAGCTACTCAGCCTGAGTCTCGGCCACTGCTCTGGTCCTGACTCCCTCACCTTCATCTAAATCAGGCCAGAGACGCAGTCCATTTCGGATTACAGGCCTCGTCCTCAGACCCCAACCCAAGGAGAACACATCGCTGAAGACAGGGCTGAGAGAAGGTGCCGTGCGGTCGATCCAAGAAGAGAAATAGAAAGTGGTTCGACACTTCCTCCAGGAGTGTATGGTACCCGTAAACACCTAGATTCGCAATTTTACACCCCTCACTCTAGTTTTATATGGCAGGAAGGGTGGGAATATCAATATTCTCATTTTACAAAATGAGTAGTCAAGAGATTATGTCAATAGTTGACCAGGCACTAAAGAGAAGGTTGAGAACATTATTCTGAGTTACAAAAAGCAACCCTTAGAAGGATCAAAAATGATGTTATATTACAAAATGGAAGAAAGATGAGGGTGATGCATGAACTAAATGCTCACTCGCCATAGCAGGAGATCAATGTAAAGGGTCAGCGGATGAACTAGGAGTTCACAGTAGGCATAACTTCAGAGACATGGGGGTAAGGACCAAAAGAAGAAGTGGTTAAACTTGGGGACTTCTGAGCAGTGAGGAATGGGACAGAGTAATGATACTTTTCAAAATTAGCTCTTCCACCACTATTCAATATTTTAAACAATGTTCATGGATTACTTACATTTTTTCAAAAAAATTTTCTTAAAATAATACATGAGCAGTTTAGCAAAAGCTGTTATTAATCTCTAGGATCTCCTACAGGCCCACCAAGAACAATTCAAACCACACTAGCCAGTATAGGATAGGAGGTTGATGGCAATCAACCTTACTTATTTCTTTCCACCTCTCACAGTACCTAGAACGGGATACTTATTCAACAATCATATCTTGAAAAAATGAATAAATGGATGAATAACACCTTGGTTTCAGCCAGTAAGTCTCCACTGAAGTCTCTGCACGAAAAGGAAGGAACCTGGGTGGAAGGGGCAGAATGGGTGACTTGTCTGAGTGCATGTGGTGGGATCTTTCCAGTCCAAGAGCACCGGAGTCAGGCACTGCTTCCGGTTCTCTCCCAGCGGTCACCAGCAGCCGCCCCGCAGCTATGCTCAGCACTGGCCGGACTTCATCCTTCCTGTGCCCGGAGAATACTCCGGCTCCATGGAAGGGCACCCAAGCACCGAGGGGCCGTGTTCCCCTCTGTACCTGTTGGGGTATTTACCAGCCACCCCACCTCCAAAAGGAGAATTGGAATGAGGTTTTTAAACAGCATGAAAGAATTACTTTGTGTTGAGCTTGCTTTTAAATACTGTGGCTCACTGTTTAATAATTAATCTGGCTTTGAGTTTCTTTGCTGCCAAAAAATCTTGAAGGTAGGCCTCCATAGCTGAAATGGACCAGACAGCGAAGTCGAGAGATAAAACACTGCATCCAAACTCGGAGCAGAGTGAATTAATTGTCCAGGTGTCGCTGGCTCTTGAATATATAACTTTGCTTAAGAAAATTCCCCAACATCTGTTTTTGTTTTTTCCTTCTGTGTAAGGACAAGCACAGGGGGAAGAAAGTATGCCATCTGTCTTGAAAGTAACTAATTCATTCCTCTTAATGCTAGGTGGAAGCCACCATTTTACAAGTCACAGAAGAAAGCTTTAGAAATAATTGATGAAATAACTTTAAATATAACCTTGCTTGACACCGGCTATGTGTTCACTTTTACCTTGAAGGTTTTTGTACTCCCAAATTTAACACCTCCAGTTTGAATTTAATATGCTCAATGCACTTGAAAGAAAATGGAAGACCTGAGTTTCCACAGAGGGAAGTCACTTTTTAAATCGATTTTGAGAGATGACAAGATTTTGCCAGGTAGAGCCTGGCATAGAAAATCATTTCAAGGAAAGAATAATGTGGAGCCAGAAAATAAATAAATAAAAGGTCATTCCTGACAGCTAAGTCAGAAAGTCACATCTGAAGCAAAATTAGGTTGCCGAAAATGAGTCCGCTCAGACAGCCGCTCCCTCTCCCGCAGCCGCCCCCCCCATACCAGGCACGCTTCCCGCCGTTGCCCTCAGCCCGCCGCCCATCCCACTCCTGAAACAACTGTGCCGCGTGGAACGGGGAAACTGTGACTCCAAGACAGGGCGCCCAGCTCGACAGGAGCACAGCCGGCTCTCTGAAGCCAGACTCAAGAGCTCTGCCATGTGAGTCTTTATGTCACTCAATGAAAAATGATCCTTCCCCCACACTTTGCCACTGTTGTTAAGCAGGGGTCTTAGCAGGGCCCTCCCACCTGCACTCCCCTTTGTAATTAGTCCATCTGGTCTCTGTGCATATATTTCATGGGTGACTCACATATAAGCTAAGTGATAGGTAACCAAATTACAAGGCTATAAATACAGCAAGTGTTGCCTGGAAAAAAAAACCCAAGTGGTTTATGAAGTCAGCAGTATTCTGACAACTGATCCTTACAACAGAACGGAGTTTTCTTTCCCTCCCTCCTCCTCCTCCTCACTTAGGTAATTCGATATTACATATGTCTCCAAGTATAAATCACAAGTGAATTATAGGGAAAAGGTAACTTGGGCCTGAAAGATTTTAATTATGGCAACATTTTTTATTCATAAGAAGTCTTAGCTGGATTGTGTCCAGATCATGCACATCTATCCAGAACATTTGGAAATAGGAGAGGGCCCTCGGTATGGGAAGGGAAGCTGGCCACGCACCACCACTTGTCTTCTTCCCTCGGTGTCATCGCCTGGTTTCTGCGGTCCGCGTAGGGGTGAGCAACGGAATCTCAGGGAGAAGTCCGCCCATTGGATGGGAGTTCACCAAGTAAAGGTAACACAGTGCCACGTGTCAAAAGGACGAGAATGAATAAGAATCATCATACAAACCGAGTGGAAATTGACAGTTAACACTTGGACAGTTTCTGCTCTCTATTTCACCCTCCACACCAATATCAAAGCTATTTTTATTTTAAAAATGTAAAAAATTGCCCATGTCTTGCCTAAAAACTTATGTCCATCTCTTGCATGGAAACTTAGCGTTACTTCTGAACTCCACCTAAATCATTATTTCTCATGATGGAGTAGTGGCTCTTCCTTGAATCAAGAACCATGTTCTACCCATCTCTGTAGCCCAAGCACCTACTCCAGAGCCTCACAGAAAACTAGTGCTTATCCAACTAGACCTTATTAAATAAATGTGTGTGTGTGTGTGTGTGAGAGAGAGAGAGAGAGAGAGAAATATCTGTGTAAAGCTTCCTGTGAGCTTCCTGTTATTTACAGCTTACACTCTCATTTCCTCATAATGTGATATACGGGACGTTTCTCAGCCTGACTCCAGTCTTCCCTGCTGGCATTACCGGCCTCTCCAGCTCAGCACCGTATCTGGGCTCGCCTTCTCCAGCGTCAGGACAGAGACTTGCTCTCTTCCTGGGCACACTGCCTAGACATTTACGCAGTGACGATCTCACTGAACACAAGCTGAGTGTTGGGGCATTCCCCTAAAGTCAGCGCAGAGGCTAGAGCGAGTCCTGGAGTTCAGGGAATGAAAGGCAGGAAACAAAGACACTGTAAAAGGGTGAGAGCAGAAATTCAGGCTTAATAGTTTTTTCCTAATGACCAGAACATGACTGTGGGTAAGGCTTATCTATTCAAAGGGAAAAAAAAGAAAAGGGATGGATGTTGCTTTGAGACATAAAGAATTAGAGAGTTGGTCCCAAGCATAATGTAGCACCAAATAGAATAGAACTAACCTCACCAATACAGAGGTGGGCAAATGTAGGTTTACAGTTGTAATACAAATAAATTATACAATAATTAAGTAGTAATACAAGAATAAACTCTGTAAGCTTACGCTTGCCCATCCCTGTATACGCATGGTCCCTCCTCAGCATATTGTGAAGTTATTCCATGGTGATGATGAGTCACCAATAATGTCAACACTTTGTCCCATCCTCTGTGCTGCTATCGCCATTGTCACAAAGAGCTCAGTCTCAATTGAGCCTGTCACCAGGACAAGAGCCATGGGAGGTGGGGGGTGGGTCTGTGTTGCTCAGATCAGCAGCAGCCTTCCCACCGGAGCAGGCTCCCAGCACACCAAGATCCCGGCCCTGCTGGACGCGGCTCAGACCACTGACTGGGTCAGCGAGTGAGGCTCAGCCCACAGGGTTAAGGGCCGCAGGACCCCTGGCAGACTCGGCGACAGATGAGGTGCCAAGAAACCTCCCTTCCTGAAGTTCAGTGAGATCATCAGGACCCAATGTTTCTGGTGGTTCTTCAAACCTTAACAGGAGCCACCACCCCAAAGAAAAAGAAACCTAAAATGTCTTGGAGGGGAACATATGGCAGATCAGCAGGGAAAAGGCACGTCTCTCATCCAATTTAGTGCTTCATCCTCTAAAGCAGGGGTGTCGAATTCATTTTCACCAGGGACCACCTCAGCCTCGCGGTCGCCTTCAAAGGGCTGAATGTAATTTCAACTCCTTAACAGTTAAAGAGCAGTTATAGTTACACAGTCCTAAAATTATTTCGGCTCTCTGAAGGCAGCCACAAGGCTGATGTGGCCCCCGGTGAAAATGAGTTCGACACCCCTGCTCTAACACATGCGCCTCTCCTTTTAAACACGTCCTTGTTCTGTGGATTAAAATACTTTCTTGGAAACACGGAATGGCACACTTCCTAACAGGAACGCCGTCAGTTCTCTGGATTGCCCTCTCTTCAGTCTTTTCTTGGGAAAGTTACTGTGAGCTGCTCTTTATCGCTCAGTTGGATTGGCCCCACGAGACTGGCTGCCGCAAAGGAATTCTCTCTGCCGATAGCAGGGGCCCTGCTGCAGAGTCAGGACCGAAGGGAGAGCTAGACGCAAACCTCGTCTGCATCTCCTTGGCGGCAAAACTGCAGTTTTCTCTCCAGCTGCATCTGAAAGTTGCAGGGGTGGGGAGGAGGATGGCACAAACGTATCCATAGGATCCGAGAAGGTTTTAGCAAAATGATGAAACCGAGGCCCAGAGAGGTGGCATGAGTTGCCTGGGATAACACAGCAAGTTAGTAGCAGAGCTCCGAGTGGAATTTGGAGTCTTACCACCTGACTTCATTGCAACAGGGGGCAGAGCAGAGCGTGGTATCTGGAGCCAGGCTCCCGGCCTCAGTGCTCCTTCTGGGGCGGGACAACTGTGCAACCTTGGGGAAGTCTCTTAAAGTCTGTATTCTGTGTCCACACCTGTGAAACAGGGGCGACTGATCTCCCCATGAGGTTTCTGCGAGGGTTAAATGAGTGACTGTGTGACCAGTACTTAGAATACCATTTGTTGGAACTTAGAAAGCAATTATTGTTAGCCTCATGTTAGCTTAGGATCCTTTCCAAACATTTCAAACTAGAAAACTGAACGCGGGAGGAGGGAAAGCCAGGGAGCTGGGAAATGAGCTCGGCGCAGAGAGTCCCGGCCCCCACCGCGCCCGTGACCCTCTGAGGCAGGCCGCAGCACCTCTCCCTGCGCCCAGCTGTTTGCCGACTAGAGCTAGACACTTCTGTTTTTACCGTGTTCAAAACCACGGCCCTAGAACGTATTACTGGCCATGCCAGTCTGTACAAAATTATCTTGTGCCCAGTGTGGTGAGGACGCATCCATGAAGCGGTGTGGCTCCTCTCCCCCAGCCCGCCAAGCACGTCCACCCCAGCGGTGCCCCGGCCTCGGTCCGCCGCGTGCCCTGGTCTGCCCTGGACTAGGAAAGGAGACAGACAGCCACCGCAGGAGAGACTGTGAGCAGGGGGGGCGAGGAGCGCTGGAGCCCGGAGAAGGCGCGCTTGTGAACAAACGGGGTCTTAGAAGGAGACGGCGAGTTCCTGCAGCGACCTCAGAAAGGAAGGGTCTGGGCGCCGCTCACATTGTACGTCGGGGAGTTGGGGGGCGGCACGGGCATGAGTCTGAGACACGCTAAAGAGTAAGCAGTAGGAGAAGAGGAGGCAAAAGGAACAAAACGCCAGGTACGTCCGCACGCCAGCGCCAGCGAGGGAGACGTGAGAAGGTGAGGTGTGAGGGGAAGTCTGTCGCAGTGGCCACCGAGCCGCGAGGGCCGCATGTTTGGCTGGAATATCTCAAAATCTGCTCCCGGCAGCAGGGGTTGGCAGTGCGTCAGCAAATCTAACAACAGAATTTCTTTTCCAGGAGCCACAGACAGTCCGTTTATGCCCGCACGCACGTACACACACTCCCACACACTCTCATGTAGATCTACCCTTTATCAGCAAGAAGAAAAAGCATTTCTTATATTTCCAAAACCATATCTATCTTCAAATATTATCAGGGTCCATTTGCCAAAAAAATCAAAAGATTTATTTAAGCATCATTTTGAATAATCTACCCAGATTATGCCACATGTCATATGGTAATTTCTCCTATCCCTTCCCTTTGTAAAAAAATAAAACGAAAACACAGGAACTAACCAAAATGTTAGCAGTGGCTATATCTGAGTTGTGAGAACATGAGGTAATTTTTCTTTCCCTTTTCTTTGTTGTTTATTTGTATTTTCTAATTTGTCTTCAATAAGCATTCAGTTTTCAATATTTGAAAGACATGTTAAAAATAACAGAGTGAGCAAAAGCAAAACATTTCCAATGAGCAGGCTTGCCCTTTTTGGATGCCCTCTAAATGACACCTCCCTGAACCAGCAAGAACTGACGGCAATATCCTCTGGAAAGGGCAGGACCACCAGGGCAGGGCACAGGGGGTTCAGGGCCTGGGAAGAGCCACTAGGACGATGCCAGAGTCTTGCAGGGACACTGCATCCTGCCTAGTGACTGTAACAGATACACTTTAACGCCCTGAGGGGGATTGGGGGGGGATGTCAGTGCCCACCAGGCACGTGAGCAGCAGAGACCCCCTGACCATTGCTGGTCCCAGGCAGGCCCTGTGCAACTCAGCCGGAACTGTCCATTCTGCAAGGGTGCTTGCAGCCTTCACACTGCACGTGGCTGTGAGTGCGAATTGACTGGGCAGGGAGAGAGGAGAAGTCTGTGCAATGGAAGTGTTATTTGATGGTGTCACTTTGCAGACAAAGGCCATTTGGTTCTAGGTCTCAGGCAGACTGCAAAACCACCGTGCCCTCCAAAATCCCGTCTGCCCCACTAAGGAGAAAATACCCTTCAAGGCCCACTGGAGAGGCTCATTTGGATTTCAAGTAGCGTCTTCCTCACCTCCACCTGGGATCCTTGATATTGAGGGAACCGCCCCATCAGAGGCCCTGGCCTTCCTTTAAAAAGTACAGTTGTTACTGAACAAACCTTCCCAGGGTTGACCCTGACTACTGGCATTCAATTCAGAACCACTGGTTCCCACACATCCTAAGTGTTGCACACAGACCTGGGCTGGGCTCACACCAGCTTCCGTTGTCACGTGTTCTTTAGTGTGCCAGAGGTGACCTGCAGCCGCGTCTTGTGCAGTGCTTTGGACAGACATGTCCCCAACCCAAGGCCGCTGGGGGCAAGCGGAAGAGGCAGGGATTCAGGCAGGAGAAGGGCTGGCCCTAGGAAAGAAACGGAGGTTAGGCTGCAAGACCACAGTCCGATGGACAGATGGTGTTTGAAATGAAAAAGGCACATTTGGACTCACACTGGGTGTCACATCGCAGGGGTCAGGGGTCATGAACAGATAGAGGATATTAGGTAGAAGATTACCTGTGGCAAATCCCCAACCTGCATCTCAGTTCCTGGAGCTGGATCTCTGTCTTAATGGAGTTCCTCTAAGCTCCTTTCAAGCTCCTCTAAGCCCTTAATCCCCTTCCCAGGGTCTGCAGTCGCACTCCCGGGTCCCAGCCCTGGAGTGGAGGTCTGCCCCCCACCGGCAGCCCCCTCACACTGCAGGGCAGCTCTGTCCTGGGCCCCGTCTCGTCTCACAGGCTCCGCACTACGGCCCCATTACACATGGCAACAGGGCGAGGAAGACGCCTGCGCTCGAGTCCCCAAATCAGGTGTGTTACTCTTGTAAACTCCAGTTTTCTTGTGCACACAATGAGAACAAGTTTCTCCGTCGTAGGGCTGTTGTGTGGATAAATGAGACAATGAGTGCAAAAGAGGGTAAGTGCTCAGTACATTTTAGCAACGACGATGATGAAAAACAAAGATGAGGGAACATGGAGGACAGATCTTCTTAACACTGGCCACATGGCTGGAACTCAGCCTTACCACAGTGGTTCTCAACACAGGTTATTTTGCTTCCAGAGGACATCTGACGATGTCTGGAGACTTTCTGGTTGCACTAGTTGGGGGAGAAGGGGGCAAAGGGAGGCACTGGGGGCATATTATTGACATCTCTTGAGTAGAAGCCAAGGATGCTAAGCATTCCACAATGCCCAGCACAGTCCCTCCCACGACCAAGCATAAAAATCCCCAACCATAAAAAATTATCTAACTGATCCCAAACCAAGGTCAGTGAGTGCCAAGGTTGAGAAACGCTTCCTGCCAGTACCAGCATCTCCCAAGTTCCTCCAGTCCTCGCTGTCAATGGGCACTAGCTGGTGACTGGGGCTGGTCTCTCAGACCTGACCCCTCCTAGGACCAGCCCGTCCCACTGTCTCCGGAGCTCTTGAGCCCCGATCCTGTGGGATTCTTTGCCAAGTGGCCACCAGGCTCCGCTGGCCTGACCTGAGTCCGTGACAGCAGGATGGGGAGAGCGAGAAGGCCTCCCCTCTGCCCAGCAACAGGCGAGAACCTGCATCCAGCAGGGCCGTGGGTCAGAGCCACGAGAAAACAAGCGCGGCAGCCAGGCGAGCGTTCCGCCCAAACTGGCTCCACACCAGGCCCGGACCGTGAGTCACCACCACATGCCGCCGCCTCGCGCCGTGACCTTTCTTTATCCCTTCATTAGCTGTAAATCTTCAGGAGCAAAACAGCAGAGAACAGACTGGGAAGACCTGGCAGAATATTGGTCCTGGCAAACGCGCAAATCAAAATTCAGAGTTAAGTACTCGGGCCCTGAGTGAATGCCAATCACGGTGCACCAAGGCTCCCCAGAACCATCCCCATGAACCAGGGAAGTGGACAAATGGAAGCCTCTCTCTTGACATAATTTAAATCATGTGGCAGCTTTGGAGCATCCTCTTCAGGAGAAGAAACAGATGTGTTTAGCGGTACCCAGATGGCTGGGGACAAACTGAAGGACCTATGTAATGTTTGCCCATAATTCAAGCTTGCTGCAAACCACATTGCACCCCTAAAAAATCTTCCTTGTGTCCCTGGTTCCTCTAATGTCAAATGGAATTAATACTGCTGTCCATACAGTATTCTAAGGAACAATTAATATAGGTTATTAAATAGTACTCTGGCTCAAAATAAAGCAAAATTGGCCCTGGGTGGCATGGCTCAGTGGATTGAGTGCCGGCCTGTGAACCTAAGGGTCACCAGTTCGATTCCTAGTCAGGGCACATGCCTGGGTTGCAGGCTAGGTCCCCCATTGGGGGTGTACAAGAGTGAACCCTCTCTTACACATCAGTGTTAAAAAAAAAAAGCAAAACTGGCTGTTTCATTTCTGCCTTTTGGAAGCAACCCGTCATGCTGGAAAAGGCTGGTGGATGGGCAGCTGCCTGCTGCGGGGGAACTGACTCTGCCCAGTCTTAAAGTGCCGCCTTCAAACCACCTGTAGCAGAAGCGCCTAGGAAGCCAGGAAAGAGGCAGACTCCCAGGACACCTCAACAACCTCCTGAATTGGAACTTCTGGGGATGAGGCACTGGAAGGGGCCCTTTGAACAAGTCCCCCCCTTGAATTTCACACCCACTGGAGTTTCAGAGTCTTGAACCAGTGAATACGATTCACTGCCCAGGGGCAGCACGGCCACCAGCACTGTTTCCAGCAGCAGGAAGAAAGACTGGGTCCTTCGCTTCTGCTGATGTCACCCCATCTTATGCAAGTGGAATTCCTGGATGAGACAGGGCACATCCAGGATGACTCATTCGAACTAAACTGTCCACCCCCACACTTATGTTTTTTATACCGACAGCAACAAATTGCCATTTGCCCTTCTAAGTTTTGTAATTTGTCAACATTCTTGAAGTTTAAAAAAAATTTGAGTGTTTCCCTTTTGCTCTTGGAGGCCTATTGCCCTGAGCAAAGTCCCGTCTCTGTAGTTTGTTACCAGGGAAATAATCATAAACAGATCTGACCCCAATCAATCAACTCCTCCCCATCCCCACACACAATTGTTCTGAGTATTTGGTATGTGTTCCAAACATTCATATCCACTGTCTTTATGAGATTCTTGTGAGGAATCAACTCCATTTCACGGATGAGGGAGTGAAACCACCAAGAGGGTGCACGAGTAACAACAGAACTGGGCCTCGGCTGCGCTCTGACTGCAAACCCGATGCTCTCAACATCTCAGACTGAATAAACCAATGCTCTAAGCCACTCTGCCTCCTACTGTCTCTAGAAAATTACAGTTCTAAGTAGCTGCAATTGAAAATAGTTGTTCAGGGTTTAAAGTCCTCTAGTCCTCTAACCATATCATTAGCAAGCACATGCATGCAAAGACAGCAGAGTTATTTGATGAGTACTGAACCATTCTGTTCTAAGCCAATAGCAGCAGCTACCATTTTTAAAGCAGTTGCCACTGCAAAAAACCATAAAGAATATCTAAGTGCTTTAAATATTCTTACTCATTGACCCCTTCCAGCCAGCCTTCGAGACTGGCACTACCACTGTTCTCTCTTCACAGCGGAGAGAACCGCAACATGGATATGTGTAGTGCAGTGCCTAAGGTCACACAACTAGTCAGTGACTGTAGAGCTTTCGTCTTCCATGTTTTCCAAAGTGGGAACTATACCCAGATAATAAGGCTCCAGAACCAATACCTTAACTAACCCGTGTTACTGGGTGTTCCAGCACTAGTACAGTGAGAGCCGCAACAATGCAGACAATGCTTTTCCTCAAGATCTATTCAATGAACCAGAGAATTCATATTGTTTTGAACAATGGTTTCTGAAATGCTACTTAGAAAACAGACAGACACCCATAACACTTTGGAACATGTGGGAGACGAAAGCTCTGAAATGGTGTGGGATTCTGTGACAAATAAGGTCCCAGGAAGATGCCAGGCCTGCAATGTGCCTTCACATAAGGGCAGGGAGAAACTTTGTTATGATTATTACAATCTAATTTAAAGCTGAGCCAGGCTGGAGGGGGGAAAACATGAAAATAAACTCTCTACTAAAGCTGTCAGCCTGGCTGTGGCCTCCAACTGTTTTAGTCACTAAAACCTCGTATTTAATGGTCACCTTTATAAGAAACACTAAGAAAGAAATACAAAGCTCTAAATCAGAGTTTAAGTTAAAGAATGGGAAGAAGTGTGTTGGAGTGCTGAGAAGGCCTCAGAGACACGGTGCCACCATGCTGCCCTTTGGAGTGGTGACGCTGTAACCCAACAACTGTCCTCCTGTTTGGAGGGAATCCCCACTGACTGTGCAGAGTCCTAGGCACTTAGGTGACAGCACCTTCCAGCAACGGCCTGGACCCGGAGCTTCCCCACTGGCTCTGATGAAAGAATGATCGTCTTTCCCAGTTAATACACGGTCAGCACATGGTTTGTATGGTGCTACTGCCACAGGAATACTGGGTGGCCCAAGGGAAAGTCTTCCATAAACCTCATCAACAATGTGCCAGAGTATTTATCTGCTAAGCTCCAAGAATGTGGTTTGTCTCTGACTATGTATGACTTATTTTAAATTCTTCAGCTCAGAAGAACATTCCTGGGATGCTACTATGGTCTGTCACTAACTACAGAACCAAAAGACCAAATGCTAAGACCATATTTGGCCAGAAGATGTCTAATATTTACGAGGTAGTGTGGTCGAACTAGCATCTGGCAAATATAACCCCAGCAAATGAGCAAATGCCTCCTTATCCTTACACCCAAGCCCCCAGGGTCCTTCTCTGTGGCCCCACCAGGTCCAGGGAGCCAGTCTGGCCCTCTTCTGGGTTCCCATGACATTCTGTTCATACCTCAAGTACGGCGCTGAGCACGTCATTTTCCGATTGTCCTCGTTACACTCGCCTCCTTCACTGATTCCGCACTACAGTTCCTGGAGGGCAGGGGCCGCCTTAATGTTCTCCGCACTTAGCGGAATTGGCAAGTAGGCACTCAATTAACGTTCACTGATGAAAAGAATGTGACCTAAAACAAGAGGTGGAAAACATATCACTTCAACTTTAAATGATCGTATTAATTAATTAACCCCCTGGTACCAAGTCAACATTTCTGTGGCTCAATTTTCTGACTAGGCTTAGCTCTTGTTCTGTTTCTCTTCGACTGTGATCTTGACGTCAGAGTCTGGACCAGGCACCTGAAAGATGATGTAAAAATACATATACATACAGGCTCACAATAAACTGACACACCATTTTCTGGATTTCTCAGAACAAGAATATAACCAGTGTATGGCTGCCTCCGCTTTCCATTAGCAAACTGGGTATAATGAAGCTGTGACTTCATTATACCAATATCCTCTCCCTTACTCCACCCAGCGGCTGGACGAGCCTGGGTGGCCCTTCCCATGCCGTCCACAGAAAACCAAGAGTAGGTGAATCATTCACTCCCATCATAATCCCCTGACTCTGAGCCCAGCCAACACAAGGGATCGTGGCTCTGCTCCCAGGTTACAGATGCCATTGAGTCCTTTATCCCGGGGCCCAGGAAGCTTGGGTAGAGGCAGGACCAGAGGAGCGCAGCTCTGACCTTTGCCTAAACGTGCCTCGAGTGTCTTCTAGAGGTACAGCCACATTCCAGAGTTCTCTCCTCTTCTACCACACAACATTAATCACCCTTTCTTTCCTGGGTGCCAGAGAAGATTTATTAACATGTGAGAATTCCCTAACCCACCCACTGGCAAAGAATTGTCTCTGTCAGCCTACTCCATAAATCTTTTATGACACGGAATCAGAGAATGAGTAACAGGAAAGAAGTCCAGAGGTGTGAGGAAGCAGGGAGACTCCAGCCGGCGAAGCTTGGTCAGTCTACTTGATAAAGGGCTGGGAGGCGGGGTGCAGAGGCGGGTGCATGCAGTGGCCAACAGATATGCTTGGAGGTTATGAGAAAGAGAGAACTGGAAAGGAAAAGCAGCGAGATTTTATGATATGTTGCTGACAGATAAGGACAAGTTGTCCTAGAATGTGCTTTCAGAGAGACAAGTAAAGATCGAAATCACTTTGAAATTATTTTTGGTCGAGCTTATTATTAGGGAATTCATGCCAAGACTGGACCATTCGGGCTCTCAGCTTCTTTTGCAGTTGTGCATGCTCCTAACCAACACAGTAACACCTTCCCAGTTTGGGGAACTTGTCTACAGTGCAAATCACTTTACTCCCTCCTTCCTAATATAAGCCATGAGGGACTAACGTAGATCCACAAAGGACGATTAGACTTGCTTACTAGGAAGATATAAAACTTTTATGTTACATACCTACTTCTGGCCAGGCCCTATGAAAATTCATTTAAATTAAATGTGCCTGTTACTTTATTTAATAATCAATTTTCTTACCCCATTTTGTTCAGAAGTGCTAAAAACCAGCTTAGAGGAGTATTTAAAACACAACCACATAAATGAAAAGTGAGAACAAATTTAAGAAACAATGGCAAGTGTGTGAATGGACCAGGTAGGAGGCCAAAGCTGTATGGTATCATGATGTGTGCTACTTGACACTGATGGACCACACACTTGACCTCAGGCTTTCTAGCAATTAGTTCAAAGAAGGAAAACCCATCAATTATAGAAATCACCAAGTCCATAAGATTAAAGCACAGTTAAGAGAAGAGAAGCTGTTCTTGGTATTAAGACCAAATAAGAATTTCTTCAACGAGGAGAAACATTGCATGATAGACAAAACATCTTCCTCTACAACATCCTTAAATAGAATCTCAAATATGTTTCAAACACTATTTCTTATATTGACAGTGATTATGAGCTGACAACTTCATAACTCATTAAAGCAGGTCTGTGCAGAGCAGAGTTATTTTATAACCATGAGAAGCATTATTCTCCAGCCTTGTAGATAAGGGCATTAAGACTCAAAGGGGTTAACTTGTCTGTCCACAGACACAACCAACGGATGAGGTGCACACATGGGCTAGGGGTTTCGTACAGGACCATCTGATCCCAGGCCCACGCTCTTTGTGCTGTGTCTTCTACTCCAGCCATGCCAACCCACATAACAGAGGACTCCCCTTTATCAACAGTTACTCTCCTCCAAAGTCATCAGGATACACACATATATTTCCTTCTCAGAAACACGGGAAACAGGTTTTCTCAGGAGGCAGTTTTACTGGAAGCTTCTGCTGTGAAAGAAAGGCCCTTCTCAACCTTGGAACAGTCTCTCTCCCAGTATCAGTGATTACTGCGGTATTTCAGTGTGACCGAAGAAGGTGGCACCTGTCCACAATGTCCCCACCTGCAGAAGAGGCTAAGCCCTGCGGGTGGCAGCCAGGATCTTGTTATGCTGCAGGTACCTTCCCAGGTGTCCTCCCAGGACCAGCAGGCGTAGGTATCTCTGGGGACATTTCCTCCTCCTATAGGATGGGATGGCAGAGGAGATGCTCATGAGAGGAAGACGAGGAGGAGGACGGGACAGGGGCTTGGTCGTGTTGAAGGGATCTCGGTGGCGGGTTCCTGTTGCCCAAGAAGCTGAGAACCCACAGGCCCGAACGGCCAGAGGAGCAAGATACAATAGCTGTGTTCAGTGCTGGGACAGCCGGACAGCAGGCCTCAAATCCGAATAACACAAGAGCTCTTCAGAATCACATTCCCAGACCTGCCCCAGGAACTGACTGAGAATCCCAGGACCGCTGACCTCAGTGATTCTAATGGGCAGAAAAGTTGAAAACCTGTGAGTTAGGACTTCAAGGGAAGGCCAGTTCTTTAAGATCACAAGTATTTATTATGGGCTTTGTATGTGCCAGACTTTAAGCACGTCACAGGAAAGCGGGATGAGCAAGAGACAAGCCCTGGTCCTCAGAGCTTATAGCTCAATGGAGGAAACAGACATTAGATAAATAAACATACCCTGAAAAATCTACGCCTCTCTCTCCCCTAGAATCAAGTCTGCTGGCCCACAGCTGGATACAGTGCATTTCTTAGGGCCCGGAAACTTGGAACAAAAAAGCACAAGAAGCTGCATTTCAAAAAGTCATAACCTAGAAGGAGGAAAGCACCCTCTTGTGGTCCTCTGGGTGGTGGCACCTAAAAGAACCTCGGGTTCTGACAGGTAGGCGTGTGCGCCAGCGCCAACGAGCAGGCTCCAGGAGGCAGGCAGCCCCGAAGCAGCCAGGGGTGTTGGCGGGGCCCTGCTTCCTTCGGCCATAAATCTCTCTCTGCGGTGCCGACTCAGCCACTTCATGAGAAGAGATTTTCCCCTGTGCCGCCTGCTGAGTGGTTTCACCCCTGCACACCTGGGCTCTTTGCTGCGGAGTCAGGTGACCCACGCTACAGTCAAACATCGGGCCCATCCATTCCCGCTCTCCCCACACGTCTCACACTCAGCGGGGCCGGGAACAGAGAGGTTATTCAATAGCACGCGGTGAATAAATAAATGAGCTGCGCCATCCCGTCCAGCTGGACATTGCCCGCTCTGTGGGATCTTGGGGAGACTGGACAAATAATCACAGTGGTTGGAAACCCGAATGGTCTGAAAATAAATGACTTCTTAAAATGTAAAATGCAGTCTATGTCCCTCCTAAGACTCTCCATGAAAAGGATAATATTCAGAAGGGATACACTTTGTGCTTGGAACTCAGCCTGGTACGGCTTGATCTGCAGTAGAGTGACATGTAAATTTATGGTAATGAATTATATGATTTAAATGAAATTATAAAAATACGAGTTGCTCACTCATATTCAACTTTCGTGAATGCTGACACTTGCCGAAGAATACGAAGGTCTGGTTTGTATCCGGCCCCGAATACCAGCATGAACCCCGGGGGCCCAGGGGACGGCCGGTTTCAAGTGTGCAGATCGGAAGCCTCACCCAACACCTGCTCGGTGTACTTAGCATTTCCAGCACGTCTCCTCCCCACTCTGCTCCAGAAGCTCGGGGCAGGGTCCTGGGTGGAGAGATGGTGCTGACAAAACCTCTCAGTGCCGGTTCTCTGAGGTTACCCAGGAAGAGGGCCCGGACAAGCAGGAGGAGAAGGGAGTACTTTAGAGGGTACGATGGAACAGTCAGAAGGGAGAGAGAGAGACAGAGAGAGAGCGACAGAGAGAGAGAGAGAGAGAGAAGCACAGGATGAAAAAAAGAATTCAAGGAACAATTTGCTGCAGCACTTAAGCCACAGAATCCAAAGGTAAACAAACCAGTCTGTAGCCTCGGAAGGAGGGAAATGATTTTGAGACATGTTGATCATGCCTCTAACTCCGAAGCTTGTGAAATAGTTCACTGAATTAAGAAATACCAGGGGCTGAGGAGTACTTCTGGCCGAAGGTTTACTCCACGCAGGCCAAAAGGACCACAGGACCAAGAGGAGAGGGGGCTGGCCGACAGTCTCCCGCTGTGCCGCCAAGGCCCCTCGCCGGATCCCACTTCCGGGGCTGAGTCCCCTCCGTCCACCGCACCTGGCTGAGCTCGGGGCATCCGATTTAACACCCGCACCCGTGGCTGTGTGCGAGGGGGCTCCTGCTGACCGGAGAAACGGCTTCAGTCACCTCCAAGTAAGTCACATAAAGTCCTCATTAGTAATGACAATTCTGGAACCCCATCTCCGAGGTGCACTGCCTGCATAATCCCACACTACTCCCAACCACCATCCCCATAAAACAGATGGGAGGAGCGGATAAAGGTATTAGCTGTGGAGTCAGAGACTCAAAGGTTGGAACGCCTGGTTTGTCAATAGTGGCTGTGCAAACTTGAGCAAGTTTCTTTACCTCTCTGAGCTTGCATTTCCTCAGGATAAAATGCAAATTATAATAGCATCTACCTCATAGGGTTATATATAGTAAGAACAAAATGAGTTGACATATGTAAATCTCTTAACAAATGCATGGAAAATAATAAGCTTTCAATAATTTTTTGAAAAAATGTTTTTACTTGAGTTCAAAGACATCATTTGACTTCTCTTAGGTGACACAGAGGCAACCCAATACCATTTGCTCTTCATTATCATGGTGGGTTTTAATGACTACTTGTACCACATGTTATTTGTCCTTTCATCCAGTCTATTAGTGAATGTGTTAAAATTTAAAAAGACCCTGTTTCAACTCTCCTAAACCTTTCAACCTCTTTGGAGAAATAGTTGTTAATCATCATTCTCTGTTCACAACCACTCAGTTAGGCTCACGTCCAAATGTCAAGTATTCAGACCTGTAAACATTGAAATAATTTTGCCAGTAAAACTTCATGAGTTTCCTCATAAAATGTTTCCATCAACTCCATTTTGCTAGATGTGATCTTAACCCTTAAAACAACTAGTGGTGTTTTGGTTTTCTCTTTCATCAGAATTAAAATATCCTGAGGACAGGAATGGGGCTCCCACTGCCTGCATACCCTGCTACCCAAGAATCAGCAGGGCAGAAAGCCCGAGCAGATGTTTAGTGTCTGTCTGATCAGGTATGTCTGTGGTAGCAGCGAACACAACTGTGATAACCTGTAGTTCAGGAAAAGGAAACAAACTGAGTCTACGTCTCACACTGAAGTCCAGGCCTTACAATATCATAAGAAAGTTTTCTCAATCAGAGCAACTACTTTGAGGCCAATGTGACAGCTTCAGACTGCAAAGAGTGAACCGGCCTCTTGAGTTCCTGGGCCCACCATTCTCACCCGTCTGGATGCTGAGGTGAGAGCCTTCACACCGTTAACAATGATGGAATCTAAATCTCGTCAGCCTGTGGGTGAAGGTGAGATGTCACTGACAATGGTACCTCTCCTTCCGCTCACTGAATTTCAATAGTGAAGGATCTAAACAACACCACCCTTCCCCAGACTTTCTAGTTACATGGGAGCCACCACGTGTATGACTGAGAACAGTCCTTCTATGACCTTCACTCTGTCCACCCTTCACACTACACTTAAAGTCACACAATACAGCCCCTTGCCAGTCTACAGAAATCCTAATTCATTGCCTAGAATTCTGGGTCTCATGTTCACGAACCTATAGACCTATCAGATGCCATAATGGTACCTTGTTCCCTTCAGTGCTCGCTTGACCGCAGCCTACAGTGGTCCTACAGTGTGCAGGAGAGAATGCCACAGCTCTGGGTGTCCCTACTTACCCAGTCCACACATGTCATAACACTGTTGCTACACACATGTGCTCCAGAGTCAGACCACCTAGGAGGGAATCCTCACTCTAACACTTGCTGACTCTGTGAACTTGGGTAAATTACTGAACCTGTCTGAGCCTCAGTTGCCTTATCTACCCATGAAACAGGGATAACACTATTGTCGGAAAGGCTTCTTGTAAGGAGGGAATGGGATACCATATGTAAAGGAGGCAGTATAACCTGGCACACAATAAACACTCAATAAAGGTTCACTATTGTTATCCCTGAGGATGAATCACTGGAGAACTATTTAATGACTGGCTGCCATATCAAGGAGGACACTCTGAAAGTAAATCCTTTTTTTGCCAGGCATTATTCTGGTTCCTATCTCATAATTTATTATTCATGATAGCCTGTTCTCGTGGTTTTTATAGGCTCAGGGAAGTTATTTGCCCAACGTTAATTTGTCTGCGTGAAAGAACAGCCAGCAGTGGTCCAAGGCCCCTGTTTTCTGCACTAAGCCACGGTCCTCTCATGCCTCACAGGACTTGAGACCTTTCCACTGGTGTCCTAATTACATTCAAATCAACCACACACTCAACAGGCTTAATCTACGGTCCAGAGGGTTGCCTGACGCCTGCCAGTTTCAGCTTCTGTCCACAGGTCAGAAGGACACAGTCCTCTATGCAACTGCTGGATTATCACCTTTGAAGTTTTATTTTGAAGGCAACAAGGATGTACATTTTCAAAGTTACTGTATATGACCCTCAGGCTCTGATGCCCTCCCAGCAGGAGCCCAGGGGTGGGTTCATCTAAAAGACTTGGAACCCATAGCTTTTCCAAGTCTCTCCTCAGGGAAAGACTCTCCATCGAGTGCTCCTTTCTGAGGCACTGACTTCCTGGACTGGCGTTGGGGCCCCCTTGCTTGGAGGACAGAGGGAAGGACCTTGGACAAGGTCTCAGGGGCTTCTTTCAGCCTCTGGGACTCTTACTAGGGATGAAGGCGGAGAATTCAGGCCCATCCCTCAAGGGCCCACCCACCCTCAGCTCTGTGCTCAATGACCACCTTCCTCTTTGCCGTGTGCTGAGTCCTCGCCCATCAGGAAGTGCCATCTTTGCTACTCCAGGGGGCTAAACCCCAGCAAGACCTTCCCTAAGTGTGTACATGCCTCTCAATGGAAAACTGCACCGGAACAGCACCGTGAGGAGCTTCTTTGGAATCCTGCCTTCCCGTGTCTGTATTGTCTTTTTTTTAAAAGATGGATTTTTTAAAAGATTTTATTTATTTTTATTTTTAGAGAGGGAAGGGAGAGAGAAAGAGAGAGAGAAACATCAATGTGAGGTTGCTGGGGGCCATGGCCTGCAACCCAGGCATGTACCCTGACTGGGAATCGAACCTGCGAGACTTTGGTTCACAGCCCGCGCTCAACCCACTGAGCTACGCCAGCCAGGGCTGCGTGTCTGTATTGTCTTAAAAGCAAGGCACAGGGGTTTCGGCCCTTCTCATTGCTGAAGTCAGAACGTGTCATACAATGAACGAGTACATCTGAGGTACATGTAGCTCCTCTTTGTCCTCCTACAAATTGTTACTACTACAAGGATACATCAGCATTTGCAAACTTAGAATTCAGTAAACACCAAATAAAGACAACATGTTCCTCGGAGTTCCCTTGGCATTGCATGTGTCCCTATTATTATTTTTCTAAACCATTTGTTTTCCTATCTGTCTCCCCTACTAGTCAGCAAATGCCTTAACACCACTTGTTTTCACATCTGTCTCCCCTATCAGTCGGCGAATACCTTAAGGAACAGACCTTGTTTTGTTCATCTTTGTAGCCTGAGCAAAATTGTCAGTTTTTGAAATATAGTAGTTCAACAAATGCTTGCATGGATGGATGGATGCATGGATGGACCAATAGATAGAATCCTCACAGGCTTTGTGAAGAAGCAGGTATTTGAGTAAATCTGACCTGGATTTCCTTCTATAAGAGAAGGGAGACACCGGAGGGGCGGACGGCCTCGCTGCTGCACTGGTCAGCAGCTGCCCTCAGAGGGAGCGGTGACGTTGCAGAGATCATCCACTCTGTGTCTCTGTGTAAGGTAACACGTCTTGATTAAAAATTTAAAAGGAAGAAAAGGAAAGTGTAGCCTGTGTACTGCCTACTTGAAGGTTACAACATATGCAAGAGGCTGATGTTTTCTCTTACTTGCTGTTGAAACGTATCGTATCACCTGTGCCGACTGAGGCACCAAGTCTGGGAAGGGGCTTCTGACCTGTGAACTCCTGGGAGCTGGCCTAATCAACATCTTGGGACATTAATGTTGCCTCTAACCCAGTTATTCGTGCTATTTTCAACCACAGACGGTGTGATCGCCAACTCAGTCCAAGGACTAAAATAAAACAATCTTAGGAAAATTCTAGTGGCATGCCCGTCAAAGAGATTTACGACCTTCAAAAGGCTGACAGAATGTGTGCTCGAAGTCCAGGCATTCTCTGCTCCCCGCATGCACAGCCAGATGCTCGGCTCAGACTAAATTTGCAATCTCAAATTCCTCACTCACCCCCACCCACTTGGCAAAAGGCTTTCCCCAACGGAACCTGCCACAACTTGTAGGAAGAACTCCATCAGCTGAGAAACGCAGCTTTGACCGTGGCCATGAGTAAGTCGTGCCAGGTGTTCCCATGTCGTGGATGCCAGTCATGTCTGGCTATTTATAACACAAAGGCAGGTCGACGCAACACTGACTCTTACGGGTTGCTTCTCTGGTCTCAACATTGCATTTCAACTCACATCACAGACTGATTAGACACACTTAAGGTATAACCTTTAGCTCAAAATTTCAAGAGGGAGAGAAAGAAGAAGAAACAGCAAATGTACTGAACGCCTACAAAGGCCAGACCTTGCACTGGGAGCTTTACTTATGTTACCTCTTACTTCCCACCACAATCATAGGGAGGAGGTATTACTGTCCCCATCCTACAGATAAGGAAACACAACCTCTGGAGGATTGAATATCCTGCCCGGGTAAGCGGTAAAGCCAGGATGGGAACGAGGGCCGTGTGAACCCAGATTCCATGTCTGTCTTCCCGAGCAGACCAAAACTCCCCTCGCGCTGCCTCGCAGGAGCGGGAGCACGGGAATCAAGGTCTGAACGGCGCAGGTTCTGCAGTCGGTCTTCCTGGGCGTTTAACCCTCGCGTCGCCTCCGAGGTGTCTGACCTCATCCAGCCAGTCAACCTCTTTAACCCTCCCTCTCTTCATCTCTAAAAAACAGAGGTCGTTCTAATGCTCCCTCACAGGTTTTAAATGTGTAACAATAATTATGACTACGACTATTTTCTTTTCCACCAAATCTTTTCACCTGTTAAACATAATAATAATAATATAAGGCTAATATCTACTGAATACTTACTATAGGCCAGGTCGTATGCTGAGGGTTTTACATTAATTATCTCATTTCATTCTAACAATAATCCAATGAAATGATAGTAGCTCATACTTCTTGAGCACTCACTATGTATCAAGATCTGCTCTAAACCCTCTATTCATACTCACTAGAGAGCAACAGAGGCAAATGGTACTGTTGCACCAATTTTACAAATAAGTAAACGAAAGCTCAGAGAGGATACGTAAATATCCTATGGTCACACAGCTGGGAAAAGACGAAGCCACGTTAGGAGCTCAGGCAGCCAGACTTAGGAACTCACAGTCTTAGTCTTGACTCGCGTGTTCCTGGACCTGGGCTGGGGTGAAAAGAAATCTCCGATGCAGCACCTGTGCTTAAAGTGCTCCCAAACGTACTGAAGCTGTTAACACCTACACATTTAACAAATGAGGATGCAGTAATATTCTGTAGCCAAATACCCTAAACATGAAAAAAACCCAGTGGGGGCCGTGGGAGATAAACCAGGGAGTGGGGCGGGGCTCCAGGGAAGCCTCCCTGGAGCACCCGTGGCTTTCACTGAGCCCCGTGGGACTGGGGTGGTCGCAGTGAGGCCAGAGCCCCAGGGGCTCAGCCAGTGCGGAGACGGAGAAGAGGGCCGTGTTTGGGGAAGCATGAGGAGACTGGCGTGACGAAAAGTGAGTTTCATGTTGGAAAACAGAAATAAAATGAGACATGAAGGAAGGACAGATTACAGAAGACCCTTGACAACAGTCTACAAAGCGGGGATGTCATGTATAGGAGGCGATAGAAAGCATGAGGTCCTTGAGGAGGAGCGATGCCTGACAAGGGTGAACTGCGCAGCACGGCTTAGCGCCGGGGACTGAGAACGCCAGGGAGCAGGCTCCAGCAGGCAGCCCAGCAGGAGGCGGTGGGAGCCCTTCCCGACAACAGTGACGGCAGCAGGAGACCGAAGGAAGGGCCCAATCAGAGACACTGTGAGGACAGAATCAATGGGGCTTAGTGATAGCCTGAGGCAGGAGACACTGAGAGCTCGGTCAACCTCATGTCCCCACTCCGGACTCTGTTAATGACTGCCTGACACATCACAGATGCTGAAACGTGTTTGTGCCCTGGCTGGATGGCTCGGTTGGTTGGAGTGTCACCCCACACACCAAAAGGTTGTGAGTTCAATTCCCACCCAAGGCAGAAATCTGCAGATTGATACTTTCTCTCTCCCTCTCCCTCTCTCCAATAAACATATCCTCAGGTGAAGATTAAAAAAAAAACATATTTGTCAAATAAATGACTCTTCTAGCTTCCAGTCCAGGCTCTTCATTCTGAACATGAAAAAACAGATCCTGAAGGATATGTGAATTGACCAAAATTACGTAAAGGTGAATGGCAGAATCTAAAGTAGATCTCCAAGTCCTGACAACTACTCCAGACTTTTTTCTGCTCTAACTTATTCTCAGTATGGAATCTCTCGGGGACCAATGATGTTGACATTAATAACAGAAATTGAGATTTGGGGAGAGATTCCTGGGGTTCTTGGATAACAGTAATTTGGTTTGGGACATGCAAACACTGACGTGATGACAGCGGTTCTCATTAGCAGTGTCCTGTAAGAGGTTTTCAATTGGGAACTAGAGCAAAGGTGAGGACTAATCACTAGAGGCAGACAGGTAGATAGATTTCAGAAACATCAACATAAAACTATTAGTTAAAGACATAAAAAAAACAAAGGCATGAGAAACATATTTTTGTAGCATCATGAATAAGAAATGTTTTGGGTTTTCCATTACTTTAATTAAATATTTCTTAGTCTACTGGAGAATTGTTAAATAAGCAGTGCACTTAACTGCAATCAATATGTAAATGTTAGCATCGCTTCACCTGCTCTTGATCTGCCTGCACACACCACGACTCAGGGGCTGCTGGGTCGGCCAGGCTGTATCAGTGCCAGCTGGGACTCCACATCTGTCTCCGTTACCATCTTTGTTCTGTAATTTAGTTGTATCTTGCCAACTATTATTTCCAAAGGCAAAGCAAGAAATCTTGAAGCTTCTCTGAGATTTGTGGAGTATTCCTATGCCAGTAATGAGGCAGAAGCCTTGGATGCTTTTGCCACCTCCTCATTGGTGAGTCAGCCCACATATGCCCTTACCTGGGAAGTTTTACCTACACCACACCTGCCATTCCCAGACATGTTCTACGAAGGAGTCAGTCATTGCTTTCCTTCTATACTGTCAGAACTCTCTACATACTCCAGCTAGAGTAGGTGGCGTATTGTTTTGTAACCGTTTCAGTGTATATCTCTTCAACTAGTCCATGTGTGTCCATAAAAGTAAACCTTTTAATCTTCCTCATGTTCATGCCACCAGTGCTGGCACATGGCAGAAATTCAATTCATTTTGGTTGAAATCTTTTAACACCTGAGCATCAGAAGAGTCAGGGCAATCAAGGTTGACAGTAGTTCAAGGGAAGAAGAAACCATGTCCACACAGGTTCATTCCAGCGAGAGGGAGAAATTCTTTCCTGGTCATAGAAACCCACAGAAGGGCAAAGAGCTAGGGAGTGGAAATGAGTATAGGGTATGTGGAGGGGGGAAACCGATCTCACTGGAGCAGAAGCTGGACAAATAAAGAGAGAGAGAAAGTTGGGCAGGTTGGCTGGGATCAGACTGTAGAGAGCCTCATAGGGGTATGAATGAGACTTGGTATCTTAGTTTCCTATTGCTACTGCAACAAATTACAACAAAGTTGGTGACTTAAAACAATGTGCTGTAATTTATTATCTTAACAGTTCTGGACACAGGAAGTCGTCAGAAATGGGTAACACTAACCTAAAACCAAGGCTGCATTCCTTTCTGGAGGCTTCAGTGGAAAAGCCACTTTCCTTCCTTTTCCAGCTTCTTGAGGCCGCCTGTACCTTTGGTTCATGGCCTCTTCCAGCTTCAGAGCCAGCAGTGGTCGGTCTTTCTCATACCAGCGTTCTCTGACACTTTCTTCTGCCTCCTTCTTTCACTTTCATGAACACTGTGATTACCTTGGGCCCTCAGGTGATACAGGGTAATCTCTTTGTAAGGTCAGCTCGTTAGCAATACTAATTTCAAGTGAAACTAAATTCCCCTTCGCCATATAATCTAACATAGTCACAGGTTCCACAGGTTAGGGCACAACACCTAGTGGGGCATTCTTCTGCCTACCACACTCAGCATGGAGTAGGGAGTCTCTGTCTCTTAAATTGCAGATGCGGTGATGAAGCATGGAGTTCCAGACCGAGTGGCTCTGAACTGCCCTCTACAAGTCTTTGCCCACCTAAGTCATGATGAGGATTTGTTTTGCTGTTGTCTTTGTGCACACACACACAAAAATTTTTAAATGGCAGACATATTAGGTGCTTTGTTCACATTCATATAGACAGACAATAAGAACCTTTGAATTCTTCTCTGTGGATAGTGGGCCCTAAGAAATGGCCCAGCTGTCATACGATGGGATGCCCACATGTGTAATGTTTTGAACAATTTTAATTCATTTCATGGAATCTGAGTTCCTGTTAATCTGGTGGTGGTGGGATCGCCATGATGCTGATAGGGCTGCATGAGTCCTTCTCCTTTGCCTAACACTCATTAACAATGACAACACAACTGCTGTGAATAGTCATCATCCTTCTCAGTGCTCAGAGTTTCAGAGAAGTTATCCTTTTTCTTTCAGAAGTGTGCCTGTGGGATTAGCAGCTCCAGTATCATTATGTGACATTAAAATAAGAAGTAGTTTCCCAGCATCTGTGAAGGACACAAGGACGTTTATAAATATAGTGATTTGTTTTTTAACAAATAGTCGAACTGTTGGTTTTCATATATGCGAACGGTAAGTTCAAAGATGCTGCCATGAAGTTTGCTGAAGTTGACTGTTTGTACCTTAAAAGTACGGTGACCACGTCTGCATTCATTCACTTACCCTTGAAACAGTTTCATGTAAATGCCCAGGGGCCAGAGGCCAGTCTAGCACAGAAACTCAACAAAAACGAGACAGCCACAGTCCTCACGCAGCTGACTGTCAGTGAGAGGCAGACCGTGCACCTTTAACAAACATGTTAACAAATAAGTCATCTGTCAGGTGATGAAAAGTACTCTGAATTAGAAGAAAAAAAATTGTACAGGGTACAAAGAGAAGGAGAAGGAATGTTATTTTAATTAGTGTGGTCATGGAAGGTCTGAGCAGATATTTGAATAAATGTGAAAAGTGTGAAAAATGAGGAAAGGGTGAGCATGCCAATTTGATTCAATGAACAAATACTAATGAAGCATGGACTGTGGATGGGCTGGGAATTGTTTTGGTGCTGGGGAATGAAACAAGAATGAAGACCTGACCAGGGGCAGGACAAGCCCGAAGAGATCAAGAAACAATAAAAACATATATGCACCCCAAATAAGAGTTTTATTAATAAACGTCTCCTACCAAACACATTTACTTTCTCTTTGACAAGTGAAGTATAAAATCCTAAGAGTAGAGGTCAGCCTAACCACCCCCCTCCTAGATCGATGGTTTTAGAATTTCTTGCAATAGGATCATTTGTGTAAACAAAGTCTCACGTGGAATTCCAATATACCGAACAAATAAAAGTGATCTGTCTATTGCAGGATTTGTGGATGGCCCATTGCCCCCCGCCCCCGTGCCCACCTAGACTGCCTTCCCTCAAAAGTCTGCACCCTGTTGTGCAGTGATGTTAATTTCTTAGTTTTGATCATCACCCCATGGTTGTGTAAAGTGTGAACATTAGGAGAAGCTGGGTGGGTGAAAGATATACGGGAACTCTATGTGCAGTCATCCTCTGTCCCCACAGGTTCCACATCTGAGGATTCAACCAAACATGAGTGGAAAATATTTGGGGGAAAAAGTTACATTGTTGCTGACGTATACTATGTAGTTGGGCCTATGGCAGTTGTGTCTACTGAACATGTACGTACTTTTTTCTTGTCATTATTTCCAACACATTATAATATAACAACTACTTACCTAACATTTACATTATTGTCAGGTACTATAAGTAAAATAGAAATGGTTTAAAGTACATAGGAGGATGTGAATAGGTTCTGTGCAGATACTAGACCATTCACACAAGGGATGTGAGCATCTGTGGATTTCAGTGTGTGCAGGTGGTCCTAGAACCAATCCTTTGTGGATACCAAAAGGTGACTGTAAGAGTTTTACAACTCTAAGTCTAAAATTATTTCAACTAATTTTGTAGCTCTAAGTCTAAAATTATTTCAACCTAAAGATTTGACAGAAAAAAAATGTCCTTCTACCATCACTACCGGCAGCCCACTTAGGGTATTGGTGGTGGGGGTGCATCATGTGAAACCATTAACTCTGCCCATTAGCCTTGCCTTGACAACTTAAACTACTTATAAGAGACCTTTGGAAAAGGGCATCCCTGCCCTGGCTGGTGTAGCTCAGTGGGTTGAGCTCAAGCCTGCAAACTGAAGGGTCACTGGATTGATTCCCAGTCAGGGCACATGCCTGGGTTGCAGGCCAGGTCTCCAGTGGCAGGTGTGTGAGAGGCAAGCACACATTGATGCTTCCTTCCCTCTCTTTCTCTCTCCCTTCCCTTCTCTCTAAAAATAAATAATCTTAAAAAAAAAAAGATAAGGGCATCCCTTTCTGGGTAGACTGGCCTGCCTTTTCACATACTTAATACCAGAAAATTCTTTCTTATGACTCTTTAAACCTTCCATGCTCTGGGAAAACCCCACATTTTCAAGTGTCATCAACAGAGGATCAAATTGCCTTCCACAAAATAATACTTTATGATGCATTCATAGGCCACATACTTTCCCACTACCTTTCTTTCTACAACCTGAGAGCAATGCCTTCACCTTTTCTCACAGGTCTTCTTTTTCCATTTTTGAATCATTCAGGGCAATCTCCACTTTTAAGTTCCTTTCGATCTTCTTAAACTATGGTGGCCACAGCTTATCATTGGACTTTTTAAAAATAAATTAGTAAGTAGAAATAAAATTAGAAGATGAGCCAGTCAGCATCAAACACCTTGGGTTGAAGAGTGTATCATCACTCAGACTTCATAGACAATATTCCTATGCAGATATTATTGCTGTAACAACCTCACTACATCGCCATATTTTGATTTTTCTTACACAGTTTTTCTGCACTGCCTATGGCAGTCGTTAAGCCAAGCCCCAGGCGTTTGCTCCTAATCAATGGACAACCAGACTGGGAACCTCAAGTTCTAGCCAGTCAAACCACCAAAAAGGCTCTCTCCCCAACAGACATACTCCCTGGATTATATAAAGTAGAAATTCATTCTGAAAGCATTCACCTGACATCACTAAACAATAAAATAAGTGAACCGACTGAGTGTGTGACCTTGTTTGTTGAACTCTCCATGCTTTAGCTGCCTGCCTGAAAAAGTGAGGATAAGCATGTTTACCAACTTGGCATGGGTGTTGCAAGAGTTGATTAATGCTTAGAAGTCACCATCTGATCAGAGGTTGTGTGGCTGCACCGCCCAAGCCATCCCAGGATGCCTGGGTCCCTCAAGGGCACTCCCTTGAAGCCCAGTGCCATGACTATGGGGGCCTTGCTGTGGCCCATCACTGGTGTGTGACGCGACTGTACTTTCAGACATGCATACCGAATGCCAGCAAGGCTATCACCAAAGCTGAAAAGCAGTTTTTCTAATGCTGCAGGCTCATGCACAAGGTACCAAAATAGCACTGGAAATACTATACCCATATTGCTTTATCCTAGACATCTGACACTTGTGAAGCCGATGCCAAATTTCTTGTCACATATGTGTCTGGAAACCTTCGTGCTGAGAGGCATTTCTTATCTTCTGACATTTCAGAGAGAGCTGCATGAAGCTCGGAGAGCACAGACCCTCCTTCAAAAAGGCGTGTGGCAAATGCACGCATTCTTTCTAGGTGACCTCCACAGCCCTCACTGGAGAAGATCCAAGACACCCTCTGGCACATCTGTAATCCTTAGGATGTTTCAAATGTCTGAATGCACTTCTTCCAATCAGTAAGTGCTGAACAGCCTAGCTCTCCAAGGTCATCTGGAAATGATATGCCCATTAGCCAAATGAGGAAATGCAACTGCAGGCAAACCGACCATAAGATCAAACAATCCTCGGGGCTGCCGGGGCCCAAATACTCTGTCTCTGGTGACACAGGCCACATCTAGCTATTAAAAGCAGGCTTCAGTTGACTCTAATTACTATTGTGACATAGTCCCCCCCCAAGCAGAAGCTAGCTAGGATTTTTGCACATGATACAATAGTAGATAATTTCTAGTGATTCCCTTGTTTTCTGATCTTGCCTATACAACCTGCCTGACAGAGTAGGGACCACGCAGGCCCCAAATCCAGCCACCAGGGAACAGGGGTTTCCAGTGGAGAGTCCCCAGAATGGCATGTGTCAGAATAACCTGGTTTTACACGCAAATTCCTGGGCCCTACTCCAGACCCTTCCATCAGACCTATTCCAACTCCTGGCAAATGAGATCCAGGAATCTGCATTTTTAACAAATTCCCCACAGGATCTTTTTTCAACTTTTTATTCTCCCAGATAATTTCTCTACACACTTAATGTTTTTAAAGCCTGACAGAAATTTCAAGTAAGTTAAAACACAAACCCTCAGCTTGTGGGGAGCATTTCTGGCCACAGGCCTATACTTAGTGGCCATTGAGTCATCTACCGTAAACTCGCCCACAAGCGAACTCCGACTGCACTCGAGGGGAGGGAACACACGGCGTGCCTCCTCCCCTCTGCAGGCCTCACTGTTCGTGCCCCTCGTTCGGAAGAGTGAGCACTGCCGTAGGATGCTTCTGGCATCCGTTCCCTTGGAGGACTGAACTTTTTGTATTAGTTTTTCATTGCTGCTGTAACAGATGACCAGAAACATGGTACAAATTTATTATCTTACATCTGGGGAGGTTAGAGCTCCAGTATCGGTCTTTCAGGGCTAAAATCAAGGTGTGAGCAGGGTTGCGTCCTTTCTGGAGGTTCTAGAGGAGAATCCATTCCTTTGCCTTTTCCAGCTTCCAAAGGCCGCCCACGATTCTCGGCTGGTGGCCTCTTCCTCCATCTTCAAAGCCAGGAACACTGCGTCTCTCTGACTACTCTTCACATTTCCTTCTGACTCTCCTCTTCTGCTTCCTCCTTTCTCTGGGAAGGACCCTTATGAGTCACTGGGGTCACTCGGATAATCTTCCCATCTAAGGTTCCTAATCTGTGATTAAATCTGCGAAGTCCCTTTTGCCATGTAAGGTAACATTTCACAGGTCCCAGGGGTTAAGATGAGGACATCTTTGGGGGGGGCATTATTCTGCATATCTTATGTAATATAAAGGATGTCTTCATTTGGCTTCTCCCAAAGGTAGACCTGACACCAGGATTCGAGTACAAGTCCCAGAAGGCCAAGGAAAGGAATGGAGGAGTCACACAGCAAGGGAGAAAAGCGAGTCAGTGAGTTACAGAGCAGGACACCACCACAGGCAATGGACTGAACTCTTCTGAGGACTGGGGAGAACACACCTCCAAATAGTCTCACCACGGGGCACACAGACTGGGGAATTCATCTCCTAATTGCCACCATTTATTGTTTAGGGGTCACATAAGCTCCCTGGCATGTGCAGCGCTTCCTGCCTCCCTAACTGTGGAAAAGATCCATAGCCAGGGAATGGCGTTGGCCGAAACACACAGGAGGCCATAAGCTTGTCCCACCTTCGGGGCCTGCAGAGCAGGCCAAGGGGATAACAGCATCGGAATCAACGGGCATGGGTTTTGAGGGAAGTGTGGCATTACGTATCAAAAGCTTAAATGTACCTATCTTTTGACTGGGCAATTCTACCTCCAGGAAATTTATGGTGATATGCAGTGATTGTTTATAGTATTTTTTTCATTTTATATTAAATATTTTATTGTTATTCTATTACAGTTGTCCCAATTTTCCCCCTTTGTTCTCCTCCACCCAGCCCCCACCCCACCCCCACAATCATTCCTCACCCTGTTGTCCATGTCCATGAGCCATTTATACATGTTCCTTGCTTAGTCCCTTCCCCTTCTTCCCACCCTTATCCCCCTCCCCCAGCTCCTCTGGTCACTGTCAGCCTGCTCCTTGTTTCCACACTTCTGGTTCTGTTTTGCTCATTTGTTTGCTTTGTTCATTAGGTTCCTCTTATAGGTGACATCTTATGGTATTTGTCTTTCACTGCCTGGATTATTTCATTTAGCATAATATACCCCATTTGCACCCATGCTATTCCAAAATGTAGGCATTCCATCATTTTTTCTACTGCATGGTATTCCATTGTGTAAATGTACCACAGTTTTTTGATCCACTTGCTCACTGACAGGCACTTAGTCTGTTTCCAGCACTTGGCTATTATGAATAATACTGCTATGAACACAGTGGTGCATAAGTTCTCTTGAATTGGTGTTTCAGGATTCTTAGGGTATAATCCCAGAAGATGGGTCAAAAGACAGTTCCATTTTTAGTTTTTTTAATATATTTTGATTGATTATGCTATTACAGTTGTCCCATTCTCCCCTTCATTCCCCTCCACCCTGCACACCCTCTTCCACCCATATTTTCCCCTTTAGTTCATGTCCATGTGTCATAAGTTCTTTAGCTTCTACATTTCCCATACTACTCTTGCCCTCCCCGTCTATTTTCTACCTACCATCTATGCTACTTATTCTCTGTACCTTCTCCCCTTCTCTCCTCCTCCCACATCCCTGTTGCTAACCCTCCATATGATCTCCATTTCTGTGGTTCTGTTCCTGTTCTAGTTGTTTGCTTAGTTTGTTTTTGTTTTTGTTTTTGTTTTAGGTGTGGTTGTTAATAACTGTGAGAATTTGGTGTCATTTTACTACACATGCTTTTTATCTTCTTTTTCTTATATAAGTCCCTTTAACGTTTCATAAAATAAGGGCTTGGTGATGATCAGCTCCTTTAACTTGACCTTACCTGGGAAGCACTTTATCTGCCCTTCCATTCTAAATGACAGCTTTGCTGGATAGAGTAATCGTGAATGTAGGTCCTTGCCTTTCATGACTTTGAATACTTCTTTCCAGCCCCTTCTTGCCTGCAAGGTCTCTTTTGAGAAATCAGCTGACAGTCTGATGGGAACTCCTTTGTAGGTTACTGTCTCCTTATCTCTTGCTGCTTCTAGGATTCTCTCCTTCATTTTTACCTTGGCTAATGTAATTATGATGTGCTTTGGTGTGTTACTCCTTGGGTCCAACCTCTTTGGGACTCTGAGCTTCCTGGACTTCCTGGAAGTCTGTTTCCTTTGTCAGATTGGGGAAGTTCTCCTTTATTATTTGTTCAAGTAAGTTTTCCACTTGTTGCTCTTCCTCTTCCCCTTCTGGTACCCCTATAATTCGGATGTTGGACTATTTAAAGATATCCTGGAGGTTCCTAAGCCTCTTCTCATTTTTTTGAATTCTTATTTCTCCATTCTTTTCTGTTTGGTTGTTTCTTTCTTCTTTCTGGTCCACTCTATTGATCTGAGTCCCAGTTTCCTTTCCATCACTATTGGTTCCCTGTGCATTTTCCTTCATTGCTCTTATCATCGCCTTCATTTTTTCATCTAATTTGCGACCACATTCAACCAATTCTATGAGCATCCTGATCACCCGTGCTTTGAACTGTGCATCTGATAGGTTGGCTATCTCTTGATCGTTTAAAAGTATTGGCTGTGGAGCTTTGATTTGCACTTCTGTTTGAGCCATTTTCTTTTTAATCTGGTCGCGCCTCTTATACGTAACACTATGTGAGGGGCAGAGCCTTACGTGTCTCCAGGGTGGGGCAACCCAGTCGCTGGGTTGTGACGTTGTATGTGGGGGTGGGGTCCGAGAGGAAACAATGGTGCTTGCTTCTCCCTGTGTCGGATTTCAGTCCCTTCCACCACTTCCCCGGAGCAAACTGGGGCTTTCTGGTGCTAATTCCCATGTGGGTGGGCTTGTGCACCCCGTGGGTCTTTCCAACGACCTCTCCTGTGAAGATGGGAGTCTCTCCCCATGTGTCAACACCCACAGGTGTTTTCAATCAGTGCCCTGAGGCTCTATTTCTTGGTGCTGGGACCCTGGGTTGCGCGGTCTGTCTCACTGCCCAATTTCCTCTGGTTTATCTGTGCACGAATGTGGACCAGACAGCCAGACACCTTGTGAGCAGAGCCTCACTTCACAGCCACCACCTTGCTGGGTCTGCCAGCCGCCTGTGTGCCCAGGGTCAGCCCGCTGCCGTCTTGCACTTGGGAGGCCTTACACGCCCAGTGCCACTGCTTTTTGTGCCGAGACTCCTCTCCACCCAGCTGCCCGACTCCATCCCTCCTACTGGTCTGGATGAATGTGTTTATTTTAACTCCTTGGTTGTCCGGCTTCCATACAGTTCAATTTTCTGTCAGTTCCGGTTGTTACTCTATTTCTAAATTGTTGTTGTCCCTATCTTGGTTGTACAAGGAGGCACAGTGCGTCTACCTACACATCCATCTTGGCCAGAAGTTGTTTATAGTATTTTAAAGAATTGAAAACAATTTAAATTTCCATTAATAGTGGGTCAGTTACATAAAGTAGAGTGATACAATTGAATATCCTGCTATAATTGAATATAATGATGTCCATCTACATTTACTGATAAAGAAACCAGTTCCTGACATACTTCTGAGTCAAAAACCAGGTTACAATTAGTATATTATAAATCCATTTACATAAAATTATGTATGTATAATATGTGTGTGCATGTGTGCAGCAAAATGACAGGTAGGATGTTCATCAAAACTCTAATGATTTCCTTTTTTAATTTTTTAAAGTATATTTTACTGATTATGCTATTACAGTTGCCCCATTTTATTCACCCCCCCTTTAATTCCCCTCCTCCCTGCACACCCCCGCCCACCAGCATTTCCCCCCCTCCTTAGTTCATGTCCATAGGTCGGATATATAAGTTCTTTGGCTTCTCCATTTCCCATACTATTCTTAACCTCCCTCTGTCTATTTTGTGCCTACCATTTATGCTTCTTATTCCCTCTACCTTTTCCCCCATTCTTCCCCCTCCTCCTCCCCGCTGATAACACTCCATGTGATCTCCATTTGTGTGATTCTGTTCCTGTTCTAGTTTTTTTACTTGGTCTTTGTTTTTTTTCTTAGGCTTAGTTGTTGATAGTTGTGAGTTTGTTGTCATTTTACTGTTCATAATTTTGATCTTCTTTTTCTTAGATATGTCCCTTTAACATTTTATATAATAAGGGCTTGGTGATGATCAACTCCTTTAACTTGACCTTACCTGGGAAGCACTTTATCTGCCCTTCCATTCTAAATGATAGCTTTGCTGGATAGAGTAATCTTGGATGTAGGTCCTTGCCTTTCATGACTTTGAATACTTCTTTCCAGCCCCTTCTTGCCTGTAAGAGTTCTTTTGAGAAATCAGCTGACAGTCTTAAGGGAACTCCTTTGTAGGTAACTGTCTTCTTTTCTCTTTGCTGCTTTTAGGATTCTCTCATTATTTTTAATCTTAGGTAATGCAATTATGATGTGTCTTGGTGTGCTTCCTTGGGCCCAACTTCTTTGGGACTCTCTGAGCTTCCTGGGCTTCCTGGAAGTGTATTTCCTTTGCCAGTTTAGGGAAGTTCTCCTTCATTATTTGTTCAAATAAGTTTTAAATTTCTTGCTCTTCCTCTTCTCCTTCTGGTACCCCTCTGATTTGGATGTTGGAACATTTAAATTTGTCCCAGAGGTTCCTAAGTCTCTCCTCATTCTTTTGAACTCTTGTTTTTTCATTCTGTTCTAGTTGAATGTTTATTTCTTCCTTCTGTTCCAAATCATTGATTTGAGTCCTGATTTCCTTCCCTTCACTGTTGGTTCATGGTATATTATTCTTTATTTCACTTGGCATAGCCTTCACTTTTTCCTCTATTTTGTGACCAAACTCAACCATTTCTGTGAGCACCTGATTACCAGTGTTTTGAACTCTGCATCTGATAGATTGACTATCTCTTTGTCACTTGGTTGTTTTACTGAAGTTTTGATCTGTTCTTTCATATGAGCCATATTTCTCTGTCTTGGCATACCTGTTACATAGTAAGGATGGAGCCTTAGGTATTTTCCAGGGAGGGGCAACCCACGTTGGTGCATTGTGGCACTGTGGGGGAGGGGTCTGAGAGGGAACAATGCTGCTTGCTCAGCTCTTTCAGTGATTTACAGTTACTTCCTCTGCTTCCCACAAGCAAACTGGGCCCTTCTGGTGCTGGTTCCCATGTGGGTGGGGTTTTGTGCATTCTAGGACCCTGTGGGTCTCTCCATGAGCTCTCCAGTGAGGCTGGGAGTTTCTCCCACTGCCTCAACCCCCACAGGTTTTTATAGCAGAGGTTTTGAGGGTTTTTTTTTTCCTGTGCTGGACCCCTGGGTTGTGCTGTGTGTCTCACTCTCCAGTTGTTCCTCCCAGTGAATTGGCATACAAATATGGGACTGCCCTGTCAGCCAGCCACTGCCTCACCCACTCGGTCCTCCAGTCACCGCCTTGCCTGCCCCAGTCCTCTAGTCGCAGCCTTGCTACACGTCCTCTCCCTGGGCTGCCTGCCTCTGTCCCTCCTACCAGTCTGAATGGATATTCTTCTTTAATTCCTTGGTTGTCGGACTTCTATACAGTTCAATTTTCTGGCAGTTCTGGTTGTTTTTTATTTTTAAGTTTGTTGTTGTCCTTTTCTTTTGGTCATGTGAGGAGGCAAAGTGTATCTACCTACACCTCCATTTTGGCTGGAAGTCCTAAAACTCTAACAGTTTCTAGGAAAAAGAATTTTTCATCTTTTATATTTTTTCTTCATATTTCTATATATTACCAAAAAACTGACAACAAATAATGCATTATTTATTCTTTATCCAATATTAACCTATTATAAATACATTTTCCATTTAAAAAAAGAATTATAGTTGGTCCTAAAAGATAAGCTTCCTTTTAGGTCTAATATGATAATGTTCAATGTTTTTATATATACTTCTCCATTTTAAGACTACATGAGGCCAGGGACCAGGTATTACACAGAATACTTAGGGCACAGTATTTGAACACAGCAGGTGCTTAATAAATATTTACTCTTTAATTGATTTCCATCAGTATGGAAGTCAGTAAAACAACACACAGAACAAACTGGGTCACAGTGAAATTTTCCCACTGCATGGAGATGACTTCCTGGGCAGTGAGTAGCCAGGTGTGGCCTTACCAGGCAAGGGCCGCCCACAGGAGACAAGGGCAGGCCTGTCACTGCACAGACACACCCGCACCATCCCGGAGATGCTATCAAGAGGTCTACTCCCCTCAGGTAGGAGTGCAGAACAATGGGAGTACAGCTGCACAATTTTACAGCGCAAATGGGACAAGTGGAACCTGCAAAAATCTGGGAGAAAGTGGTTCAATGGTTTGTCCCCTGAAATCCTCGTCCTCTCTTGGAAACGGCAGTGCACTTCCAGGGGTGGGTGATGGTAGAGAGGAGCACATGGGAAGGGGAGCCTCAGTGTGCCCACAGGGAAGCAGCAGTGACAGTTAAGTGGGAGACTGCACCGTCCTCCCTCCAGAACCCATGCCCCCTTTTATAGCAAAATGAATTTTTTTCACCTGTCCAGGTTGCTCTTAGACTCTCCTTTTTTGCGCAGAATCTGAATAATAACCAGATAGAAGGGAAATAGAAAAATGGACAAGTCCTAGTTGATTCTATATGCAAGAGCTGAGAGAGGTGGCACGAGAAGGAAGGAGAACCACGTCAAACGGACGCCAAGGAGGCTTCCAGGGCTGTGGGGTGTCAGTCGGAGATTCAGAGCTTTGGGGCGGCACCTGATGTCCGTGTGGAAGGGGTTGAGGATGACGGTGAAGTGTGGAGATTTTAAGATGCTTTTCATGTATTAAGAATGCATACCCCAGGCCTGACTGGTGTGGCTCAGTGGACTGGGCGGCATCCTGCAAACCAAAAGGTCACTGGTTCAATTCCTGGTCAGGGCACATGCCTGGGTTGCGGGTCAGGTCCCCAGCTGTGAGCATGCGACAAGCAACCGACTGATGTTTCTCCCTCTCTGTCTCCCTCTCTTCCCTTCTCTCTAAAAATAAATACAATCTTTAAAAAAAAAGGAATGAATACCCCATACTAAAATTTACTGAATGGTAGGCTTTAAGGGCTACACTGTCTGGTATGTGAGATGTATCTCAATAAAAGTGTTTTTTCTTTTTTAAAAGTATACCCTCCAGAAAAAAAAAAAAGCAAACTCCAGTTTGGCAGTTTATTGAGAAACTAAAATAATATTTTAAGAACTCTGATTATTTCTCACACAATTTCTTTGAATTCGTTCTCACACACAGACTGAGCCGTGAGGAACTTAAATCTTTTTGAGTTATAATAGATTAGAGAAAGGATCCTTAAAGAGCCTCTAGTCAAAGTTCTCATTTCAAAGGCGAGGACACGAAACTGGGAAAGTTGAGTTCATTTTCACTGTCACGCAACAGTAGAGCTGGGGACTTGGGAGGTCTGGATGCAGGTCTTTAGAAACTACCACCGGACTCCCATTCAACGCTCTTCCAGCTATTGTTTACAGAAAGAAACAATTCGAGGACAAACATAATTGGAACACATAGTTACTATGCTCAGGCCAATTTTTCTGGCCTTTAGAACAAATCACTTTGACTGGCATCAATCCAATCAGCTGCACACCATTGCCCAGCAAACAACCTAGGCCGTGGAGATTCAGCCATTCTGAGCCTGAATAAGCAGTCGTCACAATGACAGCATTGCCCTCGACCCCTTTTAAAGATCAACAGGAAAGTAACAATAGCTACCGTTTATTGGTCACTTATTCCTGCATCAACCTGGGCAGGGCAGTCAGAGCCCTGGGACACTGAAGATGGAAAGTTCAATTTCTAAACAAGAATTTTAAAACTACAAGATGTCACTAAAGTAAGTGACACTAGTCTGTGCATCACATCAGAAATGTACAGAGTTAATTATGGGATCGCATCCCTGATGCTCTCTGGGTGCCAGTGTGGACATTTTATATATAGCATCTCTTTTCATCCCCACAGTAATTTCATTACATGGGTATTCATCACCCCCTAGTTTGCAAATCCAAAGAACTAAAAACAGGAGGGGAGCAGGACCAAACTAGTAAGAGACAAGTTCTGATGTCAATACAATATCCTTAGGGCTCAAAGAGGTTAGTCTTCATGATGTGACTTAAGGCTGTAGAGTCCCCTTTTATCCCAAAAGACTCACCCTGATGCCTGTCATTCCATCATTAGCTTCATTAATTTGCGACTTAATTGCCCTTAATAGTCACCTGTGGAATTTAAAAATAACTGAAGCACCGGTCAGAGCAGACAATGCCGTGCCGAAGAACAAACTAGAGTCTCAGTGACCTGATGTGATGAAAGTATGTCTTGCTCATGCAGAGTCTGATGCAGGTGTTTTGAGTCCTTTCAGGGGACCAGGGACGAGACAAGGAGAGCACGGAAGATGGTGCAGGACGTTTTAAACTCACGGCATGCAGATCACGTAGGCCCACAAGTGGAGTACATCCTTTCCCTCCACAATCTGCTGGCCCCCCTGCCCGAGCAGGAGGCTGGGAAAGGCGGGGGAACAGGGGGCTGGGGAAGACTGCCATGCCCATGACACCCCTAAAGGAATTGAGGCTTTGGACCTTCCCTGTCGGCACATTAGTTAACTGCCGAGAGTTAGTAACAACAACAGACGCAAGGGGTGTGTGAGGAGTCCCTTCTTCAGGCCAGGACCAGAAAGGAAGAGGGCCAGTGACAAAGGCAAGTGTGCGTACTTGACCATGTTGCTGGGTTCTGCCTGACTTCAAAGATCTGTCTGCTCCCCCTCACTCGCTGTCCAGCACATTGCTCATGCTTCTGAATGCTGCGGTGGTGTGACGAGTTAGACCTTACATCGTGCAAGTGAAGTTCTCTCAGAAATACCAGGTATAAAGCTGTTTGTTCCTTTACTTCAAAGAGGCAAGTAGGTACTTTGGGAGACACAACTAAATAAATAAATCTTTTCGTGACAAGTTGCCTGTAACAGAGCTCAATACATTGACATATTTTTCCCCATTAATTTCTACCATAAAACTCAACAACAACAAAATAATGAATTGCCCCAGAAGGTAACAATAAAGCAAATTTAAAGATGCAGAAATTTTTTAAATCACATATTTAAAGAAAAAATGTAATTTATTAAAACATTAATAATAACTACTAATACAGGACCCAATCAGGCCAGAAACCTGGCTTGAAACCCTCACTCGGTCCAGTCACCAACCGCATTGGCTTTTACCTCCAAAGTGTCTCTGTCACGTTCGTCATCTTCCCTTCATCCCTGGCGTCCCTGCCTCAAACGTGCTCACCTGGAAAATCACATCACCTCCGAGATGTCTCCCTGAATTTGGTCGTGCTCGCTCCTTCACCCCAGCCCACCCCAGGCAGCAGTGAGCCTGAAACTGCAGGGTGTAAGGGCATCATCCGGGAGCTGGTTGAATGTGCGATTCCGAGATTCCCACGTTCCTCCTCCCCGCCACCACCTAGAATTTCCTCGTGCACTGCCTTCCTGATAAGCCAGCACTTACCTTCGAAACTGAGCTCAGTGAGTCATTTCCTTTGAGAATTTCCTCTAGTGTGCCACCATTGACAGAGTTAATGTGGCACTGTTTTCTCTTTTCCTGCCTGCTCCTGACCTCTGTACACACTTTCATGACTTTCCCTCCCTTTCTCGGTCTCCTCTTCATTTCATTTCTCTGCTTTAGCTCTCTGCCTCGCATGTAGAAGGCACTGAAGAGACATCGTTGAACTAAAAACTGAGCTCCTTAGGGGGTAGCAACAATAAAGATTCCCCTTTGGATTATCAGGCCCTTTCAGTTAAATACTTTAGTTCAGTTTAGTTTGTAGCATTTTCTCTTTCCTACTTATTCAAATTAATTCTAAAAACACTTTTTAAAGCCTACTATGCATGCCATTGTATTGTACAATAGTGCTTCTTAGAATTCTATGTTTATATCCTCAAACCTATAGATATTGGCTTTCTTTGCCTTTTACTCTCTTATTTAACTAACAGTTTCTGTCCCAGTTAGGTAAGTTATTAGCACTTTGAAGATTGTCTGATATCTTTTGAGATGCTTTATACTAGTAATGAATATTTTCCTTCCAATAGGGCTAATATTTCCTTTCAAATAATATAGTATCAGGTAGTGTTAAAATTATTCCCATACATTTTTATTTCTACCTAATGGGCTTCTTTAAGGAAGTGTTTGAAAAAGTTAATAGCAGCCTAATACTTGATCTATATCCCCAATCAATCAATAAGTTGTGCATGTGTTTGTTTAAAGATTTTATTTATTTATTTTTAGAAAGAGGATAAGGGAGGGAAACATGGATGTGAGAGAGAAACATCAATCAGTTGCCTCTCACATGCCCCCAGTGGGGGACCTGGCCCACAACCCAGGCATGTGCCTTGACTGGGAATCAAACCAGAGACTTTTGGGTTCACAGGCTGGCACTCAATCCACTGAGCTATGCCAGCCAGGGCTGTGTGTGTGTTTAAATGCATGACGTAAGAACCTAACTCACATCCTGAGAGAGATTGTAACTAACAGAAAGAATGGACCATTGTCTCTCTATATTTATCTCTGAATCTTTGTACTTAACTCAAAGACCTCCTCTGGATTCTGAAAGCAAACTGTAACAGTTGAAAACATGGAATTAATATTGTAGCCCTAATCTATCCCTAAGTGAACTAAAACATCTCTTGTGTACACCTATTCAAAAGTTCAGGTCAGAAAGTCAAGCCTGTATATAACAGTGTATTTAAATATTGCTGCTTTATACAATTCTTTATATATCTTATTATGTAAATCTGTCTCTCAAAGGAGAAGATGCTGTCATAAAACAGACAGCAAAACTCAAACTTGTCAAAATACTGCAGTCTAAAATAATTTTCTAACAGAGAAAGACACTTTTTTTTTAGCAGAAGAGTGGAGCTATTACAAATGTACTCTTTCTGACATCAAAACAGTAAGAATGATTACTCATCCTGTATTTGTATGGCTCAGAGTTATTTGGATGTGGTAAAAATATCTTCACTCGAGCCTGTAAATCTTCCCTACAAAGACGAAAACTGTCCATCACAATGAACAGTAACACCCCACCTCGGACACTTCCAGACACCCACACCACACGGAGCGGGGCGGTCGGAGAGCACTGTTAGCATTACCAGAAGGTTGCACAGTGCAACACATTCGCTCTGACCAAAGAGCAAGTGTTCTTAATGCAGCATTGGACCAAAACTCAGAGCTGTCCTAGAAGATACACAGTGTAAAGTTACAAACATGCTCCATGGAAAAATGAGAATTTATAATCTTTAAAATCATTTTTAGGGTAGCTATAATTAAAAAAAAAAACAGAAAATAAGTGTTGACAAGGATATGAAGAAATTGGAACTCTCACGCAGTGCTAGTGGGAATGTAAAATGGTGGTGCTTTTTGGCAGTTCCTCAGTAAGTCAGACACAGAATTGCCACATAACCCAGCTATTTCACTGCCAGGTACATACCCAAAAGAATCAAAATCAAGGACTCAAACAGATACTTACATACAGATGTTCACAGCAGCACTGTTTTCAGCAAAGGCTAGGAAAAACACAAATGTCCATCAACAGATGAGTGTATAAACAAGACATAGTACACACACACAATGGAATACGCACCGCCCTTACGAAGGAACACCGCTAATGAATCTAGACAACTAGGCCAAGTAAAAGAAGGCAGTCACAAAAGGCCGGTCACATGTGGTATGACTTCGCTTATAGGAAATATTCAGAATAGGCAAGTTTATAGAGACAAAAGGCAGACTCGTGGTTGCGGGAGGACAGTGGGGAAGGGAGAATGGGAGTGACCGCTGAGTATGTCCTGCTTCCTTCCGGGGCCCATGGAGATGTCTGGCGCTGGAGAGTCATGCTAGTTCCACGACATTGTGAGTGTCCTCAGTGGTGCTGAATTGTACGCTTTAAAGTGGTGACTCTTATGTCATGTGAATTTTACCACAATAAAAAAAATCACTTGCAACTAAATAATGTTTAATGATACAATGCAATTCTGAGGTATTCCTCAGTAAAAAAATACTTTTGATTAAAGAATACTTATCAATACAAGCATCTGTAAGTTGCTTGAATTATGAAATAACAGCTTCAATGTAACTGTCCCATTTCTAAGGTAATTTACCACTGCAGTAGAATTTCAAAGAATTTTGAAAATAGAAGATGTTTGGTGAATGTTTGTTAGATTGAACTGAAAAGTCAGAAGGCTGAAGAGTGAAACAGCATAAACCCCAAATTCATAACTTGAGTAATGTAAGATTATCACAGGTATCTACAGTAAAATACCTAGAAGACCACAAAGTCTGTAAAGCCTGACAAAAACCCTGTTACTTTGAAAACCAATAAACTCTCAGCATTCCAAAGAATTACTGGCCTGCATCGCTACTCAGCATTATATATAGATATGAAGATTCACCAACAAAATTTATGTGGGGTGCTTATTATATGCCAGGCATGATTCTAGGCACTGGAAATATGAAAGTTATTAAGGCAAGGTTCTTGCCCTAAAGAACCTTATGAATAAAATGGAAACCATGCATGCTTTACATACTGCAACTTTATGTATGCCAATAATGCCACTCAGCGACAGCAGAGGAATGTATAGCCAACCAGAGTCAACAGTAAGTGCAGATAAATAACTTACTGCTATTGCCTTCCTAAGTGGTATTTAAAGCAAAGCACCGATAAATCAGTCTCATCATGTTATCCAGACAACTGCTAAGAAATATCATGCTGGATATTTGAGATGGTAATCAGATCCTCCTAAACTCTTAAGCTCTGTTTTATTCATGTTCTGTCTCCCTAATCAATCAGAGGAGTGGGTAAATGGCCCATTGTAGGCTGTTATTGCTAAGAAAGAAATGTTTTATACACAGGACCCTGTACCTGGCATTATGAATGACTTGAGTTCATGGATGGCATCCCTCCCTTAGTGTATTTTGCCATCTGACTGTGTAGGCAAAATGCCCATCAGAACTATTTAAGAGCAATGAGGGAGTGACCTAAGATTTGAACACATATGAGTCAATACAGTATAAATCAAGCTTCCACACACTGTGAGAATGTGAAGTATGAACTGCTTACCTGGTGCCCACTGCCCTTCTGACACAGCACAAGCTGGGGTCCAAGAAATAGTTCTAGCCTTGATCTCTTTTCTTCATTTCACAGGTAGGGACTGGGGAGAGAAAATCTAGACTTACTGTCTTGCCAGGCACTTCAGTAGGCATTTTTATATTGAACCTCACAAAAACCCAAACTAGTTTATTATTATCCACATCAATCCCATTTAAAACTTGCCCAAGTTCACCCAGCAACGAAAAGTGGTGGCTGGGGAGGAGTCACTGGACCCAGGGTTAATTTCAAAGACTATTTTCTAGACAATTTTGCTCCGTGATGTCATACTCTATAGACCATTCTTTAAAAGGTGGCCTAAAATAATGGCTCTTAACCAGAGGTGCTTCTCAGAATTACCCCATGAGTTTTTTTTTCAAAATACACATGCTGAGAGCCATACCCCAAATATATCATTCAGAAACTCTAGGGCTGAGACCTGGGCATGTATATCTTAAAAATTCTTCCAAGTAACCCTGGCTGGTGTGGCTCAGTGGATTGAGTGCAGGCCTACAAACCAAAGGGTCACCGGTTTGATTCCCAGTCAGGGCACAGGCCTGGGTTGCAGGCCAGGTCCCCCGTAGGGGACACATGAGAGGCAAACATGCATTGAAACAACCACGCATATTTCTCTCCTTCTTTTTGTCCCTCCCTTCCCCTCTGTCTAAAACTAAGTAAATAAAATCTTTTTAAGAAATTATTCCAAGTAATTTTATACACTCATCTGGTTAAGAAGCTCTGCCTTCAAGTATGCTGCTGGAGGAAAATGATTACGTAATTCAAGAACACCTCACACTGAGGAACATGAATTTCCAGACTGAAAGGGCTCAGCAAGTGCCTGGCCTAACTGATGATGATAGGTCCACACTAAGGCACATCATTGCGAAATGTCACAACACTGAGAAAAAACGAACTCCAAAGAGTTTTTCTTAAAGTCACATATGAAGACTATGGAAATGAGAACAGCTTTAGGCATCTTACAACAACTCTGGAAGCTAGAAGTTAAAGAAGTAATGGCTTCAAAATCAGAAGGAAATTATCTCCAATCTAGAATTTCACACCCAGCCAAACTATTAGTGCAATATGAAGGTAAGATGAAAAGCATCTTCAGACATGCATGCAAGGTCTCAAGAAAATGACTTCTCACACACCCTTTCTCAGGAAGCACAAGATTGTGTTCCACTAAAATGAATAAGTACCAGGAGTATTTTCAGAAAAAGTAAGACATGAGGTCCTTTCTTAACAAAGAAGCCCACACAGAGGAGAGTCAAGTGAATCCCCAGATGGATGAAAAAGGGTGATGCCAGGCTGACAGCTGTGTTAACTCTGCTGTTGTGGGCTGGGAGCAAATATAAATAATATGAATACAAATGGGTGTGGCTGTTTCCACGCAATTGATTTATAAAAATAGGCAGCAGGCTGCATTTGGCACATGAACCATAGTTTGCTGACCCCTGATAAAAGCACAGAGGAAGCTCAACAAATTTACAAACATAGAAGTTATACATTCCAAGGAAAACTACAAGTTGTGTAGAGAAGTAAATGTTATTATGGCTCAGATAAATGAGAGTAACAGTTACATAATCATAATAATGTAACTACTGGATACTGATGCTACTAAAATAACTATATGTCAATAAAAATAAGTATATTAGGAGAATGAAAGAAAGGGAAATATGCAAATATGTGATCAGTGCAGGGGAGAAGAGTGAAAGAAAGTTAAGTTCTCATATTTCATAATAGGAAACAACATCTAAAATGAAAAATATCCAGAAGTAGCCAAGATGATGAACCCCTCAGTCCCAGCTGAGGCCAAACCTTGCAGAGCACATGGAACGGGAGAGTGGGGATGAAGTGATGAAACACCAGTGTGCCCAAGAGATGTTAAAGTTGTTACTCAAGATCTCGTTTGGCAATGCCCACATGGGGAACTCCAAGAAAGAAGAGACTGACACAAACAAAGCTCTAATACCGTTCTCTCATCCACACAGTGGGGCAGAGAGATCTGATTCCTAAAAAAGAGTTCATCTGCTAAGAAGGACATGGACGCTGAGACCAAGGCCACTAGAAAGAGAGCCCTGGCGGTACACATCCGGTGCTAGTTCTGGTGGAATGTTACAGAGAGAGGCAAAACATCCCATAAACACCAGCTGATAAGGGCTCAGTACTTGAGACCAGACTTAGGGTAAATGCACCACATCGGACTCGATAATAAAGGACTCAGGGTTCAGGAGAGACTTCCCCAGGACACAAGGAGCAAGAGCAACAGGATCCTGACCCAGATCCTTCTCTCTACCACACCAGTTGTGACTTCTTATCACCTTGTTCATGGTGTCAGAACCCCAGAGAGGCCCTACAGTCATCTTTTGACAATCTGGGTTCAGTTGCTCCAAAAATTACTTTCGACACCCTCATAAACTCTCAAGGTGAGGAATCCTACTAGCTATTGTTATACTGAAATATATAATAAAATAGCATCTTAAAATATCAACCTTTGTGGCTCCTTTTTACATTCCATACTTATCTGGACCCTGTCCTAGTCCCTCTAAGGCGCAGACATTGCCTCACAGAGAATTAGGACAGTTACGGCCAACACGAAGAAAAAAGGCACGGAGTTTATGTCATAATAATGAGTTGGAGAGAGAACAGGGAAAGGCAAATTGCCTTTTCTCCCTCCACTGGGCTAATTGAGGATCTCTTGGGCTGGGCTTGAGGGGAAAATGGTGGTGGGGCGACTTCTTTAGACAAACCAGAGGAATGAACCTGGGGGAACTACATGATAACTAACACCAGGAAACGGCATGGGAGCTGAGTCGATGCTCATCAACCAGGCAACACCATGTTCATGAAGATGACATTGGCCAAGGTAAGGGGCTATGGAGTAAGAGTACCGTTGATGAAAGCCCACATATAACCTTTGAAGCATCTAAGAGATGGACACCCACTCATGCCCAAAGACTTTCCAAATCCCATGCAGACCACTGCTAGAGGACACTCCAGGATAGTCATAAGTCCATGACACCCGGAACGCAGTGGGTCATAAAAGGGGAGCCGTTGGCAGCATGCAAATACAAATAGGACGAAGTAGTGAAGTCACAGACACTTGGACTGCGTAGCCTTTATTTGACTACAGCGTTACCAACGTAGGCACTCTTTAAGGAATTCAGTCTTAATGAGACTTATTTTCATCTATTTATTTTAAAAGTTCCTGCCATGTGTGTGAAAATATGCATTCCCCAAGTTTCCACTTCCCTATGTGAAATATATCAAGAGGTAAATGAGTCCCCTAAGAAACAAGCTGCGAATTTGGAAATCTTGGTTAGTCTCTGATGTGAATGAAGGGTTCATTAACAAGAGTTCCCAGTGGAGCTCCATAAATGCCCAGATTAGACAGCTACTAATCCAGACAGTGATCCAAGCATCTTAACACCACCAAAGGAAAAAAAAAAAAGGTGTAATACTTTCCTTTGGGTATTGGTGCGTCTAAATATTTATGGGCTGTTCTCATTTTTAAAAGTGTATTTTTTATGAAGTTACACCATTGCATTTTTTAAGCAAAGGTTAAAAGTTTTACTCAGGCTTTGCATTTCTATTCAATCTTTACCTATAATTTATAGCGAGCAATTACACTGTCAACTTAAAGCTATGATGTCCTTGTTAAACGCCACCATCCAAATTTAACAAATATGTAGAAATATGAGGTCAACAATTCTATACGTATTTATTTAGGAATTTTACCAGAGGAAAAATGATGCAGTAACCTTTTCAAAACAGAACAGGCAAAGATCTGTCGATAAATCGACTGAATCAGGAATGTGAAAGCTCAGACTTTTTCTAACAGCAAGCGGGAGATGCCACCTAACAAGACACCTGCTAACTCTTTAATGTTTATGATAGGTCTGTATGTCCATGTGGCATCAGGTAAGAAAGATGGTTCCCGCTGGTGGACTAGAGTTGAAAGGGCCAACACTGCCCCTGGGTCCTGGAGTATTGTCGCTCAGGGGGAAGTACAGTGGCAGTGTAAGCATGCGGGTGGGAGACACCAACTGTAGGGCAGACGGGCTGATTTGTGTCTAAGGCAGCTCCCAGTACATTTCTGGGTACCTTTTACAACCTTACCAAACTAGCTGTTTCAAACACAGCAGCTGAGTTATCTAACTTACATAGGCTAAGTTATCAAATGTTAACAAATGAGGAAGAGTTGCTGCCATGATAGCAACCTACGGAGCAGTCGAAATGTCGGCAAAGGCTTAAAGCCTGTGCCGGGCGGACACTGGAACACGGGGTAAGTGCTCGGAAGGAAGCTGAATGGAAGCCATGGTGAGGAAGAGATGATATTTCCTTCAATGCCTGAAAGGTCTGGAGAGGAATTGCAGACTCCAGGGCTGGAAAGGATCTCAGAGATCACCTAACCTGAGTTTCTTTTTTTTTAACAGATGAAGACAGTGAGACCCATGAAAGTTGTTATATGCCCACTGTCACGTGAGTTTTCTTTTATTTCTGTTTAGACTCTTCCCACTATACTATTCTGGATTCCTCTACTTAAGTTCCTCAAAGACAGGGACTTTAAATGATCCCCGAGTTCCATAATCCTCCCTAAGGAAGGACTTCATGGTATGAATTCTGGCCCCTTAGGCATCCTCCCTGCAAGTCAACCCTTTCCCTCCAGTGTCCACACACCACACAAAGCACGTGCATACTAATGTAACATGCTTCTCTTCGTGACTTCATGGAGGAGGCGAGTTAGTAGCAAGGTCCACCCTCAGATCGTAGCTCCAAAGATGAAGGAGGAGTCATGGAAGCATCACTCTCTGGGGAGGCTCAAGTTCACTCCTGGGAGGAAGATGAAGGGCGAACGCAATGCACACGCTACAGAACAAATCTGCCCAATGAGGTCTGCCGGTGGGAGGAAAAGCCCACACCGTATGTTTGGTAAATATTCGCACTGAGTCTCGGTGCACAAATATCAACAGAGGAATTAATCTGAGAAAGCCATGCAGGTACCTTCATCCCCTTTTGGGTGACTTACATGCCCTTCATTCTTTCAGCAAATATTTGCTAAGCACCTACTCTGTGCCAAGCACTGACTTACACGCTGAGGACACAGAGGTGGAAAAGCATTAGTCATTCACAGACGGAGTCACGGTCCTCCTGACCATTTCCTCCCCAGCCTGTCTCTTATCCAGCCTCCTGTGTCCTTCCAGGCATCTCTCACCTCTTTTCCGCTTTATGTTTGCTTCCAGAGCCTGCACACTGGCCCAGGTCCTCACCATCACGGGCCTAAACCAGTGTTTGAGCTGCTCTCCAACCCTCTTTCCATCTAAAATGTACAGAGTATAGTTTCAAAACTCCTGGCTTTTCCCAATTAGTTCATTCTCAAAAGCTTCATATGGCTACACATATCCTACCTCAAAGCCCCAAATCCATGTCTCCAAGTTCTAGCTCCAACTCTCCTGTCCAAACTTAATCAATAGGAATCCTATTCAGAAGCAATTTTAAACTGTATTAATGTTTTTGATCAACTTTTCTCTAAGTTTACACAAGAAGAAAAAAAGATTTATGAGACAAGCAGTTCTTTCATTTAGGTGGGTTAAGTTCCTAGAAAGGTTATTTTAAATCAACATAAAGTAAACAGACTTTAATTTTCTTATAGAAACAATGTTATAAATATTTTCACTCTTGACTAGGAAGCTGATGCCCAATATTTTTACTACAGGTCAAGACAGTAGGAACAATGTTGTAAACTAAAACAATGTCAACAGAATTTTCTTTAGAAACAGCAATACTTCTAACCAAGCACCTACTGAGCACCCTTTTGTAGAACCCACAATCACCATCTATTATCAGCTGTAAGTTAACCTCCCGATGCAGTGTAAAATATAAAGATTTCTAGTGTGTGTGCATGTGAGCAATCAAGGTAATGCAATCATAAGAAGGCATTTAATATGATATGCTATCAAAACTTACACAATTTTCTTTGCTTACTAGATGACTTCCACTTTATTTTCACTGCAGTGAAGCAGAAAGCAAGAGACACGGAATTGTCCTTCCCCAAGGACACAGAATTTAGGAGCATCACTTTGGGTCAATTCTCAGAGCATCTTTGAGGCAGACATAGAGCTACCTGTGACTTTTTCAGTGATGCTGATACTAAGATATCTAAATCATTTGTGCCCCTGTTTTTCTCTCTCCCTCTAAAGAAAACTTTTGTTGCAGTAAGCTTAAAAGCTTCAGCATTTGAGATTGAATGAAAGGTCTTTGTGTTTTTGAAAACTTTCTTGAGTCGTACTATCACTAGCACAATCATGTTAAAATAATTAAAAGTGAGCCTCTCAAATAAACTCTCATATTTTAATCTCTCACCAATTCTGACTTCATAGTGTTAAAAAGAATCCAGGTGTGGTAGGCAAAGGTGAGTCTAAGAACTCAGCACTAAGTTTGATTTGAACCGAGTGAAGCAAGTCTCTCCACTTTGGTCACAGCTAGGCTATTGGCTTATAGTTATGGAAGGCAGCCAGCCCCCCACATGTAATCAGTCATTTAGGTGGACTTTTTTGTAGATAGATTATGTCCTCCAGTCAGTGGCTAATTTTTCCAACAAACATGAACTTGCTCAAAACAAATGTTTTTGCTTCGGTGTGTATCAAAAACCTTTGAAGTGTGTGTGCCTTGTTCATCAGTAATAGACTCAGGAATTTTACTTGCAGTAATTTTTTTCCTAAGGAAATAAGCATCAAGTATGCAAAGATGTGTTGATAAAAATGTTCTTCACAACATGGTTTATAACAATAGAAAGGGAAAGAATCTAAGTATTCATGAACGAGGAAAGAATCCATAAATAAGGATGCGTCCGGCAATGCAATACTGTCTTATGGCTAGGTTCCTCCCAGAAAGCAGAGGCCAAGGGCTTACATGTAAATGGTTTATTCTGAGAGGTGACCCCAGGGAACAGTAGTGAAGGACAGGAGGAAAGGAACACGGAAGAAGGAAAATCCAGTACGAGAGTGTATTGTCAAACCAGAAACTAGGGGAAACCGGAGCGTGGTCGGACTGGGGGCCTCTGAGGAACCATGTAGCATGTGCCCCTCGGAATCGCCTACATGACAGGATCAGGGAGCGTTTGTCCACTGGCTCTCACCACCAGTTGGTCAAGGGCTTTCCCAAGGGGATTAACATCCTCACACTTCCTCGTCTGCCCATGCTCAAGTGCTAAGTGGGTCCTCACAGGTGCCCCATGTGGGGTGTGAGAAAGCCCCAGGGCAGAAACTGAGCCATAGATGGTGCAGCTACAGCAGGTACATGTAAGGTAACACCTGTGCAATGGCTGGAGTAAAACTGGGGCTGGGAGGGTGTGAGGTGTGAGAGCTACAGGTGACTAACACCGTGTGCCACAGAAGTGATGATGTAGTCGTATTTACTGACATGGGAGATGTCTGCTATTGGTAAGGGAATAACAAAGTCATTATAGTGAGTTACAAAATGCTATATATAGTATGATCCCATCCCTTTTAGTTAGTTAGCTTTAGTCTCTACTAACAGAGTCCCTCGAGGTAGCTTTTAGAGAGAAGAGGGTGGTTGAGTGGAAGAATCAACGGAGCAGTAAAAGAAACAGGGGTCTCGGAGGAGCCGTGGTGAAACACAGACAGCCCTCCAGGAGGGAGAAGCCACCAAACACAGAGACGACTGGGGTACTGAGCTCTCTCTTCAGCCCCCTCCCTCTCTCCTGGCCTAGTTCCGATCTCCTCTCACTCTTGACTGGCTCCCTCGCCCCATCCGGTGTGTCTCTGAATCTCTGCTGCCTCGTACAGGACATGGTTCCTGCTTCTTCACAGCCTTTATGTTCCACCACAACTGTGCAGGTTGTTTGTGGCTGAAATCCACGCTGGTTGGCAGGTGAATATGCGATATCATTTGGTAAATATGTTTAATGTCAATTGTGTATACACACTCATACCTATACGAGTACGCACACACACATAAGCACTATGCATTTGTGGAGAGGGGCCGAGGTGGGGAAGGAAACAAGAGGCAAAATCCCTGGAAGGAGGGAGAACCCAACCAGAGCCGGTGGAGGACACCGTCACGGCACACACAAGTGTGCAGTTCGTGTGTACACTAGCGATGCACACTCACAGAAATCTCCTGCAGCCCAGCGCCAGAAATAACTTTCTCGTCCTAGTCTATACACAGAGTGTGGTTAGCAAAAGGAGGGGAGAGTTGGACGAAATTTGTGCTCTCCATCTCCAGCGAACGTGTGTTTCCCCCGACAGAGGTGAGAAACCAGCTCATTAATGTATCTCTCTGCCATATATCAAAGCAGTCAGGTGCTCAGACCCTCAAGTTAGACACGTGAGAGCTGGGAAACACAAAGCCTTCACAACAGTGTCATCTTTAAGAAATCTGAAGAACAACATTCATATTCATCTCTATGCCCTAGCACACAGTGGATATTAGAAAACATTCTGTCAAAACATCAAGTATTTTAAATTAAATATCACTTATAGCTGATATCTACCATTTTGGGCCCTTATATTCATCATGAATTTTCTTAAAGGAACCACCTTCCCACCAATGTCAAGCCATGTGGTTGGAATGGCTTGCTCCCACACTTCAGTCTAGTGTGAGCCATCACGGGACTGAGTTCGTCAGCAGATTCGATCCTCTAACCCCAAGTGCTTGATTCGAGGACGGGCACATGGCCCGGGTCAGCCGCTGAGAACCAGCCTGGGGCTCTTGTTCATGTGCCGAGGGTGAGAGGCCGCCTCCTCCCCCACAGACCTGCAGTCTTGGCAGCATGAAGTCTCGGGAGGCTGCCGCCTTCCATCCGTCCGCTGTGAGGGGAACTCTGTCTAAGGAGGGAGTCTGCGTGGGAAGAGACAGAAGTGGAGGTGGGGGGAGGCCCGGCCCTGGAGGTGGTCCTGAGCCCCTGTGTCAGGCAACAGTTAAGTCCCTACCGACCTTGCCAGTTTTAAAGGCAGTAAACCCCCCTTTTTATGAAATCTACTTGGACTGAGCTTTCCTCACTTTCAACCAAAGAAATTTAACTGATACACTGGGTGTAACATATAGATGCTGACTTGCTTCTGTGATTTCTTCCAGGAATAAATATGGAACAGACCCAGTCAGAAATCAAAGTTACCAGTAAAGTATTCTGTAAGGGGACCTTCTTACCTAGTTTTGAACACTCTTCACCCCTAAATCTTGAGTTTAATTAATTAAACTGGATCTTTACAATATTGCTGTTTATTTATAAAAAGACCATACATATGATTCTTAATTTCAGAACAGACTGTTGAGAATGATAACCTACCTTATGGAATGAGAACTATAAACAAAAAAAAATGAGAACTATAAAAAAATTAACTAAATTTGGCTACCACAACCGTCTCTATTTTTGTCCAGATGTCTCTTTTCCTTTCATCGTTCAAGCCAATCCTCTGCCTTTTTCAGAGTAGGTACAGGATAGCACGTTACTTTTGGGTAGCGGGGCCCTGGTTCATACCCACTGCAGTTATTTGCAGCTCTTTCTACACTGCCTCCAAATTCTTTTTAAAATTCCAAGTCCTTATTAATAACACTCCTAAAAAGGTCTCACCAGGCCTTCCTTGTACTTCAAACAATTTTTAGCTCCATGGTTCTTCCCAATTTAAAAACAAAATGAATTTCACAAACAGAATTGAAATGTCAAATTTTACTACCATCTGGATTTAAAGACTGCAAGAAAAACTAGGTTTGGGTTGTTTTATTTTTGTAGCCAAAGTGAATGTATTACAGTACGTTTGTTTTCGGACCATTTACCTCTCTATCCCGCATTTCACTCTGGGTGAGTAAGGTATGCAAGTGAAAAAGAGGAGACCATCCAGGGAATTCTAAGAGGGAGCCTATAAAACTCAGTACTTGCATTTGATATAATGGAAGAAAAATCTTCCCACTCCTCTTCATCACCGTCATGAAGATAAACCAATCTGCTCACTGTACTGAATTTAGAGCCGTGAATGTGAGTTAACAACTTGGCTCTTCTCCTCTGGGGGCTTACAATCTGATCTATGTACAGACATAAAACATGTACAGGCAACTTAACAAAGTCTTTACGGTCCATCCATTTAAAGCGCCGTGCAGCTCCAATGCCTGCAGGGGAGCAGAGAGAACGGCAGCAGGAGAGACATGAGGTGGGAGAGAGCCGACGAATTCGCAGTGAGGGAGATGAGTTTAAGTTGCTCCTGTCACAGGCACCAAGGACATCACTTCACAGAAGAACCCAGGGCGGTGACACATGTCAAAGGCAGCTGAGTGATTCCTCACCCTGGAAAAGCCTCTACAGAGTGCACCGTGGGATTTTCTGGAGAGCCCCTGAAAAGCTGGTCAAGGACTAACCACCAAATTTTAGAGATATGGAAACCAAGACCTACTCTACCTAAAGGCAAATGAGGGGCGAAAGAGAAGGTCTTCCATGTGAGAGGGACGGCCAGGTCCCAGTTAGAGGAAGAGGGAAGCACATACTCAGAGAACAGCGTGAGACGCAGCAGGGTCTGCTGATGGCCGACCAGGGGTTCCAGAGAGTACAGTGTGTGGCGGGGTGGCGATTGAAATAACAGGGAAGCAAAGGAAGTGGAGTCAGACTAGGGAAGGCAGGAAGCTGTGCTGAGATGAGCAGCACATGATAATGATCTGGGAGGTTCCAACTTCTTGTGCCGACTGAGGTTTACCTGGCATCTGGGTGTGCTGAGAGGAATCTTGCGAAGTTGGAGAAGTGACCAATGTCATCCAGAGTATTTAGCTGGGAGGCGTGGGGTCATTCTTTGCTCCTGGACCTCCCCAGGCATGTCTGAGCCTTGGCGATGGGAGCAGGCTTCCTTAGAGAACAGCTCGCCAGTGAGCAGAGCAGTGGTGGCTGGGGGAGAAGCTGCTCCCTGGGAGCACCTGGGTCTTTCCCTCCATTGCAGGGTGGTCACAGCCCGAGCACCTGTGGGACTGCTGGTGCTCCCAAAGGTGGGAGGCACGGACCAAAGGAACATAGTCTGTCTCAGGGCAGATGTTCCGTGCCAGTAGGAATACAAGGCCAGGTGAGGAGTTGGAGCCACTAGACTCTCTCCTTCTGGGGAGATAAAGGAGAGTGTAATTGTTTTCTAGTCACCCGGAATTTTAACCTTTAACCAACAAGTTTCCTTTGCTCCATTTTATTTTTCCCTCTTTATCCTGACGTGTGTCTCTTTGGATTCCAAAAATGGCCTTTTCTTCCTTGACCATTATTCTAATAAATGATATAAGATATGTATAATTGACCTGCCTTCATGCAACATTTCCAAGAAACTCCAATGATATTTGAGACTTCAGATAACAACTGCTCCCTTACCATCCTTTCTTCTCACTCCCATCAAAACAAAACAAAAACAGGAAGACAAAGACACAGGACAGATAGTTAAATGATAGATAGATAGGTGATAGAAAGGCTAGAAAGACTTACAGACGGATGGGTAGATGGATGTTGATTATAGATAAATGAGGAAAAGGAAGGGGAGGGAGGAGAAAGGAAAGGAAGAGAAGAGAGCAGGAAGAGGTGAGAATAGAAGCAGGGAGGGGAGAGGAGAAAAGCTAGGTAAAATCTAAGTAACCCTTTGATGAACAAATGTGTAGGTATTCTTTGGATTAATCTAGTCTTACAATCTTGTGAAAAGGATAATCTGATTTAGAAATCTAATCAGCACAATTAAAACTAACTTCCTAATGACAGCTTCCAGACAAACGTAGATCTGAAGGAGGAGAGGCCTGAAGAAAGTTGGAAGGCCACTCTGGAGCCGTCTCCCTAACCTCTGAATTAGAACTGATTTTGCAGTCCCCAGGTAAAAGAATCAGTTCGGAGGCAAAGCCAGAGCTCTAGTCCAAAAACTTGCTATAAATAGAACCTGAGCCCTGCTCTGGCCGGGAACACCGGAGGCTTCAACCAGGGTTAATCCCTCCCTAATGATGAGGACCTAGCACTGTCTCTCCGGGAGGATCGGCTCCAGAAGGAAGGCAAGAGCAGAGTTTACAGAGCCTACAGAAAGAATCCTCATTCAAAATCCTCACAGTGAGTTTTCTCCCTCAGTGGCCCACTAGACTTTCCCTATTCTGCATTTAAACAAGCACTGTGGTTTTGTTCTTGGTTACAGGACCTATAGGGCATTCCAGAGACTCAGATGAGGAAGCAGGCATAGCCTAGACCATACATACTCCACCTCTGATGTACATATGAACTCCCCAAGGAAGAGCTCCCAGCACCCAACCCTCAGAGTCAATGATTTCAAATCCCTTACCTCACTGCATCCTGGTGTCCAGTCTCTGAAGAAGATGTTGTTTTCATTCCCATTTTACAAGTGAGGAAACTGAAGCTGAAGCAGGTTAAATAGCTTCCCCAAGTCAGTCCTTAATACATGGTAAGGTTGGTCTTCCATGCAAGGCATTCAATGCCAGCTCTTGTGCTGTATCAACTCCGTGAACACCACCCTGTCCGCTTAAAGGAGTGTTCTGCAATTCAAAAGAAAAGGACTAATTTTAAAAGTTGACTTCTTTGGGGGAACTTCTCTGCACTTTTTAAAGATGGCATGGCAGTTCCCCAAGCAAGTAGGAACTTGTTTTTTTTAAATTCTATAGCATTTCAAAGAAAGTAAAATTATCCAAAAAGGTGTGAGAATTATTCCTCCAGGGCACATAACTGTTTATATAGCTATGACAACGTTTAAAACAATGTTGATGCATGGTGACATCTGTTTCATTTAAAAAGGGAGGAAGAAAGAGAACTCTCCTGACCTTTTCAGGTTCATCATTTATTTGATCAGTCAGTCCAAAGTAAGTATTGTGGGCATTGCTGTACAACCACTCCATTCTGTATTCCATAATATTTATATGGTATGACACCCTTGAGCTATATTTACTTAGGGTAGTTAGCTTTAGGACCACTTTATGGCACATAGAGACCTGTAATCTAGCCAGTAGCCCAATTAGACTTTTCCAGAACTGTGTGTCCTCTCCAGCCTCCTCTTAAATATTTGTTTCTGTTATCCCCCCCCTCCTTCCATCTACCCCCAACATTTTCATTCCCGTCCAAATGGGCTTTCACTATTGACCATCTTATTTCACTTAATCTACTTATTTAATATGACTTCCAGATCTCCCTCCTAATGTGAAAGAGCATTTTTATACTTTCTTCACACATCTCTCGGACTGATTATCCTATATTCCAAAACATTTATATAATAACCTGTTCTCATTGCAGGTAAAGATCATCTGATTTCCCCACTATCTGCCATCCCTCCACACGGCTGTTCGTAGACCTGAAGGATCCTCCCCAGTTGCTTCAGAGCCAGGCTACATGTCCTCCTCCACACCCAGTCCGTCCTCCACCAATGTCTTTGGATCTTCCTCTGCACTTGGAATTCTCCATCACTTCTGGGAAGATCCACACCTGTTGATAACCCTGACCCTGGCCCCCCTCCTCTTTAATCCCAGAAAACTCCATCTTTACTCCATCTCAGTCTCCTTTTAATACAGTTAAACTTTAGCTTTTAAACAAATCATTATCTACTGCCCCATTTCTAAGATGTTAATCTGAAATTCAATTCATTCTATAGGACCATAATCTGCCATCTCCCCAACTTTCCCATTCTTTCATCCCATTGCCGTTGACCTTCATAACAGCCTACAATCCCATAACCTATCTCAGTTCAGCTTGATTTGCTTCCCAATCCAGCCTGCTCCAAGGGTCAGATAATTCACCACCTCCCTAGAATCTCCTGCACCTTGGTCTCCTACCCTTCCCACTTTGTAGACCACTGTCTCCCTTTCCTCATTTACCAAACTATCTCTGCCCAGTGCCTCCATTGTTTCACCCACTTATTCCTTAATTCCATGAAATCTGGCTTCTACACATATTGCTATGCTGATGCTATAATACTTTCTCTCCATATTTCTGTAATTCATCTAACCAACTCACAACCAAACTGAGACTTTGGCTCATTTTTCAGTTCTTTGCTTGTGCAGTATTTGATACTGCTGGCTGGATAAATGTTTCTTCTTTATAGTTCTAGCTCTCTCTCCTTTTCTGAGACATGATGCTATACTGATTTTCTTCTTCCCTTTCCCTGCATCATACCTGTCTTCTTCTGGGCCTTTCTCTTCCTCCCCTAACTCTTCAAAGCTTAGTATTTCCCAAGACTGTATCTTCATCTTATTTTCACCCTGTATATTTTTTTTACCTATGGATCTAAACTATCTCTCATTTCCTCATAGAGTAAGACTTTAAGTTTGAAGACAGATCTGACCCAACTTGTGCCAGTTACTAGGACAGGATTTGGCACATAGTAGGTCCTCCATAGGTGATGAGATAAATGAACAGTGAGAACATGAGCAAACCAATCAACTTCTCTAGGCCTCAGTTTCATAGTGTTGTTATGTGGACTGAATACTACTATAACATAAAAAGTCACTTATGTTATAGGGAGCAGTAAATAACAAGGAGACAGCATAAAAAACAGTTACCTTATCTCCTATTTCCTGTGCAAATGCCCCCCAAACCAGTATCTGTAAGCTGCACTCACCCCACAACCCTAGACCCAAATGTGCACATCTCCTTTGACAGCCAGTTAGCCCCTGATCTCAACAGTTTGCAACTGCCCCCATCTTCCATCCCAAACCAGTCCCTCTGCCTCTCCTCCCTATTTCTGTGATAACACTACCGTTTTACCAATCACTGAGGCGCCAAACCACAGAAATCACCTTTAACTTCTTTCCCAATCCCCTTCCTGCATCCTGCCACTAGGTCAGAGGTGACTCCCAGAATGTCCATCGGCATCCCCTGGGCTCCCACTGCCCAGCCTCCTGTGCCGACCAGCACCGGCTCTTGCCGAAAGCCCCGCAAGAGCCCCTTTACAGGTCTGTACGCCATCAGCCTCTCCCCACTTCAGTCCTGCAAGGCTCCTCTTCCTAAACTCATCCCTGATCGTGACACGTCCCTGTCCAGCAGCCGGTAATAGATCCCACGTGCTTACTGAGTGGAGCAGACTCCCCAGCCTGGCCATCGGAGCCCTGCACGTATGACCAAACTTGCCACTACATGTTTCTTGGTGCACTCTTCCTCATGCCCACGTCTGCTTATGCACATCCTTTGGCCTGCAGAGCTCTCACCCCCAACCACAGCTACTGGAATCTGCCCGGCAGTTGAGGTCCTGCTCGGGTCTTTTGGAAAGTCTTCCCTGGTCCTCTGAGTTGCAGTTGGTTGTTCTTTTTCTAGCACTTCACCAACAGTTGTATTTTTATGGCTCTTATTTTATTCTATTGTAATTAAAGCCTTCTCTACTATGTAATAGTAGAAAACAGGATCTTGGAAAACAGGATCGTGTCTTCCTTTTTATGTCCCCGAAAAAACCTAATAACATTTTCTGCACATAAAAGATCATCTGTAAATATCTGTTAAGTTCATTGTGTACCTTGGAGAAATCACACACTGGAATTCAGGGTTTTTGAGGCTGCTCATTATAATCATTTGTCTATGTAGGCAAAGTGTAGCTTTCAGAGCGTCCTGGTGGCACATCTCTTCGGAACTGACAGAAAGGCCTCAGGAGACAGATATTTATCATAGCTGTGAAATGTCTTCCCCACCCCTCTTTGGCCTCCTCCTCACATCATAGTGATGGCTGAGCTGATGGATGAAATGCTCAAGTTGGAAAAAAATGATTGTTGTAAACTTCTTTCCTGGTTAAAAACAACAACAACAACAAGAAAATACTTCTCTCCCTGAAGCGCCTAGTATATGAGAGATTAAAATGTGTCAATTCAGAAAGAGCAATGGCAGGAATAATTTGTCAAGGCTTCAAAATGCTTTGTAAAACCCACCATGGATTTTCAACCCATGGAGTTAGAATGTCCCAGGAGGTACATGGTACAAAAAAAAAAAGGACTTTGGACTTATCCCAGGTCAATCATGGACAGGCTATGAGACACTGTCAAAGTCACCCTTGCTTTTGGCCTCAATTTCTCTATCTATAAAATAAGGAAGCGTTCAAAAAGCAAAATGATGGGACACATCAAGAAATGCAGGAAGCAACTAAAAGCAATCAAATGCCAAAGCTAGAACAATTTGAGCAATTAGATAAATAACAAAATATTGGATTATAACCCAGAGTATAAAATAAATATCCATGAGTCCATACTGATGAAAATAAATGGTTAAGTATATAAATGAGAAGACACCAATCTCCATTTCAGAAGAATTCCAAGTAATTTATGTAGATACTCTCCTCTCCAGTAGGTAGAACTTAACTTTCTATCATCCTACACCCTTTAGAGTAGGGCGGGCATAGTGACCAGCTTCCAAAGAGTAGAGTATGGAGAAGGAGAAAGAAGTAACTTTACAGTGGAAAAACTGGAATACCCTGGCCAGGTGATCAAGGTTCGCATCAACATGATGAGTTATGTTGATAGTATGTAACCTTAATATGATGTAATGAAAATGGCACTATGCCTGTCTTTCTCCCCCAAACCCATGACCTCTGTCTAATCATGAGAAAAACATTGAGGAAATCCAAATTGAGAGACATTCTGTAAAAAACCTGACTAGGATGTTGAAAACAGTCAAAGTCACCAAGGACAAGCAAAGTCTGTAGAGCTGTCACACACCAGAGGAGGCTCGGGAGGAAGACACTATGACTAAATGTAACATGATGTCCTTCTTGGTGGGATCCCAGAACAAAGAAAAGGACATTAGAGAAAAACTGGTGACATCTCAATAAAGTATTTAGTGTAATAATAATGTACCAATGTTTATTTCTAACTTTTAACAACTGCACGTAGTGATGCAGGATGTCGACAACAGGGGAAGCTGGGTAAAGAGTATATGTGAGCTCTCTGTACTATCTTTGCAACTTTTCTGGAAATCTAAAACTATTATAAAATTGTAAAATTATCTTTAAAATAATAGACTAGCTCATGTTCTAAGGAAAGTCCCACTATGAAGAATTACGTGGTTTCACCCTTTTCAAAAACAACACTTAAAAAATGAGAGATTTTTTTAATGTATTTTATATTTTCCAAACAGGCTAGTGACATCTGTCTGGACACCCCTTCCCAGTATAGCTGTGATTGAGTTGTACCGTAACATTTGATTGACCTACTTAGAGTTTTGGTTCTTCCAGTCGTTCATTAAACTTACAAACTAAATTAATGGTTGTTCTTACATGTCTTGGCAGAACAAATTAATACTATCTGAACAAATTAATGACTTTGGCGCCTAAGTCTCATGCTTTTGGCAGCTTATACTTTCAGTTTCTAAAGCCAGTACACAGGGGAACCTTTAGGTAGGGATCTGTTCTCTCAATACACGTGGACTCATCCTTAATGAGTGTTAGAAGAATGCCCCAGAGGAAGCACAGACCTCTTTATACCTTCGTGGCAAAGCAAGGAGAAGCTGGCCCAGTGCCCTAGTGAGAGACTTAGATGGAAACATGAAACACACATCCAAACTGTAAGGAAACATCCCATTCACTCAATACTTTTCTTAATACCTGAGCTAAGAATACAGAAATGATAGACACTGAAGGGTTTCCACTCTTACTTCATGAGCAAAAAACAGCAAAATGTTGTTAAACAGGAGGTGAAGAGATGTTAAACAGATGAAACTAAGTCCCTGAAATATGCAACTGGGTATTCAATTAGCACACTGGAAGCAGTGAGTAGTCGGTGTAAACACACATGTCATGAATAAACACTGATAACGTGCCTCCCACTGATTGCCTCTTCCGGGCCTAGCAGAGGATGCAGAAATGATTAAGATACAGTCTATATCCTCAAGGCACTTGCTGTCTGGTAAGTAGAATAAGGGAAGTACACCACAAGTTGCAAGCACAAAGAAGTTAACACGTGCCCCAAAGAAAATGCAAAGTGCTCCTCGAGGTTAAAGAGGAAGATGCTGAATCTAGTTAAGGATAGGGAAGAAGATAACATTTTGAGATAGGCTTCAATTGTGGTACCCACTAAACAGGTTCGAATGGGGATATTATACAGTCAAAGGGACAGCCTCCGCAAAAACACCTGTTTCCTGTTTATCTAGGATGTAAATAAGCCTTGGAAAATGTGGCTTTAAAAAGGAACACACACACACCAAGCTACATCAGGGAGAGAGTAAGGTCAGGAGCATGACATTTACGTGCTCTTAATGCACCGCTCCTCTGACCGCTTATCATTTGGGAGGGGGAACAGGAACTGTACTGTGGAGAAACCAGACAGTACTTCAATCAGCGATCAGCATTAACAAGATCAATGAGGAGCAGGTGGACATCATGTGGCTCCAGATGTTATCCCCTGAGAAGGACATGCGCTTTCTTTTGTAGTTTTCTAGCCAGACATTTAATCATGAGGAGATCTGAATCAAATCATGAGGAAACATCATACAAACCCAAACAGATGAATATAAAATAACTGACCTGTGTTCTTCATATATGTCAATGTCATAAAAGACAAAGAAAAACAGACATCTTCCAGATTGATTAAAGAAAACCAAAGAGACCACATGAAACGCAATACATGATCTTGGACTGGGCCTTGAAGTGGAGAAACGCTAAAATAGGACAATATTGGGACAACGGACAGAACTGGCATATAGACTAAATATAAATTGTTTATTTTTAAAAGTATTACATTCGTGTAAAATTTCCTGAATTTAATAATTCCATGGTGTTACTTAAGAGACTATCCCTACTTTAGAAATGATGCACTGAAGAATTAGGAGGTAAACGGACATGATATATGCCACCTACTCTCAGGAAGAAATACGTGTGTATGGAAAGAGAGAATGATAAATGATAAAACAAGTGTGGCAAAATGTTAAAAATTGGTGACAAGTAAAGGATAAATAAGGTCAGAGTGAGTTCTTAGAATCATTCTTGAAACTTTTCTAGAGTTTAAAATTATTTCAAAATAAAAATATTTTTGAAAACCCTATAAAACATGAAAATTGAAACTATTTTTATGCATAAAATGTTATAACCCAGTTCTACTAAGGTATAAATATTTTTGCGTAGCTGCAAATCACTTTTATGTAGTACTAGAAATTTTAGGATCTTCTTTTTCACTTAATATTGTCTTATTTAAGTATTTCCATGTGTCAGTTTGGTCATATAGCAATCATTTTTAGTAACCATATAGTTCTCTACCACATAATCTTTCTTCTATTATTGAACACTTCTGTTATTTCCAATTTTCACAATTACAGCATCAGCGCTATGAACATATCTATAAAAATTACTTTATTTCCTTTTGGGAATACTTCCTAGGGATTTTAGGATAATTCTGTATATAACAAGATCTAGAAAGGGGACCATAATGTGTTAGATGTGAAAATTATATGCATTAAGATTCGCTCGTACCAGAGAATATTCCCCATACTTGTAAATATGGATTCGGTTTTAAAATTGTTCATCAGCACATGGGTACCATTGCTGGACAGCAGCTCTCAGAGAGACAGACACTCACACATACACACCATTCACCGAGCGCAAGCAGCAGACCGAGTGGGGAGAGAGAAGGATGTGCAAGGAGCCAAACTGACAGACTATTGCTGTGTTGATTCACCAGCAACTTAGCTGGCATGCTTTTCTAGTTAACACAGAGCACAGCAGACTTCAATTGTTCATGCTCAGGTGCACTGGTTTTAGTAAACATGTCTTATTCTTACAGAAGTTCCAAAATTTTAATATAGAAACTACTTGGTTGAAGGAAGAAAAAGACATGGACTTTGACTATACATGTGCCGGGGAGCTTGGGCATCAAAGGACTGAAGAATAATTTTGTATGTAATGATAATTATGTCGGGCTAAAGACCAGCTTGAGTGAATGATTATAAACAAGGAATACCAATTAGCAATCCCAGTAATTAGGCACTGGTTTGTAAAAGATAGGAAGAGTGTGGGACTTTGTGAAAACCCTATTTGTATCTTGAAGGATGTATCCACACACTAAGGTGTGTCTTAGCTGAGAATTGTAAAATGTGTGGATGCATATAAAATGTAAACACTTGAATCCTTACGTTAGTAAGGATCAGTAAGGCACACAAATGAACAAAAGCAACGAGTTCAAAAAGATGCCTAGAACAAGGAAATATTCAGGGGTCATGGAAATGATCTGCATCTTGGGTTTGAAATCAGTTACATGTGTACAGACAGTCATTTGTTGAAACTCTCAAACTGTTCCCTTGAGATCTGTACATTTGACTCCACATAAGGGATGTCTCAAAACATGCAGTAGGAAGTACCCAAAACTGGGCATCAGCAGACCTGCTCTGCCACAAACCAGCTCTGCGAGAAGTCACTCAGCCACAGTTTCCTCATCTGAACACCGAGGGGATCTTGTTAAATGATCTCTAGGTACCCCACTACCTTTAAGATTCTAATGGAAGAAAAATTCTAAAGTAGCAGTGAATTTACAGAAATTAATAACTTGACTTAGGACTTTGGCAATTTTAGACTTTGACACAATTTCAACTGCATTAAGTAATTCATGAACACATTATCATTATACATAGAAATTCAAGTGATACAGATAAGGCAAAAGTTCTCTTTGGCTCCCTTCCCATAATCCTAGAGGACACCTGTCCTGCCAGGTGGCAGACCACTCTTCTAGGCCCCTGTTTGGTGTTTGCTGGGAAGGCAGTACGGCCTGTAACTAAGCGTGAAGACCGGGGAGTCACGCTGCCCGAGGTCCCCAGCCCAGCAGCACAGCTAGCCAGTGTAGAACCCTGGGGAAGTCACCCCAAACCCCTTCAGTTCAGTTTCCCCATCTCAGGACAGCCACAAAAAGGGCAACCATTCATGAGGCTGCTGTGAGAACTAGAAACAAAATACATGTAAAACACTCAGAACAGAGACTAGCACCCAGAAAGCATCAGTTATTACTGATAAACTTTTTCCTATTCCATAATAACATATCTGTACTTGTTTCTTCCAATTCAGTCGAAGAGTGAGTAATTTCAAACACTCTAACACAAAGGAGTCACTCAAAGCACTACATTAAAGGCCCTCAGGAAAACAAGTCTTTTGGAACGTTTAAATCATTGATCTTGAGCCAAAGGGGTTCTTCAGTATCATCCCATATACTTCATAGATGAGGGAAATCAGGCCCATCACATTTCTGTTGCCAACATTTCAGATTTTTATTTAATGTGGGAAGTATAAATGTGTGGAGAGGGGGTGGAAAATAGAATGCAAGACAGCCACGTCCAACCTTGTCTCTGTAGGTCTGTCCCATCACCAAGCAGTCACAATACCCAAGGACCCAAGGACGAGCAGGAAGCAGACCATGTCACCACATAGCTTGATGAGTGACTACAGTTTGTATCTAGGCTTAGGGGCAAGGGTACGCGGTGCTTGCTCTGCTATTCCTTTGCATTTATGCTGTAAAAGATTTTTATTTCCTAATGCAGAATCCTCTAATGAAGGGGGAAAACAAGCCTGCCTGGATGTGGATTTGCATATTATTTTGGTGGTACAGACTAAACTTTCAACTGACACGAGGCACCATAAAGTGCCACATTTTCTCCCAATCAATTTTTCACCTTTACACGGTGATAAGAGCTCGTGCCAAAGGTTCTCGGTTCTGTCTACGTGAAAGGGCTGTAACCGACACCCACTTAGTCCACAAGTCAACAGCCTTGAAGAATGACAATGTGAGGACCCTTGACTGTGTGGGTTTGTGCAGCTCCCGCTTTGCGGGGGTGGGCCCTCGCTGACAGGGGATCCATTTGCTGCCCTGGCACCCACTCTGCAGAGAGTGCAGTCACATAACACCCTGCAGGAGGTCAAGGAGATGAGCAGGGTGGGGAGAAAGGCCAGGACTTGCCCTTTAACCGGTCTGAAGCATATTTCCCTGGCCTTCTTGGCTGAACACCGTATCAACACGTTTCTAAGATCAACAGCTAACCTCAGGTAGCAGAGTGAACTATGGCCCTGGGGGTGTGATTTAAAGGTCCCTCTGCCCCAAATTCCCCCTCACTGTCCTTGAAAAGTGCCTGGTATCCGGTATTACAGACTACTTCTTTAGCTTAACAAGTGCTGTCTTAAAATGTAAATGTCCTTGGGATAGTCTGTGAATGCAGTGAGTCTTCAACCAGTCTGCCACTGCGGTGTGAGTTTATTTCATCCACTCCCTTCTTTCTGCCATCTGGCTGAAGTCATCAAATCTAGAAGATAAGAGTCACTGGGTTATGATTTACTGTTGTTATTCTTTTTTATCTTTGACACAGGAGAACTACTTAAAAGGGAGGGCGAGATGACTTTGGAGCATGCGGCACCGCTGTGGAAGGGAGGAGGGGCAGAGGGGCAGAGAATGTGGCAGCAGGAGGACAGCCCCGAGGGGAGGGGAGGGATCCAGGAAGTGAGTGTTAACCCAAAATAAGGCCCATTATTTCCCAACTCTGGGACTGCTTACCTCAGGGAATACTACTCCGGATCTGGGAAATGACCGAGAGTTGCACAAACTCTGCTTGTCTTTCAAATTAAAAGCACTGGGATTAATCAGGGAGTACTTTTGCAGTGGGTAAACCGAATTAAAAATAACCCAATAACCACATAAAAAAATAAGGAAAAATTCTAAACACACATCCACATACACACCTACACACCCTCTGATGGTCAGTTTCAGGGAGGACCAGAACTCCAAAGCTGCGAGTGACTCAGAGAAAAGAACCCCATCTCTGTATCTCTCCCTCTCTGCGGAGGCAAACTGAAGGCTGTGGATGTCTTCTGTATGACAGCTTGGGCTGGGGCTGGGGGGGCGGGGGCGGGGGGATCTCTTCCCACCCAGGTCCGCTCCCCTGCCCTGTGCTACCTTCAGAGAACCGCACTTGGAATGAGAGAAGCCTGGAGGACCAGCACAGCTGTGGGTCTCCAAGGATGGAGCCGCTGACCACCCCTCTTCAAAAGCGGGCCCGCCAACGTGTGAGTCAGCAGCTATAAACTGGCTTCAAACAAACTACTGTTTGCCAAATCTGCGTAGATGGTAAACACGACCAGGGTGTCTGTTGAAACCAAACCGTCCCTCAGAATTCTAATTCAACAGGTCTGGAAAAAGTCCAGGAAATTATGTTTTTCATCAGCATTTCAGATAATTTTTGTAATCAGGCAAGTTTTACAAACACCAAGGTAAGAAATCTGCAGTTTCAGAAAGAAAACTAGGAAGAGGGAGAGTCCAGAGGGAGCTGCTGCTCTCCCCAGAGTCTGGGAATGCATGCTGCTGTCCCTTTCGGAGGGTACGGCAGGTGATTACCTCAGGCTGGTCCGCTGCCTGTCTCAAGCCGAGAACTTTCCATGATGTCAACAGAACACAGTACGTGAAGATAAGGAAGGAATTATTCAGCTCCTGTGTAAAGGCTTATTAATACCCATGAACTCACTACATGCAGTGAAAATCGAGTGTCATGCAGCTATTCTCCCATGTGCTGGCGGTCAAGTCATAGCTCCCCCTGCCCGCCCCCACCACACGCACCAAAAAATCTCAACACTGGAATGGTCGGCCACAGTTCTGAGATACTTGACTAAAGCTGCTTCATGCAGCAAGTCAAACTGTGGGCCCTACCAAGAGCTAGTACCAGGTACAGTCGTCACATGGAATACAGCTCTTCACAGGAACTCCTCTACGGCAGAAGTGCCTTGGGAACCCCACCCGGCAGCTTCCTAGGTACAGAGCCTAGCCCCAGGAGAGAACATGGTAAAATAAAAACAACAGCTATCTGGAACGGTAGAATTATAAGTCAAGTTTTTAAATATTTATTTCCCTTTACTGATATTTTAATATGGATATGATAAATAAAGAAATTTACAATTCTTAATGGGTTATTTGTTATCCACCCATCACTATTTTGTGGAAAAGCAAATTAAAATATTCCTTAATGACAATTGAGTCAGTTTACTAATTACTTCTGTTAATGAAGATATTATACTCCATCAACATATTTCTTTGTCATAAGCTTCATTTTCAGATAGAAATAAGAGGCATTAAGAGTCTTATCCCAGTATCAGAACAAGTATGAAACAGACAGTATGAAAACTGAATTAAATGTTTATTAAAATAGCACTGGACATTCTGAAAAACGTAAGTTATGCAACAGCAGTCTCCAAGGCAGAGAGAAGGGAGCGGCTGAAGTCCAGGTGAGGGTGAAAGAGAGAGGAGTGGACAGGACCCATGGCGCGGGAACGCACTGTGTACAGCGGCCAGGGGCTCTGCTCCCACCTTCACTGCCTGAGCCTGGGGTGCTCGGCCCCAGGCCCCTTCTCCGTGGACAGCAGGGCTCCTCTTCAGAAATTCACAGCTGGAACATCCCCTCTGGGCCTCCTGATCCTCCCTCACACTTAGATTAAGGTAGAAGGGGGACAATGGGGACAATTGGGACAAAGAGGACCCCAGGCACTGAAAAGGAGAGTCTGGGGCCCGTGGATCAGGGGGAACCACTGGGATCAGAGTGGGGGGCTAGAGACCTGCCCTGTGACAGTGGGGAGAACCATGGCCAAGAGAGGTGAATGTCAGAGAGAGGAGCAGTGCAGACCCCAGAGAGAAACTACGAAGACCTGCGGCCTTGCTGCTGCTCACAGATGAGAGAGAGAGAGAGAGAGAGAGAGACACGCAGCTGCCTGCGGGCCTCCGTGAGGCCACTCTCAGGCAGGCCTGCGGAGCTCACGCCGCCCTGTCTGGCACCCTCCTGCGGGTTTTCCGGTCCGTCACAGCGGACTGGAGGACCTCTGCTGCGGAGAACCATCTGTTAAAGGAGATGTGGCTGTGCAAGAGAAGGACAGGAGCTTGAGTGAAGGCCAAAGGGAAAACTGAACTTACCTCTCCCAGAGTTTACAAACATGATTTTGAAATTTATACTAAAATACAAGGTGGTTTATTGAGTTGTTCTTACTTGACTTTCCAAGAGAGGGCAGGAATCTTAAATGACAACTTTTCTGATTAATATTTTCACTGAAAATAATTAAGTTGGAATCAATATGAAAACTCTCTTTGTATATTTTGATTTGATGTTTGATGTTCTCTTTATTTGGAGAATAATGATTTTTACCTTTATATTTAAAGAAGATGACAATAAAATCTATTTTAATTCTAGAGCTTACTCTTAATCAAGAGTCAGTCAAATTTTTCCAAACTCTCATCCAGAATATGTCCTTCAGTTTTAAAGGAGACTCTTGACAGCTACAGTAAGGTTGTTCCGTGACACCTTAGCCCAAACATCATCTCCCTGGTTGTATTTCCCTATAGTTGCCTCAGTACTGTAAGCAGCAACTTTAGGGATAGAGGCATTGTAGGAGAGACTAGGAAGGCTAGACAAGTGGTTAATATTTGAGGAGATAAGGAGAATCTATACAAAGTCCATGAACTTGAAGTCCATTCTATCTGAAGATGTAGACTGCTTTAATGTTGTTATATACCATAAAATAATAGCTCTCCTGTATTGAGTGTTTATGTTGTTCTAAATCTATCTGTGTAAGTATCCTATCATCCCAGCCCTGTGAACTTGAGAGTATCTCACATTTAAGGGAACAAAGGCCTGACTCCCAAGCCTATTTGTTCAGCTACCAACCCTTCCCCATCAGTGGGATAGACTACATGTTCCGGATTCAACCCTTCCAAGAGTCCTTCCTGGCCAGTGTTTCCAGCCTACCCCCTCCGTTCTGAACTGCATCCTAGCCTTTGCGTTTTCAGAGCTCTTTATCAGTTGTCTCCCAAAAGGGGCTACACGTTCCTTGAAGACAAGTCCATGGCTCATTTACCTTTATAGTACCTACAACGGAGACTGACAGAGAGTGAGAGTTTATGGGACATTGAAAGAAAAGATATCCAGGGAAGACTCCAGAATGAAACATTTATTATTATCATGTAGAATCTAATATGTATTAATACTTTCATTTTATGTAATTGACATTACTATAATTATTCTGTTATAATACAATATTAATAGTTGATATAGATGAGTCGATTCTACTTTCAACTAATTCTGCTAGAGTTTTTTGGCTATAGTTGGCAACTACAACATTTAAGATCTCAATAGTGGCCAAATGAATGAAAGAAGGGGAAATATACATTGTATATATATAAGTAAAGTAGAAACAAAGGCTAGTTGCTGGTTAAGGATGAAGGCCACATGGTAAACAGCCACGAATACTTTGAGAGCTCCTGTTTCCATAGTTTATGCTGTTGTCACGTGCTTTGCTCAGATCCTACTGAAGGGGAGGGTTTCTATCACCTCCTCTTCCAGATCCGCCATTAAACCAGGCTTTCTCTTTTGAAAGTACTCTTAACTCGTAATTGCAGGAAGTTCCTCACTCAACACGACCTACAGAAAATGTGTGCTAGCAGAGACCTCACTAGGAGCCAGAAGTTAGAAGCTCAGCTCCCAAGCAGAAGAGCATAATGATGAACCTTGGCCCTACAACTACTAGCTGTTGATCTTAAACAAGTAACTTACCTTCCCTAAGTCTCAGTTTCCTCATAAGTAAATGGAGATAAAACAGCTCTTAGCACCTAAGGTTGTTAGGAAGATCTGGTGAGATAAGTAAGGTATGCAAAGCACTTTCCAGATCACCTGGCATAGAGTAAGTGCTCAGTAAACATCAGCTATATGTAGTTGTTTGAGCTAGGGGGTTGCTGAGTGACAGCAGCTGTGTGCCACACAACAGAACTGGCCTGTGGGCCAACTTCAGCACAGGTGCCAGCCCTGGAGAACCTTGATCCTCAGCCGAGCCCTGCAGTAACATGTCAGGGGAGCCGTATGGTGTACACGGCCTGGATGACTGCAACCTGGGAGAGCTGCTCAGCCTCATGCCTCCTCATGTGTGAAGTGGTGATAATAACAGTCCGTACACTACTGTGAGAATTGAGTGAGGCTGTGCAAATTAGATGCTTTTATTTCTGGCCACCTCAGCCTTCACTTGCTATGCAATACCTCTGTGCTGAAGTAAACAGGGAAGTGCCACTCTATATGGTCACTGAGGGAAGTTTAAAGATATCTTCCTACATTTTTTCAAATCATCTGAGAAATACTTTACACTGTATATTTGTTGAGGAAGTTGGAGACCAACATATCAATAAGCCCATTTTACTTTTTAAACTATTATTAAAGTAAATAAAAAAGGTCTTATGCAGTATGTGACAACTGGCAAGAATTTACAGTCCTCCTATAAAAGTCTGGTTCTCCTGCCCCTAGGTGTTCCAAAGCTTGGGGTTCAGGGGGTGGGCATGGTGGAGAATCTGCCTGTCTCAGAACTGTTTTGCCAAGTAAAAATGGCCAAAGAAGTGTTTACAAATCTCACCTGAATATCCCTACTGAAGAAAAATAGTGAAAATGGTTATAAGGACTTTAAATAAAACTTTCATTACTTGCAAAGGAAATGGTACAATCTACACACCAAACTGTGTTGTATAGTTTTAGGATTAAGTCATGTCAAGTGAGGAGGCGTCCAAGATAAAGCTGGAACACACACCTCCCACTGGTGATCTGCTGTCCCCAATAAAACGCTGTCATGAAAACCAATCTGGGGCAAAGTGAGGTCCTGGCTGCAGGCACCTTCCCCGCTCCCTCCCCCAAACACCCACAGCAGGGCTGTGCTGGGCCTGTCTGCACTGCAGGGCTTTGCTGGTCACAAAGTCACTACCTTGCTGTCTCTCTGTCTGTGTCTCTCTCTCTGCCTCTGTCTGTGTCTCTTTCTCTGTCTCTCTCTGCACAACTGTTGAATTTTCAGCTAGATTCAGGAGGATTCTTGGGAATCCTAAATTCTAGCTCCCCTGAGAACGCATGTTGTCTACCACCCAAATTTGCCATGTGTCAGAAAGAGTTTTCAGGAACTACTATAAAGGACACATGGACAAAACCAAGGGGGAGGATGGAAGCAAGGGAGGGAGGTGGGTGTGGATGGGGTGGGGGAGGGATGGGGAGAAAATACGGACAACTATAATTGAACAACAATAAAATCATTTAAATTAAATAAATAAAGAAAAGAAAAAAAAAGAAAGGCACTGCTTTGGCAGCTTGAGAGCAGTCTGTGTAAAGTGAGTTGAGGGTGCTCAACCCAATCCCACACAACTGAGGTCCAGGTCACAGATCACCTGTACTGGTGACAGCTCAGGGCTCAGAGTGTCCCCATGAGGCTTAGGGTATGGCAAGACAAGCCAGGGCAGGGAGACCCAGGACCCTGGGAACAGACAGAGCCCAGGAGCAGAGCTCGTGAGGGAGGAGGGTCTCAGAACAAGCGACTGGTTTGGAGGGTCCACGGGACGCAAAAGGAAGAAGATCCAGGAGGGGGCCAGCTGAGGCTTGGTCAGAGGACAGGGAAAGACCAACTAGCCAGTGAAGTAAGCCACATCACATCCTTTCAAGAATTCGTGGTGGTCTGGATAAACAAATACAGAGACATACTAAAAATTAAAATTATATGTGGGAGTTTAGAAATTATAAGATTGGATATCTAGTCTCACATTTACCCTTACAGATTGTGTGACCTGAGGCAAATCCCTTCCGCCTCACGCAGCATACAGGCAGCTCTGAACAGAGACAACGCCTGTCATGCCTGTCGCACGAGACTGTAAGGACTTGATGAAAGGACAGGTGTGAAAGCAGTTGACGAAGACTTGACTATGAGCTCTAGCACTGTGACACGGGCCCCTTTTCTCCTTTGTTGCCCTCCTGGGGGAAGCTCTTCCACCCTGGAGAGAGGTCGGCAAACACCTGGGCGGGAGAGGATCGGGATCTGTGCAGTATTTACAATGAAAGCCCCTTCCTGCCATATTCCAGTCTGCTGCTGTCTCTCCCACACCCACAAACACACACTGGGAGTCACACCTGTAGTCCGACAGTATTTTCAACCATTCCATCATCCACAAGATATTTGATTATTGTAAGTTGAAACTGGAAGCCTGGAGAACACACGGCCCACAGATGTGCTCTGTGCTCTCTTGGGCCTACAGTGCGGCCTATACAGGGTATTCCTCCACCAAAAGGTTTATTTCTATATATAAACAAACCTAATATATATATATATATATATATATATCCTCTCCATTTTTAATTTTTTAAAATCAGTAAATTTACATAAAAATTGAATTTTCTAGCTTCTCTTGAAAAGTCAAAAGACCTAGCAACACCAGATCCAAATCCTCCTGAAGCAATACTCGCTGCAGGGAGCATCGGAATCACAGGGAGAGACGGCCAAAACAAAGGCTGCAGAACCCCATACCCAGGGTTTCTGATTCAGTGGGTCTGGGATGGGCTGAAAATCTTCACCTCCAACAAGTTTTCAGGTGATTCTGGTGCTGCTGGTCCAGGGACCAAACTTTGCTAGATCGCTGCACGGCTGCTCCTGTCAGATAGGGGTGCACACTCCATTTGCCACAACCTCCCCCACCTCCGCCTCCTACTGTCAGTGACACGGTATCTGTTGTCATTTATCACGCTTACTTTGCTGTTTTCTTACACGTGCAAAGCCACTGAATGTGCCCGGTCTCCTAGATATTTGAGCTGGCAACCTCTGCTACTTGAGGGCAAGAGCTCTACCTTCCTTCTTCACTCCCTTTCCCTCTGCCCCACCTCCGTCTCCCAGGGCGTACACACCCACCATCCCACACGCTATCTTTCACATAGCATCCAAATATTTTAGCTGATTTGAATTCCTGCATAAAATCCGATCCCTTCAGGGCCTGAGCTTGAAGGGCAGCAATGCTTTTAAATTAGGAGCTGGTTTAATCCTCCTTCCCCTTGTCTATGAATCCAGATTAAGAGCAGGCCCCTGCTGCTTTCAAGGTCAACTGGGAAACAAAGAAGAGGCTGATCATTGCACAGTGGGTTTCTCCTGAAACCCACTTCTTCTGCCTAGCTTCTGAGCCCCCAAATCCCCTAAAATTAGTTACCACCTAGGAATACTGATAAATGGACAATGAACAAACTGCCTTCACTAACTGGTCTTGTGACTACCCGTCTGAGGGCAGGGCTCAGGCCTGGTTGGTAACTCTAGGTCCCTTTCAACTTTCTTTTCGATGAGCACAGTAATGAAGACTTGGAACAAATTCTGTACATATTTTGAAACCACCCAAATGCAGGCCAGACTCTTCTCCCTAGTGTCCACCCCCACCCATGCATGCTCTATGTTGGATCCTTGGTCCTGAGCCATGGTTTGTGTAAAATGAACTAAAATTTAATTTCCACTGAGAGTTTAAGTGTTTCTCTTTTCAATAATGAAACATGGGCAGTTTATTCCAGAGACTCTGTAAAGGATTCTAGTCTTTAAAGCCAAAAAAGTTAATCCTTCTTTTATGGGCTGACAGCAAATGAAAAAAGGTTGTTTTGCCAAGAGGAGTACCAAGATAATTTGTGAAGGCCTGACATCATTGAAATATTCTTGAAAGGTGACCAAAAAGGAAGAAACTTCTAAATTAACTGTTAGAAGCCGACCTGCACTGTCAAAAAGTGGCCTCAGAGCTATATTGCTTTCACTTGCATTTTATGGAAAAGGGCCCTGAGGCTTAGAACAACCTCCTCAGAATTACACACCATCAAAGACAGAGTCAAACTCACTCTCAAGCCCACAAGCTCCCCATTACCAATTTATCTTCACCATCCACAGTTCTTGTACCAAGAGCAATTCTCCCCTCTAAACTGCCTCGGAAAAGCTTAAGAACTCTGAGGCTGACGATGACCCCAAACTCAAAACATAAAATAGAAGAACCCATGGTGATTCTCCTTAAAACCAGAGCAAAGACAGGCAGACACACTTTCATAAGTGACAAGTGACACCCAGGCCAGAAAGGCTTTGCTTGAATGCAGTAACAAGTCCCAAGAAAGAAGAGTCCTGGGAAGGAGACTGGGAAGTGGCAGCAAAGGCAAAACAGCCTTAGACAAAGTTACCAATGCCCATCCGACACCCTCCAAGGACAGTAGTGGCTAGCTGACCAATCCTTAATGAAGAGAGTTGCCTGAAACCTGTTAATCTGAGGAAACCCAAACGCCATGGAAAAAAAAAATACCAACAATTAAGCATTTGGCTCTGGTTGGGGTGGCTCAGTGGACTGAGTGCTGGCCTGTGAACCAAAAGGTTGCCAGTTTGATTTATGGTCAGGGCACATGGCTGGGTTGTGGGCCAGGCCCCCAGTTGGTGGCAGACCAGAGGCAACTGATTGATGTTTCTCTTCTTCTCTTTCTCCCTCCCTTTCTCTCTCTCTCAAAAAATTAATAAATAAAAATAAATAAATGAATAAAATCTTTTAAAAAATTAAGCATTTCTATAAAGGATGCCTTACAAAAATCAAAAGGTGAATGAACATTTGAACACATCCAAAAACAGGGCTAACATTACTACTACAATAAACACCCCTCCCGTAAAATGAGCAAAGACAAAACCCAACAGAAAAAAATAAACAGGAGTGGAAATGAATAGACAAATCATGGAAAAGGAAATGCAAATATCTCTAAAATGCACAGAAAAATTCTCAACCTCACCCGTACTCAGGAAACATGCAAATTAAATCAAAGGTGCACTGTTTTTACTAACACAGTGCCAACTCCCCCGCCCCCAAATATCAGTATCATGAGGACTAGTGAGAGCATAGGGAAACAGATACTGTCCCACATTTCTTGATGTGGAAGGTTGCCACATAACCCTTGGAACATAGCCTGGCCGTGTATAATAAAATAAATATGGCCTCTGATCTCAAATCCCACTTTGGAGAATTACTGAAGCCTTTTAAGTAGTGGCAAAAAATAAATAAAAAGCCTCCACATTCATCAATAGGAGAGAATGTCTGAATACATTTTGGACATCCAAATGAATATTATACCGTTATTTAAAAGGCCAAAAATTACTTTATTTGAGAGATAGTAAAAGGCAGCGGCCAGCAGCATCAACTGGAGAGCCACACTGCCCAATTCAAACTGCTGCTCCGCAATCATTAGCAGTGCGGCCTTTGGCAAGTCTACCACATCTCAGTGCCTCATCCACCCAATGGCGCTAACAGTACCTACCTCATCTGGTACTAGTGCGGTAAACGAGATAGACCATGTGCCTGGCATCTAGCAGGTACTGGAACGCTATCCATGACATTGTTTGGGAGGAAGAAGGGGAGAACTGTACTTATTGCACAGCACAAATCTAGTTTAGTTAAAAGAATACATATTTTAAAGCACACTGTGTATGTATGTGTGTGGTGCTAAGAGGAAAGGAGAAAGTTTTAACTTTTTCTTTGTTCATCTCTGTGTTGTTAGACTTGTTGCAAAGAACATGTACTACTTCCGTAGTTTGAAAGAACAATCCAATAACAATGTTTGGAAGTGGGGTGGGTGAGGGTGCTAGCAGGAGTCGGGGATAGAAAATATACTTTTAAAATTCATGTGGGGAAGTAGAATGGAAATACGAATTCAAAGAGAAAAAAGAATAAGGTAAAATTTAAAAGTTGATGATGGTGAGTATTCAATTTTTGTGGGATTTAATTTCATGAAATGTATGTTTAAGTGGCACAGCCCTTTTTATTGTAAAATATTCATATTTATATTATACCAGAAATCTTTTGCAACTAAATTCAAGACAAAAAAATTTATGTTAATTTAGAAATTATTTGGGAAAGGTATATCTATCAGCAAAAATGTATGAAGACTATTGTCTAAATTCTTTCAGCTTACCCGCTGAGATCAGCTTCAGATATGGTATCCCTCCTGGGTATGAAGTCAGGAGTCAGTTAAGGTTGTCCTGCTCCCCTCTTCATAAGGCCATTTCTCGAACACTGATTTCACCTCTTTTGGGGGATCTCCTGGGGCCACTGGAAAAGCAGATTTTGTTCGCAGGATGCCCTGAATGAGCAAGAACAACACACCAATTAAATCAGCTCTAATGCTATTTGGAACTCAAGGCTATATATAGCACAACCTGTCCCATTGCTATGTCAAATTATGTCCCACTACCTTATTCAATATACTCAGAAGTTCTAAAAGAAGAGCAAATGAATAACATAAAAATACAATAAAAATTAAGAGCTAAAAAGATGGTCTCAATTTGATTACGAACCCTCCCAACATGAATTTTTCAGGGAGAAATGAAAAGTTCAGAGATCAAATTATCTTGTTCTAAATTATAGCCTGACATAATCAGTTCCAACATGTGTTAAAGTCCAAAATTATTAATGTCCAACATTGAACTCTCTTGTTCGTGTGACTTACAGTTCAAATAGAGGTTTTGTCACTCCCTGGCAGTGAACTCAGCTCCTGAAACTGAAGCACCCCTTCCCCAGGAAAATCTCTGTCTTTCAGGCTGATCCCAGGCTCCCCAGGCATGGGCAGGCAGGCCCCTGTGAAACTGGCGGCATGAAGCAGCAGAGCAGAAAGCACACTTTCTGTGGGTGGCCTGGCTTCCATGAGAACGGAGATAGGAAGGAAGAAAGTGGGTTGCGCGTGCCAAACTTACACATTAGGGAACTTGCTAGTAGTACTGGAATAGAGGATCAAGTGTCATGTTAGTGGCACCCGCTCCGTACTTCAAGAAACATCTGACGTGGGAAAGAAGTGTTTCCCCCTAAAACAGGGAAATAGAACAGGATTACAAGAAACAGCCTCTCATATTTGAGAAATATTGAGTTCAATCTTCTGAGCTAGATTTGTTGAAAGATTCATAAGTGAAGCATAGCTGGATGCTGCCTACCAACCAACCACTAACATTTGTAACGTATCCATATCCGTGAATGTGACATACTTTAGGGTTTTTGTTACAGCAGTGCTTTACATCTGCTACCAATTTTTGTACTACTGTAGATCAGGCTTCGTTTGCGACCAAACAACCCCAAATATCTCAACGACTTAGAACGGCATAGATATATTTCTCATTCATGCTGCCATGTGTGTTAGCCGAGGGCTCTTATCCACTTTGTCCTGACTCTAGGGGCATAGCTGATGGAAGGAGCCACCATTTCAGATATAGTTGGTATGATAAAGAGACCCACAAAAATTCTTTGTCACTCTTCTCCCCAATTTTCATCAAGAGGTAGAGTTTATGTCCCCACTCTGGAAGGGGAAAGGCTCAGCCATTCTAGCAACCCAGTTGAGCCTCCAAATTACTCCAGCCCCAGACAATACCTAGCTGGAACCACATGAGAGACCCCAAGCAAAACTAGGCAACTGCCCATAAGCCCATTCAACCTATAAAACCATCAGAGATAATTAAATGGTTACTGTTTTAAGTTACTAAGATTTGGGGTGCTTTATTATACAGCAATAGATAACTAAAACATTCCATCACTGTGTCAAAAGGAGACACTGAGAAGTTGCACACGAGTTCTTAAAACTTTTGCTTGGAAGCGACCCAGATCACTTCTAGTTCATTGGCCGTGCTGAGTTCAGAGGAAGAGGGGAACGGAAGTCTACTATGTATGTGGGAAAGCAAATGAAAATATTTGGTGACTAGCATTTATATTTCCCAGAGAGAGGAAATGGCTAGAGAGGTATATCTTCCATAAAGATGGTAAGTAAATCACTAAGTAGATGAAGTCTCAAGGGAAAATGAGTAACAAGAGGAGAAAAGAATGTAAATGATAAGAGATGCTTGTAGATGACCTCCTGACAAGGAAGGCTGGATCTAAGGAGGAAAAGGAAGGTGGAAGAGTCAGGAGGCCAAAGAACTTACATGTATAACCCATGGACATGAACTGTGAGGCGGGGGTGAAAGCTGGAGGGTGAGGGGGGCAGTGCAGGGGGGTGGGGGAGAAAGGGGAGAGAAAAACTGGGACAATTGTAACAGCATAATCAATAAAATATACTTTAAAAATAAAAAAAATATACTTTCTTAAAAAAATCTACAGAGGCAAAAGGAGCAATCAGGATCCAAAGAAGAGCATAAAAGGCTAAAATTGGTGGTATAGGCAAGGAATGCATAGAAATTCAAAGAGATCAGTGTGGGCTGGTGTAGTCACAGGCATGGGGCAGAGGTAGTATTAGAGAAGGAACTGGAAGGTAACAGAATTTGGCTTGTTGAAGAGAGAAGGGTGCCCTCTGCCAGGAAACAGTGTGAGAAAATTCTTGGAATGGGGAATGAACTCAGCAGTTGAGGGGAACAGGACTAGGTATTGTCAAGGGAAACATACCACTGCAGTAGAGGGTGTGTCAGGAGTAACAGAAAACGTGGGTTAGCTTTGCTGAGGCAGGACAGGCCAGGGAAGCCGTTTGTGGATTTATGGAGGCCTTTGAGTGCCCACTGAGATTTCTGAGTTCTTTCCTTTAAATAGCCAAGCATCACTGGAGACAGGTGTCTGCGTAAAGGAAATCAGCATATAGGACTAGTTCCTTCATGTGGGAATGAGGGAGGGAAAGACAGAGTAGGCCACCCGTCAGCCAGTTACTGCAGTAGTCAAAGGAATACCCTACTGCAAGAGATCGGATCAGGGACCCTAGAAGGAGAGTAAGTTGCTCAGAGGACAAAAAGGATAACACATAAAAAAGGAAGGGCTTTAAGTGTGGAGAAGCTGAGATATTTATTTAATCTCAGGGTGTAAAAGAAAACATCTTTTATTCCCATGGCAGACAGTATCGGTTACCTACCCAACATTCTCCACCCTGCTTACTTCCTTGAAAACAGAAGTTCAGTACTGCCCAGTTACTCTCTTCCCTCCAAAACAATCAGGGAAAAGAAACCTACACGCTCATAATTCAGCGTGTAGGTAATCCAAGGTAAATCTTGTTTGGTTTAAGCCCACCAGTGGTTCTCAACCAGTATCAACTCTATAGGGAGTGTGTGTAGGGTGGAGCGGAAGAGGTTTTTTGTTTGTTTGTTTGTTTGTTTGTTTTTGGTGTCACAATGCCTGGAGTGCACCACTGATACGTAGTGGAAAGGAACCAACAATGCTAAAGGTTGGGTAATGCACCCCAAAGTCTTCTATGAAAACTGCTAAAAGCTGCGTAAACACCAACTAGTCAGGGCAGTCCCATGCTCTCTGTCAGTTACTGTTTGACAGAATAGCTAGCTATTAACCCAGTTCTGGTCAGTGAGATACAAGGAGTGGCCTGCTACCAGAGGGGACCAAGAAAAACCAGAATTATCTTCTGGAGGGTGGACCCCTCGTAGTATTCCCTTGCTAGCTGAGTGTTCTAGGAACCCATCTGAATCAGTGGGCCAGCTGTGGTTGCTGACAGGTTGTGCTCAGATTCACTGAAGTTTTTAAAGGTTTTTTTGAGGGTCATCATTTCACGATGGGTGACTCACAAACGCACCTGCCTATATCACCCTGAGTGTTCAGCAGTTTTTGACAAAACACAGCATGGCCTCCGTGCCCCACCCTCCCTATTCACCCGATCTCACCCTGACTTTTTTTTTAGTTTCCCCAATGAAAAAAAGTCCTCAAGGGGAAATGTTTTGCTAATGTGGAAGAGATGAAACAAACAAACAAACAAAAAAGGCAGAAGCACCAAAAGGCATCAAAATCGACAAATTCGAAACTGTTTTGAGTGGTGGAAAGTCTCGATAGGTTTGTTGCAGCAATTGGAGAGTACGTTGAAGGTGACTGAGGTTTAAACATGTAAGAACACACAGTTTTTAATAAATAAATTCTGTTTTTTGCCCCCCCCAGTATAAAGCCTCTGGGGTGGTTTCCGCTGGTCGATGTTGTCCCAACTGTATGACACCTTGAACTGCTACAGCCATCTCCTCCCCAAAACCAGTTCCTTCCCAATCTCCCTGTTTGCATCACTGGCACCATTTCTTGTTATCAAGTCCTAAGGCAGTTTTGACTTCTAACCCTTCACCTTAGGATGACCCCTCATTCAGATGTGCCTGGGATAGCAATGTGCTCCTGCTCCTGTTCTCCCACTGTAATTAATAGTGTCCCCTTACACTTTGAAAAGTATTACTGATTGGAGGAGGTTAGATTATACGGCCACTTACGTATCCCCAATTAAAAGCAGTTCACTCTGCCACGAGGAAATACCTCTAAAGCAAGAATCTAAAGCAAACTATGGCCTGGGGGCTGTTATTGTATCTCCAGGGAGGAGGAAAAAATGTTTTTACATTTTTTAAATGATTGAAAAAAAATCAGTAGAATGATACCGCGTGACACCCCAAATTATATCAACTTAAAATCTCTGGGTCCATAAGCCAGGTTTCACTGGAACCCAGCCACGCTGATTCCTCCAGGGCCGCTTTCTCACTACGAGGCAGACCTGACTCGTCAGTCCTTAGCACGACTCGCGCTCGGCCCTGTATAAACAGCTCGCGGACCCATGCTCCAACGCCATCACTGAGTTTGATTTCCCTCACCTGTTGCACAACTACTACCACTGACTGGTTTCCCACTCCTTCCCCCACGCCACTCAGAGTTCTGGTCCCGTCCTTCGCGCTTTCGTTATCCTCAGTGGCTCCTGCAAAACCGCCAACAGACGGTCCGCACCCATCCCTACCACTCACTCCTACAGGCTGCAACGCGTCCCCAGACGGCGCCCCTCCTCTCTACGCAAACGCCCACCGCGCCGTCTTCGTCCCTCTAACAGCCCTCACCAGCGCCTTCCGTGCGCCCCCACTGCTTGCCCGGGTCTCCCCTCCGCTCCGTCGGGGCGTCAGGCTAAGGGGAACTGTTACTGCCCCGGTACACCTTCGTGCACCCATCACGCCGGAAGTGCACGGCAGGGAGTTGCGGGGGGCCGGGGTTGGTGTGCGGTGGGTGACTCGGCGACACCAAGAACGCACACCTGGGCCGGAGCCAGCCCGGCAAACCAGTGTCTGAGCTGAGGGGCCCTTAATGAGGCTTCGGAGGTGACCTTTAGGCCGGAATCTTAAGGGCTTAACAGGACAAAACTCGAGCAGCACCACTTCATCCCACGCACTCTTCGGACACCTGAGAGAAAATTCTTCAGCAGCCGTGGCCAAAACCACCAGGGAGTGACTGCGCAGTGCCAGCGCTGGCAGCCCGTGCCTTTCGGGCGCCCCAACCGCCCCGGCGCGGACTCCGTGCACTCCCCCCGCGTCGGGAGACCGTCTGGTCGCCAGCACTTCTGGGCAGCAGCTTTGTGTGCGCGCCCACGTTCCTGGCTTCCGGACAGGCGCGACGGAGCCCAGGGGAGAGAGCCAGCCCTCACCAGTTTGTGCGAGCAGATAAACTGTCGCGGCGGCCCACATGCCACCAGCCGGCGCCCTCAGAAAGGTGCCCCAGCCACGCCCCACCTCCGCCCGCAGCTTCAAAGCACGTGAAGCTCCTGGGCGGAGCGACGGCAAATAGGCGGGAGTTTGCGGACGCGTACCTAAAGGCTGGGAAGGGAAGCAATTCCGGCGCGCACGCGCACACCGAAGGGACTGGGCGAGCGTGCCTCCGAAAGGGGATACGGGAAAAAGCAGAGCGCGTGGCGCTCGAAGACCTGCGCACGCGCCGTGGTCTCGCCCCGCCTATGCGCGCGCGCGCGCGCGGCCGGCGCAGGATTTTTTTTTCTTCAGTTCCGCCCCACACTTCCACTTAAGCGAGCCAGGGCGAGAAATGAGAGCAGGGAAGTGTGGGGCGAGGTGGGCGGGGCGTCACTTCAGAGCGCGGCCAGCTAAAAAGGGGAGCGGAGGGAGATCCTAGACAACGTTACCCCGTCAACACCCAATCCGGAGCCGGCATGACCCCGCCCCCTTCCCTCATGTTATTGGCTGGGAGGCCCGGAGATGGGAGGGGCGGCCGTGGGGTTGGGGAGGGCAGGGGGCGGGGACGAGGAGGAAGGTGCTGGCGGGCCGTGATGGCGGCTGGTGATGGGGACGTGAAGCTAGGCACCCTGGGGAGTGGCAGTGAGAGCAGTAGCGACGGCAGCAGCGGGAGCCCGGGCAGCGCGGGAGCTACAGCAGAAGGGGGAGGCTGGGTGGCAGCGGCGTTGGCGCTTCTCACGGGAGGCGGGGAGATGTTGCTGAACGTGGCGCTGGTGGCGCTGGTGCTGCTGGGGGCCTACCGGCTGTGGGTGCGCTGGGGGCGACGGGGTCTGGGCGCTGGGGCAGGGTCGGGCGAGGAGAGCCCCGCCGCCACTCTGCCGCGGATGAAGAAGCGCGACTTCAGTTTGGAGCAGCTGCGCCAATACGACGGGTCCCGCACCCCGCGCATCCTGCTCGCGGTCAATGGGAAAGTCTTCGACGTGACCAAAGGCAGCAAGTTCTACGGCCCTGGTAAGGAGGAGCTGGAAGGGGAGGGGAAGGTCACCCCTTGCAGCTCAAGTGCTACTCCTTTTTGATGAAGAGGTCTCTGGGCCCCGGGTTAGTTGGCTCAGCCTTCTCGAAGTGTGGACCTCTGTGCCTTGGCTGCGGCACCTGGGACTGTCCGCCCCGCACACACCCCCAGCCGCGGGCACCTCCGACTTACCCCCTAAAGTCGGGGGCCGGGCCCAATGTTGCCTCAGGAAACAGGTCTCAGCTTTCATCTTCATCCCATCCCATTTCTCGCAAAAGGAATTTTTCAAAATCCTTTTGGTTGTCGTCAGCCAGTCTGGCCCCTCCAGCTTCTCCGAGCTGTCTCATTCCTGAGATGGGTGGGGGCAGGGGAGGTTTCTAAAGGAGGGACCTCAGGTTCTAGGCCCTGTATTTCAGTTTCCCTTTCTTTACTCTTTTTGCCACCGATCTCCCTTTTCCCACTACTACTCCCCGTAAGGCCACGTTTTAATACACGTAGTTCCAAGACCCAACCCTCTAGTCTGAAGCCTGGGCATATAACCAACATCTCTGACTTTTTTTTTTAAACCAGTTTTTGTATGGAGATGCTTTCCAAGATTAACACTGTATGTGGGATGGGGACAGACCAGAATGCAGATGTTAAGAAAGACTAGCAAGGGTATTTGCCCGAGTTTTGGGGGTGGAGCTCATATACTCAGCAGGCATGTCAGTCTAGTCTGGTCTCTCTTTTTGTAGTAGGAAGGCAGGTATTCAAATACACGTGTATAATGACTTACTGTGTTTTCACAGAAGAGAAGAAACTTAAATAAATTCATACTCCCCAGCAGTTCTTCAAGTTAAACACATTTAGAACTTTGCTTTCAGAGAACTGGGTGTGCAGGGTCGTTGGTGTAGAAGCCCCTTTTACTGTGTAGTTACAGCATACATTTCCGATCATGCTAATAAAGGTTCAGTTCAGACTCATGGATCCTGTTGGTGTACCATAAAATCGAGCAATATTGTACATCCTGGTTGTGTAGTAATTAATTCTAAGCTTTAAAAAAGTGACTCCAATAAAAAATAAGTAATGAAATTAGAGATCTAGAGTGAGTTCTTCAGAAAGAGTACATCCAAACCTTGGAGTCAAGGGTTGGCGGCCAGTCTTCAAGACAAGTTGGTTTCCTCTTTGATTCAGTCTGTTGGTGCATGAGGTTCACTGACACTTGCAAATATATACTTACAATTTTAGTGCTTGGTGGCTGGAAAATAGTTTACAAGTGCTCTGGTGTGTTGTTAATTAGAATAGAGATACAAAATTTGAGGTTTATGTATTGAACGATTTCTTAGTTGCTTGTGTTTTTGTGCGTGCACTCATGTGTCTACATTCAGCTTTAATCTTTGATGGCTTATAAAGTATTTTGCTTCTTGTTATATGAATGGGAAAAACAGATGGTTTGTGTCAGCTGAAATGGTTAATACATTCTTGTTTACGTAAGAGCATGTGAGACAATAGGGCCAAAGTACAGTATTTAGTTGTACAGACCAAATTAAATATAGTAAAAATCTTATAGTAAGGATTTATACAGTATTTTGTACCTAAAATTTTTCCCTATTGATATTAAAATGTGTGTTCAGTGATTAGAAACTTAGATTTTTTAATATAGAGCTTACCCAACCAAAAGATCTGCCTTTGTAGCCCCTGTCTAAGCTGACAGTGAAGCAAACAAAGTTTTAGTGCAAAGAAGCGTATTTGTTCTCACATGCTATGCCTTGCCACTATCTGAAAATAGCCAATCATCATAGACACCGTTTGGCAGCTTCTAGTGGCAAATGTTCTGCCACAGAAATTAAAAATTAAGATAAGAGTCATAGGTGTAATGTAGATAGCCTTTGTGTGGCTTCAGCAGCAAGGGGACTCCTCAGATAACAACGGAGAAGTCAGTTTAGGTTAGCCTCCACTAATTCCCGGGTCCTGATGGACAGTCTGGAGCGACAGTCAGTTATTTTATTCTAGGTATTTATTGATCGGCAACCTAATAGAGCTGTTTAGAGTATTTTGTTATTGAAAGGAACTGTAAAGGTAGTTAGAGCACCTTATGGGCTTGGAATATGTAAAAGCTGTAGCACTTTGCAAAAGTCTTGAAGGCGAATTTCTGGCTGTGAAAGAGATATAAGTTCAGTTTTTGTTTTAATTTTTATTTTTATTCTCAAATCAATTAAGCAGTTCTGCAGCAGAACAGTTGAGAAGTAATACTTATTTGAGAATCTTAGTAGCTTGAAAGAATGAGCTAAGGGCACCAGAACACCTGTGTAGTTTCTATGCTTAGCCAATACCTACTTCCAGTTTACAATAATGGTTTTAGAGTTAAAGATTGTTTTCTGAGGGTGTTTTTTCTATGTTAAAGGTACTTTTTGGGGTCATTTTAAAAGTTCGAGATCTTAAAAAAAATAAACACTGACAACTTAGTGGATAAGCACGTTGGCAAACAGTTGACATTAATTACATTTGTTAATATTAAATTTAGTAACAGTTCATGCACTTGGTCGGCACGTGAGGAAAGCTGTCATGTGAGAACCAGTAAATGTGGGAAGAGAAAGGACACCAGATATGTTAAGCACCTACTGTTCAATACACCAGACCCATGAACTTGACATCTGCACAGTGCCTCGGTGAGGTTAGGGGGTATTCCTGTCCTCCCGATGGGAGATCTGAAGCTTTGGTAAATGGGCCTGGTTCGCATAGACATGCACTCAAATGCAGATGTATTTGACCACAAAGGCTATTTACACTACTTCAGGTAAACTGCTTTTTGGGACAAACCTGCAGAGAATCTGTCTTACTGTTGTTTTTTCATACCCTCTACTGGTTCCCATAGGAATTTAAAGCCTCCGAAGAAACACACTTTCATGGCTTAATGTTGTTCTGAACTGTATGGTAGCCACACGCCTTCTAAATTAATTAGATTAGAATATTGTGAATCGAGTTATTCAGTTGTACTAGCCAATTTCAGGTGCTCAGTAGCCACACGGCTACCATATTGAACAGCGCACACTCTCGGGTATTCCCATTTCTGAAGATGTTCTCATTTTACAAATGTGGAAATAAACTTAAGAGAGGTTTTGCCCAAAGTCACATATTTAGTTAAGTGGCAAAGCTGGAAATCAAGCCCAGTGTAATTGGCTTCATTAGCCATCCCTTCACATTCTATCACAACATAATTTCACAGATTTCCAGGGTCCATAGATTCAGAAGATTCAAACAGTTAATTTTAAATAATTTGATTTAATATTACTGCAGTGGAACGCTACTACAAACAGACTTTTTGTTCTTTAGGATGGCAAAAGATCATACACAATTTACCTTCCTCATTGTTTATCCCATGTTTCTGAAATGCATATATATTACTTCCCCCTAATTCTGTGTAAAGACTTGATATATACCAAATATGTATTTTCTTCAACTTAAAAATTTTTTTTTAATTTACTGATTTTAGTAAGAGAAACATTGATTTGCTGTTCTACTTATTTATGCACGCATTGGTTGATTCTTGTGTGTGCCCTGACTAGGGATCAAACCCACACCTTGGCATACAAACAACTCTCTAACCAAGTAAGCTACCCGGCTAGGGCTCGACTTAACTTGTAAATTACATTGGAAAGAAAAATAAGTCATACGTGAGAAGTACCTGATGAGATTTCTAATACTTGGGAGGTTGGCGAAAGGAATACATGTTCAAGTGTTTTTCTTTTTCTTTTTTTTTTTGAACTTTATCTTCAATATGTTCACTTAGAGTTTGCAAAATTGCAGTCGAAGCAAGACTTGTACCACACAGACCAGGCCCAAGCTGACCTACTCCTTCCTGGGTGTCCCATCGACCAGTCCCCAGTCCTCATCCCAGCTTCTTGCTTTGCAGCCATCTGGGTCTGTTTTTAAGGCTTAATGCCCATTCACATCCATCGCCTACCAATAAGATAAAAGGGTCAGCTTTGTTTTCTGATGAATTTTAATAGTCTGCTCCAATGTATACTAGTTTTCTCTATAATACCTACTTGGTTGGCTCCTCTGAATTTAAAGTCATTCTGTTGTTTTTAATCTTTGAGGGAATTATATTTGTGTTAAATACTGTCACAAATTTAAAAAAGGATAGTTTAAAGCATGTATGGAGGCACAAGATGTTACTAAAGCTGGAAGAAAAGAGCAGGTTTAGTAACATCTGGAGTTAGCCATTCACATGCTTTCAGCAGTGCTCTGTCTGTAAGATAGCACACTCCTTGCCACTCCCACACCCATGACAGGCATCACTGTACTCTTAGATCCTGCATCTCGTCTCAGGATTTTTAATATAGGATCTCAGATCCATTTGAAAATACTAAGAAGGAGTTGCCTGGATTGCATTACAGTGCTGCTTTCTGGTTTTCAGATTTGGCTTTGGCCATTGTTTGATTAGTATTACCTCTGTATTTCTTTTTTCGTCATTTTACTTTCAGCTAATCTGTATTATGTTTTATTTTTCCCTTATAAATAAATAGCCAATAGCTAGATTTTTTCCCATTGGATCTATTATCAACTCTATGTCTTCTAACATCTTAATTTGTCATTATTCGTTATTGAAATTTATTTCTGCCGTCTTATTTACTAATTTCTTTGTTATACGTTTCCTTGCCTTTTTCCCACTTTTTCTCCCCCTTCTTGGATTGATGTTTTTAAATTCCTTTTACTTTTTCTCCCATACTGATTTGGATATATTCTATTTCTATTCTTTTGGTGATTTCCTTAACTTTTTGCGAGAGACACTATTTCTTTTTTTTTACTTTATTTATTTTTAGATAGAGTGGAAGGGAGAAAGAAAGGCAGAGAAACATCAGTTTGTGAGAGAAACAATGATGGGGATACATCAATTGGTTGCCTCTCACACGTTCTCAACCAGGGACCTGGCCCACAACCTGGGCGTATACCCGATGGGGAATGGAACCGGTGACCTTTTGGTCCTCAGGCTGGTGCTCAATTTGGTTCACTGTGCCACACCAGCCAGGGCAACAGGGTGTTCTTTCTCCACTGCTGTTTCTTGCATCTTCTTCCGTTGTTCGGGGTTCAGTTTTTCAGTCTAGAGAGGTATATCCTAGAGTATTTTTCATTGGTAGAAGAAAAACTCTGATTCTGTCTTCCCTCAATCAGAAGTAATAGTATAGGTTTAAGATATAAAATTGTAGGTGGTTATTATACCTAAAATCTTCAGTGGTATTATGCTCCTGTCTTCTACTGTAAGTCCTCTTCCAGTTTGTTTTTCATTCTTTGGATTAGTATTTTTTCCCCTTTGGTTGCACAGCAGGTCCTTGAATAACTGATTTGTTCAGCATTGTTTTGTTATAGCATCAATGAGGAAAAATACGGTTTCCCAACTGGGGCCACTCTGCAGAGTTTGCACATTCGTGCCTGCATGGGTTTTCTCTGGGGACTTGCTTTCCTTCCACATCCTAGAGATGTGCACGGCAGGTGAACTGGGGTGCCTGCACTGTCCTGGCCTGAGAGAGCACGGGTGTTGAGTTGGCCCCGCAATGGACGGGCGTCCTGTCCAGAGTGGGTCCCTTCTCGCACGGAGCTGCCGGGATAAGCTCTGACCAACCTTGCCCCTCAACTGCAGTACATGGGTTGAAAAGAATTCTCCTTTTTATTCATCTTTCCTCAATTGTGTCTATGTAGCTCACATTTATTTCAAGCTTATTACAAGTCATGTGAGGCCTTACTTGGATGTTTGGTGAGTTTTTGTGACCAGAAATACGCCATAGGAACTTAACATCTTGCTTATTTATGTCAGTTAGCTTACGGTAAAATTGGTTTTGTCGTTCATCATTTAGCTTAACTGCAGTTTCCAAGGATCTATCAAGAACGTGTAAGTGAGGACAGCTGTAGTTGAGACTTTTTCCCTTTGCTTTTGGAGTTCTGCTCTTTTACTAGGATTTGTCCAGGCAGGGGTTTTATTTATTTATTTTTTTTAACCTGTTCCAGACTCTACTAACATCTGAAGATGTGTGCCATTCATTTATTTTAGAAAATGTGAACCCATTATTTCTCCAATTATTGCCTCTCCCATTCTCTGTCTCCTTTCTCTGGGGCTCAGATACACATTAGCTTTTCGTTCTGTCCATCATGTCTCTTCATCTTTCCTTATGTTCCACCTCTGAATTTCATAATCATTTTAAGTAATTTGTTATTGTATTCTTGGGATGCTGGTTCTCCTACCCATTAGATGTACTCACTCCTCCATAGTGGTGTGTTTCTTCATGTCGTTTATAGTTTCCATTGCAAACTCACCCTCAGCAATTACTATCTTTTTGTTTGCTGGGGTCTTTTCTGTAGTGTTCCCTGAGCCTTGGGTTGTGGACATCTATCTAACTGTAGAGTGATTTGGGGTGTATTTTCAAAACGGCCTAGTGGCAAACAAATAAAACACGATTTCTTATTAGGTAATACATGTTTAAGATACAGAATACTTAAAACAATAGTGAAATATAAGTCTCCTTCCCACAACCTACCACAGTCCCCTCCCTGCTGGCAAGGAACTAGTCTGAGTATTGTTCCAGAGCTTTCTCTGCAAGTGCAAGCATGTAGATGTGCACTTTTTCCCCCCACACTAATTGTAGCTACTATGCAAACCTTTAACCACATTTTAATGTCTTGAGACTCTTTCATTCTTGTGAATATATCCATAATATTCTATTGTGTGAATATGTAATAACTTAACAGCCTACTATTAATGAACATTTAAATTGTTTCTAGTTTGTTATTCCATGGCACTACTATAGATATTCTGGTAAATGTCATTTTACACATGTGAGTAAAATTATAATTATCTATAAAATAAATGCCTAGAAGTAGGATTACTAAGTTTTAGGGTATATACTCGTACATCTTTAATTTGGGTACTTTTTTCTAAATTCCCCTCCAAGAGAAGTTGGGTCAATTTACACCTCCATGAAAATGCCTGTTTTTCATACTCTTGACAGAACTGTGATGTTAAACTTCTTGGTCTTTGTCAGTTTGAGAAGTTTACATTGCTCTTTTTCTTAGGTTGGACATCTTAAAAAATCTGAGTCATTTATGTTTTCTTTCCTGCAAGTAGCTGTTTGTTTATTCTTTGCCATAGTTTTTAAATCATGATATTGGTCTTTTCTTACATATTTTCGGTGTTCTTTAAAAAAATAAATCAACCTTTGCTGCAAATGTTTTTCTGAATTATTTGCCTTTTTAGTTTATGTTGTTTTATAAACCACACAAATATTTTTAGTTTTACATAATTCAAATTTATCATTTTATGGCTGTTGTGTTTTGTATCATACTTAAAGACTTTTGCACTGAACTTTTTTCTTTCTCCCAACACTTTTACTATTATCTTTACTGTTTTTAAATTCCAATAGATAATAATTAAGTCTAAGCCATTTTTTTCACCTTCAAATTCTCATTCTACATGAGCTGTGTAAACTGTTATTACCGACATTCTGGGATCATGAACATAAACGTTTGTCACAGCAGGGAGCAGTGGAATGGGGAGGTGTTGCTGACTTCTCAGTGTGCTTCTGGTTGTGTTATGAATGCAGAGAAATGGACTTTAATTAGACCGCGAATCCTACTTCTCTGATCAGCCCATTCAATTCCAACTGTAGTTCTTAATCTTAGTGTTACGTTCTTTACAGTCTTACAGGGAAGAGTAAAACTTACCAAAAACACCTTTTCAGAAGTTAAATGCTTCTGGGAAGGAAATTTCAAACTTGTGGAGAAGATAGCTTAATATTGTTTGGAGAGTAGGGAAATAAGTTAATCACCAAATCACTCTTTTCTGTTCAGGAGTTAGCAAAACATTTTATATATAGAATTAGGCTTAAATTAGTAAATGTTGATTCACATTCATTCTTACTGAGTTAGCCATCTAAAAAACATGTCTTATGAAGTTTTGTTTTTACATTCACTCATTGTTGAGACCTCCCTAGGGCAGCTGGCAGAGAATTTTACTAGAGAAGGTGCTGGTATATATTAATTTGCTCAAAGATGGAGGGGATTCTGATTGCTGTTTTTATAATGCTCATCTTTTCTTTTCTTCTTTTTATGATTTAGATGTACTTTGTGGTTTATACTCTGAAGTACCCTAAGTAGCCTGGATTGTAGGCCAGGGAGGTAAATACAACAACCAAATGCTAAGGAAAGCTGTTGGTGTCTATAGCTTTTTTTTCTTCATTCTCTTCCATTTTGAATTATGGAATGATTAAATAAATTCAGTAACCAAATGATAATTGTGATGGTCACCTAATATTAAGTAGCAATATGGAAAATACATAAGAATGGGAAAAGCAGGATAAAAAATATAGTACTTTACTGGAAATAATCACCTTTTATTTTCTTATCAATGTAGCAGTACCTAATAATGCTACTTTTAAAATTTATTGCTAATGCCACTTCTGGTTGCAGGCCCTAAACTTTTCAGACAGTGAATTTCTTATATTTGGTGAACTTCATGGTGCAGTGCTTTCTATAATTCAAGTTAATATTCATAAATGTTTAGAATTTTATCTGTTTAAAATTTTGAATTCCACTCTCAAAGGTACAAATGCTGTCTGACCCATAACCTTTAGTTTCCTAAATGTTTCAAATATGAATGTGGGTATAATCATCATTCTGCTAACTTAAAAATCAAGGAATTTCCAGTTTTTTCTACTTGTTTACTTCGCTTTAGAAAATACTTTATTCAGTTAACTAGACAGTAGCTTTCTCACTGACCACACTTGTTACTCAAGTAAGCCAATAATTGTGGTTTAAAAATTTTCTCTGAATTACCTTTGTCATGTATGGATGACTTTCAGACTCAGGAAATATTTTTTTTAAAAAATTATGTATCTATTTTGGAAATCTTATTAGCACATAATTCTTAAAACAACATTTTAAACAGAAAAATTCTACATGCTCTGCAGCCTAAGATGAAGACAGAATTACCTCTTAAAGGGTTATTATAAAAATCATTTTTTTCAGTAGCCAGACCTTACCAGTTATATGAAGTAAAAATTCTCCCTCTACTCCCCAGAAACGTCACCACTGTTAAGTGTTTGGTCTGTATTCTCCCTGGTGTTTTTCATGCACATACAGAGTGTAAAATGTACACACATGTATGGTCTTGAATTCAAAGTGAATCATCATATATATATGTATATTTGTGTGTATGTGTATACATGCTCTTCGGAATTCCTTTTTCCAGTTAATATATTATAGACTTCTATGTCTGTACATATAGTTACCTCATTCTCTTTGATAGCTGTATACTATTCCATTAAATTAACATACTATAATTTATTTAACCAATTTCTTGATATAAAAAAATTAGGGTGTTTGTTTTATTTATTAGTATTTGTTTTCAGCAACTGAAGTGTCTCTTTAACCTATATTTAGGTGGAGATTTTGGTTACCATAAGTGAATCTGTTTAAAGGGTCAAAATCTAGTTTCTCTTTGTTTGGAATTGCAGCTAATTCACTTGGAAGAAACTTAGTACGTTCCCACCTCCTAGGAACATAGGTACTGGGCTAGGCCCCGAGCGGAGGGGCGGGTGAGACAGGTACTGCTCTCTAGGACGGACGGTGGGGGGGCTCACCCTGTCGCTTGGGAACTGCCCCTTATCGCCGGGCTGTTTCCCAAAAGTGGTGACAAGTGAACACCATTACATTCTTTAATGGCTTTTCTTCGTTTATGTAGATAATTGTGAGTATACTGTAGTAATCAGGTGGCATTTATTTTGAAAATGGGTCATATTTCTGATGGAACCTTTATTCAGCAAAGGTTTGTCGGCCATCGCCTGGCTGGGCACCCCAAAGCAGCAGCCGCAGGGACTGCAAAGATGGTCCAGTGTCTGCCCCCGAGGAAGTGTGTGCCGCCTGCCCTGGGTGGGAGGAGAAGGCCCACAGCTCACTGAGTCTGTACACGGCGCTTACAGTGGCTGTCCTGTCAGCGAAGCATCGTTTGGAAGCAAACTGGCTTCCAAGCCTAATGGCCCAAATGTCCTCTTCTCCCTAATACCTCACAGTCCTCATCTTTGACTGCGAGTCTTGGGGCATCTGAAATAATTCAAACTTAGGGTTTACATTTTCAGTGAAAACCTTTACTTTGGTCAAAAAGGCAGATTTCCAAGACGTGTTTTCTCATTACCCCATCCGGTATCTGTACATGTTTTGAAAGTAAGGCTGTGTAACATATATGAGTCATTATGATGTTTCTTTTATTTGACTTTTGCCTTTGAGACAGTCTAAAATATCGTTACGTAATCTAAATCATTTCTCTCTCCCCCAGCGGGTCCATACGGAATATTTGCTGGTAGGGATGCCTCCAGAGGACTGGCGACATTCTGCCTAGATAAAGATGCACTTAGAGACGAATACGATGATCTCTCAGATTTGAATGCCGTACAAATGGAAAGTGTTCGAGAGTGGGAAATGCAGTTTAAAGGTACCTTTATTTTGTTGAGTTCTTTGGAAATGCTAAATTTATGGCCGAAGAAAGAGAATGCTATTTCACATTCTTTATGAGCCCAAGGATGCCGGATGTTTTCATTGCCATCATTATTTGATATAGCAATATGATTGTTACATGGGATTTATAAAATCCATATTTAAAAATTGACTCGTTACAAACTATAAGTCCAAGAAAAATGGTGACACCTTTACTGGTATAAGTTTTGTTTATTAAGGTGTAGTTTTTTAAAAAATACAGGCTTATAACTGAACTGATTACTACTAACGTGATAGTATATTTATAACTTATTCTAAATGATTTTATTGATCTTACCTTTGAACTGTAAGGAAAAAAATATTTCTCTTTATTATACCCTCGTGACATCAATTACTACCACCTATGTGACACTCGGGACCTGTGTGACCTATGCATCCCTTCTGGCTTCTTGGCGCTTGTACTGGTCCTACAGTAAAACGCAGTCCTCCTGTCTTCTCTTGGTTTGTCAGATTCAGTTAACCTAGGATCAAACTCCTGACCAAGAGATAACTGAAGGTGTATCAACTTGGAAAGAACAATGTTCTACATTAAACACCTGGTGACATAAAAACAGACAATGTAACAGATCTAAGAAGACAATTTGATAGAGGAAAGAATACTACATTTTACTTCATCCCTGTTCTATGTAAAGCTCAGTATATTTATAGATTTTTAAATAACTTAAAAATGCCCTATGTTGCCAGTTTGTTTCTTTGATGATAATACTTTCGGCTATTAAGATTTAAGGAACTATTCTGAGACTCCAACAGTATACAGCAGAGGCCAGTTTTGGATTACGTCTCCAGACCTAACCCCGCCTGGGATAAGTACCTCTGAGAAGGGTCCTGGACATTCATAGTTTTTAAAAAGATGTCTAAGAGATTCTGATGCTGTGTCCTTGGTTAATAAGTGGTAGTATGGAACAGTCTCTTGCAAAGCACATTCCCAAGCTTTGTAAGTTCCGTTATCGTGTTTTCTTCTGTTCAAGCTTTACATGAGTACACAGACCAGCAAAGGTGAGCAGGAGGAAACATTTAGCTTGCTCTGTATGATCCCAGGAGAGGCACATGCCCCCCCCGCTGTATAATGGAATAGTGAAACAAATTGGATCACTACTGATTTTCTTTTGATGTGTCTTTCAGAAAAGTATGATTATGTAGGCAGACTGCTAAAACCAGGAGAAGAACCGTCAGAGTATACAGACGAAGAAGATACCAAGGATCACAATAAACAGGATTGAACTTTGTAAACAACCAAAGTCAGGGGCCTTCAGAACTGCAATTCTTACTCCTTTTCACAGAATGTCCAGCGTCTTTGGGTTTGGTTCACCTGCTGCAAAAAACACTCAACAGACTGTGTACAAGCTAAACAAGTCTAAGAAGATTTGAATACTAGACATCCTTTATGCTGCCAAACTCATTTGTTGCAGTTGTTTGTAATGTCTGGTAAATGTGGGGCTTCATCATCTTGAAAAGGAGGAGACAGGGATTTTTTTGTTTTAAAAGAGCAAGAAAGTTACGAGGTTACTTTTTCTTTTAGGAAAAAAGAAATCAAAGACAACCAGATGTATTTGTGTACAAATCTCAGAAACAGCAAGGGATCCCCGTTCCCTGTGCTGTGCTTCTGTTTCAGTATTGTGGGAAGGAAGAAATTGGGGCAGAAGAGGCAGGGCGCCCACCAATTTGAGTAGTTTAGGCTACTGAAACATTAAAATGTGAATCCCAAAACTTTTCGTGTTGGGTTTTATCAGGGAAAAGGGAAAAACAAACTTTATTTCTAAGAAATCTTTGGATATTAGGAGACGGGACTTCAAGTGGATTTAAGTAACCCCAATAGTAACATCATTTGCAATAGTTTTCATCCCGTCCCCTCCACTAGATCAAATCAATATTAATTGTGCCTTATTTCACTTGCATAGACTTGAATTGTTTTTAGGGAAAGCCCATATTTGAGTTCAGAAGTCACTACAAGCAGCATTGAGACCGAAGATGGAATATTCTGTTGACCGTGAAACCTTGATGTCATTCTGTGTATATAGAATGTAAAAGGAACATTCAGTGTTACTGCCACATGTCATTGTACACGAACTCAATTAGCATTGTAATGGCCAAACGCATTCCCCCATGCTTTTCTCTTTTCGAAAAACAAAACTGAAAACCAAATCAACAACTCTATCCCCCAACAGCTGCCTAATTTGAGGAGTCTGACCCTCACAGCTCACGAGTGTGGGTGCAAGGAGCCGCAGTGCGAATGTTGTGTGGGTGTGTGTGAATGGATGAGAGCGCCTCGGAAGGGACTCTGCAGATACTGTACATACCAGTACCATTTTAATAAAGCATGTATGATAAACCAAACCGAGCTGAGTTGGACTTTCTATACGAACTGGAAGCCAGTGCATTATGGTTTGGCAGTCAAGATTGTGCACTTGACTCTCGATAAGGAAGACCTTGGAAACGAAAAAGCAGGCACTGGTTAACCAAGTTGTACACGTTGTACCACATTCACTGTAACTTTAGGAAGAAATTCCACTTTGTGGAACACTCTAAGAGATCTGAGATTACTCAGGTAAGAATTGACATATAAAAAGGCACATATTTTTACTTTATATTTTTGATGCCAACTGATTATACAAGTAATAGCACTACAGGTAGTAGTTACTGGACACAGAAGAGTAAAGGATATTATACCAATGGGTATTAATTTCTATTGTTAGTTGAAAAAAAAAACCCTTATATGTTGGTTACCCGATTTCATCATGACTATTTGGTTCTTAGTTGGGGACAAGTTATACCAAGAAAGACATTCTATTTGGTAAGTCATCAGTTAAGTCTCCTGCTTTATGAGATTACACGAAGAAGCCATCAAAGAAGGGACAACTTGTAACTGGAATAAGAAGATATGTACACTACAGCAGATCCTCAAATAACGTTTCATTTAATGTCATCTCATGATAAGATTGAGGAGATGCCGTAGGATCTTAACTCTTGTGCTAAAATAGGCTTCATTCTACATTACTTAAAGTTGCAGAACCTAGCAACAATGTTAAGTGAGGATTTGTTGTACTGCATTCTATTATATTCAGTCTCGGAATATTTTGTAGAAAATGAACTTCAGCCAAATCTTAGCTGAAGACTGGTTGTAAACATGAGAGTTAGTAAATGCTCTGTGTTTTTATGTAAAGTGTTTTCTAAACACATTTGTTAAACATGTCCTCTGTATTAAGATATATATATTCATATATGTGTATGTATATATATATATATATATGTATATATGTATATATGTATATGTATATATGAATGAATCTTTTGAGCCTAAAGTTCAGACATACACTTGTGGGTACAGAAACTCTAAATATTCCTACAGTAGAAATTATGTAGTATGTTAAGAAAAATGAGTCATTTTGTGTTTTGGACTTGAAATAAACCGTGTTCTGTAGACAATTCCTAATCTTCAGTTGAGTGTTTCTCATTCTCAGGCAGTATGCTGGGCAGGCGATGAGGCAGGGCGTGGTGCTGGGGTGGTGCAGCTGCTGGAGTTTTCCCCCTTAGCCACTGTTCACTCCTGCCTGATTATCTGAATGACTGGGGGAGCTACATATAAAACCTTGGTCCCCAATCCAAACCTACCACCTGCTGAGTGAGAACTGAAAGAGAATGGATCTCAGACTTCCGTTTGCAAGAAGTGCCTTGGGTAATTCTTACAATCAGGCACGTTTGAGAAACACCACACCAACCTTTTCAAATTATATTGTCTGTCTCTGTCATCTGCTTGAAAGAGAAATAGAAATGGAACTTATTCTTGGATAATTTTGGTTTGATTCCCTGTTACTTCATTTTGTATCATTCCTTAAACTTCCTGAGTTAAAAATCAGTTTCACATAGCAATCTAATGTGATTATTAAAAGTAAATTTTTATGCAGATATTTATATTTTGGTAGTATCTCTGAGTTGGCATATTTCCCAAATAAAATCTACACTGTTGTACTGTACTTGTAGATTTCTTTCTACAAGGAAATGTACCCATTCAGATACAGATCAAGTTTTTAAAACCTTGACAGGTGTTAAGGCTGCTTATGTTTTCCTTACAATAATTCTACATGCCTCTTTTTATGAATCTGCATAATTTGACATACCTACTTGTATTCAAAACCTAGAAATCTAAAATTAATTTACCGAGCTCGTACTGGAGAAAACTTCTCTAGAAAATTTGACATTGAATCAGACTCTCCTTATCCAAGTACTTCGTTTCCCTCTTGGTAACTGAAAAGCACAATGAATTGCTGGAGGTGCATGCCATCGTTATGTTAACAATGTGTAATCTTACAGAGAGCAGTTACAGGTCAGAATAAACTGGTAATACCACAACAAGGGATTCAGAAAATTTTTAAGTTGCTTTGAACAGACTGGAAATAGGAGTTATAGAACATTGTAGTGATGGTTTTTTTTCTCTAATGGATTAAAAGCAAATACTCCAAGAGAGCTTTTGAGTATGTTTCATTAAGGGCAGCTACCAATTTGGTAGGAGATAATAACCACGGATTATGATGTATTTGTTGTGGCAAGAGAGTTCAAATAGACCACCCAACCTCTCTTTACTGTTTTTAGAGAAGACTGTCACCCCCTGGCAATGTCCGAAAAGTCTGTGTCTCCTCACCACATGTCCGTGAGTCAGACATCAGGACACTGGGCCAGATTTCAGCGTCGAGTGTGTTCTGCCGTCACTAGTGACAGAACGTTGGGCTGCCTGTGACTGCTCCGCTCGAGAGAGCACTTGAAGTGCTGTGAACACCGGTTTGATCTCCAGAGGTTTGCTTCCGTCTTGCTGTATCTGCATAGAACTCAACTATACCAAATCATCAAGTTTGATGTAAGACTGGTAAACATTTGCATATTTGTTTTGAAAGCATGATTTTAATGGCTACATAGTATTCTCAAATACCGTCTTTTGCTGTGTACAGTGCATGCTTTTTTGCCCAAAAATTTAAAGACAGAGAGAAACATCAATGTGCGGTTGCTGGGGGTCATGGCCTGCAACCCAGGCATGTGCCCTGACTGGGAATCGAACCTGCGACACTTTGGTTCACAGCCTGCGCTCAATCCACTGAGCTACGCCAGCCAGGGCTACTTTTTTGCCCAAATTTTTAAAAGGAAAAAAGGACGTGCATTATACATGGGCAATACTAATTCTATATATGTTTTTAATTCTTTTCTTTATGCTTACACATTAAAAGCATAACTCTAGAAAGCAATAATGATATCTGTATGCAAAATAATACCCTGGAATATGATAATCAGCTTTGTTTCTAAATATAAGCAAATAAAAATTGAATTAAAAAATTAAAATGAAAGATTTTTTTCCTGAAAGCTTGGGCCAAAAACATGGGTGCATATTATACACAGAGCACATTATACACGGCAAAATGGAAAATGCAGGAACTTCCATATAGGGTATGGTACCAATTTGGTTTGAAGGAAACCGGGGGAAAGCAAAGTTTCGAAAATAACAGAATTTAAAAACTAAAATAACTATGCTTTTGCCTAGTTATAAAAGTAATATATGCTCAGTATACAGAAAAGGACTAAAAAAGTAAGAATCAAAAATCAAGAGAAGCAGTGTTAACTTCCTACATCTCCATTCCCTTTCTATGTATACAGGGCCACAGTGTATTCTCCAAGGCTTGAGACTTGAGCTTTCCACCCAGTCACGCTGGACATCTCTATCTGGAGCCTCAGAATGAACGCACGTTACCCCCAGATTTACTCCTGCTCTTGATACACGGGCAGAGAGCTACAGGTAGGTCTTCCTACCTCCCTGCTGTTGCCGTCAAATTCATAGTTCCTGTTGGCAATATCAAACATAACTTTGACCTACTGAAAAGCCTTGAGTGGCTCCTTATTTCCTGAAGACTCAATACAAGGTGTCGGTCCTCTTCTCACTTCCCACTGTGATTTTCTGCTGCTTAAAACTTGTACTGTCCAGAATGTACCCCTAGCTCCGTTCTGCAGTCTGGATGTTCCTCTTCTCCACATCTTCCCAAGGTCACTGCCCTCTGAGAAACTTGCTCAGTTCCAGAGACCCAGGCTCCCGGTGATTCCGGGCCCCCATCCATCATACAGCAGCTCCTGTTTGCAGTTTCACTGACTTTCCTGTGTTGTGTTGCAATCATCTGTTTCATAAGCCGGGACCAGAGCCAGCTCATATTGTGGCACAATGTTTTTCCTAAGCTTAGTACAGTGCTAGGTACCTAGTATTTGCACAGGTTTTTTTTTTTTATTTGTAAAGTGAGAGGGATAGACAAACACTGATAGCTTCGAAACGGGGGCCCCAAGGAAACCCCAAGGACTGAGAAGATAGCCGGGGAGCCGCACAAGAGCAGCTTTTGTTTGTGTTGGGTTTGCAAGTAAGAATTTGAAGGGTTTAAAACATATAATTAACATTTATATTGAATCATTACTGCTCAGGTAAAGAATTTCTCTGCAACCTAAAACTTCAGCCCACATTTTATGATGTGAAAGGACTCAAGTGTTTTTTAAATTAAACCATTTCAAGGGATTAACAGTTTATGCTACCAGAAAAAAAGTGTTGGAGAGCAACTGGGCGACATGATTCCCAGTATCCTGTCAGTTTGTGAGTACAACTCAAAGGTAGAACTGTGCCATCCCCTACGTATGTAGCCACACCATACGACTGCCAAGTGTAGGACTGTCTTCCTGACACACCTGGGTGATGTGCGGCCCTAACCCGTGTACCTGTCTCATCGGAATTGTTTTGCAGCACCTGGGGTCAGGAAAGGGACAAGGGAGTAAAGGAGAGGAAGGACCCCCAACTTTTTTTCTCATCAATGCCATTGAAATCCCACGCAGGGTGGCTCCCTCCCACTGTGTCCCCCACCCTCCACCCCTACCACTGCTATCTCCCAGTCTGTTCCTGTGGTAATGTAGAAAAAGAGAAGCTGAAGTGAGAAGCAAGTTTAAGTTTGATCTTGCCAAACTGCAATGTAATCAAAGCATAATGGGAAAAGTTCGACAGCTGCACTTGCCTGGGAAGAAATGCCTTACTTGGGAGGCGAGGAGCAGGGAAGGGGAGAAAGACCTCTGCCATCACAACCGTGCTACGAAGTTGGCCAAAAAGTTTGCTACGTCTTTTTCCGTATACTGGCTCTAGTAGCGCTTAGTTGTCTTTAACTTCATTCAAAACAATTTTATCAGACTGTATTGTGACAGCTGTCATATCAGCATGCATTTAAAACAAAACATCACCTGGCTGGCGTAGCTCAGTGGATTGAGCGCGGGCTGCGAACCAAAGTGTTGCAGGTTCGATTCCCAGTCAGGGCACATGCCTGGGTTGCAGGCCACAGCCCGCAGCAACTGCACATTGATGTTTCTCTCTCTTTCTTCCTCCCTTCCGGCTCTAAAATTAAATAAATAAAAAAATCTTTAAAAAAGTGTCATCATTCACTAAAGTAGAGAAATGTGACATATTTAATACAAATTCAAATAGAGATTGCTACAAAAAATGCTTTTAAAAATAAATAAAATAAATTTAAAAAAACATCAAAATTGGTGATTTTTTTGTGCAAGCCATTTTGGTATTGAAGATGGAGGAAGATACACAACATTTTCAGCATATTATACTTCATTATGTCACAAGAGGTAAAAATTACTGAAGTGCAAAAAAAGATTTGTGCAGTGTATGGAGAAGGTGCTGTGACTGATCAAACGTGTCAGAAGTGGTTTGCAAACTTTCTTGGTACTACTGACATTTTGGCCAAATAACTCTTTGCTGTGGGTTGTCTTATGCAATGGAAGGTGTTTAGCAGCACCCCTGGCCTCTACCCAGTAGAACCCAATAGCAAGAGGTAGCCAACATACTCAGAATACCCAAATCTATAAAGTTATTGGTGAAAATGAAAAATGTGTCTTTTATTTTACGGAGAAAACCATATGGACTTTTTGGCCAACCCAATAAAAGAGAAAAGCAAGATAAGAGGAATTAATCGCCTTCCTTACATGAGAAATACAAGCGCAAACATTGTAATTCTTCCTGTGTCTGAACTGCAGAAGGCTGAGCAGAAGAGCGAAGACTGAGGTTTCCCCCAAAAGAAGCGATTCTGCCTCGAGACGGCAGCGTGGAGCCGCTGCCTGTTTCCGGCCCGCCGACTGGCCCTGTCCGTTCTGGCCCGGGCTGCCACACCAGCCTTTACCTGGATTTCCAGATGGCCAGTTGTACAAATTCCAGATTTGTCCGTGCCTACAACTGTGCGAGCAATTCCTGGAAATATCCCCACACTGTCTAGCCTCCCAAGAGTTAGATCTAGCTTCAGAAATTTGCATCTATCTATATCCCTATCCATGTTTATGTTCAAAGATTTAGGGCTACCTAATCTGTAGGTCTGTGTCTCTGGAGAACCCTCATATACTGCTGTTTCCCAACTGTTAGTACATGTGTGATATTAGTTGTACTCCATTTTTATAATTAAATAAAAAACTCTGTCTTCATTCAGTGCTTAATACTTGATCTGTATAGCCACCTGGGCTTCAGTGTCTGAACTCTGACACTTCAGCCATGAAAGCTAATACTTTTACCAATATGCCTCCCATTGTCCCAGATAAAATCTGAGGTATCTTTTCATCTACTCTCTGAAATAACATTTCATCAGAGGTCATGAGACTGCCCAGGAGGGGAGACGAACCCAATCCTCCTGCCCACAAGGATTCCAAACCCAATGTACAATTAGTAGTTTTATTCAAAACCACTTAAGTTGAACCCAGTACTGGCTTTTAAAATATTGTTTAGATTGTAAAGTGAACAGGAACAGCATAAAATCACTCTCTTTGGGTGAAAAGCAACCCTCAAACATTGTAGCTCATGTATGACTTGACCCTGCCCAGCGAGAGCCGTGATTTTCAGTTTAGGGTGCATCTTCCTGACCTTTTTAGGTATCGACGTTCATATAGCTGTGCCTATGGAAATAGTGCGGTGCTAGGTTCCGGAATCTGTAGACAAACTTCCAAGCTTGAATCCTAGCTCTGTGACTTCAGGCAAGAGACTCAACTTGTCAGTGCCCCAGTGCTCAAATCTGTAAGAGATAATAGTACCCAACTCATTGCGTTGTTTTCAGCATCAAATGGGTTCATTTCTGCAAAGCACTTAAAACTGCCTGGTACATAGTGAATACTATAAAGTATTAGCTCTTATCATTTCCCCTCCCCGTTTTTTTTTAAAAAAACAAATGGCATGCTACTGTGTTACTTTGCAAACTTTTTTAACTCATTCATGTACTTTGGAATCATTTCCATAATATTACAAATAAAATCTACCTTTTAAAAACTAGCTTGTTTCATTTTCCATACAATGATTTCAAGCAGCTCCTTAGCACTTACAATAGCTACATTTACCCAAGTAATTCCTCTTTTCCTATATGATTCATTGAACTAAAGTATGGGGGGTGGGGGTGGGAGCGGTGCTTGATGAACTAAAGAGCAGAGAAATATCAGTCCAGGTGTCTTCACCTGCCTCATGGTCTTGAATGAACTGAAGCCGAGCTTGTGTTTAAAGACAAAGGGAGAGGAATAATTGGCCTGGATGAAGGTGATGTTTATACGGCAGGTCTGCTTCCTTTTGAAGTCCCCTTGCAGTGCACCTTGTCCTTTGGACCCAGAAAGGATTAGGGCTGCTGCCCAGAGCACGAGGTAAAAGGACATCTGCAGATGGAAGGCGGGTGCACGAGGAGGGTACTGCTCTGCTCGCCTCACCCTCAGGCTGCTCCTGAAGTGGGCGCACAGCACAGCACAGCACAGGGAGGGCCTGGCCAGCAGCAGGCAGTCGTCAAATGCTTTGTGATCGAATACATGGATTAACTGTACTTCCCACAGTAGGGCAAAACGTAGTTCACTCAAAAAAGGTGGGGGAAGGGTTTCTATATATTATCAACATCTGTTTATGTCTCCATTCCCTCCCTTAGATCTTCCCCCTCTTGCATGAGCTCTTAGGAGTACAAATGGAATCTGTGTATCTAGCCCTAGCCACTATCTGCTCGTAAACATGAAGGAATGAAGAATATAGCTAAGTGAGGTCTGTCTTAAAGCAACACTTCCTCCTCTGGTTAGCTCCCAAAACAAGCACCCAAGGATGCTCTAAAGGCACATGGCTTCCAGCTGCCTCCAGGGCCACACCACCTTTAGGAGGTTTGGTGAGATCTCGTCAGCTTGCAGAACTTTGAGGGACTGGAGACCAAGGCAGATGTGCCTGGGGCAGTGGGGCATCTTGCCATCCACTAAGCTGGGAAGTACTCACCCAGATGGTCTCTGAGCTGATGCAATGGTGTTCCAGAGGTCACAGGAGAAAAGTTGATGGCAACTGCCTCTGAAAGAGCCAGGGCCTTGTTTCTGTTTATGTGGGAAAGGTTTTCACAACAATCCACCTTCTCAAGAAGTGTATGCACAGCTTGCCCGGTCAGGCCCCAGTGGGAGCCAGAGGCCGAGCTGCGGTCGGGTGGGGAACACGTTTGCACTCTGAAGGAATGAGAACATCACCGTCAGCACACTCACCAGGGGGCTCAGAAAATGCCAAACCTACGGTGCCTTGCAAGCGAGTATGAAAGAAATCCCAGGTCCTGGTGGGAGTTTTCAGATGGATCCCACGACTAAATGGATGGTGCGTTTCTTCCTCCCTGTGTAGCTAGTAAAGGACAAGGATGGAATGAATGTTCCAGCGGGCCCAGCAAGGAGACTGAACTTTTAGTTTTTACAGATGGCACTATAAACGTCAGTGACATCAGGCTGAAAATGGAAACGGTGTGCTCATTATCAAATGACTGCTTCCTCTGCTGATGACACCTTGCAGTGCTCACGACTGTTGACCTCTGTGGGCGCAAAGGAAGCCAGCAGCATACCACGGGACCCAAAGCCACCCCATCCTCCAGATCTGAGTTCCCAGAGAATCCCAGGGGAGACAGGGCTTGACCTGTTAGGGCAAAGCGAGGCACCTCCAAGACAGCAAAGGGGACAAGAGCATTTTTTTGAAATGAATTCTTTCCCTGCCTTCACCCTGAAGAGCATAGACCTACACTTCCCTGGTGAGATCACGAAAACTACGTGTATTAACTCCGAAGTCTTCGGCATTGATCCTTCAGAGGTTACAGGCTCCTCGACCTTGCCCCATTTCCTCCCGCACGAAGCATTTAAAACGAGGGCATTCACAAGGCTCCTGCACACCGGCTTCCTTTCTGCACATTAGTGCACGGTCAGCAGGACCTCCCTCGCAGTTAAGTTCAGCAGGCGCCTTCCGCTGAAACGCATCAGGTACCCTGAACGTCACATAAAGAAGGGGTCATTTCAAAGATGTCTTCCCCATTTGGGACTTAGGTCAGCTGTGGCCCTGGGAAATCACACTCTTTACATGCCTCGTCGTACAAAGCAGGGCGTAAGTGTAGGGGGCTCTAAAACGAGTTTCTTACCTGGGTATCCACCAGGATGTCGAAGCAGCCACTAACTTGCTGGAAAGAGTCAGAGACTTCCTCTGCAGAAGCTCTTCGTTTGTAGCAGCCCTCGCGAGGACGTGAAAACTTTGTTCAACGCACTCTCTTGGCGGCCACGTGGAGCAGGTGCGTACTCAAACCACGTGCTCAAGAATACAGCATACAGAAGTCCTTCCCTTTCCTCGTAACCCAACTCGATCTCCGCTTTGAACCTGCATTTCCCTTGACAAGGGATGTAAAATGGCCCCCGATTCTTTGTAGCTCTAGCTCCTCACATCGAGAGGCGAACTCTGTTTCCCCATCTCTTGAATCTGCTGGCCCTGGGGCTTGCTTTGGCCAACACGGTATCCTAGAGGTGCCACGTGACTGCCGATCCAGGCCTCGACAGGCCTCAGAGCTTTTGTTCTTGTCCCCTTGGAAACCTCCCTCCATCGCGTGAGGCAGACTGGGACTAAAGGCTTGCAGAGAGACAGGTCCGGCCATCCCGTCTGAGGCACGTGAGTGGGGCCGTTGTGGATGGTCCAGCCCAGGCAGTCCCAGCTAAGCCCTGCCCAGTGCTCACCCACAGAAACCGGAAGCAAATGGAGGGTGGTCGTGGCATCTGGTCGGGTGGCAAAGGGATGTAAGCAAACCCCGTCAAGGGTGCCGTATTGGAACTAGCACTTCGTATGGAGGCCAGAACCAGGATTCCAGTTCCAACTCGGCACGGAAAAGCAGTGATCCTTCACATGGACCCCACCGCCCCGGGACTCAGTTCACTAATTTGCACTGATCTGTGAAATGAAGACTAGACCCCTGCCCTGCAGACCTCAGCGAGTGGCAATGCGTGTGGCAGTCCAGCCACTGCGTGGTGTACAGGGAAGCAGTTATTGCCCACATGACTGCTGTCACCCACTCGCCAGAGCTGTGAAACTGACTGGTCAGCTCCTGGAAAGCCGTCAGGTTGGGTTTTCTGGACATAAAAGTTCAGATACCCCCAGGGTCATCAGTAAGGGTTTGTCTTGTTTTAGTGGACAGCTCTTTAACCCACCACGTTTCACGTCGACGACCACGAGGAAGTTGTGCTCAGCCACAGACTCTGCCGCAGTCCGTGTATTCATTCATACAGGCGAGCGGGAGGACCCTAGGGGAGACGCAACTCCCGGGCATCTGGAAAAGCGCTCATTCTCTCTGCTGAACAGGAAAGGAAACACACTACTGCTTATTCATTTACAAGAGTGCCTTCGGCTGGTGAAATAGCAAAGGCCACTCAGAACAGGGGGCCTTTTAAAAAAAGACAAAACAAACAAAAGCAGCAAAGCCCTCCCCCTGAGCTGCCGGTGTCACTCAGCAGCAGCTGCCAGGACTCCGCCAGCAAGTTGTCTGGGCCCTGACAAGACTCACACACGATCCGCAGAAGGTAGAGAGAACTCTCCTCATCTCTGCTTGTTAATTAAGCAGGACAGATGGCCCTGGGATTATTCAACCATATGTAGGTCAAGACTAAATGAATTAATAAGCAACTTAATTCTCAGCTGCCTCCAGGAGCTTATGGGGCACCTATGAGCAAACAATTGCCACAGTATCCCGGGAAACACGAGATGGCAGCGGGGAGAGAGATCACATCTTCCCTGCGGCACAGGGAGTTCCGCGGCCCGGGAAGGAACAGCCCGGTCTCCGACGCACACCGTCTTTCTGTGCTGGGTTTGAGGTGTTCGAACGAGCCAAAGGGTGTCTTGGTTTTCCCCATATGAACTGTACATCTGTAACCCACAGGGTCTCGGCCTCTGAGTCTCATGCACTCACTCTCACGCAAGCTAAGCTTTCCTTAATTATCGTGTTAGGGCTGATGTGCCAAGACAGTGGAGCCTCCAGCCATAAGGAAAAATGTAACAAGACAGGTAACACATGCTGGAGACCAAAGGAGGGGCTGGAGAACAAGTTCTGAAAGGCCTGAGGAGCAAGGGCTGCCGGAGGCAGAGCTTGCTCAGGGCCTGCAGAGGCAAACAGCAAGCGCTGGGCAGGGGCCCAGGAAAACCATGAGTGCACAGCAGCAAGCTGCGCGAGGCGTGCCCAGGGCCAGTGATCGAGCCAGTACGACCAGGTGACGACAGGGAATTGGGAGAGCGCAGCAGAGAGCCCTGGGGGGCCGCAGTGCCAGGTCCCTCCGGGAGAAACCAGTCTTTCCTCTTCCCAGCATTCCAGCTGGGTCCACAAACAGAAACTAAAACAAGCACACCCGTGCTGGGAAAGTGGTTTCTTCCCTCCTCCCTGCTCTCCACTCTTCCCCTGCTGTGCGAGTGACCACTGGTGAGACCCGCAGGACACCTGAGCTGCCCTCCCCAGCCCCTCTCCCCCTTCCTCTCTCCCCAGGCCCAGCTCCCCGTACACTAGAGCACTTTTCCCTCTTCATCTCTGCTTCCTCGTCTCAGTGGCGAGCCAGTTGTCACGGAGGAGAGGCCTGCATTTGTCCAGCTGTCTCTGGAGGGGCAAGGTTAGTGTCCTGAGCAAAGGGCTGAGTGTTAAACCCAGCTGTCAGATCCAGCGTTACCGGGAGTCATACAGATTTTGCCCTCTTCTGACTCCTGAGTATAGGGGAGTTGGTCTGCAGCACTGAAGGGCAGGAAAGGAGCATAATTTCTTATTTCCTGCTTAAAATCCAAACACTGAGCTGTTCTATGGTTTGTGTTTACAGCAAAAACAAAGGGGTGTTAAGATCAGTTAACAGCCCTGGCCAGTGTGGCTCAGCTGACTGGAGCCTCATCCTGTAGACCAAAAGATCATGGGTTCAATTCTTGGTTAGGGCACATACACAGGTTGTGGGTTTGATCCCCGGTGGAGATACACACAAGGCAGCCAATCGATGTTCTCTCTCTCTCCCTTCCCACCCCTCCCCCGCCCCAAAGCAATGAAAAAAATATCTTTGGGTGAGAATTAAAAAAAAAAAGATGCATCCTGATTTGTCAGCCTTCTAAAGCTTGGGAACTTTTTAAAAACACTTTTAAAAAATATACACATAGCACAAAATCTCAAAAGGAATAGGGCGAAAAGTCTTCCACCCATTTAACCCTCCATTTACCAGTACTCCCGATGGGCAACATGATCCCTTTCTCATTTATCCTTCTATAATTTCTCTGTATATAAGCAGGTAATACGTACTTTTAAATCAAAACAGAATTCTAGACAATGCTGTATGCCTTGCTTTTTTCATTTATCATGTCTTGGAAATTATTCCTTCAAGAATATCCCATTATTCCACATCAACCATTAAGTTGCCACATTTCACAGAATCCCATTTTACAGCCATACTAGAACAATCCGTCAGGGATATTCAAGCTGTTTCCAATCTTAGTCTATTAAAAATGCTTCCACGGCAATACTAGTATGTACATCTTTGCACACATGTACAAAGATTATATTTGTAGGGTAAATTCCTAGAAGTGACACTTCTAGGTTGGATAGTGAGCACACTTAACATTTTGAAAGCTATTTCTAAGTTTTCAGTCATAGAACTTCTGTACCAATTTAAACTCCCAAGAACCATGGCTAACATTTTTCAAAATACTGTTCTCGGACTTTCTCGGATCCCTTCCTAGATGCAACAACTCGCGTGTAAATCTGAATGTTAAGGTAGCTCATGAAGTGACGGAAGGTCAGGAGACACCAGGTCCTGTTTTAACCGCATCTGCCCCGCCCACCAGGCACACGTCTTGCAATTCCACGGCCACCCCCGGCTTCCTTCTGCGCCAGGCACGGCCACGACCGTTCATCTGGTGGCTCAGTAGGTGCACGCGGTACTCAGAGGTATCACATTAGGCAGGAAACTGCCACACGTAATGTCTTGAATTCTCTGAAGAGGGTTAAAGGAATTACAAAGGAAACAAACGCTGGTGGCAGCTGACCTAGTTCACTCTCTGGCATCACTCTGGAGCTACTTAAAATAGAAGTCATGTGCAGCACAAGGAGGGAGGTTCATAAGGTACATGCTATTTACGGTCCGTACAACATCACTACACCAACTTAAAAGCAATCTTTGGAGTAACTTTAAAATCTGAAAGCTATTTTAAGTGCATCGTTGACTAGAATATCAATGTAAGTTCAAGTATTCCTCTGCTTCCTTCTTATTTTTCCTTCAACACGGCCTTCCACCCTTCCTGGCGTTCTTCCAGGCAAGGCCCCTCCCCATGCCAGTGTGCCCCGTGACAGGGCCTCTTCCTTTGGTCCACGCCTCACATTCTAACATCATTCCTTCTCCTCCAAATAAACTTCATTCCTCTCCATACCTAATTTTTCAGGACGAATCCATTTTCACCCGATGGGCTGATTTTTTCCCTTTCTAGAAGTCCTTAAGTTTTTAATAGTAAAAATGGAGTCGTGCCAGATAGTAATTTACATGCATTTTAAATACGGTAGTAGATGTAGGGCCCACGGATTAACCTAAGTTGCCCAGTTAGGGCAAGTTAGCTCAGAGCCGGAATTGGGACGCAGAGCCACTTAACTCCCAAGTCTGCACCCTCCTCTCTCCCATTAGTCTTCAAACATTTTTGCTTGAGACCCCATAAAATGACTTCCATGAACTTACGTATGCCTCATGTTTTAAGTTGACATTTAAAAATTTTCACTCTAATAGTTGGGAGTCATAATTTCCAGTGTCTTATAAACACTGACACTTATAAATAAAATTATAAATATTAATGTCACTTTTAAAGTGCATCCAGTAAAACTCAAATATAACATTTAAATCCATGTTTTAAAATGTCTGAGCAAGCTTTTCCTTTACATTTAGAAAACTTACACATTCCCTTTTCTCCTTGAACTCATATTTCCATTCCATTTTGTTCAGGTTTTTATCCTAATACACTTTAATGTTTGAAAGTCTTACTGAACACCAAATATTTATCTGCAACAAAAATATGTAATTTAAATTTTTACTTATTGTCCTCTAACCATAAGGGGTTGTAGTTGATTTTTTTCTTCTGGATTGAGTTATAATTATTAATACACAATTGACTGAGAACACATATATATACACTTTAGATAATTATTAAATGCAAGCACTAAATTTTTTTAAGGTAATACTAGCTACCGTAACAGATAAACACCAAGATTTTGATGGCTCAAAACAATGAAAGGCTACTTCTTGGTGATCACAGAGTCCCAGAAGGGCCTTGGTGGTGATCTGGGGCACAGGTCCCCACACATGTCAGGGGTGGCTTTGCTGCCTTCCACACATGGCTCCCACAGAGCCAGAAACCGAAGAATGAGCAGGGAGCTGGCCTGTGGGCAGGTCTGGAAGCAGAGCCCCACACTTCCGCCCAGTCCTCCTGGCACATCCAGCACTGCAGGGGAGGGGCAGGCGGGCAGTCAGGCAGTGGGCGGGGCGGGGCGGGGCGGGGGGGAGGGGGACACGACTCAGGCCGGATAAACAGCTAGAGAATCTCCACTGCAAGTATATTGGAAATGCCTGTCTTGAAAAGATTCATGAAATCCAGTGAAAGAATGTTTTAGTTTGCTAACAACGTCTGTCTGGCAGCTATTTAAAAAATAAGACTCATAAATAGGAAATAGAACATTGAAAACATTTTATCAGATGATATGGGACTCAGTTATTGTAATATATGTTTTATCTGAATTAAGAAAAACGTGTTCTAGCTTCCTCATTGAAAAACACACCAAACACCAATCAAGAATACCCAATGGCTTACTGTTAACAGAAACACTTATAAAGAAATTAGTCAAGTCTCAAAGTTTATGAGAGCTCAACGAATCACTAAACAAGGCCTCACCTTTGTGTGGCTTTCACTTCTACAGTAATAATATTTGGGGTGGGAAAGGGCAATGCCCTTCTTTTACGAAGGAGGAAAAAGACTTTTAGGAACTTGAGCATATTATAAGTCAAGTCAATTTCAGGGGAAATTACTTAGGAAGTTGATTACCTGGAAGTTAATTCCTTTAAAATGACCTACGCCTATGGAAAGTTCTCTAAAAGTATTCGTGAGCTCCTGGCATGCCTCCCCAGTTTGAGGACTGCTGAATGACATCATGGGGCCTCTACTACTAAAGAGTCTCCAAAAATGTGCTTTTGATAAACTTGTGAGATGCTCTGTTGCCTCTCTTGGTTCTTAGACTACATACCCAGTTTCACGCGGAAGGGAGTGTGTGGCAGCAAGGAGGTCACTGGAGGGCACGGACCTGGGAGAGGCCATCAGCCACGGAAAGGCAGATTCTCATGGGCTGCTTAGGGACTGGATGCTCACGCTGTGGCAAAAGTGATAGGCGGTGGTGATGCTGGGAACACACGGTGAGCAAAGCTGTTCACTGAGCACACAAAGGGAAGAAAGGAGGGAGACACTAGAGTCGTTCAGGTCCATGACTGCCTCATAGGAATCCCTGCCTGGCAGTGGTTCGGTCCGCAGAAACAGCAGCACCGAAGCACCTCGCTGTCTCTCACCTGGAGGTCAGTGAGCCACCACACGGGCAGGTCAGTGTTGGAAACTTTATCATCCTAGGACAACCAAACGACTGTAAGGTTTCTAACTTGTCTTTGCTAATTAAAGTGCTGTAATTTCACAGGAAGATTTACATCCCTGAAGATGACTTGTCCAGTGCTTAGTCCTACTAACAGCTAGTGTTTACCGCGGCAGTGCTAGCTCACAGCACACCGGACAGCGTGCTAAATGCTTTACACATCATCTTTAGGACACTGGGAGGTGAGTGAGTTGTGTAGGGCAAGGACTACAACTTAGTGAAGGGAACCAAAATTCAGTTCATATTTCTAATGAACAAGTTAAGTGTGGGGTCATAAATCCTAGTAGGAATCTGACACAAGCTAAGGATCATCTCCCCAAAGAACCCATAAACAAACACAGTTCTGCACACCAAATGTTGGGGTCTCGCAGGCCCCACCTTCTCAAAGCCCTTCTGAGCCCTTCTGTTGGCTCATGACCAGTCAGCCTTACCTTAGGTTACTCTCAAGGGCATTCGGCTGGAAACCAGAAAAGTCTAACACTAAACAGCCCAGTACCGTGATTACGTTCACGCTGCACTGAAGGTCTAGTGTATCTTAAAGCATCCTGAGATTCAATTTTGTGGACTTGGAATATTATCTGAAAAAAAAAAATCAAAACAAACAGCACATACATTCTGCCTTTTTTTTTTTTACTGAAGCAAATGTGTATAGTATATTGGTAGAAACAATTCCATTAAACAAATCATGTTTTCATTTTCCTAGTTAAAAACAGGACACTGAGTACCTTTTGCTACTCAGTGTAAAGAGTATAAAACCAGAGGTTTTTCCTGTTAATTAACCATGTGGCAAATTTCATTCAGGCTTTTCATAAAGACTATAATATCATTACTTCTGAATAGTACTGTAATAGCTTCACTGATCCTAACTCTGAAATAATACAAAAACTTCTAAGCACATTCTGAATAAAATGCTCAGTTTAGTTTTTATTTCACCTTACCTAATTGTGGGAAGCTATTTATAAGAGTAACTTCTAGAATTAAGTTTCTCATGTTTCAGGCAGAACTGTTTGCTAACTTGCTGTGTGATTCAGCTACACAGCTTAAGTTAGCCAGCCATTTAAACGTACATTACAATTTTCATGTGTTTATATTCCGAGTTCATCACAAACAATGCTAATGAAGCACTTCAAACTCTTAAGTGAAAGGACAAAAAAAAAGCAATAGTATTTTTATCTTTAGTCATACATAAATCTTAATGTTGTTACTTTATTCTGTATTTCCTAATAACTAAGCACAATTTGGTATTGCCCTAACAAGGCAGTCAGTAAGTACTTTTTAGGAATGCAAGAGTAATTGATATAATTCTATTTCACCACAAGATGGAGTTCGAGTCCTCCAAAACGCACACGCACCCTTCGGTAAGGACTACAGACCGGACTTACTCTGGTCTGCCATCTAGTGGCAATATAATTAGGCGTTACTCTATTGACAGTCTTCCTAGGCCAGAAGAAAATAAAGATAAGCAGTTCACAACAGCTAAGGAATTAGTTGCAAGGTAACATTAGGCACAGAAAGGAAAGTGGTAATACTTAGTATAATGGCAAGAAGCATGAGATAGTGTCAGAGGGTAATATCAAGCTGGCAAAAAAAAAATGATAAAAATCTCTTCCCCCGAAGAGACCTTCCGAAGACAGACCCACGGCCGAGCTGGGGAGGCCTCACGCCGTCATCACGCGACCACCTCTGTGCCGGGCAGCTCTGGCCGAGCGCCGCCCACACCGTGGCTTCAGGCTTGCATTCGGAATTTAAGGGGCAACCTTTTTTTTTTTAATTTTTTTTTTTACCAAAACAAAACAAAACAAAACAAAACGTTCATACCATGTCAAACATACACAAACAAAATTAGAAAGCAAAGGGTTCATATTTCTGATAAGCAAAAAAATAATACAGTTTACAATAAACATCACTCAGTACTATCCAGATGAAAATGACGATAACAACATTAAAACAGTACCTTTTGCTGCTCAGTCTGTCAAAGAGGAAGATTTATAACAAGCAGTGTTGGTGAGGACGGAGGAAAACAGACGCTGGTGCAAGTATAAATGACGCAGCCGCCTTCGAGTACCTGTATTTAGAATTTCAACTTCTAGGAATGTATGCTCAGCCGGAACTCCCAAGTTTATACACAAAGATTTCTCTGTAGGAATATTATTAACTGCCGAGTGTTAAGAGCCCAGACTTGGTCACGAGCTAAAGGTCAACCATGGACGATAACTAAATGAAATGTGTGCGTGCATATGCTGGAATACCATGTATATTGTAAGAGTCGCGGTGGAGAGAGACGGCCTCAGGCTGTCTCACCCTGTGACGTGAAAAAGCAGGTTATTATGTTGTATGTATAGCATGATACCAATGTTGTTCTTTCCTGTTTCAAAAATGTTTTTTTTTCTGTTTTAAAAAGGTTATTTTCTTCATTGTGCTTTCGTAAATTCCCCCGTGTATATGCATTAACTTCATAATCAAAACAATATTTCTCAACAATGGCCAAGAGGGAGGCATAAGTAGGTAAGCTTCGTTTCCTTGCACAACCAAAAGCAGCATAACAAGCAATTTAAAAATATAAAACAACCAGAACTGCCAGAAAATCAAACTGTATGGAAGGCTGACAACCAAGAAGTTAAAGAAACATTAATCCAGATAGGTAGAAGCAGGGGAGAGGCGCATTCAGGTGGAGAGGACATGCGGTGAGGCGGCGGCTGGAGGACAGGGCGGGTGAGGTGGGGGGTGGCCGTCCCACGTTTGCGTGCAGATACACCAGGAAGAACAACTGGGGAGCATGACAGACCACATAACCCAGGGTTCCAGTGTGGGGAAATAAACCCCTCGCTGTACAAAACCAACGGGGGTTGTGGTGGCAGGAGAAACTCCCAGTCTCTCAGGAGAGTCCACTGGAGGGGCCCACAGGGTCTTAGAACATACACAAGCCCACCTACCTGGAAATCAGCACCAGAAGGGCCTAAGTCACGTTTCGGTAGCTGGGGAAGTGACCAAAAGTGGGGCGAGAGTCAAGCAAGTGGCATTGTTCCCCCTGACCCATCCCCCACATACAGCGCCATAACACTGGGAAGTGGGTTGCCCAACCTGGCAAACACCTAAGGTTCCACCCCTTACTATGTAACAGCTGCACCAAGACAAAAATAATATGGTCCGAGTGAAAGAAAAGATCAAAACTCCAGAAAAAGAACTAAGCAATAAGGAGACAGCCAAGCTATCAGATGCAGAGTTCAAAACCCTGGTCATCAGGATGCTCACAGAAATGTTTGAGTATGGCCCCAAAATATAGAAGTGAAGGCTATGAAAAGTGAAATAAAGCAAAATATACAGGGAACCAACAGGGAAGGAAGGAAACCAGGACTCAAATCAATAATTTGGAGAAGGAAGAAATAAATACTGAACCAGAACAGAATGAAGAAACGAGAATTCAAAAAAAGGAGGAGAGGGTGGGGAACCTCTGGGACAACTTTATGCGCTCCAACATCCAAATCATTGGGGTGCCAGAAGGAGAAGAGGAAGAGCGAGAAATAGAAAGCTTAATTTTAATAAATGAAGGAAAACTCCCCCAATCTGGAAAAGGAATAGACTTCCAGGAAGTCCAGGAAGGCCAGAGAGCTCCAAATAAAAGTTGGACCCAAAGAGGAACACACCAAGACATACCATAATTAAACTGCCCAAGATTAAAGATAAAGAGAGAATCTTAAAAACAGCAAGAGGAAATGAGACAGTTACCTACAAAGGAGTTCCCATAAGACTGTATCAGCTTTCTAAAAAAAAAAAAAAAAAAAAAAAAATCTTATAGGCAAGAAAAGGCTGGAAAGAAGTGTTCAAAGTCATGAAAGGCAAGGAGCTACACCCAAGATTACTCTATCCAGCAAAGCTGTCATTTAGAATGGAAGGGCAGATAAAGTGCTTCCCAGATAAGGTCAAGTTAAAGGAGTTGACCATCACCAAGCCCTTATTATATGAAATGTTAAAGGAACTTATCTAAGAAAAAGAAGAAGATCAAAACTATGAACAGTAAAATGACAACAAACTCACAACTATCAACAGCTAAACTTACAACAAAAACAAAATCAAACTAAACTAGAACAGGAACAGAATCACAGAAATGGAGATCATATGGAAGGTTATCAGCAGGGAGAGGGGAGATGGGGGGAAAGGAACAGGGAATGAGGAGCATAATTGGTAAGTACAAAATAGACATGGGGAGGTTCAGAATAATATAGAAAATGGAGAAGCCAAACGTATACGTACGACCATGGACCTGAACGAGGAATGCTGGAGGGAAGGGGGGTACAGGGTGGAGGAGGATAAAAGGGAAAAAAAAAGGGGGGGCAACTATAATAGCATAAACAATAAAATATATTTAAATAATATGATAAAATCACTAATTTATTACATATCACAAAACTCTTGATTACTGCATTTTCATATAAAATACACAATTTTCCAATTAAATTTGCACTTGCAACTTTAGGTGAGTACAAAGTCTTAGGTTAAATACAGGTTTCAAAAATATGTGTTCGATACAAAAGAGGATATTGAGAAAAAAATTTAAGAGCATTTCAAAAAATGACTTAAAGGTAAAAAGCATGGTTTGGAAATTTTTCAGTGAAAAGTACATATACACTTAAGAAAACATTTAAAAATTTATTATTTTAGCCCTGGCTGGTGTGGCTCAGTGATTGAATGCCGGCCTGCGAACCAAAGGGTTGCTGGTTCAATTCTCAGTTAGGGCACACTCCTGGGTTGCAGGCCAGGTCCCCAGTAGGGGTTGTGCAAGAGGCACCCACACACTGATGTTTCTCTACCTCTCTTTCTCCCTCCCTTCCTCTCTCTCTAAAAATAAATAAATAAAAATCTTTAAAAAATTTTATTACTCTAAATCGTAAGTTGTTTTGCATTTTCATTATCCAAGATCTCTTTCCAAGTAAAATATATTTTCTAAATATTCAAATTTAACTGTTTCTTAAAATTAAAACATCAAAATGACCCTGCTAATTTAAGTATTATCACTTATGCATGGGAAATAACCTAGTAAAAATCTTTTTTCAAATAGCCCACTTATCCAAATAACATTGTATATATTTCAATGTTGCCATTCTATAAGAACAAGACACCAGAAAGAAAATAAATTAATTTAGTTTATTAAACCAGCTTCTACTGCCAATACAAGAAAATGTATGTGCAAAATAAAAATGGATAAGTTTATAACTAAAATATATTCACAAAATATAACGGTCTTCTAAAAGCAACATTTGAATATTACAGCTTTTCAACCAAATTCTAAACAAAAATAATTAAAAATCAATTCAAATAGTTTAGAATAAGTGCTTTTTTAATTCCCACAAAAACCGAAACTACCATTTACATCAGTTGCAATAGCAATAAGTATTAGAAATCAATTTGCTATGACTCTTGAAAACACCAGCATAAAACAAAACTAAAAGAAAACTGAAAAACTGAGTGCACCTCTTAAAAGGAGATCTGTTTGTGACATGCCCACCTGCACACATACAAACAGCAGATACATTCAAAACAGTGCAAGATTTAATTCAGGACAGTATTTCAACAAATTCCAGTCCAGTTTTCACTACTTTTCAAGTACTTTTACAGGTTTATATATATAGTCACAAAAAGTAAATCACTCCTAATATGTAACCAGCCAATTCACAACACTCCACACTGACACAACAGTAACTGTGGAAATCATGAGGTATAACTAGCAGGGGAAAAAGAAAAATCTAGCATCCAAAGTGCATATGCTTTAATATAACTGCAATATATTTCTCCTTCTGTTAAAAAAAACCGGTTTCCTTTAAACTATACATCTAAAAGCAAATGTATCATTTTGTATTCTTTTCCTGAATTAAAAAAATATATACGTAATCTTCCTTTGTTTTTGGTAAGTTCAAATATGAATTGATAGTGGGGTAATTGGAGTCTTTAAAAAACTCTACAGAAGAGATGAATACAACATACTATATCTTCTTTAAGAAGTATGAGCTGAAACGTTAGGCATTCCTTGTGTTGTTTTTGAATATATTTAGGGAATGCTGTTCTTGTAAACAATGGTTTTGAAAAATAAATACTGAGACCAAATATATTATTAGAGGATCTCTATAAAAGGTCACCAAAACTACTGCTGTTTGGGAAATCGGAAAAACGTTTTTAGAATTTATCTTGCTATGAAAAAAAATGCTACCACTTTTCTTCCTTTTTCTTTTTTCTGATTATCACAACTAAACATCAGAAGATTCTCCCAAATAAATACTGATGTAAATGTTGATTTCGAGGGCAAACAACTCTCATAAGCATCTACTTCTCAGACACTTCACCATTTGTGGAAACTGAGGCAGCACTTGAATCGTCACTGGACTCCTGTGCCATGTTCTTTCTGGGAGAATTTACTGGAACCTGAGGTTGACTGATAGATGCAGGCTTAGCAGCATGTGGTGACTTTGTGGAGGGATTAGACGGAAGTCTATGATGATTTCTCTCTGAACCAGAAGTAGATGAGTGTCTTTTTCTTCCAAATTCCTCACTAATAGGGGGCTGCAAATTATGAAAGACATGAAAGACAACATGGCAACGATTATACGACCTTTCCTCCCTTAAAAATCTAAGGCTAGACTTTTCCAACAAAGAGGAAACGATAGGCACTTCAGTAGCTTGTATTAGTATAATATAACTTAACAGCAATTTAAGGTACTAAACTTAAATGTCTCCCCAACTAAATCAGCTTGCTAGTATTTTTCACTCTTTCATTCAATACGTTTATTAAGCTTCTCTTATGTTTTAGGGCTCGCTCGAACTACATAGTAGGGCATAAGCCTAAAGCTGGGTTCCTTGCCTCCAAGAAAACGTTTCAGAGAGGCTATTTTCTGTCTTGAACAACTTCTGCCAACCGCCAAGCATTTATAACCCTAGAACCTTCCTCAGCCCTAACCTCCTATGCTAGCCTTGCTTAACCAGTAATGTTTAACAAACAGACAAATGAAAGCAGCAGGAGGAAAAAGAGGTATCAAGTCAAATAACCTTTAGCAAGTCTGAAGTTTTATCTTGGATTTCTAGAGTAAAGAGACTGGAGAGCATTGCCAATGGTATTGAACGCAAGCACTTTCGATCACAAGTGCCCCTAAAACTCCCCCCGCCCCGCCCGCCCCGCCCCAGGCTGCAGGCGCAGAGAAGGCAGGCCGCGGAAAGGCACCCTGCCTTCACAAACGGGCGGCCTTTTGAGCCCTCCAGTTACAGAGACTGGAGAGCTAGACTGATATGCCACCGAACATTTTTATTTGAAGACAAATTAAAGTCATGATCTCCTTTGCCAAGAGTCCATTGTATTTAAAAGTGGGGGCCTGAACTCTTAGCTTCCACTCAGAAAGGGCAAAAGTCACCATTACAGTGTGACAGACCAGGGACATCTTTGTGACAGATCTGGCCAGACCAGTCTAGAAACACATTTCTTAATCCCATTAGCTCCATCCCCAGGGCACCTAATGTCTTTTAAGACACAAAACTTAAAGACAAGTCACAGCATTAAGTAGACAAGAACTTAGCCTTCCTTCCTTCCACCTCCCTTTTCTGCTTCTTGATTCTTCTCCATTTTTCTTCTTTTTCTCTACTTCGTCCTTTGTCTTTACCTCCTTAGGCTTATAGCATTCTTCTTATAACGCTTTCCTTTTCCTTTTCAAATCACATTGTTTAAAGCCTACTCTGCTGTCTCTACGTGTACACATAACATTGTGGCCTACTTTTAGTATGCAGGGAACCCTGAATTCATGGTATATTGGCACGTGTTACAAAAACTGTAAGATAAAAGGTGAAAATTTTTCAAGCTGCTAGTGAGAAATTAGCAACACATCCATATAAAAGTTTCTAAATCTATAATATGGTTAACTATAGGGGCATATCAAAATTGAAGTGAACTAACAATTATACTGTGGTTATATAAGATGTTAACAATTAGGAATTCTGGGTAAAAGAGTACATGGGAATACTCTGTACTGCTTTAAAGTCTGATTTCAAAACTAGGATGTTAAAATTTCAAAATGAAAAGTTAAAAAATGAAAATAGTAAAAGTTAAGAAAGTCACTGATAGCTCGAAATATAAGGGTAATGAAAAGAATACAGAGAAAAGGATTTAAAACTTACATCAACGCGGAAGTCTTCTAACCTCTTAAAGCTACAGAGGTATTCCTGAAGTTTTGGGTCAACTGATTGTGTCTTAGATTGAGAATATTTTAGATAAGCCCAAAACTTTTCTAATCCATACAGCTGACCTAATAACAAAGAATACACATGATAAGTTATACAAAATTTTCTTAAAAATGATTCATATCGAACATAATCCTACCAACAATGAACCATTTTATCTTCCAATATATACATTATATAGATCTTGAGAATAACATTTTAATGAGTAAAGGCAGCGAACATTTACCGAGCTTTTGCTATGTAACAGGTATTATTTAAGTGGTGTACTGTACATATAGTAAAGCATTTCTGTATATACTACTGATGAGTGAGCTGAAACTAACAAGGTTGCTTTGCAGCCCAGATCACAAAGCCACTAAGCAGTGGAAATGGGATTCGGACCTCGGCCAGGGCCTGGCCATTGCCCACGATGCCACCCCACCATTCCAAGCACACCTGATGTTACCCAGAATGGTCACTGGGAGGCCACTGGTAAGCCGCCTTGTGTGTCAAGAGAACAACGACAAAATGCAACTCCACAAAGCAGCAGTTAGTTTCCCCACCTCAGGCAATGTCTTCTTACTGCGTGTGAGGCCCCACCTTCATCAAGGCCACAGCAGCGGCCCGAAGGCCTTCGGTGGTCTGCCCTGAGGGGACAGCTGTCAGTTCCCTGTGTACTGCCTGCTCCCATTCACAACTAACAACTAGAATAAGCTACTGTTTTGTTTTGTTTTTTACCAGATTCGTAGTCTTTTTTGGTTTCTTCTTGGAAATCCTTAAAAATTTCTTGTCTGAATTTTTTTTCCAGTCCATAACTATAAAACCTGAACAGACATTCTAATCCATATCTGTGAAAAAGAAATAAAAAAGGTTCACAATAAAATTTTTGCTATGACGACACTAACGTCTCCTATTGGGCAGTGCTGATGCAAGCAAACACAGCAAACACAGAAGCCTTATGAGGGCGCGCACTGTAATCCCCGACTCCGTCAAGAACCCAAAAGCTTGGAGGGTATAATTCGCCATGGCCACAACACATTAATGGGCTAGGACTCAAAACCAGGTCTCATTGCAAAGCCTTCTGGCACTGAACCACTGTGCTACACTTCCTAAGAAACAGCTAAATCCAGTCTAGTCATTAACACTGAGGACACAGACCCAAAATTACAAAACGGTGTTAACAAGGCGTTAGAAACATACAGAGAAACAGAGAAGAGGAACTCCCAATCTAGACTTGGGTAGGAATGGGATCAGAAAAGTATTAGAAAGTCCTGAAGAACAAACGCATCATTTGCTTAGATAGCAAAATAGGCTGAACTAATCATAATAATACTGGGCTTTCAAACTTTTCTAAGTTCAACAGCAAGAAAATTATTTTAAGTTGTGACCAAGTCAATACAACACTCATATATATTATGTGTGTACATAAAAGCATGTAAGTTTTCAAACTATTCTTTAATTTGTATGCATGTATATGAATTGTAATTTAACCTTAGTATGTTCCGTGCTGTCTTACTATATTTCCCACCATATTTTCAAAACAAGTCAGAAGCACTAAACTGATTTCACAAACCACAGCGTGAATGAAAACACTGAGATCAGAAATGGTAAATTTTGCCTTATGCGTCAACTCTGGTAAACTAGCGAAGAGTAGCTATTAAAGTTGTGATAAGAAAGACTACAAACCTAAATTCAAGAACAGTATTTAAACTGGTGGGACTGATTAGAGATGCCAGCAATACACAGAGGAGAGGAAAACAGAGGTACACATGCCACGTATCTGTCATTCCTTCTCAAGATAAAGATTCTAGATGAAAATTAGGTGGGCTTTATTTTTACAAGCCAGTGTAATTTTTTTCAGAAAAATGAACTTGCAGATTTTTTTCCTCTTCAAGATCACAATATCTGACTAACAACAATATATTCTTATTTGAGATTTACAAGAGGAATCTATTTTTAGAACTGGGAGAAGGGTAAATTTAGAAAACAGACTGAGAGGAAAATGATCTTTTTGCTTCCTTCCATTGCTTCTCCTTTCTCCCTTTACCCAGGAGTGAACAGTGTGCATGAGTCCCCTTCATGTTCCTTCTCACCGTGACCTGGTTCTCACTCACTCCTAGGGGCACTCTCAGAATTCTCCCTGAACACTTCTCAAAAAAGTGAGGTGTAAGCAGAACAAAAAGAACAACTTAGCAGAGCAGAGGGAGGAAGAGAACCAGCAGAGACAAGGGTCTGTCCAGACGTCTGGATGCTAGAGAGCTTGGTTCACTCGGAGAACATATGGTTCGGTACTGCGGCTGCCCGGAGGGCTAACAACAGGAAAAAATGAGATTCGACAGGTAAGGGAGGACATATGAGAGGCCTTCCTTTTTCTTGGCTCAAGCATGTGTTAATGTGGGGATGTATATGGAAACACTGAGTTGGCCAAAAAGTCTGTTAAGTTTTTTCTGTAAAATAAAAGACACAAGTTTTCATTTCCACCAATAACTTTATTGATTTAGATATTTTGAGTATGTCAGCTATCTCCTGCTATTGGCTTCTAGTGGGTTAGAGGTCAGGGGTGCTGCTAAACATCTCCCAATGCATAAGACAGACCCACAGCAGAGTTACTTGGTCAAAATGTCAACAGTTCCAAGAAACTTCACAAACCACTTTTGACATATTTGATCAGTCACAGCACCTTCTCCATAAACGGCATAATTTTTTTTTTTGCATTTCAGTTGTGTTTTCACCTTTCTTGAAATAATAAGTACACTGAAAATGTTGCATATCTTCTTCCATCTTCAATATTAAAATGGCTGCACAAAAATTCACCAATTTTGCCACTTTTTTTTTTAATGCACACTGATATGACAGTTGACACAACACAATCTAACACAATTGTTCTGAATGAAGTTAAAGACAACTGAGCACTACTAGAGCCATCGTATGGAAAAAATGTAGCAGACTTTTTGGCCAACCCCATACACAAGAAGTCTGTGATAATGGGGGCAAGAGAAAGAAAGCTCTCTCCTTCAAATTTCATTTGGCCTTTATGTGAGCCCCTAATATGGTCCCAAATGATCCCACCTCCTGGTATTCACACACTTGTACACTGCCCCCCCTACAATGTACTAGCGTGGGTCCATCCATCACACAATGTGGCAGAATGAGGGTATGTCACTTTAAAGTATAGACTATATGAGATACTGAGGCTTCGCTCTTGGAAGCTCTCCCTCTTTTGTAGCTCACCACCTCTGAGTGGAGTCAGTGCCAGCTGCCCTACACAGAGGCCTGTGTGGTGGGAACTGAAGGCTCCTGCTCACAGCCCTGTGCATGAGACTGAAAAGGATCCTCCTGCCTGAGTTGTCTTTAGGCGCTGCAGCCCCATCCAGCGCCTTGACTGCAAATTCATGAGAGAACGGAGCAAGAATGACTCAGCTGGGTGTTCCTGGAGGCTGGACCCGTAGACTAATAAGTGTGTGTTGTTTTAAGCTGCTGAGTTAGGGGGTAATTTGGTTATGCAACAATAGAAAATTAGTACAGCGCCCCCCCGCCCCCCCTCCAATTATGCAGTACTACTTTCATAGTTCAAAACTGGGCTACTTTTCATTAGTTTTTATTTTTTAAAAACTCTCCAAGTGTGAACACACAAAAAAAATTTGACCTGTAATTTTCTTTTGCATCTTCCCAAGCAAGTTGTTTGAATTCCTCGTACATTTTTTTATTGAAGTGGTCTCTGAGGAAAAAAGACCAGAAACGAAAGAGAGTATTCATTTCTTGGGACTGGCCAACTCCCAAGCGCTTCCTCTCTGGAAAGGTTAAAATAAAACATTTTTAAATTAAAGATACTTAAACTCAAAACAGCAGACATTTTACGTAACTTAAAACAAAGAAAGATGAAGCATATTAATCCTCAAAATGTATTTGGGTTTCTTCTAAACAAAGGAGAAATATTAACCCATTTTCTGACTCACTGCTCAAATTTAAGCATTTGTCAATAGTAACAAGAATATAGTAAACTTTATTCTTAATGTGTCTAAGCTACATGATACATAAGAATATATGTTAACACATTTAAATACCTAAGTAATAAGTGTAACAAATAAAAGAATATCTTAACCTGGTATTAAATGTCACAATTTGAATTTTTTAGAATTATATTGTAATTTAAAACACAGCTATATAAAGGCAAGCATCTTACCACTCAGGCACCTTCGACGATACTTGTGGTACACTTGCTGGGTAAAGCCATTTTCCTTCAGGAGCTCATGGGAAGGGTGCTGGAACTTGGGGAACGAATGAGGGGTACATCCATAACCTCCTACCAGTTGTGCACCTTCTGAAGGCGAAGCATTTGAACTGCTGTTTGAGGAGGAGGAAAAAGCCTTCAAACTAAAGTATCAACAACCAAGTACTTAAACCAATCTGCACTATTTATTCATTAGTGAAAATATAAGCCATAGAAAAGTCACTAGTCCTTGAAACTCTCCTAAACTAATGTAATGACATACAGATCTACACAGGAATTACTATTTATGTTCATCTTAATAAACAATTCCACCAAATACAGGACTTTTCACGTAGCAGGAGTTCAAAAAATTTTGTCGAAGGATGAATAAATAGTTTAACCTACCTATAGTACACTTAATCTCCCAAATGCAGGAAAAAAACCTTTTTCCTGCATGGCTAATTAACATTTTACATGTAAATTTCCAAGGCTAATATTACTTTTCTAACCAAGCAAAACCAGTTGAAATTTAGGAGGCTCTTGGAAAAGGATAAACATGCTTTGAAATGGCTCTAAAAGGATTAGAAACCATGTAAACCAAACAAACCAGGGAAAGATTAAAGCTTTAGAAGAAGTTCTATATGCAACACCGTTTGTTCACACAACAGTACGTAAGTGCCTTCGCATGGGGAAGGTAGTTTCGTTAGCCTGGTCATTGACTGAGTACCACCTATGCCAGGCACTGAGGTTCTGCCATCCATGAATTTACTGTCTGAAGAAGACATATACAAAAACTTATGTAATGCCCGTAAAAAACACTGAGTGCCTAGGGCACTAGTGGTTGCCATTAAATAATTTCACTACCATGACAGAACCATTACTGACACACACCACAAACGGCCAGAAAAAAAGACCTTTTACAAGGAGGGGCAGTGAGAGGTAAGAGAAAGGAGAGAGGAAGAATTCCTGCTGCACAACAGAGGGCAATGTGGGGTACAGACAGTACCCCAGACTGCTGAGAAATGTGGGATACAGACAGGCTCAGGAGCCCCACTCCTGTGAGGAAGTCAGTCAGAGATTAGGGGGAAAACTGCAGAGGACACAGGTATCAGCAGAATTCCTTTGATGGGCTTATCAGCACACTGGACATGGCAGAACTGAGGAAAGAATCAGTAAACTGGACTATAGATCAATCAAATTTATCAGAAAAAGACTAGAAAAAACATCAGATCATCCAAAAGCATTTACTTTTCCTTCTTTGGTTTCTTTTTTAGTATTTTCATTGTTCTATTATTTGCTAACAAATTCATGTTTAAGTATTTATAAATACCTAATTAGTAACTATTTTCATCAAACTCAAAATCAAGAACAAAGTAATGTTTGAAAGTGTAGTACCTGACAGAGGATGCTCTGGGCCCGTGATCTCTGGAATCCATCACCCAACCGACATGACACTCCAGAGGGGGATTTGTACTATGTCTTGTTTTTCTCTTTCTTGGACTCTAAAGAAAAGTCAAACATTGCAATTACTTCCAGGGGTGCGAACTTCACAAGTAAATTAAAACCCTCTGACTGTAAACCAACTCCAACATTTTCCTACTGTGGATGACACATTATGAAATCATATGAAGTCACAAAACTCAAACCTATCACATACAAGTTACAAAACTTAAACAAGGCCCTTGACCAGGTTTCAACCCAAGGATTAAAGAAAATACAACTTAGTATAATTCTTCATTACACCTTCTGATGATCTTTAAATTATGCTATCTAACTGTAAAGAAGTTATTCCTTAATCTGAGAAAACATCACTACGGTAAAAATATCCTTTTTTAACAAATTTTCACAATCTAAAATATATGTCTTTGAATATAAGAGAAACTAGAAAGCCTCATTTTGTAATGTTAAAGGATACAAAGTCCAGACCCTATATTCCTGGTTGTTTTATGTACCTTTACATCAACGGCTTTTGGTTCTTTAACAACAGGATAAAATCGTGGTGTTCTGTTTGGATCTTGTAACCTGGGCGTCCGAGGTACTTTGGATGTCCTCGTGGGGTACATTCCAGGAGACTCTGGGACTGCTGTTGGCAGTGAGCAGGCCACTGCTGCTGCAGATACTTCTGAAACAACAAAGAGCTTCTGAGCTAATTAATCGGTCAAATCTGAAAAAGTAAAAAATTATTAAAAGTATTTAGATTCTAGGACAAAGTATTCTACTTTGAGAAAAAGAATATTCTTAAATTCTCTACTCTCAAAGGATTTCGTCATTAGAAACATTTTAAATATATTAAAAATAAAAAGACACTTGTCTACACAATTCCTAGCTTTTTTAAATTTTAATTTTGTTGTCTCTGACATTTTTCATTAAGAGAAAAATAGCCTGGAGCCCACTGCCTAACCTTCCCTAATCACATTTTACTTTCCCTCCTCACAGATAAGATATATTTAAATGTCTTAAATTGGACATTTTTATCTATTATTATACATGTAATAACATTCTGCATAATTAACTTTATATAAGAGACATCCTTTTGAAAGCTTTTCAGTCAATATTTGTTAGTCACTTAAATATTTAAGTTCTATTTGAATAGCTTTGGTTTATTCATATTACTGTAGAATATTATGGTACTATACAAATATATTAAAATATATCTATTCTCCTGAAGATCCACATTTATGTTCTTTCCAAATTTTTTTTACAACAAAAAATTCTACTATAAAGATTGTTAAAAAAAAAGGCCCTGGCTGGAATAGCTCAGTGGATTGAGCGCGGGCTGTGAACCAAAGTGTCACAGGTTTGATTCCCAGCCAGGGTACATGCCTGGGTTGCAGGCCACGGCCCCCAGCAACTGCACATTGATGTTTCTCTCTCTCTCTTTCTCCCTCCCTTCCCTCTCTAGAAATAAATAATAAATAATATCTTAAAAAAAAAAAAAGAAAAAGATTGTTGAACATGTCTCCTGGCACAAGTGTGAGCATTTCTCTAGTGTTTATGTCCAAAGTGGAAATGCTGAGACAAATGTGAAAAGCATCTTCTGACTTACTGAATGCTGATTGCAAGCTGCTTTCTGTAGAGGCTTTACCAGTTTATAATCCCACCAGCGGCATGCCAAAGTCCCAGCAATTTCTCTTGGTCAAGACTGGGTTTTTATTCAGACTTCTAAGTACTCTTCCATCATGTGAGATTTAAATGATATTTGTATTTCCTTGGTTATTAGTGAAGCATATTTTCGTATGTATAGTCATCACTCAGGTTTCCCCTTTCATGAGCTTTCCATTCACATCCTTTGACTACTTTTCTATTGGGTTGATTCACTAATTAGTTTATGAAAATCCTACAGTAAGATACTAAGTAGGCAGGCACATGACTCAAGTAGGAGTGTCAAAAATGTAGGCTCCCTTTCTGTATGATTTTTCTTCAGACTCAACAACTTGTTTAGATGAACACAATAACCTTTTGTTCATTCATTCAACAAATACTGAGTGCCCACTATATGCCAAGCACTATTCTAGACACAAGTTTGTAAACTCCAAAGTGAACTTACCCTCTATTACCTCCTCTCCCTCTGTTGTCATCTCCCCATTTAATCCACTTTCCTCACTGTTACCAGAATGACCATTCTGAGAAGCAAATTAGGTCATTCTGAATTTCTACCTAAACTCTCTCAAGTGTTTCTCTTTTGCCTCTTGTCAAAGGCTAGCCTCTTTATCACGAAGTATAAGACTTTCCCAGTGTTGCTACTTCTGCATTTTATCCGTTTATTATTTATTAAATAGAAACTTATTTTCTACATATCATCCCATTAAATGCTAAGGCCAAGTCCAGAGCCTCCCTGAAAGCAAGGCCTGCAGTCTCAGATTAGTACACCAGTGCCTACAAAACCACCTGGGGAAAGTATGTCCCTCCCAAGTGACTGATCAGTTAGCTGAACTGTGTTAACGCTATTTTACCTTGTCCCCCCCAAAAAAAGATAAAAACATGCTCCTGTACTGAACTGTATGTAAAATCCAGTGCTTTTGTTAAAGCTCTAGGAGCAATAACAACTAGAAACAATAAGGTTACTAGCAACCTGACTGTAGTCTCTACATTCCATTTCCCACTGACTTGGTCTCTAAAGGAAGTAAGGTCTGGAACACAAAGTGTAACACAGGCCTAGGAAATCTTGAGCCAGACAGCAGCGGCGTTACTAAAGAAAATACTAGCTTAGGTCATGAGGATACAACAGAAAATGTTAGGGGACGCCCCCACCCAGTAAAATGAAGTGATCTGACCACTAAAAATCATGACCGAAATGAACTAAACACATCAAATAAATAAGCTCCATAAGTTCATAAGGGTACTTTAAACCTTAATCATATTTGTAGGTTGCTGAGGCACTCACTCATTATTCTGAAAACTGATAAACAGAATAAAAAGAAAGAAATTACTACTCTTTCTTTCCTGTAAAAATTGAGCATCAGGGTAACCACACAAAAAAATGATTAAAGACTATTCTGCAAAGAATTAAAGGTAAGAAATACAGAAGGAATGATACAAAAAGACTATTTTAAGTCCACAATTAATATCATTGATAGGTTCTTCAACTGTAATTGAAACAACATATAACAAAACCAATTTTAGCACAGGCTAATTGGTATGAACAAGAGTTAAGTTTCTATGGTATCTCATCAACATTATAACAAATTGATGTTGAATGAAATGACATTATTCAAGGACCTGCTTGCAACTTTAATGAAACAGAAGATGTAGGGAATATTCACAGTGACTGCCCACGATCATTTGGTAAAATGTTGAAGGGAAATTCAACACCAACAAAGCCATGATCCATGAAAGAAATAATTGATAAGCTGGACTTCATTAAAATTAAAAATGTCTGCTATGCAAGCAGCACTGCTAAGAGAATGAGAAGACAAGGCACAGATTGAGAGAAAATATTCGCAAGAGACACAGCTGATAAAGCACTGTTATCCAAAATAAACAAAGAATTCTTTAAACTCAAAAATAAAACAAACACCTCAAATTAAAAAATGGATCAAAGATCTGAACAGAAGATATAAAAATGGCAAATAAGTGATAAAAAGATGCTCCACATCGTATGTCGTCAGGGAAATGTAAATTAACACGAGATACCACCACACACCTATTAGAATGGCCAAAATCCAGAACGCTGATGACACAAATGCCAGAGAGGGTGTGGAGCAATAGGAATGAACTTTCATTCTTTGATGATGGGAATGCAAAACAGTACAGCCAGCATGGAACACAGTTTGGCGATTTCTTACGAAAGTAAAATACTCTCACTACACAATCTAGTAATTGCCCTCCTTCCTAGTTACCCAAAGGAGCTGAAAACTTACTTCCACACAAAACCTTGCACATGGACGTTTATAGCAGCCCTAGTAGTCATGACTGCCCAAGCCCGGAGGCAACCATCAGCAGGTCATAAATACACTGTGGCGTATCTAGACAATGGGATATTATGCAGTGCCAGAAAGAAATGAGTTATCAAGCCACGAAAAACCATGGAAGAACCTTAAATGCATATAACTAAGTGTAAGCATCCAATCTGAAAAGGCTGCATACTATGTGGTTTCAACTATTCACCATTCTGGAAATGGAAACTACAGGCAGTAAAAAGATCTGTGACTGCCAGTGATTTGGGGTGGGGGGAGGATGAACAGACAAAACAGGGTTTTTAGGGCAGTGAAACTATTCTGTATGATAGTATCACAGTAGATAGATGATTCTTGAGGGATGCAGGACTCCAAGAGTGAAACCAATGTAAACTACTGGCTTACAGTGACTTTTAGAGCAGTGAGAATACTATGTATGACACTGTAATAATGGGTACATGTCCACGTAAACTTGTTCAAAGCCACAGAATGTGCAATACCAAGAGAAAACACTAATGCAGACTGTGGACTTGGGGCAATTTTGACGAGTCCATGCAGGGTCGCTGATTGTGACGCTCATGTGGAAGGCTGCTAGGGGGAAACAACACCCATCCCCCGATGGGTGATGGCCAAGCAAGTTGGGAGCATAGAGTACGTGGGAAAACTCTGTGCCTGCATTTTAATTTTGCTGTGAGCCTAAAACTGATCTCAAAAAGAAAAGTCTTTAAAAAAAAAAAGTTGAAGGGAAACTCTATGATGAATGAATCAGGCTGATAACATCTGAACCTAACGATCAATCAAAACACCAGTAGGAGGGAGCCTAGAAGACATATGATGCAGTAGGAAATAAACATCAAATCCTAAGAAATAGTCTGGCCACCAGAAAAAGAAAAATCCTCAGTGTACTAAAGCCTCTATATCTAAATACCAGTTCATAAGAAACAGAGGAATAAAAAACATTAAATGATAGAAGGATATAATCAAGTAAATCATAAGCAATTCTATACAAATTAACCTGTTTCTCTGACAAATCATTGGAGAAAAATGAAAGAAGAGAAAAACAGAAAAACAAAAGAAGAGAAATGAATGTAGACTAAGAGAGACTTAACGGTCCTATCAATCAAATGTGACACGTGTACCTTGTCTGGTCCACATTCAAACAACCAATTTGGAGAAAACCTATTTCGTGTGATCATGGACAACCAAACATAAACTGGGTAGTAATGTTAAGAAATTAATGCTATTTTATGTGAAATAATGGTATCATGAAAATTTATATGAATAATTTGCAACATACATTGAATATTTGTAGAAGGAATGATATGTTTGAGATTCAATATGAAATACCAGAAACAGGTGGGGGACAAGGTACAGATGAGAAACGAGTATCAAACTATTAACCCTTGTTGAAATTAGGTGGGATAAGTACACAGGGGTTACACAGCTCTCCCTATTTTCATTTATATCTCAACATTTTCCTATTAAAAAGTGAGATTCCAGTTTTACATTTATTCTACATCAGGCTTAACTCAGTAAGAATTTACCCATCTATAAAGTACTTTTGTTATCTCAAAAGAAGTATTTTACAGCATATCATAAACAAATTTATAATACATTGACATATTATCAAAAAGTAGTTAAGAGAATAACAAGTATAAAATATTTACAGTAGATTGAGAAAGAAGAACATATTAAAGTTGTTTCTTCAACCGGGTACAAGCCTCACATGACATATGAATATCATCTAGATATGATAGCTTCTTTTAAATCAAAATCATGGGATATCTCTTGTATATGAATGTTCAAAAGCAACATTTTTCATGATAGCCAAAACTGGATAAACCCAAATATTCATCAACTGAATAAACAAACTGTGTCATGTCCATGCTACAGGATATTACTTGGAATAAAAAGGAGCAAAGTACTGACATAAGCCACAACATGGATTAACCTCCAAAATATATTTACTGAAAGAAGCCAGATACATTATTACATTTATATAAAACTTCTAGGAAGTACAAAAACATACAGACAGAACACAGACCACTGGTCACTTCAAATGAAGTTCAGTGTTGAGGCTGACTGAAAACGTTCGTCCTGTAAAGCAAATGGGCACTAGTTCAATTTCGGGTCAGGGCACATGTCTGGGTTGCAAGTTCAGTCCCTGGTCAGGGCACCTATAATAGGCAACCAATCAATGCTTCTCTCCCTCTCTTTCTCCCTCCCTTCCCCTCTATCTAAAAATAAAAATCTTTAAAAACATATCAGGAATATATCCACATATAAAGAAATTATAAACACTTCCGAATAACTGATGGGTAAAAGACAAAATACAAAATAAGTTAGAAAATATATGGAATTGAATGAAAATGAAAATATACCAAAATCTGTAAGATGCACCTAAAACAGTGCTTCAAATTTGTAGCATTAATTGCTTATAATAGAAAACAAGGTTTTCAAGTCAATTATCTATGCTTCCATCTTAAGAAACTAGAAAATGGGTAGCAAAATAAACCCAAACCAAGCAGAAAGTAGTACTAAAGATTAGAGCTGAAAATAACACAGCTGGGAAAAATATAGATCAATGAAAAGAAAATCTTCCTTTAAAAATATATATTAAATGCAAAAATCTGACCCTCAATATGATCAAGCCTTTGTATCAAAATAATACTTACAGAAAATTCAGGACCAGAAACAGGCTGAATGAACCCAGGACGATGCAATCAGTAAAATCCACAATGTGAAAAATTCTACAGGATAAACAATCCTGTTTCTTCAACAATAAATTGCAAGAAAAAATAACAGTATAAACCTACAGACTAAAAAAGCCATATCAACCTATTGCCATGTTTGGAACTTACATGGATACTAATTTTTTTTAAAACATAATGAATGAGGAAATTTGAAAACTAATTATTTGATATTGAGAAATTACTGTGTTACTGCCCTGGCTGCTGTGGCTCAGTGGATTGAGTGCTGGCCTGTGAACCAAAGAATCACCAGTTCGATTCCCAGTCAGGGCACATGCCTGGGTTGCGGGTCAAGTTCCCAGTTGGGGGCACAAGACAGGCAACCACACATTGATGTTTTTCTCCCTCTCTTTCTTCCTCCCATACAAAAATAATTAGGGATAAAAAATATGAATAATATGATTGGGAGTTTGCTTCAAAAGAATCAAGTGCAAGGTAAAGAGAAATGAGGGGCGTTGAGATGAAGCAAAATTGACTACAGTATAATAAAGTAGCTAATGGTTAGGTAATAAGTATATGGGGGTTTTCATATATAATTTCCTCTATTTTTATATAAGTTCGAAGTTTTCCAAATTAATTTTCTTTAACCTGACTTCAGAAAAGACTGTAGCAAAATCATACTTGCCTGAAAAAGGCAGATGAACTCTGTGATTATTTCAAATGTATTTACAGGTTCATACAAAGCTAACACGTTAAAACAAAAGAATAAGCCAGAGGTATATTTTTAAAAACCAGCAAGTCACTGAAAAATTCTCTTTATTTTGAGAAGAGAAACATTCCCGCAATCTCAAAATCAAGAAACACACATGAAGAACCAACTGACTCTGCCTACTTTTAAGTGAGCATTTGGGTTTGGGCTGGTGTTGTAACACATGGCTCCTATGTCACCTTTGTAAATACCTGCCCATTCACCAAGAGTAAGGTGGGAGCCCTGGACGGTGTGGCTTGGAGCATCGTCGAAGATGGCTGGAGCATCTTCCAAGATGATTGGAGCATTGTCCCATACACCAAAAGGTGAAGGGCCCAATCTCCAGTCAGGGCACGTGCGCAGGTTGTGGGTTTGACCCCCAGTCGGGGGATATACAGGAGGCAACCAATTGATGTTTTTCACATCAGTGTCTCTCTCCCTTTCCATTCCTCTCACTCTCTAAAATCAATAAACATATCCTTCTTCATAAAAAAAAAAAAAAAAAGAGTAAGGTGGGATTTAAACTCTGTCCATTTACTACAAGGCTGTCTCACCAATTTTACAATCTATATTTTTACAATTTTATGTTTTCAAGTTCACCAAAAAATAAATAAAAATTTGAATCTAAAATTCTAGCCTTTTAGCAGATACCTACAGGTTTTCAATAAATAAAGGAGCAAACTTTAAAACAGTTTAGAACTGCTTTAATAGTATTCAGACACTTACACAAAAGCATTTCTTTACATACCTTGCCTGGACTGCGAAGTTGCTACAGGAACTTCTTGGTTTGGCTCAAAAGGAAGTTCAGGTGTTAGGTTTTCAAACTGCTCTTTACTAATGAGATTTAGCTTCTTAAAGTTCTCAACTTCTTGCTGAAGTAGAATGGAGGAATCTAATTACTAAACTGGCTGACAGTGTAACCAACAGACAATAATTGATACCAACCTCAAAAAATGAGTTTTTAAAACAGGGATTAATTGCAACAGAGTAAAAAGATGTTCTAATAAAGAATCTAGCATTTCACTTAATCACAGTATTCAGAGTCTAAAGAGGCATAGAGAATCCTGAAATATTATATTTAAAATACATTATAAGAGCATACATTCTAATCATTAATTATTTGCTGAGCATTTACACACTAGACCACTAGGTTATTATAAAGGTTACTAAGTAGTCCAATACATGTTCCCTACCCATAAAGAATTTACAAGCTAGAAAGAAGGAAACATAGTACATATAAAAGATAATATTAGGTAGTACATGAAAAGTGATTAACATTTGGTATAAGAATTAAGATCAGGGAAGTATCACAGAGGAGATGGGACCAAGGCAGCTCTTGAAGAGTGAGAATTTAGAGAAAAAAGAATTGTAAATTAGGCAATGTGAGCAAAGATGAGAAGCTTGGAGTAAGCAATCATTTATTAGAAAGTAATCCAATGAAAGAAATTTGTGAAGAACCAGCGGCAAAAAGGCCTGATAAGTTGGAGAAAGCTACCAGATGTTTAATACCAGGCGAAGAAGTTTTCACTTTATTTTCTACCTATTTATTTTCAGGGAAACATGTAATAAAAGGTAAATCTAGACGGCCCTGGAGGTTCACTTCCAAACCCTTTATGAGGTTAGCAGCAAAGAGGCTCAGTAGGTCTGAGCTGCCAGCTCCCAGCAAGAATCCCTGCCCCTGGGGCTCTGGAAGCCTCCCCCTTCTATTGTTCCGTGGCCTCTCAGCTGCCCTCTGCCCTGGCCTCCATATACGTACAGCATCGGGGAGGTGGAGGCCATTCTCTACTGGAAGGACACATGGCCATGCTGTGTGAAGACCATCCACGTCTGGCCTAAGCTGCGGAATGAAAAAAAGAGGGACTGCTTGCACTCTACTATTGCTTGTACTTTCCCCCACTTCCACCCCAAAACCCTATGTCCCATCTACACCACTCAGTGCTAATGGATCTCTAATCCTTTGCAGAGCAACATCCAGAGGGGTTAAGCAAGTTAAAAAAAAAAAAAATAGAAGTAGTTTTCAGATGAACCAAATTAAATATCATCATTACAAAACAGTTGTAGTACTTTGCTCTTAAGAGTTAACTGAATGATCTTTTCCTTCTGTCTCTGAACATGAATTGTTACTTGAGCTGTCACACCTTTTACTAGATCCTAATCACGTTTAAACTAGAAGCTATCTTCTTTTCATGAAAATGCCTTAAATGATTACTTCAGTTCTTACCCATTTATTGGAGACTTTTGGGAAACTGCTTTCCCAAAAGTCTCCAATAAGCTCTTCAAGCTAATTCAGAATCATTACTCCTCACTGTTCCTTAATCTAGCTCCAGAGCTTGCTATTAGTAACTGTCACTTCAATAAACACATTTTATGTTTATCCTATGCCAGAGATAAATGACATAGTTTTTACCCTGATGGAAACACAGTAGGTTTCTGTTTGTTTGCAACTTTTAAAACTAATTCACCAAGATATAACATACATATATCCATATACACGCACACACTAGAGAAGTGTATAAACCATAAGTATACGTCTCGAGTAGTAGTTGGAAGTGAACAGACCTGTGTAACCACCATTCAGGTGAAGACATCACTAGCACCTGGAAGTACACTTCATGTCCCTTCCCATCACGACCCTCCCGCTCTCCCTCAAGATAAGCAATGTGTTACCTTCAACACTATGGATTCATTTTGCCTATTTTTCAAATTTATGAAAATGGAATCATGCTGCATGGCTTCTTTTATGTAAAACTATCTTTATGAGATTCACTCCCAGGGGTGTCACAGCCTGCTAGCCACATGCGGCCCAGGATGGCTTATGAATACAGCCCAACACAAAATCGTAAATTTACTTAAAACATTGTGAGATTTTTTTGTTTGTTTGTTTCTGTTGGTGTTTGTGCGTTTAGTGTGTGGCCCAAGACAACTCTTCTTCCAGTGTGGTCCAACGATGACAAAAGGCTGGACACCCCTGAGCAGTTTATAGTTCTACAGAATAGTTAAGAAACTTGGCTTAAATACACATTAAGTGCACCCAACATCTGCAGAATGCACATTGGCCCCTACACCATACACAAAAAAATAAATTTGAAGGGTATTGTAGTTCTAAATGTGAAAGTCAAAATAAATTTCTAGAAGATACTACCTCCATGATATTTAAGTAGGGAAGGCTTGCTAAACAAGAAAAACAGAATAAAGGAAATGACTGATAAAAATGTACTACATTAAACAAGTTTTTTTCACCAGAAGACACAATATGAGATTTAAAAGGTGAGTTATACGGTGGATGCTCTTACAAATCAGTTAAGAGAAAGAAACTCTATAAAAATGAGCAACAGAATTGAATAATCACCTCACAAGAGAAGCTATCCAAACAAAATATATTAAAGGTTTTCAGTATTATTATTTGCAGAGAGATGCAAATTAAAACCACAATGAGATAACACATCTACCAGAGTGGCTACATATTTAAAATTCTGGATTTTCTGAGATAATTATAGGTTCACAGGAAGCTGGAGAAACAGTACAAAGAGGGCCAGTACACCTTCCACCCAGTTCCCTCCGAAGGCTGTATCTTATCTAACTACAGTACAAAATTAAAAGTTAAACTGACATCACAAATGCATCTCTATAGTTCTACGTTACTTTATCACACATGTAGATTTGTATAAATTATACCTTTATCAGGATATGATTAAGTACATCTGTACTGCGCTATAAAAACTACAGAGATTACAGTGTAATAGCTAATTGTAATAATAATTTTGAAGGAGATAGTTTTAGAAACTAATTTGTTTATTATTTGACTTATTAAATAGCTTTAATATTGAATTCTTGGTCACTGTTCAACCCACTGTCTTTGAAACACAAGATTCTCATCAGCCACTGTCCTTAGAAATAATCACAAGGCCCTAGCATTTATTTGATTGCTAGCTCACAGCGCCAGAGGCTACTTTCTGCCCTCACTGCTCTTTTCTCCATTTTTCCCTTTCAAAAAATCAAGCCAACTGGCTACCTTCTTTAGCTGCACTATGTATTTCCTGTTTTGATTTTGTACATTTCCAAATACTTCCTGAAAACCAAGACAATGTTCTGGCATGTATCAAAGGGTAGAGATTTTAATAGAAGTTATCAAGGGGGAAATTTTTTCAATAATTGTCCTAGCAGTGGTGAAAAGGAAGAAAATCTCTGCCATAGAAACTAAGCAAAAAAAGAGAGAGAGAGAGAGAGAATCCTAGGAAAAAGGCAAGAAAGGAGGACTCAGTTGTTTAGGGTTAGCACATACCTTACACCAAATAAAAAAAGAGGTTCCTAGTCCCAGCTCAACAGACAGGGGAAACATAAAGGACCTTGGACCTGCAAACTCCATGACAGCAGGGACTTTTTATTTTCCTCAACACTGTACACAAGCGCCTAACACTGCTCGGCACTTCACAGGCACCCAAATATCTGCAAAGTAAATGAATGGATTGAATGAACACGACAGAAACTAAAGGCAAGAACAATGTCTTCCAATGGAAGTTATTTTTGTGTCATTTTTTTTTTTTTTGGTTGGGAGTATTTAGAAAAATAGTGGGTTCTAGATTCAATGTTTTGCTATATATAATACATAATATCCATTACTCAGGGTCTAGTTCAAGCCCAACTCCTCTTTATAATGCCTCTCTTGATTATGCCAACTTGCAACTCTCAAAATTCTTCAACCAGCTACTTTAAAGTACTATATTTTGCCATGTATAATGTATAATTTTTTGCTCAGATTTTTTAGGGAAAATAAGGAGTACATTATACATGGATAGTCCTAATTCCACATCTATATAAATGTTTTTAGTTCTTTTTAAGAAGATTTTATTTATTTTAAGAGAGAGGGGAAGGGAGGGGGTAAGAAGCACAGAAACATTGATGTGCCAGAAATACATCGAATGGTTGCCTCTCACATGCCCCCAACCCAGGCATGTACCCTAAGAATCGAACCGGCAAACTTTTGGTTCACAGACTGGCACTCAATTCACTGAGCCACACTGGCCAGGGCTTTAATTTTTTTATTTTTGCATGTGCATTAGAAGTGTAACTCTAGAAAGCAATAATTATACCTGTATGCAAAATACCCTGGAATACGATAATCAATTTTGTTCCTAAATATAAATAAAAAATCAAATTAAAAAATTAAAATGAAAGATTTTTCCTGAAAATTTGGACCAAAAACATGGATGCACATTATACATGACAAAACACGGTCATTTTGTTTTATTGTAAAACATATAAAACATGTCTACGGTACACAAATTAATACAGCGCACACTACTCGTCACCTTCATCTAGATTAACAGAATACTGCAAATGCCTTAGAAGCTCCTTGTTTGCACCTGTCTGGTGACATTCTCCTCCTTCTCTCCAGAGCTACCATTATACTGGCTTCAGTGAATATTATTTCCTGTTACTCATAAAATGAAAAAGTCTCACTATATTAAAACTTTGTGAATGGTGCAACGGGAACTCACATGCCACTGTTAGTGGTAAATTAAATTGTGTATCTACATACATATACATGTAGAAATTGAACTGATGTTTCCTAGGATGCATAAATGATCAAATTCAATAAATAATATTAACCTGTTTTAAAAGATTATTGTATCCATTTAAGCAGTGGAATCTGTGGAGCATAGCACTGTGGACTCCTTGGCCGAAGGCTGAACCATATACCTGGGGGGACAAGACCCCCTGAGACATACCCAAAAGTGGCTGCTATGGGGCTGAGCTGAAGAAACACACTAAAAGTCCAACAGGTTTGCAAGATGGAGCACATAGACCCAGAATAGAATAGAAGCCCCTTGTTAACCAATCACTGATACCCAGATAGGATTTGAAAATTAGGCCATGCTATAGAATAAGGCCCTCCAGTAAGACACACTCCAGATTCCCTAGCAGAGCCTAACACAAAACCTGACAAGATGTTGAGAGGGACAGAGTCTTTTAGTTTCCAAAAGTCTTTACAACGCTATGAGGTAGAGAGGACAAAAATGATCCCCATCTGAAATTCAGAGAAGTTACTTTTTTGGTTCAGAATTGCACTTCGTGGAGATTGTACATGGGCTGACTCGTGGTCAGGAATAGACCCCAGCTTTGCCAAAAGGGTTCTCAATTTGGTGTTCCTCTCTGGTGGGGTGAGGGGAAATTTAGGGTACTCTCCTCTTGCCAAGTCAGTTGGATGTCACTGTCTCTGTCCGCCAGGTGATGATGTAGCACCTCCTGGTGAATCTGTACCTCATTTTCAGCTGTGTACCAAAGACTTCACACAAGTTCCTCTCACCATCTGCATCAAACACAGACAAGGGCCTGCCTGCATTTGTAAGGGGGATGCAGCAGGAGGCAGCGGCATGGTCAGCAAAGTGAGAGTGGATGAGAGTCCTCAGGTCTTCCTAGGCTCAAGGGCTCCACAAACTCCAAAACGCTGTCCAGGTCAAGGCAAAAGAGAGAGAGAGAGAACCTGGAGATGTTCTCTCATACAATACACATCCAGTCAATCCAAGATCTGACACTGAAACCATAGGCGGTAACTTCATATAATGCTGCAAGAAGTACTGGACAAAAGCTGCAATACTGCACAAGAGCAGATGCTATGAGCCTGAAGATGAGATGAACTGCCTGGCCAATGTAATTCAAAAGAATCCAAGTTGAAGCATGTTTTTCCTGAAATGCTGGGGGCGAACAGCCTGAGCACATTTGGGTTTCCATATAAGCAACTTGGCCAGAGAATATAACTAAGAAACTGGTTGTAATGGTTCCTCCCCCGTGTTCTGCAGATTCATACTAAAATTTCTACTTATAGAGAGGTATCAGGAGAGAAAGGCTAGGCAATTCCTGAGCCTCACAAGCCCAGAGGCAAGCCTGCAATGAGTGACAATATGAGTGGCCCAGCATCTCTGGGATGGAAAAGTGTTATCTGTATATCCTATTAATAAAGCCTTCAACACTGTACAGGTTCACAACATCCCCCCAAGGAGACCACTGGCCAGAATGACAAATAACTGGATGCGCAATAAACAAAGACAGGCTGGGCCTACCCTGACTTTAGCCCAAGGAGCAACAACCCTGTAGAGCTCCTAGAAGTGAGTAAGTCAGCTTCAACACGCTGCGTCTTGTCCCACACATCCCCATCCGTGCTACACTGTTTTTAGTGCTGTTATGACATGTGCCATACAGGAGAATGTATTAAACAAACATGGGTAACAACGATTAGAAACACAACACTGTTAACCCCTGTGCTATTAGAACCCCTGTGTCCTACTGCCTCCCCACAAAAACAACCCTAAATCTGACTTGTGATAATTAGTCCTGGTTTTTCTTTGTATTACCTTCTGTATATGCACACAGTTCCGAAAAACACAGTTTGATTTGACCTGTTAAGCTTTATGGAATCATACTCTGTATGTAACCTTATTTAACTTCTTGCGCTCTGCATTCTTTTCTGGATTCATCAGTGAAGATGTGTATAGCTGTCATTCATTTTCACTAGTATATGGCATCCCATTGTTTACTCTACCACAGCATATCCAGCCAATTGCTGAAGGGCATTTTGGTTATTTCCAATTTGTGAATTAATGAACAATTCTGTTATACTGTTATATATATTTTTAAAAATTTTTATTATTTCTTAAAGTCTTTTTATTGTTGTTCAATGTTGTATTTCTGATGAACACGTTTAAGATCCTCTAGGACAGTGCTGTCAAATATACACATTGTGAGAAGCACAATTTTAAGTTTTCCAGTAGCTATACTAAAAAATATTCAGAAGATGAAATGTTAATATTTCATTTAACCAAATATATTATTTCCACATGCAATAATTATAAAAATCATTGAGGTATTTTATATTCTTTATATTCTTTTATTTTTTATGAAGTCTTATAAAATCCATAGTGCACAATTAGAGCACATCTCATTCTAGACTAGGCACGTTTTGAGGATGCAATAACCCCATGTAGTTAATAGCTGTCATATTTGAACAATGCAACTCAACAACATGTTCCTGAGCAGAGATGGCAAGCACAGGGTATGGTTTTACATGTTTTATCCCCATACAGGTTAATAAAGTTATTGTTCCAAATGCTCTCAAACACTTCCATCTGACATTTTAACCTTGCTAATGTAGATTTTATAAAATATTTAATTAAAACTTTTAATTTGCACCTTCTTGATTAATGCTAAACACCTTTTAATGGTTTCAATAATTTGGGTTTTTGCTTTTGTAGAATGCTTGTTCATATCACATAACAAGTTTTTCTTTTTTTAGTGAATCTTTTATTAATTTGTACTTCTTTATATTCATATTATGGTTACAACACCTATCAAATCATAACAGAAACCATCTTTTCTTCACTTTGTGGACTACGTACCCACTTTTTTATTGATGTTTAATGAAAAATACTTCATGGTGCATTTTTGATCTTGCCCTTTAAAACTGTGTTTATGCCCACTTGCAAAAACATTCCCAAGATCATGAAGATCTTTAACTGTTATCCCTTGACACTATAAGGCAGAGGCCTATAATTTTGTCTTTTCCCTATACAACTTTTCCAGCACCCTGTATTCAATATTAAAAATTAGATCTCTTTGATTGGGCAATTCCACCTGTTATTTACCAAGCCTGCAATATATACCATATTTTTGGACTATAAGATGCACTTTAAACCACATTTTTTGCTTCAAAGTTGGTTCTCCTATTTTCCTCCTTTAAAACCTAGGTGTGTCTTACGGTGCGGACCCCAGACACACCTAGGTTTTAGAGGAGGAAAATAGGGGAAAAATTTTTGAAGCAAAAAACATGGTTAAAAAAATGTGCATCTTATAGTCCAAAAATACAGTACATACAACTGTTTCTGGATTTCCTATACCATTTCTATGATCTATCGTATTACCTTTCATCTGCTAAAAAAGTTATTGTGCCTTTAGGAATGTGATGAGTATCTTGTCCCATACATTTCTGTATAAATTTTAGAAATCAGCTTATCAAATTCTTAAAACATACCTGTTGAACTGCTTATTGGAATTTGAGTTTTGAATCAATTTGGGGAAAATTACCCTCTGTTACCACATACATTTTTATATTTCTCTCCCTATTTATATCTTCGCTAACACCTTTCAAATATTATAATACTCTCCTTAAACTCTGCTATATCCTTTTAAAGATCTACCCTATGGTAGACGGAAGTGCCTCTCAAATATGTGCAGATCCCAATTCCTGTAACTGTGATTTATTACATACATGGCATAAAGACTTTGCAGATTTAAATATCTCTAATAAGCGACCTTAAGATAGGGATATTACTGTAGATGATGCAGAGAACTTTCTCCAACCACAGGCACAAGAGATGCAGAAGAAAAGGTCAGAGATGCAACGCGGGGTTCTTCCACCCATTGTTGCTGATTTAAAGACTGTAATTTGACCAAGAATGCAGGTGGCCTAAAGGAGCTGAGAGGCTCCAGACAATCATAAAGAAAATGAGGCCTCAACTCTGCCCATAGCCATAAAAAAACTGAATTCTGCAAACCACATGAATGAACTTGGAAGTGATTCTCACATAAAGCCTACAGTAATAGCCAAGACATGAACACCTGGATGTCTGTCTTGTAAATCTAGAGTAAAGATACCAGCTGACCTTACCTGGACTACATATCTACAAAAATTAATACTAAATCTGTGTTGTTTTAAGCTACCAAATCTCTGTTAATTTCTTATGGCAGCTATAGAAAATGCGTAATTTTTACTACTATTTTATTAGAAAATAAGACTTTAAAAGTTACTATTTCCATCTAACTTCTGCTAAGCAGAAATTTCCTGAATTTAAAATAATTACCTAGAAAACTTATTAAGCACTTACTAATTTAATCAGTCAAAATACTGATCTGTAATCTGTAATCTTTAATCTGTAAAATACTTCTGAGTTTTCTATTTATGTAAGCTTTTACTTCTTTCAAGCTCGTTATCTTTTTGTTTGTTACTGGTCTAATAAAGATATTCAACATATTTGATAGATTTGACAGTGATTACAAGATTAGCTTCAACATTTTACGCTTCAGAATGTCCTGTTTGTTTTGTATGGGATTTTGCAGAAACACTTTGTGAGGCCAACCCTATTTGCTTTTATTCCTATGTTGCTAAAATCTCATGTATGCATGTTGACTTTATCAAATGAATTTTCTGCATTTATTAAAGTGATCACAATCTTCCTTCAATCTGTTCATAATTGTATTGACTGATTTTTTAAAATCTTTATGTTCATTTTATTTGGATGGTCGGCAATCTGAGAAGATGGTGGGTTTGTACCCTAACAGACTGTCTTTGTATTGACTGATTTTTCTAATGTACACCTTGCATTATTGAAATAAAAATGTGGTTACCTATTTTTAAACAATGCAGTGCTGATCTGGTTGCTAATTATGTTTCACAATATTTATACGTAGGATTACTTGTAATGCTTGACTCTCATTTACTGGTATATTCTCATGAACTGCACATTGGAGTTCTCATATCAGTATAAAGGTTATATTCTCATGAAATTAGTAAAGTATTCTCTATCCCCCCCATTCAATAACTATTTTAGTCCTTACTATTAGCTCTATTCACTGGAAATATTTGTGCATGGCTAGATATATTCCAACTTTTAGAACTTGCTAATAAAGCCAAGTTTTCTTCAGGCTTAAAGATTTTAAAAATTTGTTTAGAGCAACTGTTTTCCAGTCAGTTTTTTAAGTTCTATATGTCTAGAAAATTTCCTATGTAAATGTTCAGATTATTGGTCTAAAATACCTTTAAAAATTTTATGATCAGTAATTGCATCCTATCTTCAGTGCACCAATAATATGTGTATTTTCCTATTTTTTCCTCCTAAATTTTAGTATTTTCAATGAATTAAGTATTGGTATGATTAATCCTCCATTGTGCTGTGTCTAATTAAATTCTGCCTTTTATTATTTCCTTTGACTTCTTGGGCAGTTTCTATAGCTCCTTGAAAGCTGTAACAGATTCTATTATTGTTCACAACCTGCATCCGTTAGGTTATGGGATTATGTATATCCACCCACTGTAATTACCTTTCATGCCTTTTGAGAATATACTACCTCCCCAGCACACAGGCATAATCATATGATTTGCTTTTAGCCAATGGAATGTGATCAGATGTACATAAAGAACAACCCAGCAGCACCTCTGAATACAATTCTGCACTTTAGCTCAGCCCCTTGTTCATCTCCTCTGCTGAGTGACTGAGTGAACAAGTGCTGTATAGGGGCTGGTCTTTCAGTATGAAACCCTAAAATGAGAAGAACAGAAACACACACACACACTGCTACAACAGCTAACCTACAGCCACCATCAAATAATGTGAGGAATTTTTACTTTAAGCTTCTGAGACATCAGGAAAACTTTTTACACTGCAAAGGTAAATAACTGGGGATTGACTTATTTCAAGCGTTTTTTTCCAATACATTTTTGCACTAAGGCTGTATCTTTGGGTGTACCTCTTAAATTCAGTTATCGTTCCACTTAGATTTTATCTTCACTATGATTTCTTCCTTGGTGAGTTATTTAAAATATATCTTTGCTTTAAAACATACAGCTTTATTATTTTGCTTTTCAATTTAAACACTAACTTAATACTACTCATGTGCTTTATATAGTATCACTGCTTTGAAATTTGCTTTACAAACTACACCAAAGTACTACAGATATGCTCAAAAAGAACATGTATTCTGTAGTTGTTAGAGTTGATGCTAAAAACAATTTTAATATTTTATTGTTTACTTAGACGCTAAGTTAAATCACTCACTGTGACTGGATTTTTTCTATCGATTTTGCTTCATACATTTGAATATCTGATATAAAGTACATTAAATTTTAAGTTACACTTTTCTGATGGAATTCTTCACTTGTAATCACTACAAAAGGACACGCTAGTACTAGTAATGTCTTTTCTCTTTTTGTCTACTTTGTAAGTCTCCTCTGAGCATACATGCAATGGCCTCTTTTTGGTTACTGTATTTGTTAAGTATCTCGGTTATCTTTTACAATTTATACTTTCAACTGGGTAAAACTACATAATGTAAAATCCACCATTTTAACCACCTGTAAGTATACACTTCTGTAATGATAAAGTGCATTCATTGTTGGGCAACAGCTACCCCCAATTCTTCCATTCAGCAAAACTCTATACCTATTATACAACACCCATTTTCCCCTCCCACCACCAACTACAGGACTGTTTCTATGAATTTGACTTTAGTACTTCACTTAAGTATACCCCCCAATTCTTCCCCTCCCCCTCTCCTCACTGAAAACTCTCCATGTGATGATGTCCATTTCTCTGATTCTGTTTCTGTTGTAGTTGTTTGCTTAGTTATTTGTTTTTGTTGGTGTTTTAAGGTTCAATTGTTGACAGTTGTGTTTGTTGATATTTTATTGTTCATAGTTTTGATCTTCTTTTTCTTAGGTAAGTCCCTTTAACATTTCATATAATAAGGGCTTGGTGATGGTCAACTCTATTAACTTGACCTTATCTGGGAAGCACTTTTTCTGCCCTTCCATTCTAAATGACAGCTTTGCTGGATAGAGCAATCTTGGATGTAGTTCCTTGCCTTTCATGACTTTGAATACTTCTTTCCAGCCACTTCTTGCCTATAAATTTTTTTTTCCTGAGAAATCAGCTGATATAGTCTTATGGGAACTCCTTTGTAGGTAACTGTCTCCTTTTCTCTTGCTGCTTTTAAGATTCTATCATTACCTTTAATCTTGGGTAACTTAATGATGATGTACCTTGGTGTGTTCCTCTTTAGGTCCAACTTCTTTGGGACTTTCTGGGCTTCCTGGAGGTCTATTTCCTTTGCCAAATTGGGGGAGCTTTCCTTCATTATTTGTTCAAATAAATTTTCAGTTTCTTCGCCTTGTTCTTCTTTTGGCACCATTTAAAGTTGTCCCGGGGTTCCTAAGCCTCTCTTCATTTTTTTTCAATTCTTGTTTCTTCATTCTGTTCCAGTTGGATGTTTATTTCTTCCTTTTGCTCCAGATCGTTGATTTGAGTCCTGGTTTCCTTCCTGTCACTGTTTGTTCCCTGAATATTTTGCTTTATTTCACTTTAGGTAGCCTTCATTTGTTCTTTCATTTTTCGACCAAGCTCAATCAGTTATGTTGATCACCAGTGTTTTGAATTCCACATCAGAGAGGTTGGCCATCTCCTCATCACTTAGCTCTTTCTCAGGAGTTTTGCTCTGTTCTTCCATTTGGGCCACATTTCTTTGTCTCAGCGCACCTGTTAAGTTGTAAGGAGGCAGGGCCTTAGTATTCTCCAGGGAAAGGCACCCATCTTTGCTGCATTGTGGCACTATCTGTGGGGGAGGAGTCAGAGAGGAAACTGCAGCTCGTTTGCTGGGCTCTAGCCCCACTTTCCAACAAACTCTCATGCAAGACTGGGAGTTTTTCCCACCGTGGCAACGCCTGCGATAGTCCACAGTCAGCTGAGTCTCAGTTTCCTGTTCAGCCAGGCCCGCCCGCACGCTGCCCAGCCTTGCCCTGGGTTCTCTCCATCTGCCTGTCCCCCTCCTACCAGTCTGGTCAGTCTGGTTCACTGTTGCTTTAATTCTTTGGTTGTCAGAGTTCCATGCAGTTTGATTTTCTGGCACTTCTGGTTGTTTATTGATTTTAGGTGGGTCGTTATCCTCCTTTTGGTTGTTCAAGGAAGCGAAGGGTTTCTACCTACACCTCCATCTTGGCCAAAACTCCTAATTACTGTTTTGTAATCTGTTTTAAAATCAGAAATATGAGATTTCCAACTTTATTCTTCTTTGTAAAGATGGTTTTCGATTCCCAGGGTCCCATGAGATTCCGTATGAATTTCAGTTATTTATTTTCCTATTTCTGCAAAAGATGATCAAGATTTTGATAAAGGTTCCACTGAATCTGTGGATCACATCGGGTAGTACTGACTTCCAATCCATGTACATGGAGTATCTTCCCCTTGTTTTTCTAAAAACAGCTTCATTGACATATAATTCACATATGGTACAATTTACCACAGTGCACAATTCTATTGTTTTTAGAATACAGTTCTGTGACCACCATCACAATCAATACTACATTTTCCTTACTCCAAAGAGAAACTCAGTACCCGTTAGCAGCAGCAACTAATTCCTCCTAATCCCCGAGCCCCAGCCTCCCTTCCCAGGCAGCCCACCAACCCAATTACTATCTCCTCTAGTCATTTCATATGAACAAAATCATACAATACGTGGCACTTTGCGACTGGTTTCTTTTATTTAATGTAACGTTTTTCACGTTGTAGCATGTATCAGTAAATTAATTTCTTTCTAGTGTCACATACTTCACTGTATGGTTGGGAATGTGTGAATGTGGGCGGTCAATTGTATGCAGTGTCCTGTGCCATTTTATAAAAGGGACCTGCACATCATGAATTTTGTATCTGCAGGGGTTCCCAGAACCAATCCCCTGCAGATACTGCAGGACTGGAGTTAAGGTTTACATAGACTTTCAACTACATAGGGTCAACACCCCTAATCCCCAGAGTCAACTGTGTACTCATCACAGTTATGAAATGGTAGCTCATGAGGTAATTTTCATTTTAATTAGTTTGTCTTCTTATCGAGTTATAAGATTTCTTTCTACATTATAAATGCAAGTCCTTTATTAAATACATGATTTGTAAATATATTATCCCAACCTTTTAAATAGACGATTTTAAAGTAGTTTTAGCTTCACAGCAAAATTATGCAAAAAGCTACATATATATACTTGATACCCTCCCACAAATACAGCCTACCCACTACCAACATTCTTCAACAAGTGTTACTTTTCTTACAGTCAGTGAATCCACACTGGCATATCACCAAAAGTGCATGATTTACACAGGTTTCTCTCTTGGTGTTGTATATTCCATCGGTTCTGATATATGTAAAATGACACATATCTACCATTATATACCATACCATACTATATGCAGAATAGTTTCACTGCCCTGAAATTCCGGTTTCGCCTATTCATGTTTCCCTCCCCCCAACTCCTGGCAATCACCAATCTCTTTACTGTCTCCATAGTTTTCCATTTCCAGGATGTTGAAAAATTGAAATCATTAAGTACATATTAATAGCAGTATTTTTCAGAGTAGAATCTTTCACTTAGTTATACACATTTAAGGTTCCTCCCTATCCTTTCTGTCTTGATAGCTCATTTCTCCTTAGCACTGCATAATATTCCATTGTCTGGATACATCACAGTTTACTTATCCATTCACCTGCTGAAGGATAACTTGGTCGCTTCCAAGTTTGGGCAATTATGAATATAAAGCTTATATAAACATCCATGTGCAGGTTTTAATGTGGACATGACTTTTTAGTTCCTTTGGGGAACTATCAAGGTGGGTGACTGTTAGATCATATAATAAAGAATATACTTAGTCTGGTAAGAAACTGCCAAACTGCCTTCCAAGGTGACTCTACCATTTTGCATTCTCACCACAAATGAATGAAAGTTCCTATTGCTCCACATCCTCACCAGCATTGGATGTTGTCATTATTCTAGATTTTGGCCATTCTGTGTATCGCAGTATTGTATTTTAATTTGCATTTCCCTGATGGCATATGATATAGAACATTTTCTCGTGTGTATAATTACCATCTGCATATGTGTCTGTTCAGGTCTTTGGCCCATTTTTAATCAAATTGTTTTGATATTGTAGAGTTTATTGTAGATATTTACAAAAATATGCAATATTCTTTGCACATTCTGCATAACTAGTCTAACCAGATGTATCTTTCTGCCATTCATTATGAAGCTTTTCTTCTCATTCCTGACAATGTCCTTCACAGAACAGTTTTTGGTTTAATGAAATCCAACTTATCAATTTGGATTGTGCTTTTGGTGTCATATCTATAATGTCATCATCACCCAACCCAAACTCACCTAGAACTTCTCCAAGATCTAGATTATCTAGATTATCTAGATTACCTAGATTATCTTCTAGGAATTTTATGGTTCTGCGTTCTACATTTAGGTTTGTGAACCATTTTGGGTTATTTGTAAAAAAATATAAGGTCTGTACAGAGATTCATTTTTCCCCACATAGATATCCAAGGTGTTTTATCACCTTGTTGAAAAGACTATTTGCCTTTGCTCCTTAGCCAAAGATCAGTTTACTAAATTTTTGGAGATCTATTTCTAGGGTATTTTGTTCCACTGACCTATTTGTCTATTCTTTCAACATCGCAATCCCTTGATCACTATAGTTTCACAGTAAATCCTGAAGTCATAGTATTGGTCCTCGGGATGCTCTTCTTCAATATTGAACTGGCTATTCTGGGTCTTGTGCATCTCCACATAAATTTTAGAATCAGATGGTCAATATTCACAAAATGAATTCCTGAAACCTTGCTTGGGACTGCACTGAATCTATAGATCCAGTTGTGGGGAACTGACAATATTGATAATTCCTAAATGAAATAGTTCTTACTTACTTAGTTCTCCTTTGATTTCTTTCAACAGAATATTCCTCATGTGAATTTTGTATGTATTTTCTTGGATTTATACCTCAGTATTTCATTTCTCAGAGTGGTAATGTAAATTGTTTTTATTTCCCTTTCACTGTCTTTGTGATGCACAAAATTTACAAGTTTTGATTATATTCCATTTATGTATTTTTTTTATTTTGTTGCTTTTGCTATGTTGCCATAAGAAACAACCACTGTCAAATGTTTGCTTGCGAAGAGTTCTATTGCTTTTGCTTTTATATTTAGGTGTTAACTAATGTTATTGTTGACACTATTACAGATGTCTCCCATTTCCCCCCTCTACCCAGCCCTGCCCATCCCCCAGCCTTCACACTATTGTCTGTGTCCATGGACTATGCAGAGGTGTTAACTTATTTTGAGTTAATTTCTGTACATGGTAAATTAGGGTGGCACCTAACTTATTCTTCAGCATGTGGATACGTACTTGTCCCAAGACGACTTTTTCCGTATTGAGTGGTTTAGACATGTTTACCGACAGCCAGCTGACCACAGACATATGGGTTTATTCTAGACTTTCAATTATCTCCCATTGATCTGATGTCTATCCTTATACTAGTACAATTTAAGGACTGTGTATAATGCTTCAACTTTTTTCTTTTTCAAGATAGTCTGGCTATTGTTAAGTCCTTTCTTGAATCTCCAAATGAATTTCCGATCAGCCTATCAATTTCTGCAAAGACGCCAGTTAGAATATTGATAGGTTACATTGAACCTGTAGATTCATGTTGGTTAGTTACTACTTTATAGTATGTGTTTTTCCAATCTTTTCAACTTTTCTGCTTCATTTTTTTTTAAAAATGTGGCATATGTAAATAACATAACTTGGCTGTATTTAATACACATTGACCATATTTATTCATTCTTTTACTTAAATATTTAAGTTTAAATCTACCACATTATTTTTGGGCTGAAGGCCCTCTGTTCCTTTTTTCTTGTCTCATTCCATTTTCACTTTCTTCTAATTTTAAAGTCATTCCCTCTAAATTTTATTTTTTATTATGGGTATCCTTCAAACAGCAACATAAAAACTTTAAAACCAATCAATCTTCTTTCCAGACTAAAGAGTACCTTTAAATACTACTCATTTATTCTTCTTATTTATAACTGTTAATGTTACAGTAAATCTCCAAGACTTAATTGTTGTTAACACAGTTAATGTTTATTTAGATTTATTCATATATTTAACACTTGCTTTTCTTTTCTGTCCGTTCTGTATCTTTGGTGCCTAGAATCACTTGAATACTGCCTTTGGAATTTCTGCCGGTTGCAGTTCCTCGTACTTCACCCTCTAACTTGAAAGCTATTTTTTCAAGGCATACAATTATAGGCTGATAGTTATTTTTCCGTGGTGTAGTAACACTATCCACTGTTGTATTCAACTGTTGCTGGAGGGAAGTCGGCAGTTAGCTAGATGCCCCCTCTTTTTATTTATTTATTTTTATTTTTAGAGAGAGAGGAAGGGAGGGAGAACAAGGGAGAGAAACATCAATGTGTGGTTGTCTCTCATGGCCCCTACTGGGGACCTGGCCTGCAACCCAGGAATGTGCCCTGGCTGGGAATCAAACTGGTGACCCTTTAGTTTGCAGGCCAGCATTCAACCCACTGGGCCACACCAGACAGGACTGCCCACTCTTTTGTATCCAGCTGTTTTGATAGCTCCCCTCAAGTTCAGAAAAGGTCCTAAATACTACTTCTTAAAATATCGACTCTGCCCCATTTTCTTTCTCCTTTCCTTCTAAAATTCCAATTAAGTGTTCATCTTAGGCCACATTTATCACTCAATATCTCTCATTTCATGCTTGCTTTTTACCTTTTTTTCCAACAACAAAAAGCTTTAAATAAAACCCACTATGTTAAATTATACAGTGTGATTTGAAATATACCAAAGACTATCTATACTATCATTCCATACCCTCTCTCGTATATTCTACCTCTGCTACTCTGTGCTTGATTTCTGGAGTTTCTTGTAAATTGTCTTGTAAGCTGTTCACTTTTCTTATAAAAATTATTTGAGTAAATTCTTTCAGGTCTAGAATAAAGGTGAATGTCTGCACAAAGGAACTATGTTGGGAACCGCCCTGCCTGGTATCAGAAGCTGAAACCCCCGCCAAGGCTAAGACTGAGGGAACGACCTTGGACCGTAAGCCAGCAAGGAGACAAAAGCTTATCTCTCTGGAAGGAGCACTGCTTCTGCTACTTCATTCATAACTGAACCCCAATGCCTGGTTGGTTAGCCAATGACGGGTAAGATTCCCCAAGGGGGAATGACCTAAGGCAGGCAGGATCACAGGGGAGGCCCCCAAGGAAGGACTGTGGGGTCTACAGCAAAAGGGGGTGATGGACCCTTGCCCCTCGGCTTTGACATAGCCTGAGTCCTCATTGTCGGGGAGAAAATCTCCTTATCTCTTGGCTGCCTTAGTTCCCTTGCTCCACCTAAGCCTGAAACAATGACACGGTGGTGCCGCCCTGTGCTGCAAAGGGTGGGTTCCCCAGGTGATCAGGCCTAAGAAAGAATATGTAAAATCCTGTGAAACCTGCTTTGTTTAGAATGCTCTCAGTTGAATGATAAGGGTCCAGGGAAGAAGTAAGTTTGTTCCTCAAAGTTTTGCAGCTCTTTAGCTGTCTGACCCTGACTCAAAATAGGCCCTCAGGGTTCCTTGTTATCTATTGTTTGATCCTTACCTCCTAGCAATGAGTAATGAGCTTTACCTTCTTATTCTTATGCAAATGAACCCAATAAAAAGCTTGCTTGGGTGGGGCATCAGCACGCTCCCCCTTAGGGGTGCTCTCCCCTAGGGAAGGTGGATGTGGCACTCCTCTCTAGAGAGAGTGTCCATTCCGTTCCTACTTTCCCACAGGACCTGGTTGTCTCTGTGTATGTTTTTCTCATGTTTCAGCAAGCCATCTGCAGCGTTCCGCGGTCACTGCCGATCGGTGGTTGCGTCAGAACTACATTTGCTTCTGATAGGATTCTGGGAAATTCACGGGCCAGAATCATCCCATTAAATTTACAACTAGTGGTTACTTTCATAAGATAAAAGACCCCCAAATTTTTTTTAAAGTTTTGGAAAATATAAGCAATAACATACAATCAAGCCATGGCATCAGCATAAAGATGCTGGCCAGAAACAATTACCTTTATGGCTGTATGTGTGTTTTCATTTTCATCCATCCATAGATCCTGTTCATAATAATATAAGCCATCATTGATAACTTTAGCAAGTTCAGATGTAATTTTTGCCCAAGACATGTGGTTGCCTGTGCGATCTCCTCCAGGATGTTTTCTCAAATAAGGTGGTGTCTGAGTTACAATCAAAATCTTGTTTAAATCCTGGTCTTCAATTTCATAATCTGAATCATTATCAGACCAATCAGTAAATGTGTTTTTTTGTCCTTCTATTTTTTCCATCTCGTCATCAAATAAAAAATCAAGTTCTTCTTGTTCTTGTTCGTCTGGGGGGAGTTGTTGATTTGATGTCTCTTCAGGTAGAGATGCTGATTCCTAAAGTAAAAAATTGGTATTTATACAAACACTTTTTGGGAACCGCCCTGCCTGGTTTCAGAAGCTGTAACCCGCCCCCCCAACCCCCCATGGCTAAGGCTGAGTAAAGGACCTTGGGACCATAAGCCACTAAGGAGACAAAGCTTATCTTTCTGGCAGGGGCATTGCCTCTGCCCCCTTTACTTCACCCTGCTTGGTCCCAGGCAGATGACTGGTTAGCCAATGATGGGTAAGATTCCTCAAGAAAGGGATGACCTAAGACAGGCATGGCTGGGAAGGGGCAATCTGGGGAGGACTTGGGAGACTACAGAAAAAAGTGGCGAGGGACCCTCACCCTTCGGCTTTGACATAGCCTGAGTCCTCATTCTGTCTATAGGAAGTCTCCTAATCTCTCGGGTGACTTACTTCCCCTGCCTGACTTAAGCCTGAAAAAAGGCCAGAGGGTGGTGCGGCCCTGGGCAGGAACAGGCGGCTCCCCCAGGCCATCAGGCCTCAGAAAGAATGCATAAAATCCTGTGCTTTGCTAAGAATGCCCTCCATTTTCTGATGAGGGTTCAAGCATAAAATAAGTTTGTTTTCCAAAATTTTATGGCCCTTTAGCTATCTGACCCTGTCTCAGAATAAGCCCTCATAGTTCTTCAAATGTTATCTGTTGTTTGATTATTACTGCCTGACAATGACTGATGAGCTTCGCCTGTATTCCTGTGCAAACTGAACCCAATACAAGCTCAGTGAGAAACAGGCTGAAGCCCCTTCTCCTTCGAGAGACTGGCTACCTTTCCTCCCCACGCAGATCATGTCTTGGTAGACTAATTCTCATCCCCCACCCCTGACAAAAACTTTTCTGTCACTTTTAAGATAAATGTCACATAACAATATTGCAAGTAATACAAAGCTTGTGTGCTCAGACTAGTTTAGCAGTCAAACTGCAAAAGAAAATCAGCTAGTGTTCTTCTGAACCAGTAAATGTGAAGTACCATACTCTGCCGTGTATAATGCCCTTCTGTGTATAATGCACATCCACATTTTGTGAGCACTGTATGTGGAATTATTTATGCCCATGGTACATAATCATTACACCCATGTATAATACACATCCTTATTTTTCCCTCAAAATTTTTGGGCAAAAAAAATGTACATTATACACAGCAAAATATGGTAATTGATAAGCACTTAAGAAAAAAAAGCTGAGCAAAGAATTACATTAAAGGCTCCATTAGAGTTAGGATGGTCCTAATGTTATCAATTTAAAGATGAAGCATTATTTTTAAAAGAAATGTTTAAATGTGAAGATTCTGAATATGGAGGAAAAATGTAGCTCTTAGAATAAGTGAAATATGGTACAAAGTTTTGTCACTGAGTACAGGATACTATTCTCCCTCCCTAGTTACCCAAGTTTGCATGACAAATATAAAAATTTATCAGATCTTTAGAAAATTTTGTTTGGAATAGCTTTGTTAGGGTTTTAAAATTCCCTCAAGGAAAAATTATGTATGCTACACTTAACTACCACTGCAAATTAAAAAGTTATCTTTGATCAAGATTTCTCAAACTTAGCACTACTGACACGTTGGACTTGATAACTACGTGTGTTAATAGGATGTATAGAAGCTTCCCTAGCCTCCATTCACAAGACACAGTAGCACTCTCCTAGTCTGAGCCTGGGGACCACCAAAAATATTCCCGGATAGTTACCAAATGCACCCTGGTGAGGCAAAATACCAACGTCTCCCAGCCTGTCAGAGGAGAACCACTCCTAAGTCCTGCGTGCCTCCCTTCTCCATGTTTTGATCTTAGGGAAAAAGAGCCCTGTTCATAGTGACCTTCAATATGACATAGTCTTCATCTTTTCCACATCTATGCCCCATTATCTTCAGTAAGCTTTCCCTCACACAAGTTATTTTCAATATCTGAATCATTTGAGTGGCACTACTTACAGGTTTATTTCTAGTAAACTTTTTACTTTAAGATAAATGTACATTTGCATACAGTTATAAGAACAGTGATCTCATGTATTCATTACCCAGTTTCCTTCAATCTTGCAAATTACTAGGATGTCCAACCTGCGGCCCACAGGCCACATGTGGCTCAGGATGGCTATGAATGCGAACCAACAGAAAACTGTAAATTTACTTAAAACATTATGAGGGTTTTTTTTGTGATTTCGTATCACAATGTACTTAATGTGCGGGCTAAGACAACTCTTCTTCCAGTGTGGTCCAGAGACATAAAAAAGGTTGGACACCCCTGCTGGTACAGTACAATATCACAAACAGGATGCACATTGATATAACCCATCAATCTTACTCAGATTCCCCTAGTTTTACTTGTACTCATTTGTGTTTGTGGTTTTTATCACCTTTGAGAGTTCGTGTATCCAACCACCAAAAATACAGCAGTTCTACCATAAGAATGTCACCTATTGTTTCCCAACCAGAACCACCTCACTTTCTCATGTGCCACCAAGAAATTAATTCTTTCGCTATCCTATTGTACATCACCAAAACATATAAAACCTGATGTTTACCCTTTACAAATAGTTATTTGTATAAGAACTTTACAAATAATTTACAAAGTTATGAATAACATAACATTAAAAATTCAAAATTTAGATTGTCAGCTTTTAAGAAACTAAATTATTGAAATTTAAATTAGTCACATGTAGAAAGGTCAAATCTCATCCAGAAAAGTTATTTAAAAGTTTACACCATATTACTAATTTTTAGCTACTGAGTAAAACACAAGTTTTTACTGAAAGCCAATAGTTCCAATTTTAATAATTTCTAAAAACTATTCCTAATTTTTTATATGTACCTGACAAACACTCCACTAAAATTTATCACACTTCACTTGGTTTATGACAACTTACCTTCAATTTCACTGGGGATGGACGATGCCTTTTTTTTACTTCTATCCAAGGTTCTGAGTCCAAGTCAGGTAAACTGGTAGACAAAACTCTAGATATTGCTTGAAGATTACTGGTTTCAGTATTTTTCTTTGGGTTCAGTGGACTTCCAATTCTTGGAGAATTGGGAGCAGACTCTAAAATTTTAAGTTAGTTCTATAGTTAAAATAATAGTTTTATTACTTATAAAACATTTCATTTTTTCTTTGGGCTTTATTTTTTTCACAAAGCATAAATCAATTTCAATTACACCTTTCCCAATGATTTTCAAACCTGAAGACCTTGTAAGATGTATTCACATGAAACCAATGAAAAATAATTGCATCCTGGCTGGCGTAGCTTAGTGGATTGAGCGTGGGCTGCGAACCAAAGCATTGCAGGTTCGATTCCCAGTCAGGGCACATGCCTGAGTTGCAGGCCACGGGCCCCAGCAACTGTACATTGATGTTTCTCTCTCTCTCTTTCTCCCTCCCTTCCCTCTCTAAAAATAAATAAAATCTTAAAAAAAAAAATTTAAAAATAAAAAGAAAAATAATTGCAATGCCGTCAACCATTACAAAGACCATAGTCATTAAAATTCAAGAATATCAATGAAAGTTGCTAATTATGACAATACATCTATTTGGGAGTCAATTCTCAAAATTTATGAAATACAATGAAATTGCAGAATTTCAGTGCTTTTAAGCCAGTTAGACTACATGCCTATTTTATTCCCAGCAAAAATCAGTCTTTCATTGTGTTTACTAGGATTTATACTAAAGCAGCCATTACTCTTACTTTTCACATTTCCTTTGCTTAACAAGGTTTACCTGAATGCAGAGTGCCCATTTAGCTCATACTAAGAGTAGAATGTCATATCATTAAAGTGCACTGCCTTGGCAGTAATGTTTAAAACATCTTAAAACTCTGTTGGAATTAAAAACGCCTTTTTCCACACTATCTTTTTTTTAAAATATTATTTTATTATCCTATTTACAGTTGTCCCATTTTCCCCTTCACTCCTCTCCACCCTGCCCACCCTCTCCCACCCACATTCCCCCCCTTTAGTTCGTGTCCATGTGTCATAAGTTCTTTAGCTTCTACATTTCCCATACTATCCTTACCCTCCCCGTCTATTTCTATCTACCATCTATGCTACTTATTCTCTGTACCTTTCCCCCCTTCTCCTCCTCCCACTCCCCCGTTGCTAACCCTCCATGTGATCTCCACTTCTGTGGTTCTGTTCCCATTCTAGCTGTTTGCTTAGTTTGCTTTTGTTTTAGGTGTGATTGTTAATAACTGTGAGTTTGATGTGTTTTTTTTACTGTTCATATTTTTTATCTTCTTTGTCTTAGATAATCCCTTTAACGTTTCATAAAATAAGGGCTTGGTGATCTTGGCCTTACCTGAGAAGCGCTTTATTTGCCCTTCCATTCTAAGTGAAAGCTTTACTGGATAGAGCAATCTTGGATGTAGGTTGTTGCCTTTCATGACTTGGAATACCTCTTTCCAGCCCCTTCTTGCCTACGAGGTCTCTTTTGAGAAATCAGCTGACATTCTGATGGGAACTCCTTTGTAGGTGACTGTCCCCTTGTCTCTTGCTGCTTCTAGAATTCTCTCCTTCATTTTTATTTGGGTAATGTAATTATGGTGTGCCTTGGCGGGTTTCTCCTTGGGTCCAACTTCTTCGGGACTCTCTGAGCTTCCTGGACTTCCTGGAAGTCTGTTTCCTTTGCCAGATTGGGGAAGTTCTTTATTATTTGTTCAAATAAGTTTTCCACTTGTTGCTTTTCCTCTTCCCCTTCTGGTACCCTTATAATTCGGTTAGAACGTTTAAAGATGTCCTGGAGGTTCCTAAGCCTCTCGTCATTTCTTTGAATTCTTGTTTCTCCATTCTTTTCTGTTTGGTTGTTTCTTTCTTCCTTCCTTCTAGTCCACTCCATTGGCTTGAAACCTAGTCTTCTTTCCATCACTATTGGTTCCCTGTGCATTTTTCTTCATTTCACTTATTTTAGCCTTCATTTTTTTCATCTAATTTGTGACCACATTCAACCAATTCTGAGCATCCTTATCACCAGTGCTTTGAACTGTGCATCTCATAGGTTGGCTATCTCTCGGTCACTTAAAAGTACTGGATGCGGGGCTTTCAAATCTGTTTGAGCCATCCCCTGCCCTGGTCTGGTCATGCCAGTTACGTATGAGGGGTGGAGCCTTAGGTGTTCTCCAGGGTGGGGCAACCCAGTTGCTGGGCTGTGATGTTGCATGTGGGGGCAGGGACTGAGAGGGAACAATGGTGACTGCTCCACTCTCTCTAGGACTTCAGTCCCCTCTGCCACTTCCCACAAGCAGATTGGGCCCTTCTGGTGCTGGTTCCTGGGCTGGTGGGCTTGTGTACGTTCTAGGACCCTGTGGGTCTCCCCAGGGAGCTCTCCTCTGAGGCTAGGAGATTCTCCCAGCACCTCAACCCCCACAGGTATTTTCAATTGGTGCTTTTAGTCTTTATTTCCTGGCGCTGGGTCCCTGGGTTGTGTGGTCTGCCTTGCTGCCCGTTTTCGCCTAGTTTCTCTAAGCGCGAATGTGTGACTGCAGACAGCCTTGAGCCCCTCAGTGGGTCTGCTCGTTGCCTCCCACGCCCAGGGTCTGCCACCGGGTTTGTCAGCCACCCCTGCGTATTTGGGGTCTGCCAACTGCCGCCTGCCCCCTGCATGCCCTTGTCTGCCAGCTACTGCTTTTTCCTGCCAGGACCCCTCAACCCCTCACTGTAGGCCTCCTACTCCGCCCCTCTTACCGGTCTGGATGAATGGTTGTCAGACTTCATACAGTTCATTTCTCTCTGTTCTGGTTGTTTTTTTGTTTCTAAATTTTTGTTGTCCTTAGTTTTGGTTGTGTGAGGAGGCACAGTGTGTCTACCTACACCTCCATCTTGGCTGGAAGTCCTATCTTTGTCTTTAATCAAAGTAATTATACACTCGTAAGTAAAATCCAAACTGATTCCTTTATAAGTTTCTTTTTCAAAAGTCAAAGAATTTTACATTATAATGCAATACAGACTTGCTTTGGGCAGTGTTTTAAAAACAAATTTATACTGTAGAATTCAAAACATTATTTACTCAATCCAATTCCTTAGAAATTTTACAAAGTTGAGTATATTACATGAAGAAAATTGATGTAAATGAACAATTTTCATTTTATTTAGTAAATGAAAATGCAAAAGGCACTTCATGAACCTGGGTTTGAAGAGAGTATTCCAATATTTTTTCATTTACTACATGCTAGAATCAGATAAATTTATCTTCTCCATGGACACATAGTTAGATCCAGGATTCAATCACTAGATTACTATCACTTGAAAAAGAATATATTGTTGCCCTCACTAGAGTTGTTCAGCAGGTTGGGCATCATAGCATAGACCAAAAAGGGTCGCTTGCGCCAGTTTGATTCTCGATCAGGACACAAGTCTGAATTATGGGCTATGTCTCCAGCTGGGGAAGTGCTGACGGCGGGTGAGAGGCAACTGATTGATGTTTCTCTTGCATCTCTTTCTCGCTCCCTTCCCCTTCTCTAAAAATGGATAAATAAAATCTTAAATATAAAAATATAAAAAATCTTAACTATAAAAATTTACTGTTTCATAATAAAGGCTTTAAACTGCACTGTCCAGTGGTAGCCACACAGAGCTTCTGAGCACTTGCAATGTGATTAGTCCTCAGGATAAGTATAAATCACACACCAGATTTCAGACATGGTACAAAAAGGTAAAATAGAACCATAATTTTTATACGAATGTTATAGTAATATTTAGGTGCATTAAAATGTTTAAAATATTAAAATTCCTTTTTGTAGCTTTTAAGGCTATTAAAAGTATTAGGATTACATGCGTGGCAAACATTAGATTTCTGCTGAACATTGCTACTCTACATTTTCCTTATTTAATGGTACAGGTATCATCATTTGATCCACTAAATTAGTACGAATAAAATACTAATTTTGGGTCAGTATTATTAAAGTTATAGAGGGGCCCTGGCCGGGTAGCTCAGCTGCTTGGAGCATTGTCCCAATACACCAAGGTCCCAATATGCCAATCCCCCAGTCAGGGCACCTGTGAGAATCAACCAAAGAATGCATAAATGAATGGAACAACAAATTCACATTTCTCTCTCTCCCCTCCACTAAAATCAATAAAAAATTTTAAAAAATTAATCATCGAGAACTCTATTTTTAATACTGTAAGTCATCTATGTGCATGCAGTGAATAAAGCTGAAAAGTAGACCTGGTCCCTGGCTGGTCTGGATCAGTGGATTGAGTGCCTGACTGCAAAGCAAAGGGTCACCAGTTCAATTTCCAGTCAGGGCACATGCCTGGGTTGTAGGCCAGGTCCCTAGAAGGGGGTGTGCAAGAAGCAACCAAACATTGATGTTTCTCTCCCTCTTTCTCTCTCTTTTTCCCTCTCCTAAATAATAAACAAAATCTTTAAAAAAATAAAATAAAATTAGACTTGGAACCACCACCCTTCAGTGAGAAATAACTAAATTACCACTATGCATAGTGAATGTATAAATAATTAGAACAAGCACCTGGCATGTGCTAGGGAAATCAATTGTCACTATTTTTTAACAGAGAAATGTAACCTTTAAACAACTACTTAAGTTTATTACATAATCATCTCTAAATGCTTTTTAAGCCTGCATATTTCTCCCATGAAGTGTTTCACTATATTCACAGGATGTGTGCTTATAAATTAAATGACATTAAAATACCAAACAATTTGGGTAAGACAAGAAAACTAAGTTTTTAAAGGGTTTCACCTTATAATTAAGCTATATATTTGCTATATGTGATTGTTTTCGTTTACCATGAAAAGATTTTAAACTATGAATTTTAAGGGTACTAGCAAAGCCCTAATCTTCCAAGACCAAAATGAATATGAATGTGACTTTCATTACTTGACGTTAAACTTATAAACAAAAAAATGAGACAGTCTGACAGTTATGACTTGTAGTTTGTAAGACCTCAATGAAAAAAACTCTTGCCACTGTTTTCATTAATTGAAAATTGTCAACATGACTCTCCAGAGAGAAATCACCTAAAATGAAGTGGGGCAAAAGTAGCACCTGACTGGTGTGGCTCATTGAGTCCTGCAAACTGAAAGGTCACCAGTTTGATTCCTGGTTGGGTCACATGTCTGGGGTGAGGGCCAGGTCCCCAGTTGGGGGTGTGTGAAAGGAAACCTGCCAGTGTTTCTCCTGCACATTGATGTTTCTTTCCCTCCTCTTTTCTCTCCCTTGCCCTCTAAAAATAAATAAAATTTTCACACATACACACAAAAAAACCAAAACACCAAAGTAGGGCAAAAGTAGGTTGACAGTTGTATGTGAAAGTTTATTCTTGTATCATTGTTTTTATTATTTCCCATATGAACTATAAACATACTTTTGCCCCATCCTACACATGATATTTACCTGGCATGACTTTTTATCCACCCAGAATCACAGCTCTTTATATATAGATTGCTTTAAAAGGATTCTGTTTTATGTGCAGTACATTCAAAAATACTTCCACAGACCAACATTTCAAAGAAAATACCACAGCTTAATTAATAATTATTAGGGATCCCCTTATACATTTTTTAAAGTCAAATACAAGCAAATAAACGAACAAAAAAAAAAAAGCCCAAGACGTCAGATACCTGGCTTCTCAATTTTGAATGAAATCATTTTACTATTGATAAAAAACCTAAATTTCAAAACACCTTACCATTCCCATAAATCAACCTTTTCTGGTGCATTATGGTCCTCTGTTCATCACAAAGGTCAATCCATGTTAGACAATTCAAGCTCCATAGAGGGAAAAATAGAAATTTTAATTTTTTTGATGAAAAGGACCAAAAATTTTCAATATTTTACCGCACAAATCTCTCAGAAAGTATTTATATCAAGGATTATGTTTTTGAAATCTAGGGTCTTCTAACTGGGTAAAAAGGATATAGATAAAAGTTTCACTATTTTTCTGTATTCATGGGTACAAATAAACACAATCCACATTTCCCATCCCTTCCATTTCAAATAACTTCTCTAATGAAGTTAGGAAATTAAGGCTTTCAGATCAGAGGGGAATTATTAAGGTTAGCTATTTTAGGATTCACAGGAAAGACTTATATACATAATTATTCCTATGATGTAATGTGTCAGCATAACTCAAAAAATATTCCATCTTTCTATAATGCCTCATCATCATCTTGTTTCTGATGTATAATCTAAAAGAACCTAAAATTTTTAACATTTTAAAATATACAATGACTTTTTTCAGGCAATGTGTATGTGCATGTAAATGAGTAAATATTAAAAAAACACAAAAATGTTAAGACATTGTGGTTTTATTCCTGTAATTTTATTAATAATGCATAAATGGCTAATGGACAGGCATCAGCAACTTGTCTGACTTAGCTACTGTGTGGAAGAACTGTTTTCTATTTTATCTAATTTAACTAATGCCTGTTCAGAAGCAGGTTAAAAATGTGATCTTGGACCCCACATTTACACAATAAATTAATCTAACTTACACAGACATCATATCTTTATTTAAAAACCTAAAAAATGTCACTAACTATTCTTCAAATTTTAAAACACTTGCCCAAACTGCTTTCTAGGTTTAGAGGCAGAGGGCTGACAACCAAAGAAACAATAAATAAAAATATCTGAGACTGTCCATCAGTGCTTTATTGATGGCATGCATCTCGTAACAGTGTATCAAAAATAAATTTTTAAGAGTGAAAAAATACTTCTGTTCATTTCTTAAATTCCTTATCTTAGTGTCCATATTAATAAATCTTAAAGTCCATGTGAAATACTATGACAACATCTAAGTTATACAACATACACTATACTGAAGGGCAAATTAAATAACAAAGGACCTAACAATCTGGGAAATGCCATTCAAACCTCTCTATTTCTGCTTTATTGATCTGGACACAAGTACATAAGTCTAAGAGGAAAAGACAGAATCTTGTAATATTTCCAGAATGAAAATGAACTTTCCCACCGTGAATAAAAGTAGCACATGCAGCCCAGGCTAATTACACATAAATGGGCAGCTCCTATAAAAACAACAGCAGTCCTCTGGTCTGTCTCTCATCATCATCATCATCATCATCATCATCATCACAAAGGTGTTTATCTCCACTGTAGTGTTGGCTCAATTGCCTCCACAATGAGTTAGGAGCAGACATTCTTGCACAGAAGTAACTCTGGTCGGTTTCATTTCTGCAGCACGATTTGTTCCAATATTTATAATGATATTTCAGTGAGTCACCTATTCCTCTGCATATTCCGATCAAATGACATCCAAGAGCATCAGCAGATCATCACCCTGACTGAAAAAAGTTTAAGCACACATATTTTTTTTCCCAAGAGGGAATGTCTTTTAAATGGCCCAGGAAAAAAAAATCTTAACTTTAAATAAAGCAGTGTTTGGAAATTCTAAATACCACCAATTCCTTAATCAGTAATTATAATAACTTTGTAAGAAAATTGCAATTCTGCATTTCTTATAGGTAGGACATCCCATCCTTTCAAGACAAGGTTAAAGCACATGGGTAAGAAAATTAAATAAAGTCTTCCCTAGTCATGAGTATAAGATGTTTAGACTGTTCCAACCCTACTATTCCAAGCTTAGAGGGGGAAACCTGGCACAATATATCTATAATCATATAGTAAAATTCATGACAAGATAGGTAGAAACTCCACACATAACAACGTTCACGAATAATTTAAGACTAGAGCGGAGCTTCACTCACTACTCTTAAATCCCTATTTAATTTATAGCTCTGCATGGGAGACTATCTGAATAGAACTTAGAGCATCCAAAGTCATTAGTTATCATTAATTTTCCTAAGATCCTAAGTACACTTTATAATGACAGGTAAAATGCAACAAAATCCCACTGCTATGCAGCTTGGCCTAGAAGAAAAGCTGTTACCTGGATGTGAATAAAACGCTTGGCCTGGCACAAACTCTGGGCAGTCAATCAGTTGCGAGAAGTCTGTTTGTGGCACCCGACGTGGAGGAGGGCCTGGAATTGGCCATTTTTCTGGTTCTATCTTTTTTCTCATTTTCTCGTCCACGATTTCCACTTCTGTGCTATCTTTCAGTGCCTATAAATAGGAATTAAAGAAATTATTAAAGAAATAATAAAGATATAGATATAAAGGTATAAATAATAAAGATATAGATATAAAGGCTATATCTTTATATCTATATAACGATATAGATATAAAGGTAAATAATAAAGATATCCTGTACTTCCAATAACCTAAAAAGTCTAAAAATTCCTATTTCATAGATGAGGATACTAAAGCTCAAATAAAGGACAGCAGTTCCCTCATCTGTCCCCTATCTGCAGCTTTACTTTTCCCAGTTTTAGTTACCTGTAGTCAACTGCAGTCCAAAAATATTAAATGAAAAATTCCAGAAATAAACAATTCATAATTTTAAACTGCACACAACACTGTTCTGAGTAGCATGATGAAATGTCACACTGGGCGTGAACTGTTTCTTTGTCCAGCATATGCAACCTGACTTTTAGTCACTTAGTAGCCATCTGCATTATCAGATCCACATGTTCCCAGTATTACAGTGCTTACTGCAAGTCACCCTTATTTTCCTTATTTGTTTGCCCTTAATAATAGTATAGCATACTACTTACTTCTCAAGTTATATTTTCCATAATTGGACATTACTTTAAAATTATTATCATTTCTACCCTGGCTGGCGTAGCTCAGTGGATTGAGCACGGGCTGTGAACTAAAGTGTCGCAGGTTTGATTCCCAGTCAGGGCACATGCCTGGGTTGCAGGCCATGGCCCCCAGCAACCGCACACTGATGTTTCTCTCTCTCTTTCTCCCTCCCTTCCCTCTCTAAAAATAAATAAAATCTTTTAAAAAATTATTATTTCTTACTGAATCAACAGCTTATATGTCAAAAATGCTAAACATAATAGTAACAAAAGTTCTTTTAAACATTCCTTCTCTACTGCTGTAAATTTTGACAATTTTTGATCTGAAAATTGCACTTGAGGACTTAATGGAATAAGAACAGATCAAAAAGAAAAACAAAGAAAAAACAACAGACCAAAAGTGTACAATACAATTACAACCAGATTCCTACAGAAGTAATGAGTGAGGGAAATTGGTAACAACCTCATTGAAAATGACAGCTGAACTGGATCTTTGCTATAGAACAATGGCATCAGTTAATAAACTCATTCTACTATGAACATGACCATAATATTTTACTACAAAACTAAACATAATTTTCTTCAAGTTACAGTATACGAGAAGTTTATTTAAATACCATCTATTCCTGAAGTAAATTTTTTGGTAAAATAACTCTTTAATCACATATCGACAAATAAAAAATCACTAGTTTATAGTATTTTGAAAACATGGACTTTTCTATAGGTAATTTTTAAAGCATGGAGCACGTGTTCAAAAAAGTTTGCTAAAGAAGTCTGTTTAAAAAGTGAAAAGATGACTCAAAGACTGGGGAAAATTGTTTGTAAAATACACATAGAGGATTTGTAGTCAGAATAAAGAACTCTTGCAATTCTATTATTTAAAAAAACCAACCAAACAAAAAAAACACTCCAGCTCTGGCCCTTTTGCCTCAGTGGATTGGATGCCGGCCTTCGAACCAAAGCGTTGCCACTTTGATTCCTGGTCCGGTCCCCAGTAGGGGTCCCGTGAGAGGCAACCACTCATTTATGTTTTTCTCCCTCTCTTTCTCCCTTCCTTCCCTTCTAAAAATAAACAAAATCTAAAATAAAAATCTCCAATAAAAATAGGCAAAAGATCTGAACAGATGTTCCAATAAAAAAGGTATACCAGTGGTAAACACATGAAAAGATGCTCAACTTCATTAGCCATTAGGGAAATGCAAATTAAAACCACAATGAGAAACCACTACAGATCTATTACTCAAAAAAACCTGACAATACCTAATGCTGGTGAGGTCATGGAGCAAATGAAATTCTCATACAAAGTAGGAGTGCAAGATGGTCAAACCCACTTAGGACAACAGGTTGGCAATTTCTTATAGTACAGATCACCTACCATACATTCAAGCAATCACAATTATCAATATTTATCCACTAGAAGTGAAAACATATGTCCAAATACCTTTATGCTTTCCTCATAATCTCCAAAAAGTGGAAACAAATCTAAATAGCTAAAAACAAGTGAATGGATAAAGTGTGGTACTGTGGAATAAGTCAACAAGAAAGAAAACAATTACTGATACATGCAACAGCATGAATCAATCTCAAAAGCAGTAAGTGAAAGAAATAAAAGGCTACAAAATATAATTTATTTATATGATATTCTGGAAAAGGCAAAAGTAGAGGGACAAAAATCAGGTCAGCAGTGCCCAGGTACTATGTATAAGGAAAGGGACTGGCTACACAAGTGCACACGCAAGGGTGTAAATCTGTCAAAGCTCACAGAACTGTACAGCAAAAAGGCCAGATTTGATTGTATGTATGTAATAGAAAACCAAAAATGTTCAATGCATTTCTAGAACAGGACAGACAAGAGATTTAATAAAAGCACTAAGAACATAAATGAAAGACTTTTAAATTAGTCTTTGTTTCACAAAAACATTCTCAAAAATTTAATAAATGGGAATACACACTATTGTACAGCAAACTGAAGAAGACTAAAGAACAAAGAGCAGCCAAGAATGTTCAAGTTTTAAAGGATCAGGTTAAAAATAGGTGGAAACATCATTACCAATTCTTTCAGGGATTTCCAAAGTTAGTAATTTATTTGAGCTTTATGAAATGGAAGAAAGCCATAAATACAGTCTAAGCCTTAAGCAACTGTGGACTGTTTCCACTTTTTTTCTCTGAAAAATGTCAATAGAATTTCTTACCTCTAAAATGAGACTGAGGTTTGTAGTGAGGGCCTGAACACGGTGGAAACCAGCAATCAGGGAAATGGGCAAGAAGCCCTGTTCATCCATCTTCCTCCTGAGAAAGAAGTCCCGCTCCAAGTTTTCTATGCTGAAGTAGTATTCACTGAAAAGGGAAGTCAGGCAGTACATATAAATCCCATCCATTCATTCAATAGGAAGTAAAGATATCTATTGCTTTTAACAGCTGATGCTGTTAAAAAACTATTCTAATTTATTGATGGCATTATATGTATTTAATGCAACACAGGGCAAACAAATGTAAGAAATAATAGCACTAACATGTGGAATCGAAAGAACAACATACATGAACAAAACAGACACACTGGTACAGAGAACAGATCGAAGGCTGCCAGAGGGGCCGTGTTTGGGGGACGGGGTGAGAGAGGTGCAGCGACTGAGAAGTACAGATTGGCGGTTACAAAACTGGCAGAGACACGGGGATATGAAGTACAGCATAGGATACACAGTCAATAATGCTGTAATAATGTATGATGCTAGGTGGGTAGTGGAAATATAGAGGAAACACTTTGTAAAGATATGATTATCTAATCACTATAGCATTGTGGTTGACCCTTTGGCAACCAAAGGGTTGCCAGTTTGATTCCCAGTCAGGGCACATGCCTGGGTTGTGGGCCAGATCCTCAGTGGGGGTCACGTGAGAGGCAACCACACACTGATGTTTCTCTCCCCCTCTTTCCCTCTCTTTCTCTTTCCCTTCCTCTCTCTCTAAAAATAAATAAAATCTTAAAAAAAAAAAAAAAGAATGATCAGCAAATAGCTAAACAGACTATGACATCATGAAGTACATGGGGGAAAAACACAAAAAAAGCTTAGACACCTTAAACTTTTCTAGGAAAGTATAGAAATGTAAACGGCAATACTGTAATCAGTAACTACAAGTTGCAAGATACGAATATGAAGAATGCATTAAGTAATGGCATTTGAGAAACATGTTTAAATTATAGCCTCCACACAGAAAAATTAGAATAGGATTCTAGAGAGACAAAACAAGATGATAAATGGGGAGAAATGTAAAATACAAAAGAATCCACGACATCAATAATGATATGGCCTACAGCTTAATTTTATCCTGTTCCCAAATTACAGAGAAAGTTGCAAAGATGGGTGGCAAATTAGGAGAAAGCATACCACCTCATATGTTTGGGTGTAAGGCTGGGTGACTAAAGATCCCCTAAAGTATTATTTAGGTCAAATTCTAACTTTGAAATGAAAATTGGCTTTGACCTACTTTTTACTGGGAGGAAAGTATCTTATTTTAGAAATGTAAATATCCAAGTTGTTTCTTTATACTCTGATATCTATCCAACTATCACAGTGCAAAGCTCCCTTAGGTCAATGAAATATCACTGACGTTTCATTAACATTAGTAAACCATTCACTCTTATCTAATACTTAAGAAAAAGTCTAAGTCTTGAGAGACTGGACATTCTGATTTTTGTTATACTTCAACAGCCCTTTCCACAATGCCTGGCATATGGTGGGCACTAATATATATGCTCACACTCTAAATCTATTACCTACAGCATATGTATGTTAAATCTTCTTATAAACATACTCATATTTATGCCTGTGCTAAGGACTGTCCCAGCTAGAAATAAGCAAAAACAAAATATTTTCAGTTAAAATTATTTTAAAAACCCACCTATAATCAGCTAAGCCTCTTAATTCAAAATTCATTTAGCATAAGTTTCAACAAGTACCAGTTTTTCAGTAACTGCTCAGAGGGAAAAATCTAAACCCTAATCAATATGCCTGCTATGTATGAGAAACCTCAAAGACACAAAATCAAAGTCATGACTCTTAAAATCGAGATGTCCCTTACTCAAAGAACGGTAACAGTGAAGAGCCATTCTAAATCTGGTGCTCTACCATCTGCTAAAACAGGAACAACAAAAAGGGGTCACGCCCAGTGCCGTGTCTGACATTGCGTTCACTGCCTCGGGAACCTTACATGTCCTTCCATAAGAAGTGGATCCTACAGTGCACGATCAGAAACTGTGTCAACAGTGCAGTAGCTTTGCTCCCCCTCACTTGGATGAGCACATGCGAGGCTGATTATCCTGAAATGGAGTTGCATGCCCACTACCAGGGTCTTAGAAGGAATCTGGCAGCAAGAGTTACAAAAAGACAGGAATAGTGGTTTGAAGTTGTTAGCCACAGGTTAGGCACTTTCTGCCAATAAAAAAGCCCTTTTCCTCAGTATTTGCATCAACTGTTAGAAAAGAACAAAACAAACAAGCTGCTTCATATTGTAAGCCAATGAAATCCACCATGAAAGCATCTCAGGGAGATGTTTGGTTGATGATGATGAAGACATTATTTTCTAGTGACAGAGTAGGGTCCATTTTCTTTCTTAAAAGAAAACGGATGTTTTAAAAATGTTTATGTGCTTTATAAAATAGCCTTTTACCTTCACCTTATAAGGATACAAAAACTAAAATTTCAGCAAATTGGTTATGCAAATCACTTGAAAACATTTTTTCACCATTATATAAACACTATAAATATGCAAAATATGCTATACTATAAAATATAAACATTTTATATTATAAATATATTTAAAATAAAATGTATTTTATATTTAAAAATATAAAAACATGGTACTTATTTTACCAACATTGCCTGGAAAAAATACAAAATGCCATAAAAACCCTCCCATTTTATTTATGAATAAACAGCTCAGAAAATGTGTTAGAACATATTCACTATCAGTGATATTCAAGTTTGACATTGCAACAGATATTATCACCCCATCTGCTCATGTCTGATGAACTTACATTTGGCGCTTAATATATTCTTTAAGCAATGCTTCTTCCACAGGATATACCTGTACGCCTGTACCATCATCATAGAAATACATCATACTGGTATTAAGCTCTGTTTGAAATAGTTGATCATTCCTTTCACCATGTTCTTGATAACCGTATGAATAATCAAAGTTCACTTTATGTAAAGAAAAAAAAAAAAGGCGGTCACAATTTTTTAAAAAACAGAAAAAACAGTTAATATAAAGAAAAACTCAAAGTAGAGTATCTCAAGGGATAACAAATATAAAACCATCTATTTATGATCTAATTTATTATCAGATAAACCAATTAGTTATATATGAGATAGTGGGAAAAACTAACAGAGGCCTTGCACACTTTTTCAAAGTTCATCTAATTTAAATTTAAAAAATCACGCCATACATCGAGGATGTCCTCTGCCTCGTCCTCTCCCCCGTCCCCGGCCTCGGCCTCGGCCTCTAGAGGACCCGCGGATGTTGCCACCCTCACTTCTCACACTGGAAACTTCATCTTGATCATCTCTCTTTTCTCTATCACGCCTCCAACCTTTAAAAAGTAAACAGTTTTATACATTACACTTTGCAGCTATGAATAACTTCATTATCTTTATGAAAGCATAGTTAACCACCCCTCCCCACTTTGTAACTAGTTGTTAGTAAACACACAACCTTCAGATAGATACAAACTTAAGAGATCCCATAGAAATCTGTCAAAATGTCTCCAGCATAAAAAAAAAAGAGCCCATAAAAGTACTGACACATAAAAAAGATACTCTAAGAAGTAAAAATAACATACTAAAAAGATTCAATGTCATAAAAAAGACAAAAGCAAGTGAACTATTCCAGACTAATGGAGACTAAAGATGAAAGACAACTAAAAGCATGTGTGATACAGATTAGATCCTAGAAAAGAGAGGGGATGCCCTGGCTGGTGTGGCTCAGTGGACTGAGTGCTGGTCTCTGAGCCAAAGTGTTGCAGGTTTGATTCCCAGTCAGGACACATGCCTGGGTTATGGGCCAGGTCCCCAGTAGTGGATGTGCAAGTGGCAATCACACACTGATGTTTCTCTCCCTCTCTTCCCCTCTCTCTAAAAATAAAATCTTTTAAAAAAAAGGAAGAAATCATAAAGAACATTTTTTTTTTTTAAATCTACCTGTGGATAGTCAGACTGTACTACTGTTCTTGCAATATATATTCTGAAGGTATTTAGGGTTAAGGAGGAACAATACCAACACTTACTTTCAAATAGTTTATCCTATACATGGCTATTAAAGTAATAAGCAATAAGACAAAGTTCTTTAGTCATTTTTCTCTTAGAATGTAACTTACTTCGTGTATCATTTCTCCTATTGTTATGTGATGATTTATTTGTTTCAGGTTGACATCTTGAGCTGTTCCGGGATCCTGGTCTTTCTTGACTATCTGGTCTTACATCATCTAAGTGGAGTGGTACCCACTTGTGCTTATTAGCTTGAAGAAAATAAAATAAAATCATTTAATGACAATGCATAATTCTGAATAAATCTTCGGAGATTTGAAAGGACTCTAAATTTTAATTAAATGAAAGACTTAATTTGTCCTTAAAAGGATTACCTGCAGAGTACCAATATAATTTCCTTCTTACACAGCTCCTTAAAAATCTATTCTGTGCAAGTAATATTTCTAAAAATCAAGTGAAAAACCAGTAATGAATTATCACTGGAATTCTTTTGCTTTTAAGTGAAATGCTTGCTCTTCTGTTTAATTCTGATGGATAATAAGGTATTCAAAATAGTATGTGTACACACTACTCCTGTCTAAAGCTTGATTCTTAGGCTTCAGAATGGGGTGGGCCTGATAAGAGATAATAATGTACACAATGGACAGCTTGGCTAGTGATTCAAAGTACTTTTAGTTTCAAATCACTGTCTAAAATATTGATTTATCCAGCATTACTACCAATGAAAGAGGTTTCTGAAAATTAAGTTTAAGTGTAAAATGTGTCTAACTCCATTTGATAATTCTTTTTAAAGCTACTACACACATTTTCCTAACTTCTTAAGAGACATAAGCAATTTAATTTTTCTTGTTGACTAAAGATAGTATAATTGTTATAGTGTTATCCTCAAGACTACCTATTTACAGATTCCACAGTTAAGGTTTCAAAATGTTCAGTCTTCTGGCCAATATTCTTTTTCAACTAAATAAAAAGACTCTTGAGCAAGGGAAACACTACTAAGGTAATTAAGGGAAAGGGAACCGTATTAGCGTACAACTACAGTGCAAATTCTTTGGCACAAGCCAGTCTTTAATTTGAAGACAAAAATGTGTGCTCTGAGGAGAGTCAATTCATGACTCGAGTATATGAATTACTCTAACTATAAATACCTGGACTTTAGTGTTGGCTGATAGTTTTAATTAAAGCAATTAAAAAAAAAGACAAATCTTAGAGCAGGAGGAAAGGTCTGCCATCTGTATGAATTCCAGACAGCCAAAAAGACTACTTATATGTCTAATAAGCATTAAAAAAGGTTTAAGAACTAGGGAAATTCTTTTCTAATAAGCATATGGTTATCCTGTTGGCACCGCTTTTGAGCAATTAGCCTTGGCTCATCGTACCAAGTGAGCCTAATGCTTACCCTACAGCTAAGGATAATCATTAAAATAAAAATCAATTAAGTGCTCAAGACATGATAGATTGCTACTTCCACTATTAAAGACGTTGGCCACAACTATCACATCATGAAATGTCCCGTCATGCCACATAACCTGCATGACTTAAACTGCTACATTATCTTCCCATGTAACTCAAAATGCTAATTCCAAGATTGAACCCTGCATGATGTGGACTGTGCCTACCTCCCCAATAGCATCTCCTGACACTCTCCCCAATATTCAGTGTGCCTCAGCTACTGTCCTTCTGACAGTTTAAAGAATTTTTCTGCCAAAAGACCCCTGCAGGTACTTTTACTAGGCTCAGAACACTGATAAGTATATGGTTTTACAAAGCAGTTAAATCATAACGTGTCCCCAGACACACGGAAAGCTCCAAAGAGAATATGTATACAATAAAGAGAGGGAGTAGTACCAATGCAGACTGAAAAAACAATAGTCATCACACAATTTTCCAATCATATATTTACACTCATTTCTGTAAGTGGAACTTCATTCTATTCTTACTGGAAAGCCTGATAGTTCAGAAATGAATCTTACAAAAGCAAATCAGTTACCATTGCAGATGGTATCAGGAAGAAATCCAAAAATATTCATTGACGACTACAAGGAATCAACTGATCAAATACAATTCTTCATTACTACAACTTCTTACAGAAAATAAAACTAAAATGGACATATAAACTAACCTCTCTTTCATCAACTACCTGACAGCCTCATCCTCACTGATATTTTTACCAGCACTAATTTACAATAGCCTTGACATGGAAACAGTCCACTGACAGATAAATGGATAACAAAAATGTGTCATGTAAAAAAAGTGTCATATATAAAAAATGGAATACTATTCAGCCACGAGAAAGAAAATCCAGTCATTTGCAACAAGAGATATACCTTGAGGGTATTATGCTATGAAATAAGTGAGACAGAGAAAAACAAATACTGTATGACCTCACTTATATGTGGAACGTAGAAATGCCATACTCAAAGAAACTGAACAGAGGAGGGGGTGAGAGAAATGAGTGAAAAGGGTGAAAAGATACAAACTTACAATTATAAGATAAGTAAGTTCTGCAGGTGCAGTGTATAGCATGGCAACACTAATTAACAATAGTATAGTATATATTTGAAAGTTGCTGAGAATAGATCTTAGAAGTTCTTATCTCAAGAAAAAAATTCTGACTCTGAGGTGATAGATGTTAACTAAACAGTGTAGTAATCACTTTGCAATATATACATGCATCAAATCACTTGTGTTCTATACCTTAGACTAACACAACCATATCATAATAAAATGGGGAGGGAGGAGATGAACTTATTGATGAACTAACCTTTCTTTCGTTGATTACTTGACTGTGCTTCATCCTCACTGACATTTTCACCAGGACCATCTAATTTTGTTTCACGGCTTTCTTTACTCTCACTGTTATTTCTCTTTTCAAACTTGTCTTCTCTTTCTTTTTTATTTTGTAGCTTTTTATTTCCTTGGTTGATGACACTCTGACACTGTGAAAAAGTATTAATGAATGAGTAAGTTTCAAGAACATTTTCACTAACATATCCAAAAATCTGTGGTAATATACCTCACCTAAATATGGCAGGACAAATGCCAACTTTTGAAAAGTAGGAGGTACTTTTCAAAAGACACTGTTAAAAGTCAAGCCACAGACTGGGAGAAAATACTTCTTAAGTATTTGATAAAGAACTTGTATCCAAAATATACAGGATTGGGCAAAAGTAGGTTTACAGTTGTTCATATGGAAAAGAATATATTAATAAATAATACAAGAATAAACTCGTGTTTTGCATACTCACAACTATAAACCTTTTACTCCACCCTATGTAATGAACTCTCAAAATGCAATAATAAGAAAACTCAATTTTTGAAAAACTGGGCTACAGGTGAACAGATACTTCATTAAAAAGATACACTAATGGCAAATGTATATGAAAAGGTCCTTGACATCTTTAGTCAGAAAAATGCAAATTGAAACTACAATGGGCTACCACCACACATCAACTAGAACAACTAAAATTAAGACTAACCAAAGAATATTAGTGATTATGTGCAAAAAAACCAGAATTCTCATATACTGATAAAAAGTTTAGTTGTTTCTTGAAAAGCTCAACAAATGCTTCTATACAATTTAGGCATTCTGCTCACAGGTATTTACCCAAGAAAAAGTGAATGCATATACCCATGCAGAACTGTTACACAAATGTGTATATGAAAGCTTCATGTCTAACAGCCAAAAGTAAGTAGAATCAACACAAATGTCCACCAATAAGTGAATGAATAAATACCATTACATCCATACACTACCACTACTCAACAATAAGGAATGAACTACAGGTACATATAATACAAATAAATCTCAAAGTAAGCTGAATGAAAGCCAAAAAAGAAAAAAAAGAGCATGCTGTGCGACTCCACTCATAAAACACTGTAGAAAATGCCTGGGATGATGAGGAGGTGTGTGACAGGGAGAATCACAAAGGTGTGTGATGAAATTTGGGGGGGTAATGGTTAAGTTTTCTTATCTTGATTGTGGTGATGGTTTCACAGGTTTATTTAAGTCAAAACTTATCAAATTGTACACTTTATATATTTGCATTTTATTATGTCATTATATACCAAATCAAGCTGTTTAAACTAATATATATTATCTATAACCACACACCAGTGAATAATACACAAATTACAAACAGCAAACTATACTGTCAAATGAGAACATGTATAATTACATATGCTGCCCCTCTAAAAATCCACCTAATAAAATATCTCAGGACCATCTTCTACAGCATCTTTCACAGCTAAAATTAAAAGTTCCACTCATTAAACACTTCTTGATATAATACATATGCATATATGCACACATAGTTAGCACTTAAACGCATACTGAAACATTCATAAATCAGAACACATAGCACAAATTATGAAACAAAACGAGCTTTAATTTGACATATTAAAATAAACTATGACAAGGGTAGCAGCTGAGTTTTCAGCACCCTTTTATTAATGTAATCTCTAAATTTGAAGCACTGAATAAATGCTGCATGTTGAAATGAGAACATTCCTTTCTCTCTATATAAAGAAAGCCTAAAACAATACTCACTCCAGTGTTCACTAATTCACTTGGTGTAGGCCAATTCGCCATATCGCTGAAATCACTAGCCTAAAAATAATAAATAAATGTTATGACTGCAAATCAGATACTTTAAATAGAAAAAATACTTTCTAAAAGTAAAAGCAATTTTAATAATCAACTACAGTCCTGGCTGGTATGGTTCAGTGGGTTGAGCGCCAGCCTGTGAACCAAAAGGTTGCTGGTTCAATTCCCAGTCAGGGCACATGCCTGGGTTGCAGCCCAGGTCCCCTATTGGGGACCTGTAAAAGGCAAGTAATCGATGTTTCTTGTGCACATTGATGTTTTTCTCCTTCTCTCTCTCCCTCCCTACCCTCTCTCTAAAAAAATAAAATCCTTAAAAAAAATCACCTACATTCAATTATATGCAGGGATTTGCCAAATTAATCCAAAAACTTCTCCAAACAACAGAAAACTGAAACAAGTATGTCTTGGTCTTATGCTCTAATTTCTAGCACTATTGATGACACCAACTAAACTGATATAAACAGGATAACAGGTCATATAGGGGTTTGTGTAAGGGCTACAATTCCCTAGAGAATACAATTAGAAGAAAAATATGCAATAATCTAAAAACATGGTGATTTTCAAAATATATAGTAGTTGAGAACTACTTCATATAAAGACATACCTTGTTGGACTTCTTTGCCTTGAGTTTTCCTGCTTTTATAATTTTAGGGGAACTGAGCTCTAAAAAAAATACACAGAATTGTTTTTACAACCACTTCATTTAATATATTTAACAAAGTAACCCTCCTGTATCTCAGCCATGGACATGCCATCCAGACTGAGGAAACCCAGAAATTTCGGGGCCACGTGAGCTATGGCCACAGACGCATCACTTTGTAATCCTGCAAGCAAGCACAGAAGTACCCAGGACCCAAGGTAATGCTGGTAGCTTGCACTGTCACAGGTTTAACTTCAACCAGTATCACCCAGGTTACTTTAGGAAAGCTGTTATGAGGTCCTACCCCTTAAAGAGGAACCAGAGCTTCTGCCCAAGTGTCAACATCGATAAACTGTGGACCCTGGTCAGTGAGCAGAAACAGATAAATGTTGCCAAAAACAAGACTGGAGCCGGTCCCATCACTCATGCGGTGCAATTGAGTCACTACAAAGTTCTAGGGAAGGCAAAGCTCCCAAAGAAGCCGGTCCTTGTTGAAGGCCGAATTCTTTAGAAGACCTGAGGAGAAGATGGGGTGGGGGGGGGCCACACTGTGTCCTGGTAGCTTGAAGCCACATGGAGGAAGTTCATTAAATGCTCAGAAGTGCTTTGGCGGGGGGGGGGGGGTGGGGGGAGACTATTATAATATTAATTTCATTAAGTCAGTAGAGAATTTTATCACAAAAAAATTCTTTTTTTTCCCCCCCGAAAAAATCAATACATGTTCATTAAGGAACATCCAGAAAAGAAGTCAAAAGATTTCAAACTGTTTTTGAAAGCACACGTTTAGCAGTAGAAAATAGGTCTCCATAAAAGTTTGTACAAGACTATCATGGAATCACCACTTGTCCTTATCCTGAATAAGAACAGTGGTTGACAATTACATATATTAAATAAATAAGTAAATAAATAAATACTGTCTCCAAAGTTTTATACTTTTAGTCTTCAAGTCTTTTAGTTTGGTTCATTGCCTAGCAAGATAACCAGATGGCAATATCATCTAGCTAAACATGACCCAAAGTAAATATTAAGTAGAATAAACTTGGGATCTGCATCTACAATGTACACATGAATCCCAAAAATCACAGCAATGACCAATTCACAGAATGCAACAATATTTGAGTTAAAACTCAGAAGCTAATTTAAATAAGATACAAATGGCCTTGGCTGGTGTGCCTCAGTGAATTTAGCATTGGCCTATGAACCAAAAGGTCACTGGTTAGATTCCAGATCAGGGCACATGCCTGGGTTGCAGGCCGGGTCCCCAGTTGGGGGTGTGCAAAAGGCAACCAGTCAATGTTTCTCTCTCCCCCTCCCTCCTCTCCCTTTAAAAATAAATAAATAAGATCTCTTAAAGAGTTTTTTTTTTAAGGTTTACTTTATTCTCATTCCAGAGAGAGGGGAAGGGAGGTAGAGAAGGAGGAAGAGGAGGAGAGAGAGAGAAACATCTATCTATTGGTTGCCTCCTGCAGACACCCCAACTGGGGGTCAAACCTGCAACCTGGGCATATGGCCTGACCAGGAATGGAACCAGAGACTTTTCGGTTTATAGGACAATGCTCTAATCAACTGAGCCACAGTGGCTAGGGCAATAAATAAGATCTTTCAATAAGATACAGACTGTCCAGAATTATAATGTTTTGACTTAAGACTTTCTTTTTCATTGTGTAAAAGCAGTAAGTATTCAGTACTACTGTACTTCTAATTTTGAATTTTGATGTTTTCCCAGGTTAGCAATATGCTGTACAATATTCTTATGATGCTGGGCAGTGAACTGCAGCTCTCAGTCAGCCATGCAATCACAAGTGTAAGTCACAACCAATACTCTACAGTGTGGTATTAAATGTATCTTTGACAATGATATTCTCAATTTACAACTGGTGCCAAATGGTAACCCCACTGTAAATTGAAGTCCATTTACACTTCTCAAAAAAGGAAATAAAGGACAAAGGCTGAAAGGTGTCACCAGGGATGGGCATACAGGGATCTCAAATACTGTAATAATTCTAAATTCTCTAGTTCTAAAGTAGAAGAGTACACAGGTATTTGTTTTATTCTTCTTTATACTTTAAGTATACATATTATGTGTGTGTGTGTGTGTAGACATGTGTAATGGGTATAAGACTAAAATATTTCATTAAGAAAAATTAGACACAGTAAGAAAAAATATGGGCAAATAGGACAAAAAAAATGGGGGTAGGAAAAAACCCAACTAAATAAATAACATTTTCCATTATCTAGAATTTCATTGAAATATGTTCTGTAAATACTACATATATTTTATGAAATTGAAATAGTATAGAACATTTGAGGAACTTTTCCCACAGCAAAGTGAAAAATATTGCTAAGTTAAGTAAATAAAGGGCCCAGTAATTATAAAATACCTCCTTATACAAGCTACTTGACATACTGAAAAGTAATAAGGGATAGGCCACACAAGCAAGTTTTATATGGCTTTATTACAAATAAATTAGACATAAATAATCACAAAGTGAATTGTTTGGAAATCAAACAATTCACTGTCTACAAAAAACAAGTGCTGTGGTCTGCTCCTTCATGCTGTCAACTTCATAGGAGCAGGCTCCCCAACAGAGATTGAAGGGGGAACTGCACTTGTGCAATGCCAACTACGTCAACACATTTGTCTAATTCCAAGTTCAACATCAGGAAGTCCTCTGTGTGCTTCTTACTTGGACTGCCTCATCAATCCAGTCTTTTAGAGTTAAAAAGATGTTAATGAGCTTAAAAAAAAATCTCAGTAAAAGATGAAAAGGTAATTCATAAAAGAAATACAAATATTTCTTTTTTTGACATAACATAAAATTGACATTATGACAAAAATGTTGTTATGTTATAACATATTGTTATAACAAATTGTTATAACAATTATGTTATGTTTGACATAACATAAAATTGACATTATGACATAAAATGACAAAATTGACATTACCATTATGTTTGACATTAAGTCAAACATAAAATGGTAATCAACTGCACTAATAATGCAAACTAAAACAGTAGATTTTTCACCTACCATATGGACAAAAAAGAGAATGCCCAGTGTTGGCCAGCCTATAAAGAAATGAACATTTACCACCACCATCACCACCCCGCCAAAGAGGGGGAAAAAATATGTAAAAGAAATGAACATCTCATGTTCTTGGCAAGAGTGTGTAGTAGTACAATCTTTCAAGGATAATACGTCGTTTAAAATGTCATTTAAAATATACCTTTTAATAAAGCAATTCCATTTCTGGGAAATTATCTGGGAATCAAAAGACACTGTACAAAGATGTCTGTTTAAGATATTTACTATAGCTTTGCTGATAGTCGTATTTAAATAAGTAATTCCTACATCCATTAATATGGAAAAGTTACATTATGGTACATCTATAGAAAAATAATGTAAAACTTTTTAAAAAAGATAAACCTGTATGTACTGACTGAGATGGAAAGAAGTCCACCAAGTTTTTAATTTTATATACACATAGAGAACAGGCAAAAAAAGCCTAAGAAATGTCTTTTTTTTTCATTTTCCCATGTTTTAACTAAAAATGGAAGATAATGCCCTGTATGTTATTACAGAAAACCTAAAATTGGAAAACTAAGCCAACTTACAAGACTATTTTTTTTAAGATTTTATTTATTTGTATTTAAGAGAGAGGGAAGGGGGGAGAAAAAGAGGGAGGGAAACATCAATGTATGAGAAATACATCAATCAGTTGCCTCTTGCACGCCCCCAACTGGGGACCTAGCCTGCAACCCAGGCATGTGCCTTGACTGGGAATCAAACCAGCAACCTTTCGATTTGCAGGCTGGCACTCAATCGACTGAGCCACATCTGTCAGGGCATAAAATTAAATTTAAAAGTTTTAATTAAAAAAATATATATCTCACCCTGGCCAGGTGGTTCAGTTGGTTGAGCATCACCCCATATACCACAAAGTTGTGGGTTCAACCCCTGGTTGGGGCGTGTATGGGAGGCAACATCTTTCTTTCCTGGTCTCTCATTCTCTACCCTCTTCCTCTCTCTAAAAATCAATAAACACATCCTCAGGTGACAATTTAAAAATATGTACCTTTTCAACAGATGAAACCTAAGAAACAAATTTAAGGTATTAGTGGCTCCAAGTATGTATGTATATAAACAAATTAAGTATGTGATCTTCATATCTCCATTTTTCAAACATTAGTGTGGCAGTTATTATACCAGTATAACTCTCTTGATTAATATTCTAGTATCCTTTTGATAAGGAAAAACATTTTGCTACATTGCTTTAAAAAAGTGAAAAACAAACGAACAAAAAAAACACCCCAAGCCTTAACCCTTACTCTAAAAGTGGGAGTATCCATTTGCACAGTCACTTTAAAGAGTAACTTGCCAATCAATACCCTGTGACCTAATAATAATTCTATTTACCTAGCCTAGAAAGTCAGACATAGAAAAGGTATGTGTAAAAAATGTCTGAAACAACTGAGATGCTGCTGATCAATACATGAGGGGCTAAATTAACTATGTCAGTTATATTTATAAACCACTTCTCAGCAGTTTTTTAAAAGGCGTTTAGATTAAAAAGGACCAATGTCATCATCACAAGAATAAGTCAATTATGTACGTATGGGGCCAGACAACTAGGCTTAGTGTGGCTATCATTTTGCAATATGTATAAATATTAAATCATTGTGTTGTACATCTAAAACTAATGTTGTATGTCAGTTATATCTCAATAATGAATAATTTAAAAAAAAACACTAATGATAAGGGAAAAAAAAGGACCAAAAACACTCTAAATGAAAAAAGAATGTTATGTTCTAAGCGCACACACAAAACACTATATTTGGACATAATAGCACAGGTTTAAAAGGACATTTGGTAAACGTGATTATCTTTTTTTTTTTTAATCCTTACCAAAAGGATATGTTTACTGATGTCAGAGAGTAAGGGAGAAAAACATTGATGTGAGACAAAAACGTCATCTGGTTGTCTCCCATACACACCCCAACCAGAGATTGAACCCACAACCTGAAGTATGTGCCCTGACCAGGAATGGAACCCTCAGCCTTTCAGTGTGTGGGATGAGGCTCCAACCAACTGAGCCACCTGCCTGAGCTGATCATCTCATTTTTGAAAGGGACACCAAAAGTTCTGTTTTTACAAGGAGAATATATTTATGCATCATTTATATAACTAACTTAAAATATGACTAGGGTAATGACAGCTGGGGAACAGATGTGGGGATAACAAGGTTGAGGGGGTCAGAGAAACTATAGGTTAAGTGATTAATAAATCCCACTGTGATTTTAATAAAAGTCCCCAAAATAAGTAAAACAAGGTAAGGGCAGATTGAGAAACAATTCTTTTTAGTTTCCTGACTGAATTCAAAACCGCAGTGACACTTATTTTAGGTGTCTTGGGTGGGCCAGGCTTAGGTCGAAAAGAGGGACTTATCTGGACTATGGAGAAACAGGCAAGAACCATCCCGAAAGCAGAAGAAAGTGTCTCACAAGACTGAAAAAGCAATAATGCCTCACCTGCAATCACCTGCAATTCCTAACATAGATATTTCTCGATTAACAATCCTGAAATACTCCTACATTTCCTATAATGTTTCTATCTCTGGTAATAAATTTTCTAGCAAAATGTTGTGGACGGAATCCTTGTACCTCACTAAGAGAGTGACAATAAATCCAGGTTTGGCCAGAACAAACATGGTTTAAGCCTGTTATGCCAGCATAATTAATATCCTTCTCTTTCCCTCTCAAGAATGTCCTGTTTTGTGGGATAAATTATTCAGGCCTACTAATAGATTATTGTACCAATTTAACCCTCCCCACTTTTCACCTACTCTGGACACTGCAGGTCTTCTGCTCCTATTTTATCACTTTTTTCCTTTTTCAAAAAAATATTTTATTTATTTATTTTTAGAGAGAGGGGGAAGGGAAGGAGAAAGAGAGGGAGAGACACAGCAATGTGTGGTTGCCTCAGGCATCCCCCACCTGGGACTTGGCCTGCAACTCAGGCATGTGCCCTGACTGGGAATCGAACAGGCGACCCTTTGGTTCACAGACCCGGGCTCATCATTCTTGAAGTTGCAAATTTACTTAGGAAAATAGGGAGGCAAAGACACTCAGTTATATGGATGGTACACAGGTATTAAGAACCGGAAGAGGTACATGTACTTCATTCACAGGGCCCAGAAATTTTGCTAAAAGTACAGCTAGTTAGTTAGTAACAATATCTGGATTAGAACCTCAAGTCTTACAGAACAGTGCATTTCTACACCAGTCTCTTGTCTAAGCTCCCCAAGTATTCAACTGCAAATAAAGGCTGTGGTAGAAAAGTACAGTCAGGACTGGAAAGACTGAGTTATATGGTACTTCAAGTCTGAAAATTAACATTTATGCGGGAACAGAATGGATTCCAAGAACAGAATGAGCTGAGCAAAATTGAAATTACCATGAATCGGACCATACATCAAACATCAGTTTGCTCTTAATTTCCAACAAAGATTAAGATACTCAATGAAAGCACCTGCAGGTTAATTATATTCAACTGTTAGGCCCTGACCAAGTAGCTCAGCTGATTAGCACATCATCCAGACACACCAAGGTTCTGGGTTCAATTCCCCCATCAGGACACATGCAATCAACCAACGACTGAATGAGTAAGTGGAACAAATTGATGTCTCTCTCTCTAAAATCAATAAATAAAAAATAAAACAAAGTAAACTGTTACATATTTTTCACAAGGCCATTTTCAATTTAAAACTCCTGAGTCTTACCTTAATGGTTTAAAAACCTGTCAAACTGATTTTACAATGAACAAAGACTGTAAGAACTATTTGAAGTCGTGAAAGGCAAGAACCTACATCCAAGATGATTCTATCCAGCAAAGCAATCCTTTAGAATGGAAGGGCAGATGAAGTGCTTCCCAGATAAGGTAAAATTAAAGGAGTTCATTATCACCAAACCCTTATTATACGAAATGTTTAAGGGACTTATCTAAGAAATTGAAAAAGATAAAAAACTATGAACAGGAAAGTGACAACAAACTCACAACGATTAACAACTGAACCTAAAACAACAACAACAAAAATAAATACTAAGCAAACAACTAGAACAGGAACAGAATCAGAGAAATGGAGATCACGTGGAGGGTTTTCAATGGGGAGGGAGAGGGGAAGGATGGCGGGGGAACGTACAGGGTACAGGAAACGTAACTTGGTAGGCATAAAATAGACGGGGAGAGGTTAAGAACAATATAGGAAACAGAAATTAAAGGACATATACGTACAACCCATGAACATGAACTAAGGGGGGGAATGCTGGAGGATTGAGGGGTGCAGGGCGGAAGGGAGATAAAGAGGGGGAACTGTAATAGCAGAGTCAATAAAATATACTTAAAAAAAAGACTTTGGGTTTTTTGACAGTTCACTAAAAATGTAAGTCTAGAAAGTGGGGAGTTGAGACGGCCATTAAGATTCACTAGGGCTTTCTCAGCTAAAATTTTATGGAGATTTTGCTTTTAGACTTTTGTTTTCTTCAGTTAATAGTAGTAAACAAATCTTTGCAGCTACAAGAGAATGTAGGCAATATTAAACTTAAGTGTGTTTAAGTAGTTTTTTCTGCAAGTGTCAAAACTTCTGAATAATGAGTACTATTATTGCTGTGCAAAAGCTAAAGAAATCAATTAACAATTCACTCCGCTGGAGTTCCTCTGAAGACATGTTATATGCCTGCAATAATACGCATGTCTACAATAATTACCTTACATTTACCCCATATGTTTCATCTCAACTGATCTTCACAGACCTACAAACATGCCCAGCTTTTCCCTATCCCCACCGTTAACCTTTTGTTTAAAGAAAAAGTGAAAATTTGAAAGTAAACAGCTGTAATTTCTATATTAAAAGTTCTATTAACTCACTAATTTAATTTAGAAAGCAAAACTAGGAGATACTGCTTCTTGTCTTGGTTGCATTTACTATTTCCATTTCAGCTTTCTAAAGGAAAAAAAAAATGCAGGTGCTACAACCAAAATAAAGTACCCAGAGTCATTGATCAGCATTCAAAGGCAGTGACATAATCTGATCTCCCCTAAAGGGAGATCTGAATGTTAGAACACTACCGTTTACCTACTTCAACTATTTCCCACCGCAATCACAGTTCAAAGCGTTTCAGTAGCAACTACGGTCTGCAGCCTCATGTTTAATCTGACTACTTAGTGTTTGGAAAACACTGGCATTTCCAGTTTACCCATTATTTCACACTAAAAATAAAACACAACCGCGCTCCCACATATAAATAAATCCCCCTGTTCCCCTCCTTTTGAAAAAACTTTTCTCTATAGGCGGAGTTGCATGCAAGAGCTACCTAAACTTAGCTCTCCCGAGTCCCCGCACGCGCGCGGGGCATGACCACCGAGGCCGCGCCCGCCGGGCGGAGAAGCCGAGGTCCCACCTCCGCGGCCCGCTCGCGTCCAGATGTCCATTTATGTAAATAGGCAGAGTGAATGACACCTTGGAACAAACACCTCTGACAGCGAGGGAGGCCTGCCCCTCCCCCGCTCGCGCCAGCCGGGGTCTCCCCGCGAGCCGCCCCCCCGCACACGCACCCTGTGCCCAGCCCACCACCGAGGAGCCACGGACCTGCTTCCGGGGATTCCAGTGGAGGCGGCGGCGGCTCCGGCCCGGCCGGGGACAGGTGCTGCGGCGGCTTTTTGGTCCAGGGGTTCTCCTTCGGGGGCAGCGGCGGCTGCGGCTTTTCTTCAGAGCCGCCCGCCGCCGCCTCCTCCTCCTCCCGGGCGTCTTCGGCCGGCGGGTCCCGCGGCGGCGGCGGCGGGGGCAGCAGGAGCAGCGGGGGCAGCGACTCCCTCCCGAAGGGGCCTCCAGAGCCGCACGCCCGGTGCGCCAGGTGCAGCGCCAGCGGCCTCACGGGCACGGCCGCCTGGGGCACGCTGTGTCCCAGCACCGGCGCCGGCGAAGGCTCGCCCCGCGCCCCCAAGCTGGTGGCGGTCGCGGCCCTCTCCTCCCTCGCCGCCGGCTTGCCCTCCCTCTCGGGCGTGGGCACCGGCTCGGCTTCCCGGCTCGCCCGGGGCGACGGCAACTCCTTCTCGGCGGCCGCCGCGGGCGGCTCCTCCGGAGAGGGAGCGGCGGGCACGGGGGCGCGAGCAAACATCGTCCCCTTACCCCAGCCGCCCCAGCCGCGGGGCGCTCGGGGCCAGGGAACCCGCGGCCAGGGAGCCGGGCTGCCCGTCTCTCCGCCGGGACACCCGCTGGCTCCGGCCCGGGGCACAGAGCCCGAGAGCCCCGCCGCCGTCACCGCCGCCACCGCCGCCCGCGTCGGCCGAGGCCGTGCAGCGCCCGGCGTGCCGCCCCTCCCCGCGTCGAACGGAGCGCTAACCGCCCGTCGGCTCGGCCCGCCTCGGCGACGCACGCCCCGAGCCAGCCAACCCGCGCCGGGCGCCGCGCAGCCGAGAGCCGCGAGCCGTCAGCCGGCGCAGGCAGCGACGGAGACGCGGCGAGCGGGGCTGGAGGACCTCAGGCGGAGTGCGGCCGGCGCGCGCCCCACAGCCAGTAACTGCTCGCGGGGCGTGAGGAGGCGGTCCGAGGGGACGGCGGGGGCGGGGCCTCCGGCTGCTGCGTGACGTGGCTACTCACCGGCGACGGCTTTAACCCGGCCGCCTCCCGCGGAGGCTGACGGAGGAGCCGGCTCAGACGGCCGGGCCCGCCCCAGCGGCAGCCCGAGGGGAAGGGAGGGAGAACTGAGCAATTCCGGGCTCGCGGGCTCCCGCGGCCTGGGCTGCGGGCACTTGGGCGGGGCGCGCACCGAGCTTCTGTGACTGGGGCGTACTCCAATGGCTGCGCCGGCGGGCGGAGGAGGGGCGGGGCGGGCTACGCACGTGGCGCCCAGGCGACGCTTTGCCCGGTGCCGGAGGCGGGGTGGCCCCGAGAGCAGGCAGGGGGACTGGGGTCGCACGCCGTGGACCGCTCCCGAGCGGGCTCGGGGCCACCCGAACGGGTCGCAGTGTCTCTCCTTCGTCTCTCCTCTCGCCGAGCCGGTCAAAAAAAAAAAAAAGTCCCCCCTAGCGTTTTGGGGCAGTGCGGTCTCAGTGAGCTTGAGCCTGTCCGAAATGAAAAAGGTGTAATTTCTAGGAAACCTTCGCCCAGGCACTTGGTCTAGTGCGCTTCCCTGCCCCTAGTCACGAAACGAAGTATTTCTCAAGGGCTCCTGAGTAAAACAAAAAACATTTCTTTTTTTTAATTAACTTGTAGGGAGAACACTAGTTTACAAACTAACAATGTTCCAAATATTTTTTTTTCCAGGGGTCCATGTTAAACAGGCACAAATACGTTTTGAGTTTTAAAATCCGATTAGAGCTTTGTAATTGGCACTCGGATTCAACAAGTGATGACATTGGTTTCACGTGTGAGTATTTACGGATTAATGACCTTTACGCGCCGGGTGCGTGGTTGCTGAAAATTTGTTCAGCTTTAGGGCTGTCAAACTAACTGGTACAGGACACCTCCCCCTGAGTCCCATTTCAATCCCTTTAAAGTCGGGATTATTTAATTTCCTAAAGCTAATAAAACTATGCAAACATGACAACAGTATAAACCAAGGGCGTCCAGACTTTTGGCGTCTCTGGGCCACACATTAAATACACAAACACTAACGAAAACTGATGAGCCAAAAAAAAAAAAAAGTCCATGCATCATTTGCATGCTACCGCCACCACGGATAACGAAAAAAAGTCCTCACATAATAACCCTAATCATGCAGCAGCCCTTTCGATTATCTTTTAAAATCACTGAGCAGGCCCCAAGTTGGTGACCACTAATATAGAAAATGTACGTATCTAAGTAATAAAACCCAGTGTGAAACTTAGTAATAAAACTAACTAATGTTTTAACTTGACAATTTTGTGTTGGGCTGCATGTAGCCTGGGTGGACACCCGTGGAGACAATGAGGCCTTTCTTTTTACCTGACCCAAGCACCCTCCTGAATCCATGTCCAGGTAAGCAGAGGTTTTTACTTCTACCCCAGGGGCGCCATCTTTACTAGCCCCTTCCTTGGGGAAGCTTTGTGTGTTTTTAACGACCAACCAGCTGCTCTTTGTTGTAACCAGCCTTTGGGGAGTCCCGCCCGGTTAATGCCTGGCCCTGTGACAAAAGCCTGCCAACAAATCCACGCTGTACAGACTCAGACGACACATTCTAGTTCCCCCACAGCTGCTTAACGACGGGGATGTGTTCCGAGAAGCAATTTCATCACTGTGGGAACATCGTGCAGTACACTTACACACCTAGGCTGTGTGCATGGGATAGCCTATTGCTGAGAGTACACGCTAGTGGTAAAAAGTACAGTGTAGTAAATGCGCAAACCAGTAGCACAGTCATGGATGACCAGTGCCGTGTATTGTAAATAATTGTAGGTGTCATACTTTATGGGGCCGGCAGTGTGCAGCAGCTCTGTTTGCACCAGCATCACCACAAACGCGTGAGTCTTGTGTTCCGCGATGTCACGATGATGGCTGCGAGGTCACTGGGCCATAGGAATTTTTCTGCTCCATTGTAATTTTATGGCACCACCTTTGTGCATGTGGTCAGTCACTGACAAAAACATTGTTATGCAGCGCATGACTGTACATGTGGATTAAAAGCTAATTCGGTCGAGAAAAAGGTGATGTGGAACAGTTTTGCAAAGTTACATTTACATGGGGCTACTTCACCATGGTTGCTGGTGTTTAAAAATGAAATGAAACCAAGTAAAGACGAAGACCTGATTAGCTTTATTAAGCACTTCATGAATCAGGCAGCATCCCATCTGGCAACTAGAAGGGCACTCTGATGACCTTGTGTGAAATGAGAGGCTTTTATAGGAAGAAGGGTGTGGCAAGGAATTGATTATCAAGAGAAATAAGCCAGGACGTCTTTTTGGGAGGCTTTTTATCAGGCAGATTACTTCTTCCTTCTATGTAATTGACCAGAAAATTCCAGAGAGGTTCATGAGATTATGTTTCTGGGAAGTTTGAAACAGCAAGTAGATAAGATATTTAATCTAGATTTTGGTATCACAGGATTTTGTCACAACTGACACCATCTTGGGCCTGTGGCTTTCTCTTTAATAGTGGTTTTGTACATTGCTTTTTCTTTTTATTGGAGTGAAAAATCATAAAGGCACTTTACTGAAGACAAACAGGAGGACTTTCTTGGAAATAGGGTATGCCTGAGGAGAGAGGACTGGAGGGTGAATGCGTTCTCAAAGGGTCTCTCAAGAACTCAGCAGTGGGTGTGTGAGGTCTTCACCGTAGGGCAGTGCCTGTAAAGTCAGTGAGGGAATTTGGCTACTTGCCTGTGTATTAAACACATTAATATATCTGCTTCCACATAACTGCCTCTTGGAAACAGCTCCACCTGTCTCCTACTTGCCCCTCCATATCTTCTCTCCACCCTCTTCCTACTTTTGTGCCAGGGAAGGCTGACGTGTCGGTCTGTACCCGTGGACTCCCTGGTCCCCCTTTGTGTCTCCGCGGGTTGGGGCGGTGGGACCTGCAGGTGATCGGAGGCCACAAGACAGGTCATAGCCCCTACTCCCCCCAAGTCATTATCCATCCTGCGGGTTATTTGTCCTTGGGTCGGGTCCTCATTATCCGGGATGAACAAGTTACTTGGTTCGGAATACTGGCGTCCAGGCAATGGGGATGGGAGAGCCGGGTATCAAGAGGAATGTGAGAGAGCTGCATCTTGTGACCAGGTTTTCTCCTCTTTTTCCCAGTTGTTAAGGAAAAAACTAGGCGGCCTCACTTGCCCCCGTCCTCCACCCCATAACAAGCCAAAACTTAATTGCAGTTTTCAGCCTGCCCAGGAATGTCACCTTAAACCTGTCCGGTTTACCAGTGAGGTAATCTGCCCTCTAAAGACCTGGGCTTCCCTTTCCCAAACAAAGGTGACTCTGCCAGAAACAATTCTCTTTTCTTCTGCTAATAACTTCCTTGTCCTGCCCAGTTTCTACCTGTAAGAACCTTCCGGTTTGTACTTCTTGGAGCACCTCTCTGTTTACTAGATGGGATGCTGCCCAATTCATAAATAAACCTTTCGACCCAATTAGATCATTAAATTTACTGGGTTGTATTTTTGTTCTTTAACAGATCTGGTGACAGCAATGGTGGGATTTAAAGGGAAGTTTTGACGGCCTTTGGGGACAAGAAACACAGGTGTGACGCCCAAGAACTTTTTTGAACTCTCTGCCTTTCTTGCTGTGTCAGAGGGCTCCTGGTATTCTGAACTCTGCTGGCCTTTCACGGAGCTCCGGATCTAATGAGCTATCCAATCCAGGGATTAGCAGGTCAACTCAAGCTGGCCGATTATTTCACCCAGATCACAAACCCCCACAGCTTCTGGTTCAGGCCACAATTCCCCAGGTGTTTGGAGTTCCTTTCCCCAACTTCAGCCCAGCCGCCGTTCCCTGGGGTTTGCCGGGTTAGTCCTCTCCCCAGTTCGTGTCTGCAGTCCCCGTTCACTGGGGTCTGCTGGTTCGCTCCGCAGTGGGGACCGCTGGTAACTGTGCGCAGCCTTCTGTGGGCCAGTCCATAGTAACATCTCTTTAGTTACTGCTGTTGCGTTAATGTGTACATTTCTTTTGTTTCGTGTAAAGCCTAGTACAGTGTTTTCCACGTCGAGAATTGTTGGTGGTTACCAGCTAGAGTTGGACCGGCTCCAACGTGTATGCCAGACTGGTTTTGCGATCAGATGTGACCCGTGGGAGACCTCAGGTGAATACAATTTTCTTTCAAGTAAAGGCTAGTTGCTGATGGCGATCTCGGAAATAAAAACTGGTGCAAACACTGGTGGGCACCGGTTGAGCATGGAGAGGTTGTTAGAGCTCTCTTCACTTTGAGAAGACTCCCATGATAGGCCCTCTTACGTTTTAGTTGGGCTCTGGAAAGCCCAAACGCCTAAAGAAAGGAGATTCTTTATATGCAAAGAGTTTGAGCACACCACATTCTAGCTCCCTGGCATATTTTATGTTTAGTAACTATTGTTTAGCCCTGGCTGGTGTGGCTCAGTGGGTTGAGTGCCAGCCTGCAAACCAAAAGGTCCCTGGTTTGATTCCCAGTCAGGGCACATGCCTGGGTTTGCAGACCAGATCCCCAGTTGGGGGTGTGTGAGAGGCAACTGATCGATGTTTCTCTCCCTCTTTCTCCTTCCCTTACTCTCTCTCTAAAAATAAATAAATAAAATCTCAAAAATAAAAATAAAAAAATTCTGACCTCTGGCTTAAATGGGCAAATGTCACAATCTCTGTAAATGACTGCAGTGACAGTGCCACCTTTGTAGAAGTGGTTTCTGCCTGGATAGGATTTATCTGTGTCTGGGGTGATTACTCTTCTCCTTGGGCCTGTGAATACCTAGATGGTTGGCATATAACTGGACAATGCCTCTTAGGACACCCAGTTGTGCCCCTAACTTTTCACAAAGGAACTAGGCCACTTCACTAGTCAGTTCTTCTGGATTTACATCCTTGAGTTAGAGAGACCTATTAGAAGCCATTCATGATTCAGAATTTGCGTTCTTTGGCAAGGCCCTACCTCCCTAGTTAGGAGTAAATGTAAATGAGATTATGATCAGGAACCTCTCCTTGACTATTGAAGATACTGATCCTTAGACTCTGTGGCCAAAGTTATTCTTGATAATAGGACAGACCTTGATTATCATTTAGCTGAGCAAGGCAGTGTTTGAGCTACGGCCAGTGCATTCTGCTGCACTTGAATGGACACTTGCGGAGAGGTGAAACTCCAGGTTACTGAGCAAGCCACTTGGCCTAAAATGGTGACCCCTTCCCTGGGGTCTTTGATTTGGTTTTTATTGGTTTGGGTCTTGCTTGAGGATAGTGGCTCTGAAGTACACTGTAAACATTGGGAATCATGCTGCTTATAGTTATCATAATAATATCCCTGATGCATTGTATCCTTTCAAAAGTTTGAAATGCATGTTCATAGCCACTGACCACCAGGCAAATGCTCTCCTTAAGACAGGAACATCAAAAAAGAACAAAGAGAATGGCCTACTAAGGACTGTGGACCTCAAGTTGTGACCTCAAAATTTTTTTAATTGTTGTTCAAGTACAGTTTTCTTTTACTCCCATCTCAGCCCACCCTCCCAGTGCTCCCCACCTCCACCCCCCTAGGTTTTTTTTCCCCTTTTCCTTTTTCTTTGTAATGGAAAACTTGAATATAGAGCACAGGTACAGGGGTGTCTTTTCAAAGAAGGGAGATGGTTCTCTAGGCCCTCACAAGTTACGAAACATCAGTTATCCGTATACAAACTCAATATTCAAATAATTGTTCAAGTGAGCTTTTAAAAGATACATCTTGTTTTTCCTGTTCAGAATGTGCTAATGTCTCATCGGATGGTTGAACCCACTCCTTCTCTCCCTCCCCCTGGTGTTTCAGGAAAGTAATGTCCCACAAGTACATCAAGACCTTTGTTTTTATTACCAGTGCAATTTAGGTTCAGGCTGGCAAAAACCCAATGTGCAAATAGTTGCACTTTATGCTGGAGAGATTTCAAAGAATGCATCATATATAATCTGTTTCAAAGTCCTACAGTCCAAGTAAAAAACTGAACCAGAGTTTTTCTTAGCTTCCTATAAAATACGACTTTAAGAGAGACCTGTTTTTCAACAAGATACACCAAAACATCATTACCTCCAAGTTCCAAGAGCCTTGGGCCCTGTTTATCATAATAAACATGAGCTAAATGCTTCGATAAATACTAAATACTTTTTTTTAAGATTTTTTTTTTAAATTTTTAGACAGAGGGGAAAGAAAGGAAAAAGAGAGGGAGAGAAACATCAATGTGTGGTTGCCTCTTCTGCATGCCCAACTGAGGAGGACCTGGCCCGCAACCCAGGCATGTGCCGACTGGGAGTTGACTGGTGACCCTTTGGTTTGCAGGCTGGCACACAATCCACTGAGCCACACCAGCCAGGGCACACTAAATACTTTAAATTATCTCTAACCTTCAAGGCAGGTCCATGCTAATGTGTGTTTGAAAGGCTTTACATGTACCTTCCCTTCAATAAACAGACTGACATACTCAATCTTAGATAAAGTGAGAGTAAAAGCACCTTCAGGAAATTTTGCTTTGTTCAGTTATCTGTATTATACAGATGGGGGGGGGGGGGCAGAAAACACTGTGTTTGCAGGGTAAACAGCTTCACAACAAATCTAGGTTGCCTTTCTGCCAGACTGCTTTTCCTAGGTAAAGTTCTCTCTACTTGTAGGTAGGTTTTAATGGGTCAGTTTAACAGAAGTAGGAACTCTCTCAAATGTTTGTCTTGCTTAAGAACTATCCACCAATAATAGGTAGGATTTTCCTGCCACACTATTTAGATTTTTTTCTTTTATCCTGTGGATGAAAAAAAAAAGGGTGGGTTTGTGGAAAGTAACCTCACAAGGTGATCAGATCGTAAATTCCTAACTGGGCAGGTCACAGTGGGCAGTCCCGCCTCCAGCCTCTGACTTCTTTAGTGACAGGTTTTAAACCAGCTCTGTCTGTTGTTCTGGAACGTCTGGGTTAACACACCTTCGAAACACAGTATCCCTGGAAGGAGTATTAACCCTCCAGGGAGCACATACTCTTTCTTTTTTTTAAATCATTGTTCAAGTACAGTTTTCTCCCTTTTATTCCCAATCCAGCCCACCCACACATAATCTTGTTAACTATCCTGTAATCCAATTCCTGCCTTGCTTTTTCACCCCGGGCAATTTTCCTTACTTCCCTCAACTTCAAATGCAAAAAAGAAGCTGCAAACTGTCATTCCAGGAGCATTTGAGACTTTACTCCCGTGCCTGTTAGGCTTTTTCACTCAAACACATACATATTCCCCACAAGTCTGGATGTTTCTTTCATTGATGAATTCTACACCCTATTGCTTGAAATTCTCTGTTCTTTGATACTGGAAGAGAAAAAGTTATGCTTCTTTGAACTTAGTTTTTTTTTAAGAGCATTTAAAAATGATTAAATATTATGATTGTTAAGTTATTGCTGTTGATACTACCAATCTACTGACCACACTCAGTAGATGGCCGGCAAAGTGCTAGGATACAACTTTTTGTGTGTGGAATTACCCAGGTTCTGTACGCAGGAAAATTGTTTTTACCTCAGTGAGTCAGAGATTCGATTTTTTACTGTTTCCTTTTTTCAATGAACCCGGCCTGGTGAATCTGCACAGCTCTTTCGGTCCTAAGAAAAGTCTTTTGGTTCCTTTGGTACGTTTTCTAATTAAAAATGTTTCCAAATTCTTCACATACAGTCTTCTGTTTCCTAGGATTCTGCTTATAATGACTATTCCTAGAATTAGGTTATCTGCTCCTGCAAAATGGCCAGGCGTACCTCTTTTCCCTAGTCTCATCGGCTGTAAGTTCCCCTTTCATGTCCAGGCTAGTTTCTGTGGCGGCCTCTACCCAGGACCCCCGTTCCCAGTCCAGCTGTATCCTAGACTTAAGTTCTCATTTCTGGATTTCAGTTGTGTGCGGTACATTTAGTAATGTAAATAATCATGTCCAGTAGTGAGTTATGCGACATTCAGGTGACGATGGTCTGTCAGAGTGTTGGTTCCCTGGCATCACAACGACTTTGAGGGAAACTTGGGCTCCTGTTGTAGAGTATGATTCTGGTGGAGCCTCCCTCCCTTATTTATGCCTTAACTTTGTTTGGGTCATAAGGAGGAACACATTACTTCAAGTTTGGATATATTAACCAAATGTGACACTTTTTTTGTGTTTAAAGTAATACCTCTTGAACATAGTTTTTTAAAATAACCTTTATTGTGAAGTATAAAATATTTCTAAATGATTTTAAAAATTTCAGTTACAGTGTTAACAATTCAATATTCTTTACAAGAGAAAGCACCACATTAAAAATTACATTCATAAGAAAAAATCTAAAATGTGTATTTTAAATTATGTAATAGTAATTACAACATTAGGTAATCATGAATTACCTAACATAACTTTTCCTAACCAGGAATCTGAATCAGGGAGCTCAGCTTCAGATGTCTTTAAGGCTGAGTGGGAAACACAAAGTAGCAACATGGTCTAACGTGAAGGAGTCCAGCAGACTGTGGCAAACTGGGGTGCTCTGAACATATTGCAAATTCTGAAATATGCACACTGGTTAACACGACTGTGGGCTAAGCTGGCCTGTATTGGATGTCAGTTTGCACCTCTGGCCTAATGGTATTTCTAGCAGTTTATGAACCCAATTGTCAAAATGCCAAGACAGCACGACTTTGTACGTGCATGTGTGTGTACACACCTGTGTACACACACATGAGCACACACCTGGATGTGTACACACACACCTACACATGTGTACATATCTGTACATAGATGTGTGTGTACATATATGGAGCTTAAGTCATTCTTTTGGGGAAACAGATAAAAACTTTAAGAAAAGGTATTTTGGACTTTGAATTAATCAGCTCAGGGAGGTGCACAGAGATATATATAATATATATACATTTTTTAGAATTTTTATAAGAGTTTATTTGAGCCAAATTGATGACATGCTGGGAAGCAAGATCTCAGGTGCTCCCTCAGGGATATATTCCTAAAACATCCGGTTAGGAGATAAAATTTTAAAAATACCTTCTTTCACATTTCTTTGGGAAAATTAGTTATGCTCAAGAGTTAATTAAAATGAAATAAAATTTCATTATTTTAGCAATACAAAGTCACAGAACATAATACATTATTGCTTAGTAAGAAATATTTACATGAGAATAAAGTGTTGTTTTTATTAAAGCCATTAGTCAACATTCGATCATCACATTACCTCACAATATACAAAAGAAACTAACTGTGATTTAGTTGGCAATAACCTTTACTGTAAAGGGCATGTTATTGAAGAATTTTAGATTTTTACACTTTCCATTAGAAGTAAAGGTTCTACTCTGAACCTGTAAAATTGCTGTAGCTCAAATGGCTGTAACCATTTTGGTTTGTTATGCTAAAGCAGTTTCACAGTATTTACAACTCTGCATGCCATCAATGACTTTACATTAATAATTTTTAAATAGTTTTAAAACATTGAAACGATGGAGGTATTAGAGTGACAAATAAAATCTCTTTTAGAAAGCTTACAAAGGCACATTATAATTCAAATATCCTTACTAGAGTAGGAATACATATTTAACTTAAATATAATCTACAGATAACACAGGTTTCAAATAAATAAAACTCGAATACATTTATTCTATGCCTTGACACAATACCCAAAAATATTTTCTACCTTTTAAGACCATTTTAGCTCTCTGCTTAAGAAGCTTATCATTAAAAGAAAGCACTAAATCTAGCCCTGTAATCTTCCAGTTTTAAAGAAGTTAGGTATTTTCTGTAAAATGAAGTTTATTTGGGACAGATTGACAATTTCATTTTGACCATTAATTTTTGAAATGAAAAAGTCAGTGTTGTTATGTACTTGGCCCAAAGTGAAGTTAGAAGTTTTGCAAACCCAGAACACAAGGGGAAGAAAGGTTAAGACATAGCATCATTCATTAATGCAACAGGTATTCCCACTTTTCATGAAATGAAAGTTGTTCAGTGGGGGAAATACATTTGGCATGTTTCTTCTAACCTAGTATTTGGCAGTTTTAAAGTCTTATGCGTCACGTCTGCATCCCCACCTGCATTTTAATTATTGGAAGTACCTACAAAACATTCAGTATTTTTTTAGAATTAAAAGTTAACAGCAATTTCACATATAAGTATTTCCACAGCAGAAAATTAAAGGTGAAAATAGGATTATAAATTCACTATGGATACATAAAAGAAATAAACATATTTCTCAAAGCAAAATCAGCAGTAAAAATATGTAGGAGTATACAATAAAACCTGATGTATTATAAACTTTTTATCTAGCAATTCTATAAAAACCAATACAGTTTCTATGAATACATTTATTTTAAATTAATAAATTATTCATAATTAAAAGTTTTCATAAGTAGTAGCAATAGACTATATATATACTGAGCATACAGGATTCCCACAAACAATAACAAAATACTTCATCATTTTATCCAAATATTGGTTTAAAGCCATTCAAATGCATCTAAAGATTATAGTCGACTGACCTGAACACTGAATGCCAGACCAAAGTGAGAGCAATTAGATACATAGTGCTGCCTGCTGGTTCTTCACCTCATCAAAGGAGGAAGCGCCTTTTGTAAGAAACATGATGGCCACACTGGTGACAAACAGCCATCCAGTTAGTTAGCATATTTACGGAGAAAGCGTTCAAATGCATCGTAGATGGCCTGTCTAAAAATTAAAATGAAAAACTGCAATTAGCAAAAAAGGGGAACATAAGTTATCTCCAAAATTACCTTTGGCTTGCAACCTGGCCTCTTTTCCAAATAGCTGTGGCCGAGGCAGGCACCTGAGGGTGGGCGTTCGGATCCATGCACCTTCCCCACTACCGGAGAACCCCAAATGCATTTGCTCTGATGATGTGTGCCTTCAGACTGATATAATACATGTGTCTATATATGTGAATAATACGTAAAATGATAAAAGAAAAAGAGACTGGTTCCTTTTTATTTTGTCACCTGTTGAGTATTAATTGGCTACATAACTTTTCCGAATATAGTAGTATATCTACTTCATCATATTATTATATAGATACTCTTCATTTATTTACAAAAATGTTCCTAGCAACTGAACTTAAAATCAAAAGCCTTAGTTTCCTATATTAATTGTACTAGGTATTTTAATATTTAATTGGAAAGGAATAGTCAAATGAGTTGGGCCAGGTTAAAATACTGTTTTTAAAACGTATTTTTTTTCATGTTGTGAGAGTCTACGTTCTCATTGTAGAATGTTCAGAAAATCCAAAACTACAGAAAGGGAAAAAGTCATAATCTCATCACTCTAAGGTATCTACTGTAGTGTTATCATATATTGCCTACAGGCTTGTTTTTTTGTTTTAAATGCATACGTCTGTACTGTCACCCAGTGTAAATAGTAACAGGTCATATTAATTCTGTACCTACTTGTTTGACAAAGCACTTCCCCACATCCGATACTAAGATTATTTTAAAAACTGGAAGCCTGCTAATACACTGACTTCCAATATGTTGGGAAGACAGTTTTCCATCACACTTGTGTGTGTCTCAGAAATTTGCCCCGTGTAAAATGTCACACACGATGAGGGGGGGAACAAAGGAAGCCGAACACCGGATGCTGGTGTAAACACATGAAGAGGTTTTGCTTTAGGGCAGGTATCAGGGCACTGACTGATGGCAGGTGAGACAGAGTGAGGGCCCTGAGATGTCTGAACACGGGACGGTTTTCCCCCCGAGTTAGTCCTGGACACCTGCTCTGCTAGAATGAATTCCTTTCACTTCCCGATTTCTAAGGTGGCACCCTGGCCTTGTGTACATGGTATAAGGAGGGTGAAGAAAGGTATACATATGCCTTTTTAATCATTTGAATAGTCTCTTACTCACTTGTGTTATCAATTAGTTCTAAATAACATAAAATATAAGAACTCATATAGGAGTGTCTTGTGTTACACCTGGTGATCGAAAAGAATGAATTTTAAAAAATTCTATTCCAGTGTCATCTACACTTTGTTAGATTCTGAAGTGACTGGTAGGGTTCAGGGAGGCCAAACAGCTAATGACTCCACCTAAGCAAGTTATTTCTTCTCTTTTGCCCCTATATTTCTGTGTAAAGGGGTTAATAACATGAAACAATTGCTCTAGTACTTGGAACACAGTAATAGCTAACATTTATCTCTTTCTCAAATGAAGCCTTTAAATGAGCCCTTTTGAGTTTTTACAGTTATGGTTCTATCTATTCTTCCTAATTCCTCTGAGACACACGCCCACTTAAATGCATAAAAGAGAAAGAGAAACTTAATACTGATTTACTAAAGCAAGCATGTGGGTTCTCTGATCCACAAATATAACAGGACTTTAGACCAGAGCAACCCTAGCAACCCTTAGTATTCACAATTTTTGTTTGTTTTAGTTTTGCTGTGCCAGAAAGTCACACTGGGTAGGTAGATAGTTTGCTCACTTACCAACTAACAGGGATTCAATTCTGAATAAATATTCTTTAAAAGATCATACAATAAAATGAAAGGTTTATTATATGCTTCAGGACATTAAACACTTAAAGAATTAGCCTGTACCTCAAAAAAAGGTGACATCAATAAGTTGAACTAATTAAGTAACAACATACAAAGAATTATTTCTTAGACTACAAAGAGTTAAAAATGTCAAACATAATGCACACTCAACTTTTCTATTGTATAGCCATCCAGCTGGAAATTTTGGAATGCTTATTATACATAGGGCACTGACCTAAGCACTTTATGTGAAATAATTTATTGAACCATTAATGACAACTATATTTCAGTGATACCTTTCACCATCAAATTTGAATAAAAGTAGAAATAACACAGGATACCAAAAAACAAGTTATAGCATGAAAGTTTTTATAAGTTCTATCAAATACTGGAGTCACAAAAGTTATTAACATTCAAAGCAATATTTCTTTTCTCATTTTAAAGTTCAATATTTACTTGCTACTGAAAACCATTGCTAGATTAGTCCACAGATGCTCAGGCCATTCTGACAAAAAAACATCAGTGTGGAGCGAAAAACTCCAGATGGACCAAAGCAAGCTTTACAAACACTGGCACTCCTCCCCATTCCCTAAGATGCCTGGTCACTGACATCTGAGGAGGGCAAAACCACGTAACAAAGCATGACAATCTTATGCAACCCCTAGTTCTCTGGAAGAGGACAAGAAAGTACCACGTGAGAGCTGGGGGAAGCAGGGAGGAAGTAAGAGGACTAAAACATGTAATAACATCCAATTTTTTATATTTGTTTAGTCTAAAAAAAAATTTAAAAACGAACAATAAATAGACACCTGTTTAGACCAATCAGCTTACCTGAAGAGTCCTTGTTTAAAAAGATAAGCACTAATATGACCCCCTTCCAGATACCGGATTTCACAACCAGGCCAAATTTCTTGTAGACTTCGAACTCCTGTTCTTGGAATATAGGCATCTTCTTTGGCTTGAACCACTATAATGAGGCTTGGGTCAACTGGAACTAGGTGCAAGATTTTAAAAAATGTAACATATATACTTCTAAAAAATCTCAAGTACTATTAATTGTATTAGAAAATTAAGTGCATCATACAATGCCTCTGAAATATTTGTCAAACCGGGACTTTTTTGAATAAGTTAAAAATCAACGATAGTATACCATAATATATAATAATCGTCTCCAACACAGTGAGATAAATATTCTAAGGAAGGTACAGAATCCAATGTTTTTAATGAATTTATAAGATGGTCCGGTGTGGCTCAGTGGGTTGGATGTTGTCCCATGAACCAAAAGGTAGCCAGTTTGATTCTCATCGGGGCACATGCCCAGGTTGCAGGCCAGGCCCCGGGCTGGGGTCTGTGAGAGGCAGCCGATCAATGTTCTCTGACATGCCAGTGTTTCTTTTGCTTTCTTGTTCACCACTTCCCCCTCTCTCTTAAGAATAAATAAATATTTTTTAAAATGGTCTTAGCCCTGGCTGGTGTGGCTCAGTGGATTGAGTGCCAGCCTGTAAACCAAAGGTCAATGGTTTGATTCCCAGTCTAGGGTACATGCTTGGGTTGCAGGCCAGGTCCCCAGTGGGAGGTGTGTGAGAGGCAACCATATACTAAGGTTTCTTTTCCTCTTTCTCCCTTTCCCTCTCAAAAAATAACTAAAATCTTTAAAAAAATAATAAAAATTAAAAACTGGTCTTAGATTTTCATTGATAAATATGATACATTTAAATAACCAGTTTATCTGGGAAAACACATTCTGGAGCCAACAATAAATATACTCTGGAAAATATGAAATTAAGTTATAAAACATCCTTAAAATATTTCACAAGTTTATAGATCATCCAATATTCTCGATTTCATGTAAAAATTCATACCTGAGAAATTTGCTACATGAGTGCATTCATCCATGACTCCTTTCATAAAGAGTAAAGATTCTTTCTGAAGATTCTTCCTTCTTTGTTCTTTACTGAGTAGGTGGTATGACTGAGGACTACAACTTGTAAAACAGCTTTTGTTGGTTGAAAGGGTTTGATTGAAGCACTCCATCTTAGAGGTGTCTTGCAGCAAGAGTCCCTCTGATGTGGCACTGAAAGACGTTTGACTAGACTTGTGGCACCCAGCAGGTTTTGAGGACACAACTCTGTCTGTCACGTCTAAACTTAAAGTTCTAGGAACCAGGTTGAGATTAGTGAGCTTGTCTGCAGTGCTGGGGAAACGTTTCATGAACTCTTGTCCCATTTTGAAAGAATCGGTCTGAATATATGAAAACAAACAAACAAACAAACCATTATTTAATGTAAAATACAATTTTATTTAACAACCTTGTTAAAGAGAAATCAAAATATTCATCAAGGAATAAATGGAAACACAAAATGTATATATACAATGGATTATTAATGAAATTCTGACACATGCTAAAACATGTTTCATGCTAAAACATGGATGAACTTTGAAGACATTAAAGTAAATGGATAAACCAGGCACAAAAGGACAAATACTGTATGATTCCACTTTTATGAGGAACGCAGGGTAGTCAAATTCACAGAGACAGGAAGTAAGTGGTGGCTGCCAGGGCGGGGAGGTGGAGGGGATGAATGGAGAGTTATCGTTTAACAGGTTCCGAATTTCAGTTTAGGGCAATGAAAAGTTCTGCAACTGGAGAGTGGTGCTGGAGAGGTGATGGTTGCACAGCAGTGTGAATACATGTAACTAATAACACTGAACTGCACACTTAAAAAAATAGTTAAAATGGCACCTTTTATGTTGTATATACTTTATCACAATTTAGGGAAAAGAGATGTCAAAATTTAACTTAGGACTAAGACAGATCTGTATTTTATTGCTAAATATTTCCTACTGAACAGTAATGTAATAGGTATAATTTAGTCTGTCTCATGTTTTTATTGTCAAAATTTGGAAATCCCTGACCTGCTGGAACTCCCAATCGTCTTATAAGTAAAGCATATCCTGGCAGTGATTACAACAGCCACTCCAGATTGCCTTCTCAGGTTGAGCTAGGGAGAATTAAAAATGATCAGGGAATAAATTTTGCCTATTAGACTCTCAAAAGTATGAACTAAATTTAAGGACTTATAATACAACATAATTTACATAAAAATAAATTTTGTTAAATACTAAAAGCAAAGTCAAAAGACAAAATTGGTAGTGTGGGGAAAATATATTTACAACCTATTTGACAAAGAACTAATTGTTTTGATTAATGCTAGAGTGAAGAGAAAGCCCAAAATCACAATAGAAAAAAATGAGCAAAGGATATACATATACGGTTACAGAAAATAAAATAGAAATGGCTCTTAAACTTATATTCAATTTCACTAAAAATTAAGTAATATAACAAACACTATACCAATATTCACTATCGGTAAGAAATACCTCTGTAAGTGTAATAATTTTCACTTACAGAGTTTAGTGGATGTGTGAGTTTATGGGGAAAAGACACGTGTCGGCAGCATAAACTGATACAACTAGGCTTAGATAGAATCTAACCACACTGCAGATGCATATGCCCTTCAACTCAGTAACAACATTTCTAGGAATTTACATTTGCGAAATAATGTATGTACAAAGTAACTCACTGCAGTGTCTGGTTTTTTAAATACTTCTTTTATTTTTAGACAGAGGGGAAGGGAGGGAGAAAGAAAGGGAGAGAAACATTGATGCAAGAGATGTTGATCAGTTGCCTTTCACACGCCAGCTGGGGACCTGGCCTGCCACCCAGGCATGTGCCCTGACTGGGGCTCAAACCAGCGACCCCTTGGTTTGCAGGCCGGGGCTCAATCTACTGAGCTACACCAGCCAAGGCCAGTATTGGTTTTAATAGTGAAAGATGAGGAACAACATAAAATGCCCACTAACAAGTACCATGGTTAATAAATCATGGTACATCCATTCCTGTAACAGACCATTATGCAGCAGCAAGGATGAAAAAGGAAACATTTGTGCATGGTCCATAAATAATGGGAAGAGGAAAAAATTCATATTTCTATTGGTTTGAAAAAATTCCTTCAAGTATTAAATAATAATATGGTGGATTATTTGTTGAAGGAGATAGGACCTAGGCAAACTGGGAACAAGGATAATATTTATTTTGTTATATATCTTTTTATACTTTTTGATACTTGAACTACATGGACATACAATCTGTTTTAAAAATTAAAGAATGAAAAATTGGTTGAAGGAAAGAAAAAAAACAAACTCAACAATCTGGTTGACAGAACAAGTCACTAAAGCCATCTAGACCACAGAAATATAAAAGAGGAGATGAAGAAGCTTAGTAATATTGGGAAATGATAAGATCAAAGCACCCTAGAATTACTCAGAGTGGTATACCAACAAAGTGGTATGCCACTCCTTTTGATAAGGAAAATGCAATTTTTAAAACGAAAAAAGAAGGAAGCCATCTTGACATTTCCTGAATATTCACTACTCTGAACTAGTTCAACAAACAAAAACTCTTGTGTACAACCACCAAGTCAGAGGCACAGAGAAAGAAGTGCTGGTTAAGAATACACTGCCACCCTGGCTGGAGTGGCCCTGTGTAATGAGCATCAGCATGCCAAACAAACGGCTGCTAGTTCGATTCCTGGCCAGGGCACATGCCTGGGTTGTGGGCCTAGTCCCCCATTTGGGGAGATGTGAGAGCCAACCGATCCATGTTTCTTGTGCACATCAATGTCTCTCTTGCTCTCTTTCTCCCTCCCTCCCTCCCCTCTCTCTGAGAAAGAAGAAAGAAAGAAGAAAGAGAAAGAAAGAGAGAAAGAAGGAAAGAAAGAAAGAAAGAAAGACTCAGGAAAATTTTTAAAAGGATACATTGCAATTTCACATGACCAAAATTCATGAACCTCCCTTACAAAGATGCATGTTAAAAGTTTTCTCATAAGCTCTCAAATATAGGTACCTTTCTGATTATATGTGTGGATCACAAGGAACTAAGTAGCAGGTACAGATGTTTTGTAACAGAGTTCTGTAGGCAAGTAATTAATTACCCTTTGAGGTTATGCAAGGTAGATCTATTCATAATAGTGATTTAATTATAAATAAAATTCCTTATTGGTAGTAGAAAAATTCTTTTTCTGAGATTTTCTGAGATTCTCAGTAACTTTCAAAGTAATAATGCAACATTTTAAAATTCGTGAAAAGAATTGGTCACCTTAGGAGAGAAACAGGCAACCAATTCCTGAAAATGGGCCAATTAAGGGACAGAATCAAGCATTTACCCTGCCTTTCCTATATGAACTGAACTAATAGGTAACCACATAATAGATGAGAGAAGTACCTTTTTATAAAAGTACCCAAACAAACCAATGATAATTAGGATACCAGTGTTTTGCAACTCTCAAGAAATTAACTGACATAGGCATTAAAGCATCAATGGAGGCTTGCTCCACAAGACAACCAGATAAGATACACTACCTGCTTCCCAGACTCTTTCCAAGGAAGCAAACACTGAGTTTAATCAAGTCTCTAGACCTGGTTGCCAGTTCGCAGGCAATATAGAACATGGGGGGAGATGCTAAACTGTACCGTGAGAATAATAAGAATTATTCCGTGAGAAATTCTACAGATAAAGAGCCCAAGTTCTTCAATAGAAAAATTTTCAGGGGAAGACAGGGATGGAAGGGAACTTACCAAGTGAAAGACAAATACCATAGGATCTCACTTATAAAATGAATCTAATGAACAAAATAAACTAACAAGCCAAACAGAGCCACAGACATGGAAACAGAAGAGACTGGCAGCTGCCGGAGGGGAGGTGGGGGAAGGGTGGAAAGAAGGGGGAGAGTTCAAAGAACATGTATCACTGGCCCATGGACATGGACAATGGGGTAGAGACTGACTGTGGGAGCAGGGGGTGGGCTGGGCTGGGCGGAGGAGGGCAAAGGGGGAAAAGCTGGGACAACCGTATTAGAGTAGCCAGAATAATAATAATAATAATAGTAATAATGGACACTTAAAAGGAACATCAAATAAAAGAAATGTAATGATTATCCCTTTCCCCCTTGTCTGCACCTAATTCTCTTATCTCCATCAATCACACTGTCACCACAAAAATAATAACATGAAATAACTATAGTGTCTAGAGATGTACATTTGGACAATCAATCACTTTAAAGAAAGAAGGAAGTAAATACTATGAAGATCAGGATAATGATAACTAATAGTAGGGGGAGGAAGGCCTTTTGGTCAGGACACGGAAGTGGTTCCTGGTGGTCAAGGTCTACTCTTGACCTATCACAGATGTGTTTGCTATTTAATAAAGGTAGTAAGCCATACAATTGCTTTGCATGATTTCCTGTATCTGTATTTTTTAATTTAATTTTTATATCTGTATTTTATTTTAAAATAACAAATTTTTAAAAGTAAAAAATAGTACTGCTTTTTAAAAAAATTTGCAATTCTTTTTAAACATCGGAATCATTAAACAATCAACCCTTCCCCTGACATTATGCAGAAATTAAAAATACTTACTCCACAATATTCAAGCATGTGAATGATTTCTTCCTCATACACTGTCTGTGTATAATACTGCTTTTCCAGCTCCCTCCAATTAATCGATTTGCTCAGCACACCCTGAAATAACAAACGAAATTGAGATCAAATCCTACCACCCACCATTTTGTCCAACAAAATGCATTATTACTGTACAGAAAGAGTTAACACAGCGGGCTTGAGGCTTACTGTCCTGAGAAAGGCCTACTTATAAAGGTTGGCCCTTGACAAGAGTCTGGGAACATGCTAAACAGTTCTTTCTCCTCACGTGAGACTCCCTACATGATAAAGTGGGTCTCTGAGCTTAAACTGCTTGTGCAAACAATGTTGTGTCTGCTGGGCACCTGCTTTCCTTCTGGAAGTTCGGAACATGTTGGGCAGAGGGTGCCTACACGACTGGCCCCTGATAAAAACCCTGGACTTCTGGGCTCACGCGAGCTGCACTAGTGGACACCACTTTGCCTATACTGTCAACAACTCACAGCTGTAGGAATCAAAGCCGTCGTGCAGGACTGCACTGAACGCTCACCCCTGGTGTCCTCTGGACTTCACCCTGGGTGCCTTTCCTTTGCTGACTTTGTCTAGTACCCGTTGCTGTAATGAGTCTTAGTCACGGTTACAGTCACGTGCTGAGTCCTGTGATTCCTTTCAATGAATCACCAAACCTGGGAGTGGTTTGGGGAGCCCCCAAAACAACTCCATGTAAGCATGTATAGCTATCTAAATATTAACTGCACCCTGGCCAGGTGGCTCAGTTGGTTAGAGCGTTTCCTCAACATGCCAAGGTTTCGGGTTTGATCCCCAGTCAGGGCACATGCAAGAATGAGCAAATCAATAGATGAATAAAGGGGACAACAAATCAACATTTCTCTCCCTCTCTGTCTCTCTCTCTCTATATATATACATATACATACACACATATATATCACACACATTATATATACACATGCACATAATCAGTAAATAATTTTTTAAAAAATATTAGTTGTAATTAAATACCGTAGTGAAGACACCAGATGCTGTGGACCAAGACAGACACGGAATCAATGGCATGGGCTTAGGCCAGCTGGATACCGCTAAGGAAGCCATCTGTAATATGTTAACACAGTCAGTTAGAGAGCTTCTGTTTAAACTTCCTATATGTTAAAGTAAAAAATATTTAACATTAACAAGCACTTTGCGTAGTAAGTACTTGGTGAGATAAGACATGAACATAAAGTCTTTAAACACTATGACAATGTCTAGAAACCTTTTCAGCCTTCCCAAGTCATAAATCCAACAACATACAACTTCCCCCTTTGAAAGCAATAAAACACATGGGAAAGTTTTAAGCGATCTCAAGGCCTTCCACAGAGAGCTACGTTCTACTGGGGAAGTGCAGAGTGAACACGCGGAGAAGCAGATGCTGCGCGCGCTCGTTCCCAGAGTGACTCTCGGGCACGGCACCCCCCCAGCTGTAAAGTTGACTGGTGGATGCCAAGACGTTGGTGGGCGACAAAGCAGAATATATAACTGATACAAAAGACTGTAATATGTATGTTTAGAGAGGGGAGGAGTTATTTTTGGCTAAAGGAATCACAGGCGGCTTCAGGAAGTGGCCGTCTTCTGGGGAAAGGGAAGGATGGGGTCTTGTTTCCCACATGAAAGAAGCAGCGCGATCAAAGGCCAGATGGTGAGAAAGCACAGAGCACGGCTGGTAGGGAACAGGGCCGGGCAAAAGTAGGTGTACAGTCGTTCGTGTGGAAAAGAATACAATAATAGATAATAATACAAGAAAAAACGGTGTTTAACGTACTCATGGGTAAACCTTCTTTTGCACAGTGCTGCACTTAAGCTTGACTGGTCGATGATGCCCATGTGGCCAGTGGGGTCAGAGAGATGGGCCATGCTAGAAAGGTCAATCAGGACCAGATTAGAAGTCCCTCTGTTCCATAGATAATGGGGGATTGATAAAGACACCCGAGGAGAGGAGTGGCACTGTCAAAGAAGTGACGCAAGGAAGCTAAAGTGATAGTAGTTCAAAGGACTGACGAAAGAGGATGAGATTTGGGTGGGAAAACCAGTTAAGAGGCAGCAGTAGTCCAGGTGAAATGAGAAGGTCCCAACCTAGTTATAACAATGGAAACACTACTAGGTAGGAAAATAAATCCTTTACCACCCTGCACGTTCACTGTCTGGTAGTTGTTGTTCTGAAGTTGAGTAAGTTCTTGAAGCTAATTTTACCAGATTCACTCTCTGGCAACTGCTTTGAATTTGAGTAAGTTTTTGAACTTAATTTTATAATTCAACTGACTTACAGCAAACAATACATAGAAGGTCTATCCAGAGAGAGCCCAACCATTGTTAATATAATGAGAACAGTTTGTGCAACATCAATGTAACCTGGCAACCAAGGAGAGTGGACTGGACTGCACATGCGTGAACAATGATGACTTCACTGTGCTAGTCAGTGGAGGCGGTAGACAGCATTGAGTGAGCATGTGCACCGTGTGGCTGCCGCATTCAAAATGACTGAGTGAGTAGAGCAACAAATGTACATCAAATGTTGCATCAAGCTTGGACATTGCTCCCCAGAAACTCTCCCAAGGATTCAGAAGGCCACAGCTATGGGATCGGCAGCTTCATCATGACGATGCACCCACTTATGTATCACATCTCATGCAGTTTTTTTTGGCAAAACATAAAATCACTCAAGTGACTACACCCCAGGTTTGGCACCCTGAGACTTCTGTCTTTTTCCAAAACTAAAATTACCTTTGAAAGGGAAGAGATTTCAGACAGTCGACATTCAGGAAAATATGACAGGGCAGCTGATAGCAATTGGGAGAACTGTGTGAGGTCCCAAGGTGCCTACTTTGAAGGGGACTGAGGTGTCACTGTCCTATGTACAATGTTTCTTGTGTGTCATATATTCTTTGATAAATGTCTCTATTTTTCATACTATGTGGCTGGGTACCTTCTGGACAGACCACATATTTTTAATGCATTGAGTGACTAACACGTCCAGATAAAGAACCAGAGCATATTCCTGGTCCTCACTGAATTGATTGCTTTGTGGAGCAAAAAGACTGCTGAATAAATACAGTGAAATAAGTACTAATGGGAGGCGAAATATAGCGTGGAGTAAGGCTGGGAGTCAGGGACAGCTTCTCACAGGAAGTAAGCTCCAAATTGGAACCAGAGAGCAAAGTGTTACTCAAGTAGGTGAAAGGGCATGGAGAGGCACTAGAAGGATGTCAGCACCTGGCACAGTTCAGCCAGTGCAACGGCAAGCCTTTGGCAGGTTGTAAGCAGGCCAGAGCTGAGATCAGACTAAGATGACTAGGGTGTGGAGGAAAACTGTTAAGAAAAAGATGGAGAGAAAAGAACACAGAGAGGGAAACCAATTAGAAGGCCATTTGAGTACACTCTAGCAGATAAAGGTAAAATAGGTTTGTGGTACTGGGGGTACAGATAAGAAGTGAATGGAAAGTATTTTCCAAATTAGCTATGTTTACCAACGTAAGACATTTATACTTTAAACTTGAGCTAAGTTTTATAATCTACTTTTAATAAAGTATTAAATTCAATACCTGAGATGTAACTGTGGGGTAAGCACAATCAGTATCTACATAAATCATAAAAAAAAATCATTACTTTCTAATTGGAATGGAAATTTAAACTGTTTCTGCTTTCACCAAAACTAAAACTAATTCTATACACACAGGAATTTTGAGAATAATTAGATTCCCTAGAGCTCATAAACACAATCACAAGTAAGTACCAGTCGAAAGGAAAGGCTTACATGTCCTCCCATGGATATTCCGGTCATTCCCAGAGGGCCATAGCCCTCTCTCTCTAGCCAGTGCAGGAGAGCTGCCGATTCTAACACAAGAGCTCCTCCCATCACAAATAGGTCAGACACGTTTTTTAAGCTGGACCTTCTAGCCTCACAAAACAAAAAAGAAAATTATTTATTTTATGCATTTACATTTCAATATCTGTAAATTTAAAACAGGCAGCCAGAATTCACGATTTTCTTTTAAAGGACCAAATAGCTAAGTAAAATAATGAACTGAGTTGATGTAATTAAAGTGCTGCTGCCCGGGCTGGTGTGGCTTGGTGGACTGAGTGCTGGCCTGCAAACCCAAGGGTTGCTGGTTCAACTCCCAGTCAGGGCACATGCCTGGGTTGCCAGGCCAGGCACTCAGTTGGGGGTGTGGCAGAGACAATCACACATCAGTGATTTCTCCCTCTCTTTCTTCATCCTTTCCCCTCTAAAAAAAATAAATAAATAAAATCTTTAAAAAAAAGGTACAGCTAATATATTTCTACATTATGTAGAAATAATATTATGTAGAAATAATAATCACTAAAACTTACTTTTTTAAAATTTAGTTATTGATTGAGAGAAAGAGAGGAGAGAGTGAAACATCAAACCTGCAACCTCAGCATATTGGGACGAAGCACTAACCAACTGAGCGACCCAGTCAGAGCTCACCTAAAACATATTTTTAAATATGGTATATATGCTCTATAGCATGTAATCTTTATTGAATTTCATCTATTTAATTATTATGAAGTTCAGAAAAAAGAATAGTTTATTTATTCAATGGCACTTAAAAACTTAAAATGTTGAATGGGAAAATAAAATTTTTCTTTTTTTTCTTAAAGATTTTATTTATTTATTTTTAGACAGAGGGGAAGGGAGGGAGAAAGAGAAGAAGAGAAACATTAGCATGTGGTTGCCTCTTGTGTGCCCCCTACTGGGGACCTGGCCCACAACTCAGGCATGTGCCCTGACTGGGAATTGAAACGGCAACCCTCTGATTCACAGGCCAGCACTCAACAACTGAGCCACAACAGCCAGGGCAGAAAATAATATTTCTATGCTGCCAATTTTTATTTAAATTTCCATGACTGACATAAATATAAGGAAAAACAAATTTATAGTTGTCCCCCCTTAGAAAAAACTTATTACAATGGAACTTAAAGTATAACATTAAAAAAAAGCAATGTAAAAGAATTTAACCTAATACTAGTTTCACGTATTACCAAAATTTTACATTGCTTGTTTCTGCAAAATACACAATTTATAATAAAATACTGGAAAAATAAATTTTTATAAAAATACATGTTTTAATTTTTAAAAAGACCAATTTAACTGAATTTTTTTTGTTCTTAGGAACTGATTTTATATGAAAATACATTTCCTTAAAGGAAGTACTTAAATACATTTTTTTAGACTCCAGAACCACTCGTACATAGAGAAAAAAACCATTATTATTGTATTACTAAAATGACCAGGTTAGAATCTATTTTTCAAAACAATTCATACAGCCCTGGCTGAGTAGTGCAGTCAGAGCATCATCCCGATACGCCAAGGATGCAGGTTCTATCCCCGGTCAGGGCACAGACAAGAAGCAACCAATGAATAGATAAAGAAGTGGAACAACAAATTGATGTTTTTCTCTCTGAGTCTCAATCCCTAACCCCCCCACCCCCGTCCGTCACTTTCTTTCTCTCCAAGATTATTAGTAAAAAAAAAAAAACTTAATTCATATAAAGACACATAATTGGCCAGTGGGTGAAAGTGCACAAAGTGTCATTTTATGTCAAAGTGTGCACTCATTTTATCAATAGTTATTCATTATATCCCTAGGTAGAATAGTCATATGCAAAGAACTGGGTGACACAGGAATGCCAAGTTGTTAAAAACAGAATTCTGGCCCCCAGAAGCTTATGCCCACTGTCCTGTCCATAAAGCAGGACTTCTCGCTATGGAAACTGTGGTATCCTATGTGGAAAAAGACCGACTCATGCTTCATCAGAAAAGAACCCATTCATCCTTTTACTTGTTTCCTATCCTCATCCCAATTTTCTACTTCTCAGTTCACTCTTTCATACAGAAGATACTGGTGTGAGGTTCTGGGACAATGGTTGTCAATAACTATAAACCCAGTCTCAAAGTATATAACTACTTTTGATGAAAATAGGGTTAAGACATTTAAAAAGAGAACTGTTTATTATTATTTAAATTGTAAGCCATTTCTCACAAATTATTTGAGAAAAATCAAGTACACTGGGGCATTGTATTTCCTGGGTATATAATATACGACAGGGTACTTTATAAACATAATTCTCACAGTTCTGCACTGGAGAAATTATATGGTTTTCCCACTTTATAAATGAAGTGATTGATGCTTAGGCCAAGGTGATACAACTAGTAAGCGGCAAGTTACAATTCCAATCTATGTATATATGAAGCCAAAATCATGAATGTTTCTTTTTTTAAAAAAGTTTTAAAGATTTTATTTATTCATTTTTAGAGAGAGGAGAAGGGGTGGAGAAAGAGAGGGAGAAAAACAATCGGTTGCCTCTCCCACGCCCCTGAACCGGGGACCTGGCCCGCAACCCATGCATGGGCCCTGACTGGGGATCAAACCAGCAACCTTTCCGTATGCAGGCTGGCTGGCGTTCAACTCAAACCACTGAGCTTCACCAGCCAGGGTGAATGTTTCTGTTAAACAATTTTCTGACTTTCAGTACAACACAATAAACTCTTTTTGGTTTTTAAACACCTACAGACTGGGTGAAAGTGACACACCTAGTCTGGTTTAAGAGTAAGAATTCTTGAACTGTTCAGCCTGGATGTAATTTTCCCCAAGTTTTCACAAAGTTCATTCTAAATCTAACCACAGGATATAGGGTTGCCCCCACCACACCCCACTTTCATGACCATTTCTACGACCACATGGACATGTGACTTCTAAACCTACCTTTCCACCACTTTCCAAGTCCCTACTTGACTTCTCCACTTGCAGGCCCAACAGACATCACGGAGATGTCCAAGTCAGAACTTCTGATTTGCTACCTACAATATCCACTTTATCAGCAAGTCTTATCACTTCAGCTTCTAAATTATATATCTCAAATCCATCGGAATTTTTTTTGCATCTCCACTTCTACCACCTTAAAGTCGCTTTTTTCCTAACATGTTGTAATAATAAATTCCTATTTGATTTCTCTGCTGCTACTCTTGTCCCAGTAAGCAAAAATAAGCCTTTAAAAACATAAATAAGATCATTCCAGTGCTTAAAATACTCCAAAGGTTCCCCACTGCACTTACAGTAGAACTCTAACAGGGCTCCTCCCAGCCCGGTCCCAGCCGACCTTCCTGGCCTCATCTGGCTCTGCTCTCCGCACCCGCCCCGTGCTCACCCAGGGCCTTTCACCTCCTCTTCCTCGCTGAGGCTGACCTCCCTCCAGGGCTCTGCCCTGACTGGCTCCTTCTCATTACTTCACATCCTCATACCTACTACAGCTCAGCCCGGCACCCAGGCTCTATTATTCTTTATCTTCTTCATGGTACTGATAAGTATCTAAAATTATCCCATGTATTTTGACCTCCCATACTACAATATAAGTTCATTAAACTAAGGACTTTGTCTTTTTTTGCTGTCTTCCCAGTGTCTAGGGTCAAATATTTCTGGAATGAACCAAAATTAAACATAATATAGATTATAAAAATACAAAAACAAAACAAAACAAAACTGCCTTCAACGTTCGTCATTTAAAAGACCAGGAAGAGAAAGTTTATCTTCAGATTACCTATGATATGCACTGTAAGAATAAAAAGAATAGTGTTTAATTTCACAAAGTAAATGTACTTTATTTTTACATTAATTTACTTTTTCCTTTTTAGTGAATTCATCGGGGTGACACTGGTGAACAAAACTGTATCAGTTTAGGTGCACCATCCTACAACACATCACCTGTGCACTGTACTGTGTGTTCACCACCCCAAGTCAGGACTCCTTCCGTCACTGTTTATACCCTTTGTACCCTCCTGAACTTCTCCAAACCCGCCACACCTGGCAATCATTTAAAATACAAAAAGCTTAAAGTAAAAATTTAACTATCATTTCTACTACAGTTTTATAACAGAACTTCCCCCTAGTAACATTTGGAGATTAAACTGAGAAATGGTTAACCAAAGACTACTAAAAATTTTAACACTGCTGAAAATTCAGTATGAAGACTGTGAGAATGAAGGTGACATATACTCACATTTGGTCCTTGGGTTTCCTGCAGCCATTTGAGAATGTGGGTCAAAGACAAAGTTTTAAAGTAATTAAATACACTCTGTGTATCAGAAAACGTTAACTTAAAATAATTAAAGTTGAAGAGAAGTTAATACTGAAATAACTATTTTCTAGTTACCCCAAATATGCTGTTTAGAAGTTCTCAGGTTTCTCAAATCAATAATCATCCTCTTTTTTTAGAGTTTTACTGAGACAGTACCACATACCACACATTTTACCCATTTGAAATGTACAATTCAATGTTTTTAGTATATTCACAACTAGTATTTAGTTTTAAGTTTTCAACTTAAGTTTGTAAATTTTTCTTATTTATATATTTATGATAGAAAACCTAGAAGACAGCATTGAAGATCTTGCTCCCAAGTCTATGTCATCAGTTGGGCTCAAATAAAATCATAAAAAAATTTAAAAAAAGAAAACCTAGAAAATACTGAAAGGCTTATTAGAAAAAAAAACTACTTTATTTACAGACAATTATATTAACACCTCAGTATATTTCCTTCTAGTATTTTTTCTTTGGCTCAGTTTTTTTAGAAAAATAGGTTTTCTATTTTTAGTTTTTTTGCATATATATGCATAAATAACATTGATGTAAACTTTTTAATAACTGTTAAAATTTACTCAACACAGTATTTACCAGGCAATGTTCCAGACAGTATTAACCATTTAATGCTCAGAAAAATCTAAGAGATTATTCCCATTACCAACAACAAAAAAATGATGTACTAAACAGTTAAGTAACAAATTCAAGATTATACAGGTAGTAAGCAGTAGAGCAATAAACATGATACATCAAATTGTACAGTATTTCAATATTATGTTTTCTCAACATAATTCCCAACAGTTTTCTCAACCACGTTGCTACTATTGGACATTCAAGCTATTTCTAATATTTTACTATTATAAATAAAGCTATATAGATATCTTTTCTTTTTTCTATCATTTTTCTCTTTTCTTAGTATTTTATCCTTAGAATAAACTTCCCAGAATGAAAATCACTGTCAGGGATATGAAATTTTTTAAGGCTCCTGATGCGATATGGTAAAAATGCTTTCCCACAGGCCTGGGCTGATATTCACAGGCATCAGTAACGCGAGTGCCCATTTCACAAAAACCTTGTAACTACTGCTTTGTTCTTAACTCTTTGTTAATTGTTGCTTTAACTTGACATTTCCCTTATTACCAGCAATGTTGAGCATTTCCTTATTGTCTGTGCATCAGTTTCGTTTCTTCTTCTGGGCACAGACTGACATCATCTTGAAAATTAAGTTAAGAACTGTTCTAAACCTCCACTGATACTTAACCGTAAAGCATTGACAACATGAGGGTTTTCTTAATAGCGTTTGACTTACTCATAATTAAAATGCAGCATAAGTCTCACAGAAAACAGAAGTACAATTTACCTTTATTATATGATATAATAGAAGCATCATCCTTACTTGGGTTTTTAAAAGGCATGAAATAAGTTTTCATTTCATTCTTAAGTATTTTCTGAACTGATGACTAAATTCAATTGACCGAGAAAAGGTGGCTACTATCTATCATTCCTTTTGATGACTAAATCTATAAATAAATAAGATGAGAGACTTCTACGTATCGCAAAAGGATATAATAAGGGTTTTCTAACAACAAAGAGGCCATTCGGGCCTCTTTAATCATAGGGCGAGCCATCAGGGTCCGTCGCCTCCAGTAATACTGAGGAAAGAAAAGACGGCACACTTAGCGGCTCCGGCACCACGCCTGCTGGGGAGAGGATGCTGACGAGGTGGACGGACGTTATTATGGCCAAGGCTTACATGATCCCCTGTTCCAGCTAGATGAATGCACACGGGTCTGTATTTGCTGTTCCATTCTTTAGGCACAATAAATTGGAACCTATTTAAAATAAAACACATCAGTAAATTATCTTTAAAAGGCTTGTAATACAAACTTTCAATTCTCAAACATTTCATAATTAAATTATTTGGGAGAAAAGATCTTCAGATTTTTTATATTAAAACTGTAATTGAGTAATTAAACTAATGTTTGCCTAAAAGCAACAAAGATATTGTAAATTTGCTTTATGTATTCAATGACAACATAAACACAGAACTTATTATGATGATTTTTTACCTATTCAATACCACTTTATTAATGCACAGTGAAATTTTTTTACGGGAGACACGTCAGTGTATATGACTTATTCTTAGAAAACATAATTCTTAGGTGGCTGCATCTCAGGCTACAAGAACTGCACTTCTGAGCTTACTTTGCTTGGGCAAAGGACAATGTCACTAGTAATCTACTGTCAATACGCTGTTGACTAGAACATAGACAATTACATTTAGGATGGTTTCAATAATTATTTCTATTTTGTGCTCATGGGAACAGACTCTTAATTTTCAATCTCATACTGAAAACTAACAATATCAACTACTCTCCTTCATTCTGCACTCTTAGCACTATGCCACTTCTTGATATTTTGAAGATTTGGGGGAAATGAAAATATTAAGAAATGTTTTCCACATAAAGTGGGATACCTCTGCAGTTATTTGTCCTTTCCTTTTGTCCTGTGGCAATGGATTTACAGACTTCTTCATTGGAGAATAGCCTTAAGTTAATAGGAATTTTTTATTATAGTAATAACTGACCACACATCTAGTACAGGCTCATTGATAAGTTTGCTCAAATTATATGCATGTCTTCTCACACGGCCTGTGCTCGTTCACATGACGGAAGGGTACGGGCCACATGAGCCCCTCAACCACAAATGGTTGGGTCAAGTATAGGCCAAATCAGGACAATACAATTTGTTCTTTTGGTAATTTGGGGTTAAGAGAGACACTAATTAGAGCTCTGTGGGGTTGTGGTAGCTATCTTCTTGTTAGTTGCATGAGAAACAGAGAAAGATAGCCTAACCACAGAAAAGTGACATGGACATGGGGTCATAGAGCAGAGATGAGGTACAATGAGGCACCCAGGAAGTATCTGCTACAAAGGGGGACCTTCCCAAAACCCCAGACTTGTCTTCTGGAGGGCAGGCCCCTTGTAGTCCAGGCTTCCCCTGCTAGGTGAGGGTTCTAGGTACCCATCTGTATCCGTGGACCAGCTGGCATTGTGGTAAGAGGCTGCATTTGGCTTCAGTAAATTTTTTTGAAGACTTCCAACACTATTGCCCATTTTCTGACGGGTAATTTATGAGTGCGCCTGCCCACACCACACTGAGTGTTCAGTAGTTTTTGACCAAAATGGCATGACACCCATGCCCCACCCTCCCTATTCATGCAATCTCACCGAGTGACTTTTTTTGTTTCCCCAGATAAAAAAAGTCCTCAAAGGAAATGTTTGCCAGTGTTGAAGAGGTGAAATAAAAAATGGCAGAAGCACTAAAAGGTAACAAAATTGACAAGTTCAAAAACTGTTTTGGGCAGTGGAGAAAAATATCTTGATAGGTGTACTACATCAAATGGGAGCATACTTTGAAGGTGACTGAAGTTCAAACATATAAGAATAAATACATATTTTTTTTGTAAATAAATTCAGGGTTTTTGTGGGGTCCCCCGTGCATGTAGATCTTAATGGCTTCCCATTTCCAGCTTTCAAAATCTTTGCTGTTTTTTTAAAGACATAATTGACATTTAAGATATTATTAGTTTCAGGAGTATAACATAATGATTCAATATATGTGTATATTGTAATATGATCACAAGTCTAGTTAGCATTTATCAACACACACAGTTCTAAAATTTTTTCTTGTTCTCTTTTTTCTTGATGAGAACTTTAAAGAATTGCTTTCTTCTTTTTCTTAAGATTTTATTTATTTATTTTTAGAGAGAAGGGAAGGGAGGGAGGAGAGGGTGAGAAACATCAATGTGTGGTTGCTTCTCACATGGCCCCCACTGGGGACCTGGCCTGCAACCCAGGCATGTGCCCTGACTGGAATTGAACTGGTGACCCTTCGGCCCTTTGGTTCACAGCCCGTGCTCAATCCACTGAGCTACACCAGCCAGGGTTAAAAATTACTTTCTTAGCAACGTTCAAACATACAATACAGAATTATTAACTACAGCCACCATGCTGTATATTATACCCCTAAGACTTATTTTATACCTGAAAGTTTGTACATTTGCACCACCTTCACCCACTCTGCCAACCTCCCCATACCCTATCTCCGTCAACTGCCAGTCTGTCCTATCTATGAGTTTGTGGACTTTTTTTTTCTTAAAGACTCCACATATAAATGAGATCATATGGTATTTATCTTTTTCTCTTGGCAAGTCTAGCTGAAAGTTTGTCTCCTTTGTTTATCTTTAAAAAAGAAAAACAACAGCTTAGTTTCACTGATCTTTTATATTACATTTATAGTCTTTATTTCATTTATTTCTGCTGTGATCTATACTATTTCCTCTCTTCTACTAACTTTGGACTTAGTTTGTTCTTCTTTTTCTATTTTCTTGGGGTGTACACTTAGGTTGTTTGAGATTTTTTTTTTTCTTAATTTGGGAATTTATCCCTATGACCTTTGGTCTTAGAACTGCTTTTGCTGCATGCCATAAGCTTTGGTATGTTGTACTTTCATTTTCATTTGCCTCAAGTTATTTTTAAAAATCTTCTTATCAAAGCTCTATAATTTCAATCTCCCTTCTCCCCATGTTTAATGGGAATAATGCTAAATAATTGTAATTAATAGTAAGTGATTTCAAATAACATGGCATTGATATTTTTATAATTTAAATGGATGTACACAAATTAGTACTTTAACTCGGAATACAAATGCTTACCTTGCAATCACAGATTCACTTGGCATGATATTAGGCACATAGTGGGCCATAGGGGAGACAAAGTGCCCATCCAGGATCTTACAGTCTGACTGCTCTTCAATCTGAAAGGACAGCAAAACCAAGATGTATATACATGGAAGCTCAGATAGCTTTATCTATAGTAGGTAGATGTTTTTCTTTCTTTCTTTTTTTAAGATTTTGTTTATTTATTTTTAAAAAGAGAGGGAGGGAGGGAGAAAGAGAAGGAAAGAAACACTGATGTGTGAGAGATACATTGACTGGTTACCTCTCACATGCTGGCAACCAGGAAGGGACCTGGCCCACAGCCCAGGCATGTGCCCTAACTGGGAACTCAACTGGGGACCTTTTGGTTCACAGGCTGGCACTCAGTCCACTGAGCCACAGCAGCCAGGGCAGATAGATGTTTTTCTATAAAAAATTTCCCTTCAATTAAAGACTTTTCCAAGGCCTAGTATGTATCCTATGTGACAACCTCATTTATTAAATAATCCACATTTTTTGCAAGTGACATAAAATGCTAATTTACTCTGAAGTAAATTTCATAAATGTTGACATACTATTTTCAATCTTTTTTGTAAGCTCTTACTAGCCTTTTACTTCTGAACCAGTTTTTACTCATCACTCTTCCTTCCCAGGTATTCCTGATCTGATTGTACTCTAATGACTCATCCAAAATAATGTTAGCAGTGTTTATGGACCTAAGGTTAAATTCAATGTTTTAATTGGGATTGTACTGCATTTTTTGAAAATGGTAAGAAGATCTAATATGTGTGTAATATGAAAATTTAATCCAAGAAATCTTTACCTTTTAGTCATCATTGTGCCTGCAAATATAGTTTTAAAGTTTTTTTTTATGTATTTTGGAAAAACAAATTATTTATTAAAGGACGCAGCACAAACTAATGTAAAGAGAAACTTTTAAGGTCTTCCTGAAATTGGGATTTTACCAAATTCCCAATTATCCCAAACTGTGTTGAGATAATTGGGAACTTGGTAAGAAAACAGTAATTTTAGAGCTACATAATATAGATTTAAAAAGTAAGCAAGCTACAACTCAATGGTAAAAAGATGAATAACCCAATTAAAAACAGGCCAGGTATTTCATAAATATTTCCCCCAAAAAAGATACACACTGGTCAATAAGCACATAAAATGCTCAGCATTGGTCAGCAGGGAAAAACATAACAAAATCACACGCACAAAAATACACTTTACACACATTAGGACAGCCAGGAGAAGCACAAAATTAATGAGAATGTGGAGAAATTGGAACCAGTAAACACTGCTAGCAGGAATGTAAAGTGGTGCACTTTGGAAAAATAGCTGCTGTTCATTAAACGGTTAAACAGGGTTACCATATCTGCCAACAATTTCACACCTCAATATATAGCCAAAGAATTAAAAGCATATATCCACAAAAACATCTGTACAAGAATGTTCATACATTATTATGCATAATAGTCAAAAAAGCAGAGACAACTCAAATGTCCATCAACTGATAAATGGGTACATAAAATGCCATGTAGCCATATGATTCAGCCATAAAAAAGAAGTATGTACTGGTAGACACTTCAATGAATCATGAAACTGTGCTAAGTGAAACAAGCCAGACACAAAAACTGAAATCTTCTTAAACATATTCCGGACATCAAAGAGATGAAAGTAGAGCTGCTGTGGTTGAGGGCAGCAAGGGATGTGACGCCCGCCCATTTGTGACACTTCCCCAAAAGTATCCAAGTGCATAAACCTAGAAAGATTTTACAGAAAAGCATGTGGTTGCTTAAAAGCAAAACTATTTCAAATACAGTAGGCCCTCACTTAATGTCATGGACGGGTTCTGTGACTTTAAGCAAAACAATATATAAGGAAACCAATTTTACCACAGGCACATTGATATAAACAAGAGTTAAGTTCCTACAATCTCATAACATTATAACAAAATGACATTATTCAAAGGCCTGCCGTATATTTTCTCATCTTCTCTAATTTTACAGCATTGTTTCTACCATTCTCTCAGCAATTAACTATGCCCCATGCCATTTCTTGATGTTAGTTAACAGTTGTTTTTGCTAGTAACATCTCACGTAGTGATTCTCCAACCAGAGTATGTCCCTGAGTTACTCCCACTTCTTCTGAAGTGTTGAATAATTTACTTTAACCCTTATAAACTTAAAGATAAAAAATGAGGCTCAAAAGATCCAGCCCTAAATGTTTTCTTTCTTATATTTAGGCAAGTATATGTTCTCAAATATAAATGAATATAGCCATTATAAGCATCTTGTTAGAACGTACACAGCATTTTAAAATATTAAATGAAAAATCTATATTGTACTCATGTTTTAATGTTTACTGTTACTATACTCTTAACATTCAATCTATTCTTGCCACATATGTATGTTAAACAAGAATTTCTATAATTCCATTTATTTTATTTGCATACCTTATCGATGTACACTGGATAATCACTTGAAACCAGATTCTGACATTTTTCTCGATTTCCAATTATCTTTCTGAATTCAAAGAGTCTGTTATGGTAAGAGGAAAAAGGAAAAAATTCAGTACATCCATATATTGAGACTAATGAATACTGAGTAAAAATTAGCAAGTCCAGTTTATGAAACATGTTAAAATTTAGTTTTAATCATCAAAGAAAAAATAAGGCTCTTATTTTTTGAAAGCTGGACATTTCACCTCATAAAAAATATGAGAAATATCATTGTTCAGAAAGTAATTAACATGTATAAGACTCATAATTACAGGCACAGAATTTAAAAATTTATTTTCTTAAGTCCAGATATTCCCATGAGCTACAGTATATCCTAACTTTGTAGTCACTACAAATTCAATTTACCCAAGAACGCTCAGTCCCTAGAAACTCTAATCAACTTAAAAATTATTAAAGTTAAGGCCCTGGCTGGCATGACTCAGTAGATTGGGTGCCAGCCTGTGAACCAAAGGGTTGCAGGTTTGATTCCCACTCAGGGCACACGCCTGGGCAGTAGGCCAGGTCCCCAGTAGGGGGCACCCAAGAGGTAACCTCACACTGATGTTTCTTTCTCCCTCCCTTCCCATCTCTCTCAAAATAAATAAATAAAATCATTAAAAAAATATTAAAGTTAAAAATCTAGTTTGTGTTTCTAAGAGCTCTTTATTTTTTTTTTACAACCAAATTACTTTGAAAATAGTTCAATTTATATGGGTTAAAATAAGAGAAATAAAGAGAAAAGGAAATAATTTCATTTTTATATTGTTTAATGTTTAATTTTCATATATATCAAAGGACTTTAAAAGTGAAATAAAATTTTATTTATTTTTGTTCTTTTTAAAATTGATTTGAGAGACAGAGAGAAGAAGAAGGGAGAGGAAGAGAGAGAGAGGGAGAAAGAAAAAGAGAGAAAAACACTGATTTGTTGTTCTACTTGTTTGTTCGTTCATTGATTGATTCTTGTATGTGCTCTCGGGATCAAACCTCCAACCTTGACCTATTGGGGCAATACTCTAACTGAGATACCTGGCCATGGCCGAAATAAAAGTTTAAAAGTTTACTAAATCAAAGTCAGAATAAGCATTCAGAAAAAACCCTTACCTTTTAAGATCCTCTGGCCTTCCCCATCCTCTGATAAAAAGTTTTGTGAGGAGAAGTCTCCGGTATAGAACATCTAACTTGCTCACACCCATCAGTAGTAAACAAACATCTATGAAATAGAATTGAAATTACTTTAAAATATTTTATTTTATGCAGCAGGTCAGTTTTCTAACCGTCTCTTTAAATATCAGGTAAAAATTAAAGATTGACCCACTCTCTTAACAACTTTAAAATATATAATACAGTACTGCTAACTATAGTGATTGTGCTATAAATTATATCCCCAGCACTTATTTATCTTATAGATCCTAATAGTACTCACCACAAGGAAACAGTTTCAAGTTCAGTTTAATTAACTAAACTTACTGTAGTAATCATTTCACCATACATGCATACATCCAATCATCATTTTACATACACCTTAAACTAATACAACAGCATGTATCAATCATATCTCAATGGAGCTGGGAAGAATAATTAAATACTGAGATGGAACCAGGAACCCTGCATTTATTCTTTTGGAAATAAGACACGAGATACAGAATAGAAGAACTGGGATGAAAATAGAAAAGATGAAATAGAGCCCTCAGCTTCACTAAACTCAGTTCCTTGAGTGCAGGGACTTCCCATCCTCAGCACAGAGACTGACAGGAATACTCAATATTTGTTGGATAATAATAGTAGTGGCCAGAAGAAAAAATGAGAAAGAACAAACAAAAATGCAGTGGCTAACAGTTATACATTACTGTATTATTTGCCAGGAACCATTCAGAAAACTACACACACACACACACACACACACACACACACATTCCCATTTAAACCCTCCAGCAACTTTATAAAGAAGGATCGATTACCCTAAGACGAGGAGACTGAGGCACAGAGAGGACAGGTGATTTACCTGAGGTCACACAGCAACTGGGAGGCAGAACTGGGACCGGATCCCAGGCACGCAGCTCCAGATGTAACTACTCTAAACACTGCCTGCTACACTCCCCTGCAGGCAAAGTGATGACTAGTCAGTGCTACTGCCTGTGTGCCCCTCGTCCCCCTTCCCAAGTAGCTCCAAAACGTTTGTTCATTTTATTTTTTAATATTTACCTCTGTCTTTTCAAATCGAATGGTGTAGTTTTGATTTTTAGGAAAAACCTGATTCAGGTTCCAGGGTTATTCTAATTAAAAAATGAGAAATGGAAACTTGCCTTTCCATCAGTGAGCTTTAAGAATACTTATCTATTGCCCTGGCCGGGTGGCTCAGTTGGTTGGAGCGCTGTCCTCTGCACCAAAGGGTTGTGGGTTTGATTCCTGGTCAGGGTATGTATTTAGCTTACAGGTTCTCCAGAGGCCCCTACATTGTTTCAGCACGTCACTTTTTTTTTTCACACCTCCCTTTTTGTGTCCGCATAGCTTCCACCTGTCTGATTAATCTCTGAAGACCGTAAAAATTTTGATTTTTTAAAAATGTGGCCTTTCCTGCTCCTTGCCAGCACCTTTAACTGTAATCCTTGTCATATAAAACACAGCTTGTTCATTTTGTGAAAATGAACCAAGTTTTACTTATGACTTACACACTTTTAAGTTATACTTCACTTTTTAAAATTTTTTTACTTAAATAGCAACAACTATAGCCAAGTATAGTGAACTCCTAAATTGTATCCTTTGTAATAAAGCTGTAATCATTTGAGTGTCCCAGCAAATTATCAATCCACAGGAGACACAGGAACCCCCAAATCTGCAGCCAAGTCAAAGTGTGGCTGGCATCGGAAATAATGGCCCCTGGCGGACTGGGCCCTTGGGCTTGTGGGATCTGCACTACCTCCCGAGGTATTGATCTGGGAGTGATCAGTGCCAGAGTTCTGAAGTATGCCGGGTGAAAATGAACAGTTTACAATTTACCCAATTGCCAAAATTATGTATGAGCGCTCTGCATTGCAATTATGGGGCCAACCCCCCCTTTTTTAAAAACAAATTTAGGTATGTAACTCTATTCACGGGGGTTCTATAGCATAAAATATAGCATAAGGAAAGACAATTCTGAGACATGAATGGGTCTTTTAATTATTTCACGCCTTGTACCATTCTGGAATTGTTAAAAAATATCACTGATACATTTTTGTGCACATTTACTAAATTGCAGTAGAACAGTGGCATGTCATTAGAATATAGGACTTCATTGTCATTTTGAAGTATTATAGGCCACTTATAGGCCTATAAGTGAGGGGTTAATATCTGTCTATTTTCTCTACAGTGGCAGGAAAAGGAAGGGGGTCAATGTCTTCCTTTGCAACATCCACAGCATCAATGGCAATAAGCAGATTCCATATCAGTGTTAAAAAAATAAAACAAACCCAAATTGCAGCACTTATATTTTACAGTGAGAAGTACTGAACTGGTCATGAGCCATCCCATTTTTCTAGGCAATATTCTTCTAGGTTGGTAATAGATAAAAAGAAATAAGACAAAGATAAAAGTAGGAGGTTATAAGAGAAATAGGAAAGAACCTGAGAACAATGAGCTCTTCAAATGTTCTGTAAACTACTAGAAAATTGTTTATCATTTCTAACTTTCACCCCTGTACTGGGAAAGCCTTCCCAACCACTTTAATTCCATGTAACAGAGGTCATCAGACTCAGCACTCCCTATCAAGAGCCAGCACACCCCTTGCTGTATTTACACGCCAGCAAACAACTGACCAGGAAGAACAGAAAGCAAATCAGATACACACTTAACTTACACAGATCCTCTTAAATCTCATTTCGGTCCCAAGAACAATGTATAAAGACCAGGTTTTCTGGGACACTGTAAATATACAGATCTTTCTGGGCAGGGCTAGCCAGTATCCAGTGCCACCAGGAAGATTTTATAACCCAAGACCAGGGTAAGGAAAACTCCAATGTACCTTAGGAGGCACCATCTGGAGCCACACCAGACCCTTAAAGCCCCTGCATCAGGCCAGTCTGACACTGGTGAGCTTCCGCAGAAACAGGACCCGTTCTTGAAGTATGTATCAGAACAGACTGACATACCTGTTGCCTGTGCACTTATACAGCCAACGAGACAGGGAAAAAGCAAGTGAAACAAAAATAGAAATTCTCGCTCTATGCCAAAGCATGAAAAGCCTTTCCTAAAAATGAGCTCTATTGCTAGTGGCACTCAGCAGTCCCTATGTCATCTAGTACTTTTATCTCCTACGCTTTGGTACGTAAGCATTTAAACAATGCAACCGTAATTTTTTCTGGACTTTTATCTTCATATAGTTGATACATATCTCAAAATCACAAATGAGTTTTTAGAAAAAGACCACCATGTACAATTTTACACCACAAAAATAGAGACCTAATTTTTATCTTATGCCTTTACTTTTAAATTACTTATTTTCAATATAAGTTTAAGTTAGCAGAAAAAGAGTTTAGATATCCCAGATATCCACTATTAAAATCTACTAGCCTACCTCATCAAATTTAATTGCTTTAGTCTTATACAGGAGAAGAGTAGGAAAATTGGCAGTTTATGTGTTCATTTGTTTACAGGGGTGAGTATCTATTTTAAGCAGTCATCTAAGGAAACCCATTGGGTGGGTTGTCTCATCCTATGTGAAACATTCAGCAAATAATCTAATCTCTTTTCAAACTTGGCTCCTCTTTTCCACGGGCTTTTAAAAATACATTTTTTAAAAAGGTTTCCAAAAGTGGTTACTTTGTTTGGGTGCTATGTGTGTTCCTAAGAAATAATTTTTTCTTGCATTAAAAAAAAACAAAACTGGTACAATACCCAGAGCTTACTTAGATTTCACCAGGTTTACGTGCGTTCCACTCCACGAGGTTTTGTGATCCAAAGTCATCACTTGGAGGCAGCAATGGAAAATAGTACAGTCAGAAGGCCTGGGTTCTTCCACTAGCGGTGTGACCTTGAGTAAGCCACCTTAACTTATAAAAGGGGAATAATACCTGACTGGATACATAATAGCAAATTATTTTGCTTATATAAAATTGATTTTATACCTGTTCTGATATATTTTAGGAGATAATGGAAAAGATTCTTCATTCTTTTCACAGGAAGGCTGGTGGTGAAAAATACAGGCTTTACAGTCAGAAGTCCTCTATTTCTTGGATTGTAGCTCTGTTGCTTATTAGCTGCTTATTAGCTGTGTGACCCTAGGTATATTACTTAATCTCCATGCTTTCAAATTCCTTGGATGCTTGAGACAACCCCACTCCAATGATTATTATAGGGATGAAATGAAGTAACTATAAGCATTCATTCAACGAGCAACAACCATTTCGCTTGGTGCAATAGAGGTTAAAAATCCCTTTGTATAAACACGCACACGTGCCATACACTATACTAGACTCCAGGGATTAAAAAAGAAGTTGATAATACAGTAAAACAACAATATAGCAAAAAAAATTTTTTTTAACCTATGTACTTTCTTGGAACCAGTCATAGGAATCTGACATGTTTCTTGCAAACAAATTTGCAAGACTGAATCCAAGTACAAAATGTCAGTTCTGGATTCAGGAGATAATTCTGAACTAATACAAAACACATATCAAGTTTCACTGTTCACCAGCAGAATGTGTCTGACAGAATACACTGAAGGTCACAGACAAGACAAACATCAGAACTGAAGGCACACGCCACGCAACGTATTACTGGCACGGGGCCCGGCACAGGGTAGTGCTCAGAAACATGGATAGAAAAGAACTGAATTTGAGTCCAACGCTGCCACCACCACACCGAGTGACTCTGGGTAAGTTACTAACTTCTCTGTACCTTTCTTCTGCCTAAAATAGAAAAGTGGCATAGGACAGTTGTGATTAAATGAAATCACATGAGAATGTACTATAACAGTGCTAACACAGTAATTATAACACACCTGACCACAGCTACCAATTAGCTCACAAGCCTACTTGCAAGGGTAAGATGTTAATATGTAAACAGCAGGAAAGACACAGCATCAAGATCAGCTGGGGCAAGGGGTGGAGGGGGCCCAGAACATATTTTCTAAAAATGTCTTTTTTCTTGTGATGAAAAGAGCTGGTCATTGCTAAGCTGCTGCTGTGCCTTTTCTAACCCTAGGTTACAGCGGCAGGCTTTGAGGAAGACCCCAGCCGGCGCAGGCGGCGGTGGGGTGCGGCTTTAGGGGTCAGGAGATTAACCCGGGCTGGACCCCATCTTCGGGGCCCCATCCAGGACCTAACTAGGTACTGCCGGTACGCTGCCTTTTCTCGCAGGTAGCCTAGCGAGAAAAAGAGCGCGCAGCCACTTCCACCTTCCAGGGTGGGTAAAGGACGGCGCGCCAACCCACCTCACCTGGGTCGGCCAGTGCGCGCCCCGGACACCGGCCTCGCCCCGCGCGCACGCCCCCCGGGTGTCCAGCCCGGCCGGGCGACTCCAGTCCCTGACAAATGGCACGTACGCCGCGCGTCGCGAGGCTCGGGGAACGGGGCCCGGACCTGCGACTTACTCACTGGCCGGTCGGCGGGTGCCCGCTGTTCAGCCGGCCGAGTTTCCCAACACCGCCACTGCCGTGCTCCCCGGGACCCTCCTCCTGTCCGAGCTCCCACCGTGGGCACTACAGCCTTTCCAGGAACGCAGAAGCTCAGGCTTGAGACAGGAGCCCAAGGAAATCCAAGAACCTGGGCGGGGTGGCCGTTTGGGCACGCCCCTAAGCCCTCCCCCGCTCTCCTCCACGCTTTCCCCGGAACAGGACCACACGGACCCAAGGAAGGGGACTGGGACACAGAGCCCCGCCCCAGAGCCCTCACGCCCCGCCCCCGTCCCGCGTGATCCCGTCTCCGACCTCGGGCGCTCCGCCCACTTTTGGCCGCGGAGCGCGCAAGCGCACTTGGCTGGATTGTTTTGACAGGTCGGGCCGAGTAGGTTGTAGAGCAGTAGATGTCGCGAGAGTTAGCCTCACAGCTCCTGTGGGCGCTGTAAGTATGGCGGGCCTGGGGACCCCGTCTGAACAGGAGCCACTCTTAGGCGACCGCACACCCGGAAGCAGGTGAGCGGATGTGGGGGGGAAAGCACCCTAGCCTTCATGCGCTCTTGGGACTGGCTTCGTACCGGGCAGCACCAGGCTGTGCCCGAGAGGCGGGAGCCGGAGGTCGGGGGCGCCAGACCGGAAGTTGATCTCCCACCTCCGAGAAAGGGCGGAAATCGTACGAGAGCCGGCGGATTCTGGTGAAGGTGTCGGAGGCGCTCGCTCTGACTCTCGGACGTTGATTCTTCAAGTGCAGCCGCCAAGCCTTTCTGCATTCGGCCCTTTACAGAGCTGAGCACTTCGCACATTCACAAAAATTCCGAAATGATGGTTTTAGTTGTTACTTCAATACACAGTCCTTAGTATTGACCTAATTGCCTGATTCTTTGTGCCAAGTAAACCTGTCTGAAATGGATTCATCTTTGTCCTATGCTAAATATATAAATAGAAGAGTTATTTATTTTTAGCATTTAAGAGATGAAGTGTATTTTGATCCTTGTAATTTTGATTGTTTTGCCCCTTCATGGACAATAATTCAGAATTGTCTCTCACTGTTCAAGTATGTATTTTTGCTTTTAGGAAAACGTAGTTAAGCATCATTTTATTTTTATCAACATTTATCAACAACTAGTACACAGTTAAATTTAAGCTGTCTACGTTAATTTTTGCTCATTTGTCCCTCTTAAGCACCAAACCTCATTTTAACCACTTTGAAATGCATTGGAAAATGTATTTCTCAGGTCCTCGATTTACTAAGTAATATAAGTAATGAAATTTTATCTTGAGATTACGGTTAATATCAATGCTAAAGTAATGTAATAGAGTGATGTTCTTGGCCTATTGAGGCATTTTGGACTATTTGCTTTGATGCTCATTTATTCTACACTGCTGTACTTTTAAAGTTTTATGTCTGCTTTTTTAGTTTTTTGCCTACTCTGTTCCTGGCAGACTGTCCCGCATCCTGTTTTTGTTACCTGTCGGCAACCCCTGTTTTTGTTACTATCGGCAACTTCTCCCGACTTTTTTTTGGGGGGGGACTTTTACTTTGGAACTGGTTTGAAAATCATATTAAAGCATATTAAGCTCAATAGAATTGTGTGAAGTTAGAACATAGAAGTTTGAATAAGGCCTAAAGATCTCTTCTTTTTTATGTAATGGTATATATAGTTTTAAGAACTTCATATACATATATTGTATCAGCAAATGACTTAATATACCTGGCACATAGTAGATCTAATAAATGTTATCTCCTTTTTCCTTCTGTCTCTACCACTCCCAGTCATATCACAACTGGAAGAAAAAGTTCTTTTTTGAAGACTAATTTGAGTTTAAGTCTATTTTAGAAAATAGTCTTGGAGCATAAGAACGTATTTTGTCTATTTTGCTTGTCTTAATTATTTGAAAGCATAATTCTTGTAGTGAGGTAAATTTGTTAACTCTTTCTGCACGTGTGAAAAGGTAATGAGCGCACACACTCATGTGTGTCACCTGACAGGCAGGATGTCTGGTTCGCATGCATGCCAGTGAGTCCAGGTCACAGGTCTGTGGGAGTGAGTGATCAGCCCAGTCTGCAGGGGCCCTGGTCTCCCTGACTGAATCTGTGTTAGAGCAAAGGCAAGTGTCCCAGCAGGTCTCAGGCTTGGAATGTCTTAGGTCACATCACACCTTCCAGGTATCATTCTACATTAGTTTCACTGTGCGTACCCAGTCAGAACAGCTTCCTGCAGCAAAGTTAATTTGCTGTCATCAGCTACAGCGTGTCATAATGATGGCAGGGATTATCTTTAAATACTCAGGAGTTTTATATCCCACCCGTGGGAGATCTAATTGTTGGAGCTAGTTTATTTGGTTTATTTTTATAAACTTTTATTCATTTTGTCAGTTTAACAAATTTCAAATTCTTTTGAATAATAAATTTGTGCAATGATGCATAAATACAACCCATGGACATTCAAAGAAATAAAGCTTATTCATAGAAGGATTAGTAATAGCAAAAACCAATTATTTGTAAATTATACCTCTATTGTACCACTTTTCCTGACTTCAGGAGAGAGAAAATAGAAATGTGTCACAGAAAGGTCTGCATATAATGAGATAGCTTTGTACTCCTTCTTTCTTCTTTGCACCTAGGGAATGGGGTATTATAGAAACTGAAGAGCATTATGAGAGCCGATGGAGATCTATTAGGATTCTGTATCTTACTATGTTTCTCAGCAGTGTAGGTAAGTATTACAAAATAAATAATTTTTTAAAAGATTTTATTTATTTGTTTTTAGAGAGGGAAGGGAGGGAGAAAAAGAGAGAGAAACATCAATGTACAGTTGCTGGGGGCCATGGCCTGCAACCCAGGCATGTGCCCTGACTGGGAATCGAACCTGCGATGCTTTGGTTCGCAGCCCGAGCTCAATCCACTGAGCTATGCCAGCCAGGGCCAAAATAAATCATTTAAAAAATACATTAGATATTAAATACATTATAATATCATTTAAATTAAAAAAAACTTATTGTGGCAAAAACCACGTAAGATTTACCATCCTTAACTATTTCTAAGATCAGAAGTATTAAGTGTATCTGTATGTTTGTGTAACCTATATCCAGAGTATTTTCGTCTTGCAGAACTGAAACTCTTTGCCCATTAAACAACAACTCATTCTGCCCTCCTCCTAGCCTGTGGGAACTGCCATTCTCCTTTCAGTCTCTGTGAATTCAGCTGTTCCAGAGGGTGGCAGAGTCATCGCTAAAGGGCTCAGGGTTTCTTTCTGAGGTCATAAAGTATTCTAAAATCGACTTGGGTGATGTTTGCACATATTTGTGATTATACTAAAAATCACTCAATTGTATACTTTAAATGGGGAAATTGTATAGTATGTGTAAATTGTACCTTAATAAAGCTTCTTTGTAAAAAGAAACTTTTAAAAATTTTGACTGGATGCACCTAATGTTTAAAATTGATAAATAGCATTGGAGTTTATCATTTTAGTTCTCAATCAATAAAGCCTAACAGAAATAATGATTTTTTTTAAGGATCTTTGAAGTATCCTGGTTCATTATAACCACTGCCCCCTTTAGATGATCGTTTATTTCTCCCTAGTCTTTCCTACAGTTAATCATTTCTCCCAAACAACACAGATTCTGCTATAAAAACCTAAAGCTTTCAGTAATTTCCATTTATAGTAAAGGCTTGTGAGTAAGAAAAAATAGGTACTCGGCTTTTATTATATTAATTGTGACTAGGAACTATGCTTATATTTTCAAGCATGAAACAACATTGTTTGATAAAGTAGACATTGTGGGGCATACATTTTTAATTTCAGAATTATATTTTGAAATCCATGCTATAGTTAAAAAAATTAATCTATAAATAGTAATGAAAACATTGAAAGAATAAATAACACAGTTTGCCTCTTACAGGGTTTTCTATTGTGATAATGTCAATATGGCCATATCTCCAAAAGGTTTGTACACTTCAATCTATTCTTCAGTAGCTTTATTAACCTTACGTAGTTAAGAGTGTTCTAGAATCTCTGATATTCTATGATTTAATCTTTACTAGAATAAATCAAGATAATAATTCCTCAAAAGAGGCTTATAAGTTAGGAGATCGTATGCTTCATTCTGCGAACCAGAACACTCTGGAAATGAAAGGAGCACTGTGCCAGGAAACCAGGGTGGTGCCTGGAGAGTCCCAGGCAGATGCTCGTGAGCAGACACCTACTCATTGGATACTTTTACAGCCCATCAATACTGCTTCCCCAATTAAAAAAAAAAAAAGCTAAACTAGATTTAGTGTCACATTTGCATTGCTATTTTGAAATTTAATTAAAAAATTATTACCCATGACACTAAAAATTCTTTCCATACTGACAGAGTTATTGGAGTTGAAACAATAACAATGCTAGAGCAACATCTACTTTGCAGAAAATATATTTCTACGTATCGCAATTCTTGATTTGTATGGTCCCTGTATCTAGTCTAATTAACCTCAGATTTCTCAAAGGTATTTGTAATAGATCAACTCAGTCCAATATGTTAAATTTTGAAAAGGTTCATTCCTTTCTCCAGATATTTGAAAGCTCTTCAAAGGTAAATGTAGTGAGTACATGAACTTAAAAACTAGTTCTTTAGTAATACAAAAAACATTTTCACCAAAAAAACTTAATTTTCTCATCCTGGTTGGGTAGCTCAGTTGGTTAGAGCGTTGTCCTAATTCACCAGGGTTGCAGGTTCCATCCCGGATCAGGGCACATATAAGAATCAACCAATGAACCAATGAATGCACAAATCAGTGGAACAACAAATCAACGCCTCTCTCTCTCTCTCTCAAATCAATCAATCAATAAAAATAAAAAAAAAACAATTTTCTCAAGTTATTTCATAATAATATTGAGAGTTCACTGGGTGCCAGCTGCAATACTAAACCTCTTAGCTAAATTATCTTTTGATTTTCGTAATAACCCTGGAACGTAGTTATCACTCCTGTTTGACAGGTGAAGAAATTAGAGGAGTTAGGCAGCTTGCCAAGGTCACACAGCTGCAAAATGGCAGAGCCAAGCCCATCTGAAACCAAAATTTGACTTTTAGCCACAGTGCTATGTTACCTACTACCTTAAAATGTTTAATTCTTAATTTAAGGCTAGTATCTTTTTGAGGATAGTGTGTTACCATATTACTTAGCTTAGCTATCCATCTGTTGAGAAGGATAAAAAGCTAGGCCCCAAACCCACAGAAAACAAACAATACTGAGTAAATTATCTGTCAAAGGAATTTGGCACCACTACAAATCTCACCTGTACTCCTGGCCCTAGCTGATAGACAGCCATCAGCAGTGATTCTTTAGTCCGTGTTTCCCAGAGGTGGGACTGAAACCCAGATTTTGAATAGGAATGGTAGGTTATAGGCCTGGGGGGACAGTGGGAATGTTCACGCATGAGTCACAATAAAACAATAAAAGTGGCATATTAGTAGAAACTATGCTAAGAAATATGGGGTTTTATTTGGTCTAGGTAGCATTCATTTAGAATATATTACATGCTGCCATAGCCCCTAAGCGCTGTACACGTATAGCCTCAAATAATTCTAAATCCCCCAAGATAGCCTCATTTGACAGATAAACAATTAACAGCATACTATTTTTTTTTTTTAATCCCAGCTACTCAAATACAGGGCTTTTCAGAGCCAGATAAGTAGAGCATGGTCTGGGGACTCCTTGACGCTGGCAACTGTTCACTGTTGTCACAGTGAAGGCCTCAGTGACCGCCAATTGAATGAATAAGCAGTAATCTCTAAGTAAATAGTTGAGGGGGCTTGGAACACCTCTGTTCATCTCCGCTCCCATAGAAAAGCATTAAGATTTCTAGAGCTTTGACTTTGTTGATTAATCTGTTTAGAGAAGAATGTTTTGAAATACAATGATACCACGCACTTTAAAAAAACAAGTTTTTTTTAATCCTTACCCGAGGACATTTTTTTCATTGCTTTTAGAAAGAGAGGAAGGGAGAGAGAAAGATCGATGAGAGAGAGAGAGAAGCATTCATTGGTTGCCTCCTGAGCACGCCCAGACTGGGGACTGAACCCAAAAGCTAGGTATGTGCCCTGACCACAATTCAGTCTGCAGCCTTTCGGTTACGGGACGATGCTCCAACCAAGCCCCGCTGACCAGGGCGTGCTTTTTTGTTTGTTTGTTTTTTAGAAGAGATATAGACCCAGCTTTCACTAACATGTGCTAAACCAAACACATTTACAGATAATAACCATACCACGTAAGTGGGTAAAGGTCTAAAAGTATGTGTGTCGTGGTGAGGGGGAGAGAGAGAGGAGACAGACATAGGGAGACACACACACACACACACACACACAAAGAGAGAGAGAGAGAGAGAGAGAGAGAGAGAGAGGGAGAGAGGGAGAGAGGGAGAGAGAGACAGACAGAGACATGGGAGAGAGGGGGATATTGCTAGTCCAAACTAAAGAGAACCTGGAAGACTTCCCAAAATCAGTACACCTGAGGTAAGTTTAAGGAATTGGTTACCTGAAGGCAAGGTGGGGGCCAGGAAGTAGAAGGTGTTGCTGGCGGGAAGGGCAGTAGAGGAACCTGTGCAGAGGCCCAGAGTCAGAGTTCTCCGTGGCCAGAAGTTGGAACTGGGAGAGGGGTAAGTGTGCAGAGGGAAGAAGTTAGAGAGGGAGAGGGTGGCTGAAAACTCTATGATAAGAAAACTATTGTAAGAATTTATAAGAATTAAGAGTGGCATATTATTTTTATAATGTTAATGTAATTTTTTTAACAATATTTTTATGAACCAAGTATTTCTGTAATCATTCCAAAAAATGAAAGCTTTGTAAGCATTCTTCCTTGTGTATAGTGAATTGTTGGCATATTTAATTGTAATGTCAGAAATCTAAATCACTTAAATAATAGTGTTAAAACTTATAGAATTGTTTTTATTTTTTTAAATAGGAAATATTTCACAATCAGAAAAATGTATTAACGTTTTAAACTTGACTTTTCTTGGATGATAATTCTTAAAGCATTGTACTTTTTTCTGCAGATCGATGAGACAGCTGATGCAAGTTTTCTGGGCTGGGTTATTGCTTCCTTTAGCCTTGGCCAGATGGTAGCTTCGCCTGTATTTGGTCTGTGGTCTAATTATAGACCAAGAAAAGAACCTCTCGTCGTCTCCATCTTCATCTCGGTGGTGGCCAACTGCCTCTATGCGTATGTGCACGTCCCAGCTTCTCACAACAAATACTACATGTTGGCTGCTCGTGGATTGGTGGGGTTCGGCGCAGGTAATATGTATGTATGTATGTATGTATGTGTATGTTCAGTTGTGTCAGATTCATATTCATCCTGGCATATATGGCCCAGTCTCACCCGATGTCACCCCTTCGCAGCCTCCTATCCCATGGCTCAACATGTAGGTCTGTGGTTGTCAACGTGAAGATGTCTTCCTATCATTTTGCCTCTGCTCAGGATGTTCCCTTTGCCTGTAATTTCTCTCTCGTGTTCCCATCATTCTTCCTCCATCGAGATTTAGCTCGTTTCACGTCTTCCAAGAACTTTCTTAGGCCACCCTGCCCCTTGCTTATAGGCTGTTTTGTGCTGTTGCTGTTTTTTTTTTTTAATCTTCTCTCACCAATCAGAAAGTAAACATCTGTAATTAGAGACAGTTTGACTTGTTCATAGTATTCTGTGGCCCCTACCAGAGTCTCTTGCACATAGTAAGTGCTCAATACATTTTTGAGTTATTAGTGGATTTCTTATTCTTTCTTGTAGTACAGGTCCAAGCATGCCGCTTGTGACATCTTTTAAAAATGGTTGTCGCAGTCAGTAGTATGCCGTTCACTCAGCGCTTCCTCAGTATTTAATGGTGAAAAATAGTTTAATGTTCTTAAAATGCCATTTTTAATCACTTAGATGTTTAACTGTGTTTTCATATTACAAGTAGTATTTTCTATTAAGCGATGTACTTCCTTAATAAGCTCTTTATGAACACAAAGAGGAAGCATGATCATACTGTAAATATTTCCTCTGTATAAAGACAAATTAAGTTGACTTTTATCAGCTGAAGGATATTTTCTTTTATTGTGTCTTTTCTTAGGAAATGTAGCAGTTGTTAGATCATATGTTGCTGGTGCTACTTCTCTTCAGGAAAGGACAAGTTCCATGGCAAACATAAGTGCATGCCAAGCATTAGGTTTTATTCTAGGGCCAGGTAGGTGTTTTTCAAGTTCATTACTTAAATTTGAGTTGGGAACATTTTTGTGGTTGAAATGTTAGATGAAATCCAAGTATAAAACCTCACAGCTGACGAGAAAGGGAGGGAAACTGATGTCTTTGGATCCATCAGTGAAGCCAGGGTCTTTACAGGGTGGGGGAAAGCTGGTTTACAGTTGTATGTGAAGCAGAAAGAGTTTATTCTTGTATTATTACTTATTAATTATTTTCCACATGAACAACTGTAAACCTGTGTTTGCCCCACCCTGTGTATATGTTAACTCCTGTCTTCTAAGTTAAGTGATATTAGTCCCTTTTTACAATTAGGGCACCGAGGCATAGACAATCGAAGCAAATTTCCAATGCCAGCCAGATAGTAGAGAGGAAATCTAAGGTTCAAATCTAACATTATCTGACTCCAAAATATATGTTCTGTGAAATAATCATTTAGTTTGACCTATCTGCTAGAGCTTGCTCTCTTTTACCATTTATTTAGAAACAATTTTTTTTGACTGAAGGATTTAAGGAAAGTTATAGGAGGCTCTTTATCCTTTGGTCTTTGTCTGTACATTTAAAGACTTTTCTAAGGTTGAAGAAAATTAGAGAATTTTTAAAAGACTTAGTATTTTCTTCCTCTTCCAAAACTTTCATTCTTTAGCTGAATATAAAAAAATAGGAATGATATTTAATACTTCCCCAGGGCCAATTTTATTTTTTGCTGAATTGAGAAATTAGTAAGTTTTACACCTACAATAACATTGAAACCGTATAATTGCCTCATGCATTGAAAATTGAAGCTATGCACTGGCTGGTGTGGCTCAGTGGATTGAGTGCTGGTCTGCGAACCAAAGGGTCGCAGGTTCAATCCCAGCCAGGGCACATGCCTGGGTTGTGGGCCAGGTCCTCAGCAGGGGGTGCACGAGAGAACCACACATTGATGTTTCTCTCCCTTTCTTTTTCCTTTCCCCTCTGTCTAAAAATAAATGAATAAAAATTCTTAAAAAAGAAAATTGAAGCTATGAATATCATCGCTTCATTACTTTACAGTGTGGCACCATCACCCCATTTTCTATTATTTCTTTCTATTTAACCAAGAAAAAGCTGAACAGATTTGAATCTAATTCATTCATCACTATCTAATGTTCCATTTTAATTTTCTGAAGTAAAATATAAATACAAATGTGGCATTGGATGTACTGCCATAATACGAAATACGTAGCCAGAGTCTGGGCCTTCGTAATTTACTACTCTACCCTCAGTGTCTAGCACAGTGCCTTCCACACACTTAGTTCCCAGTAAATATTTTGGCCACTTAAAAAGTATTTTCAAGATTATTTCAGTTAAACGTTTTTATATTATAGATGAGTAAATGTAAGCCTGAAAAGATTAGATGACTTTCCCCAAAATAACCACATCAGCAAGCATTAACACTTACTGGGTATGTCCTGGATGCTGTTCTAGGTGCTTTAGGCGCAGGATCTTACTTAACTCTCACCTTAAAATTATGTTTAAATTTTTTGAAGAGCCAGATTACAGAATCTAAATCAAGAGAGCAAACCAGTATTCTTCCAACCTGATTTTTGCTGCAAAACCAGATTTAAAATACTAAATGTATATAATTTTAGTATCATATACACAGTAATATATCACAATATTTACTTAAAATATGATACTTATAATAAAATTGATTAAACTTTCATAATTGATTTATGGAAGAAATTGTATAATTTATATTCCTTATGGATACTTGGAAAAAAACCAAAGTTACTGACAAGTAACTTCAGATATAATCCTTTGAGAATTCATATACATCATTGTTTCTCCATCTTTTTTTCATTATCGACCCCCTAAGGAGCCTTTCTGGACATTTTTTCCCCTAATCACTCCATGCCATAAAATTTTAATATCACGGATGTACTGTATATTGTTTATGTGCTGTATGCATATCTGTGCTTTAATAAAAAGTAAATTTTTTGCCCCCTCTTCCAGAACCAATTTTCTTCTCTCTTTTGAGATGCATGATATAGATGAGTGATTTCATGATGTGACTTCCAGTTTTGTGGTGAACATCTTTCACATTTGTTTAGTCTGTGTCTTCCATATAGTAATTCACCTGTGTACCTTTTATTTTAATAAGTTTTCCAGACCTGTTTCGCACTCATTGGAGAAAAGGGTGTGACATGGGAGACGATACAGCTTCAGATCAACATGTATACAGCACCAGTTTTACTCGCTGCCTTCCTGGGAGTTTTAAATATTATTCTCATCCTTATTATATTAAGGTAGGTAGATAGAAGTGATAAAACTACTTCTGTAGCTTGTGAAATTAAATAAGCACTATCATTACTTATGCACTACTGTATGCATATCTGTGTAGATAATTATTCCTGGGATAATTATTCCTATGGTATTTGATGTCTGTAGTTGTGTTCTTATTTTCTGATTAGCTAATACACATATTCATAACTAAAATAATAGATGATCTGAAAAATGAGAACAGATTATGAGGTCTTTGAAGAGTTAAGGTTTGTTCCTTGATTTACTGACTCTGGGATTCTAAGTAGGGAAATGGCATGAAAGCAACATTTTAAGTACAGTAATGATTAGTAATAACCTTAAACATAGAAGTTCATCTGAATGTATCTCTGTCTTTTATCTATCACAAGAAACTTCATAAAACTATAAAAATGTTATTACTTTATATTTATTTGGGGTGCTTTTTCCAAGAGTCCAAAAACATTTATAGCTAAAGTTGAAAATCACTATAAAGCTTCACATACTGATTAAGGTAGATCACACATGCTTTTGGATGAATTTTTTAGACATTTTATGACGATATAACTAGATTCATGACTTGCATCTTTTAAATTTTATTCACTATATCTCATTGATAATAACTTCATTACTTAGAAGCCAGTAAAAGAAACTGTGTCAGAATATGAAAAAAATAGATGCCTGTAATAAATTTAAACCATTTTTCTATCACACGACCATGGATACAATATTTTTGTTTTTTCTTTTTAAGAGAACATCGTGTGGATGACTCAGGACGACAGTGTAAAAATACTAATTTTGAAGAAGGTACTATTAACTTGTTCGACTAAGTATTGTAACGTTACCAGAGTGTTTCTAAGATCCTATTTGGTATTTAGTTGGATTTCACTTCTGAGGACAATACAGTGATTGAGGGCAGATCTTCAAAGTTCACAGTTACCTAAATTGATTTTTTAAAAAAAGGCACACTCATATCAGCTATTAGGTGTTCACGATTGGCAGGGTTAAAACCATTGTTAAAAACCACTCTGTCTTGTTTGTAAAGAGCCAATCTCCTACAGTTTTCTTTGTGTGAGTAGGAGGGGAGGTCATGACCCTATTTCAGTGTCCACGCTGCTTGCTTACCTGCCCCCAAGGATAGCAGACTATTTCCAATTCTTATTTATTATTGGAGAAGGAACTCCCCAATAGTTTGGCTTCATGCTTCTCCAGTTACATCAGGAATAGTTTGTACTGAGTGTGTAGCTTAACTACATTGTTCAAGGTAAGTCAATACCCTCATTTTTGTCTTCCTAATTTAGAATAACCATCCTAACTTAGTGGTTCTCTGCAAAATATATTTCTTTACAAAAATACAAATACATAAGGACTTCAAAAATTGTATTAATCACATAAAGATATTTACTAGTACTAATTTCACATACCATTGAAATTCAAAATAAGATATATATTCATTGAATCATAGAATTGAGAACTAATTTAATAAACTATTTCAGCTCTCATGAAATCCTCATAAATTTAAGATTTAGGTAAGATAAAAAAAGAAAAAAACATGCAATATAAATTTAAAGCAAATGTATTTAGTACGAGGTTATTTTATAGAATTCTGTTAAATACATTCCTCTTTGGGATTGAGAGACATCAGATAGACAGAGTATCTCCTATAGATAAAAGAAGTAAAGTGTATTTCCTGGGAAAAGTTACTTTACTTTTAAAGGCTGGTATGGCTCAGTGGATTAAGCGCCAGGCTGCGAAGTGAAAGGTCGCCGGTTTGATTCCCAGAGAGGACACGTGTCTGAGTTGTGGGCAGGTCCCCAGTAGGGGGTGTGTGAGAGGGAACCCATTGATGTATCTCTCACATTACTGATGTTTCTCTCCCCCATTTTCTCCCTCTATTCCTCTCTCTTTAAAAAGAAAATAAATAAAAATGTTTAAAAGTTATTTCTGTCATAAAAATTCCATTACTTTTTAGACTGTTTTGAAGCCTAAAAATGATTTGAAATGTTTAGTCATAGAATTTGCTACATATCATTTCTACTTTGTGTGATAATAAAAATAACACATGGAGGTAATACAGTTTCTTTCCTGTTCCCTCTAGCAAGTACAGATGAAGTTCAGGTTCCCCAAGGAAATATTGACCAAGTTGCTGTTGTGACCACCAATGTTCTGTTTTTCGTGGTCCTGTTTATCTTTGCCCTTTTTGAAACGTAAGTTTTGTTCTCTTCATCGAAATCAGATTATGTAAACACTTGTATTTCTTGATGCAGTATTACCCAGGCACATAGATGTTCTCTAAAACTTTATGGAAGATATATTTTTCTCGTCATGATGTAAAAAGTACTTTTATGTTTTTTAATTTAAATGTAGTTAATTCTGTCTATAACCTTACTTCCTTTTAAAGGAATGTTTCATTAGTCCTTCTCCCTTTCTTCTGAGTTTTATGATAAATACAATGATAAAACTTCAATTTGTCATGACTAAACTTTAAGCTGAGTAACTCCCTACATATGGATGTGGGCTGTACTCTGGCAATTTTAACTCTATTTAAGCCCCGATCCTGAGAAAAATGAGTGCATCTCAAAATCTCTGCCTGTGTAGGCTTTATTGACTTTAGTTATCATACAGCTTTTAAAAAAAATGCCTTTCCATTATAAAATATAGTACATTCTTGTAACTATCCTAAATACTATAACTATATTTCAACCCTTACTCCTTTCCCTGGAGGTAATCACCACTAATATTTCAGTGTTTTTTTTCTGAGCACTTTTTCTGTAAGCATTGGGGGGTGTTAATGTGTATTAAACCAATGTAGAATATGTGATACTATCATTTGACAATTCGGTTATTCCCTTATCAATACACTGTCACATTTTTAGGCTTGTCCATGTGGATTCACTTGATTTTTTTTAAATTTTTAAAATTATTGACATAAATGAAAGTTTCAGCTTATCTGACTTTTTGGACATTAAAAATTATAGAATATACATAACAAAATTTACATCTTAACTACTTTTAATTGTACATACTTATGTACAATGGCATTAAGTATATCCACTGTGTTGTGCAACCATCACCACTATCGATTTCCAGAACCTTCTCAGGATTATAGACAGAAGCTCTGCACCCATGAAACAATAAGTCTCCACTCCCCCTCACCCAGCCCCTGGGAACCTGTTTTCTACCTTTTCTCTCTGAATTTGCCTGTGTGAGATGCCTCATGTAAGTGGAAGGCACAACACTTGTCCTTGAGTGTCTTCCTTATTTCACTCATTATGATGTTTACAAGGTTCACCCATGTTGTTGCATGTGTCAGAATTTTTATGGCTGAATAATGTTCCATGGTATGTATATGCCAGCTTTGTTAATCCACTCATCTGCCAATGGACATTTGGGTTATGTCTATCTTTTGGTTACTGCGAATAGTGCTGCAGTGTACACTGGTGTGCAAGTGTCTGTTCGAGTCTCTTCTTTCAGTTCTCTAGGTGCGTATCCAGAAGTGGAACTGCTGGATCATATGGTAACTTGGTGTTTAACTCATTGGGAAACAGCCAAACTATGTTTCATATCGCTCATCTTACTTTAAAATTAAAAAATGGTAATATCCTTAAAAAAAGAATGATATTTTAAATACATTTCAATTCCATTTTGTAGCTAGTTAACAAAAGAGTCAAAGTAGGAAGAGAAGATTGGCAAGGAAGGAGACAGTCAAGGAAGAGAGACATTCAGAGGTAGGGTGAAAAATACACACAAAGATAGGGATGAAAGAGACTGAGGAAAAGAAAACGAATCCCTGACGATTCTAATAACCTAATAATAGTAACATAATTTCATTGAAGAGAGACCAATTTAAACCAAAATGTAACCAGGATTATTTAGTTATAGTAGAGTGGTAGTTTTGGTTGGTCTTATTTTTTTTGTTTACCAGACTTTTGTAATGTAGATATATTACTTTATAATTAAATGTTAAAGAATAAAAACACTAACACTGAAATTAGGAGTTTGTGCATATAACACCAAAATGTGCCCAAAACCCTGTCTGGGCAGCTCAGTTGGTTAGGGTGTCCTCTGAACACCAAAGGGTTGTGGGTTCAATCCTTGGTCAGGGACCCTTGGTCCTGGAAGTTAACTGATGGATGTTTCTCTCGCTCACTCTCCATTCCTCTCTCTCTCAAATCAATAAATATCAACTTGGGTGAGAATTTTTTAAAAATGTGCTAAAAAATGTGTAAAAATTTTTGTTTAATCTAGGTTTATTGTTAAAAGGGATACAAATTCTTAAACGTGTTGATGGCATTATTAAAGCTTCTGGATCAACTTTAAGTAACAATGACTGTGATTTAAATAAAATAATTTCTTTTTTGTTTTTCTCAGCATCCTTACTCCATTAACAATGGATATGTATGCCTGGACTCGGGAACAAGCTGTGTTATATGATGGGATAATTCTTGCTGCTCTTGGAGTTGAGGCCATTGTTGTTTTCATGGGGATTAAATTACTTTCCAAAAAGTAAGTTATATGTCTTACGTTTTGTTCCAAGTTTGTATTTTAAAAGTGAAACATGAAACATTTGACAATGTAAATGAATGTGTTAGTAAAATAATTTAAAGCTTTTCTATTTTTAGTTCTTGAAATTTGAAAAAAGATTTGAGGTTCATTAAGAGAGCGTATTTCTATACCATATGGCATATTTAGTAAAGCAAGATATTTACAAAGTGAATAATTGTCTTCTAATGTAGCATTTGTAATTTTACTTAAAGTGTTCTAAAACTATTTCATAAAATATTGTTCTGCTGTATGGTAATATATTAAACAACAAAGATTCAGGGGTTAAATTGGAAAATTCTGGTTAAAATTACTAAACGTCTTTACTCTAAAACTTATAAATCTTCAGTATATACATATTCTATCACCAGCGTGACAAATACAGCATGTAGCATTTCTAAAAGTTACTTTTAACTTTGACCACAGAGCACTTTTTCTAAAGAAGCATTTTGTCAAAGTACAACGGTAAAGAACACGTTTTGGGGGGAAATACAAGTATAAAATTTAGTTCATTCATATAATCTGGGGTGGGACATTAGTAGATGAATTTAGACAGTTCTAACAGCTTAATTATTCCTAAAATACTTGAATACTTTAGAACTCTAATAAAGTTTTAACATCAGTGAACGAATGTTGAGTTAGTGTGTAGAGTTAGGTGTGTGGGGGATGCCATGAAGATTCTTGTAGAGCCAGGTGGAGGGCCAAGATGCAGCTGTAGACAGAGACTCATATTCAGAGTTACACAGTAGCGGATGCATTACATCTTGCTGCAGAAGTAGAGTGGTCCTGCTAACTGGCATTCTTACCGATTGTCCAATTCCATTCCTTCAAAGAGCTTGGATTCTACTGGGGGGAAAGCCAGTACACAGGGGAAGTCAGGCAGTGCTAAGTGCTCTGCAGAGGAGCAGAACAGAAGAGACGGGGGAGCGGGGGCAGGGGTAGGAGAGAGGGAAAGTGGCCTTTGACAGAGCGCTCGAGGAGGGCATGCGTGAGGAGGTTACATCCTAGCGGAGACCTCAGTGCAGTCAGAGAGCAGCCTTGCAGTGGCCTAGGACTCTCCTCCCCTAGACTAAGACCGGGCTTTGCATGTCTAAGGGACAAGCAGGAGGGCCAGTGTTGCCAGAGCAGAGTCAGAGAAATACAGTAGATCAGGCGGGAACGATGTGGAGCCCAGAGGTGTTCTGAGCATGATGGGAAGTGTTTGGATTTCTTTTTTTCTTAATCCTCACCCGAGTATAGGTTCATTGATTTGTGTGGGGTTTAGGGGCGGGGGGACAAAGAAAGACACATTGATAGGTTGCCTCCTGTATCCGCCCCGACAAGGGATTGAACCCACAACCTTTTTGGTGTACAGATGATGCTCTGACTGAGTCACCTGGCCAGGGCTGGGTTTGTTTTAAGAAGCTTTTGGTCTAGTTTGTATATTTCACTTTTATTATGAAGAATTTCTAACGAATCCAGAGGTGTGGAGAGCATCATGTGCTGAATCTCTAATACCCATTACCCAGCTTCGGCAGTGATAAACCCTTGGATAACCTCGATTCATCTGTACCTCCACCCACTGCACACTCCCTGTCCCCTACACCTGGATTCCTTCGAAGTCCATCCCAGCATCACTCCATGTCTTCCATAAACATTTCAGTGTGTTTCTCTAGAAGTTGATGATGACAGTATCACATCCAAAAAATTACGTGACTTTAAATATAATCAAATATCCACGAGCATGCAAATTTTCTCTACTGTTTCAACTTTTTTTTTTTGTTTTTTGTTGGTTTCACAGCTTACTCACTTGACTGAAGCTCTTGAGTATCTTAAGTTTCTTTTCATCTGTTTCTTTTCCACTGAGCTCTTTTTCCTTTGCAAATTGAAGAATCCAGGATGTTGGTAGTTTTCCACATTGCGGATCTCACTGGTTGAATTCCTGTGATATTTAAAAAAAAAACAAAACCACTTTCCTGTATCTAATATATTTCCCCCAAATTGGTACTTCGATCTAAAAGCTTGATGAGATTTGAGTTCAGTTTTTCTTGGCAGGAATGTTCTGTAGGTGGTGTTATATGCTTACATCAGGAGAAATGCCATGTTTTCTTTATCTTTTAATCATGTTAGTGGCCCATGACATTTGTTAGGTCCTATTAATTCATTAATAGGTCACTGCAAAATGCGGAAATTTCAATTCTATTTATTTATTTATCTCCCATAACATTTTCCATAAAGAGAACATTCCTGTCACCAACTATTTGGTTACCCTGACGTATAGTATGTATAGGAAAGACAGGGTGATTTCTTTCCTTTTATCTTAGTAACTGACTTTGAAAATAGAGTTGGTTCCCCAGCATCCTCTAGAAGAGACCAAACGTAGTAGTTTACGTCCGTATAGTGTGAATTCATAGACGGTAACATTTTTGTGTGTTTCCGTCCGTTGTCATTACTGCTGTTTCTGGTGTTCACGGTGTCGTGGTTTGGGCCGGCTTCTCCCGGCTGGCTCCGAGTCCTTTCATCGTGGCCCAGTGGTCGGTCACTGGCGCCCCGGGCTCATCTTACAGACTGTGTCCCAGACCTGGAACGAGCTGGTTTTTAGAAGACTGGTTCCTTTTAGTGGGAAGAAGTTATAGTTAGCATTCATATTAATTGGTATATCACTAAAAGTATAAAACTATTTTATTTACAGTTTTTAAAATGATAAAAGGAACGAACTGTGTGATGCTAGGCGCTGTTTCATTTTGAAATCACGGAGTTCCTGTTCTTGAACAGGGTCGGCGAGCGTGCTCTTCTCCTGGGAGGACTCGTCGTCGTGTGCGCTGGCTTCTTTGTCCTGTTACCGTGGGGGAGTCAGCTTCCCAAAGTGCAGTGGGAAGGTACAGCCGCACGTAATTCTACAGTGCTAGCCTCTGTTATTCGCCTAAAATTAATAGGTAACACACTGCACTCAATTTGTTTTTACAGATTTGCATAATAGTTCAATCCCTAATACCACATTTGGGGAAATGGTGATTGCTCTTTGGAAGTCTCCAAGCGACCCCAGTGGAGAGCCAACCGGCTGCCCAGTTGAACAAGCCTGGTGCCTCTACACGCCCGTGATCCACCTGGCCCAGCTCTTCACGTCGGCGGTGCTCATTGGGATGGGCTACCCATCCTGCAATGTCATGTCCTACACCCTGTATTCGAAACTTCTGGGACCGCAGCCTCAGGTGAGCCCGCTGCCCTGGCACTGCAGTGAAGGGAAATATGCTTGGAAGCACCCACATTCTGTGCCACCATTCTCCGTGTGCACACAGACTGATGGGGGGGATTTTTAAAAATTATGTTTAGCATTTTGAATTTTTAAAAAGCCCACAGCGTTTTAAAAGTACTTACAGGACTGGTATGCTGGCACTGAACAAAAAGTACTCTAAGAACTTAGAGATCTCTTGAACTCAGAGATTATGAGCTCAAAATCATTTTCACAGAAAAAAATACCTGAAGCATCAAGCTCTGAAACTCATTCTTAAACTAGGCGGCAGTTGGGAAACCACGGTTGAGAGTAATGCCGCACCGCACACTCCCGGGCAGCCCGTACGGGTTGCAGTCTCGGGTTTGGTAACTGGAGGAGCGGCACGTGGGGTAGTGGAAGGTGGTCCAGTGGGGTCAGGCAAACATGGCTTCAAGCCTCTTGTCAGAGTCCCTTGGATTTTCTGAGCTTCGGCTCCCTCATTCATTAAGTGGGGTGATGCCATGGGCATTTGTGAACACTGGAAACAACACATGTAAAGCAGCTAACACAGTGCGTGGAAGATAGCAAGTACAAAATAAATGCCTTAAAAGGTAAATTAATAAATTCTGTTGTTCCCAGGGCTTCAGCAGGTATTTTGTTCCTTTCCACTAGTTTTATTTTTCCTAACCTGACTCTATCAGATAAGCTTATTGTTCATTATTTGCTCTATTTACAGCAAGTCATTTTATGTTTAATTCACAAATAAAAGATGGAGAAAGTGTTTCCTGTGAGTTTCCCACAGCATCACCCTTTTTAAAATGTAACTAAACCTGAACATCAACCTGCTTCTCTCCCCACCCCCACCCCCCATCTCGCAGGGTGTCTACATGGGCTGGTTAACGGCTTCAGGAAGTGCCGCGCGGATCCTCGGGCCTGTGTACATCAGCCAAGTGTACACGTCCTGGGGCCCACGATGGGCCTTCAGCCTTGTCTGTGGAATCGTGGTGCTCACCATCACACTCCTGGGAGTGGTTTACAGGAGACTCGTTGCTTTTTCCGTAAGGCACGGAAACATTCAAGAGTAGCCCGGCTGACAGACACTGCCATGGGAGAGCTTGCTGCGTGGGGCTTCCTTACTGAGGCTCTGCTAGACAGTGAGTGCTCTGGGTCGGTCTCAGAAGCCTGGCTTCGGGTGCCGTGCATTCTGAATGGCAGGAACATATGTTGAATAACACAGGGAGCTCTACGAGTAATTGTGAATAGTAAGGTACAAAAACATTCTGGATCATAATTTCTTTTTCTCAAAAAAGAAATATTCTTCATTCAGCACCCTTTTGGGGGTTCCATGAACTCATGAGTGAATGAACAATGGCCTACAAATGTGAAATTGTATTTTTAGTTCAAACTGCAGAGGCGTCATTTAAAGTAACGAAAACATATATGCAGTGAAACCATAGTAGAGTTTTGAAAGAACTACCTATAACATGATGAAATTATAGAAATTGTTTACCTAAATAGCTTTTATTCAAAGATAGCTACTTTTGATTTAAAAATGTATCCTCTATTCTATCAAGTTTCTTTATGAAACAAATATCATGCCTCTTTAATTTTTCCACTTACCATGACTGACATATCCCACCTTACCATCTTTAAGTTATTTTTAATACACCTTCTGTCTTACCTCACTAAGTAACCCCTAATTTTAGTAGATGAGTAACAATGATTCCATTATTTTAGCAATAGAGAGGATGAAGAGATCAAGATGGATTTCACTGCCTTTAGTAGGGATACTTTTTTCTTTCAAGTGCTAATAAGTAGTTCACTTTAGAAACACAAGCCAGGTATGTTTTTGTATATACCTACTGAACAGCAAACTGTTTATTATTACTGGCATTTTCACCTCCTTAAGTTCTGGAGGAAAATGATCACTTTATTTATTTTTCTTTCCCGTCACTTAGCCGTGGCAGGGCAGACACAGCAGTTTTCATCCGTCTGCACAGCTGTTCAGACCCGCAGAACTTCACACTTGGACGGCCCCCAGCGGCCCCAGTGCAGTCAGGCAAGATGGTTTTCATCTCACGGTTTGCTGAGTGTGCTTAAGAACAAGGTCTGTGTGTGCACGTCTCTACCACTACGTAAGCTGGGTGCTGGTAAAAAGAACTAGTGTAGAAGGATGTGCATGCACGATCAGGGCTACCAAAAAAAAAGTAACACTGGTTCTAAGTATTTTGTAAATGTTTTCTACTGTAAGTTATAAATATTTTCAAATCTGAGAGTAAACACTATGATCTGCACTTTATACTGAGTTTCTGGTACTGAATTTGTTTTGTTTTGTTTTTGGCTTGAACGACAGAAATCTATTTCTCACAGTTCGGGAGGTAGGATGTCCAAGACCGAGTATTGGCAGGGCTGGTTTCTTCTGAGGCCTCTCTCCTCGGCTTGTAGATGGGTCTGTTCTCCCTGTATCTTCTGTCTGTCTGTCTCCAGCTTTATGGAGATACAGTTGACATGCAGCATTGTGTGAGGCTAAGCTGTACATGTTGATTGGATACGCTTACAGACTGTAAAATGATTATCATAGCATTAGCGAATACCTCTATCACATCACATCACATCCATTTCCTTTTTGTGGTGAGAACATGTAATATCTACTCTGTTAGCAGCGTTGAAGTTGTGTAATGCAGTATTACTAGCTGTAATCTCCAGGCTGTTCTGAGGTCCCCAGAACTCGGGCACTCCATCACGGCTAGCCTGCCCTCTCTGACCAGCGCCTCCACCTTCCCTCCAGCCCCAGACCTGGCAGCCGTCATACGGCTCTCTGCCTCAGCCATGCGGCTCCTTGAGACCCCACGGACCAGTGATACCACCCCTAGCATAGTGCCCCCGGGTCCATCCCTGTCATCGCAAATGGATCTGCTTCCTTAACGGAGTGATGTTCCATGGTGTATTAGTATGTATGTATGTATACAGACCACACTCCCACCAAGAAACAGGTGTGAGGTGGTATTTCATACGGTTTTGATTGGCATTTCCACGCGGATTAGTGATGTGGAGCACCTTTTGAACGTACCTGTTGGCCATTCGTGTGTCTTCCTTTGGCAAATGCCTTTTGAGATCCTCTGCCCATTTTCTTATTGGATTGTTTCAGCTTTTTTGCCACTGAGGTTTGCTGTCTCTTCAATCCAACGTCTTCAGCTGTAATAGAAGGCTGAGCCTGGCAGAAATCCTGTGATAGCATTTCAGAGATTGTTTTCACTCCTCTCCACCTCCCGTAGCAAGACCCTGCTTCAGCTAGATTTATCAGAGCGCTAGCCAGTTTTCTGGCTGTTGGGTCACGTCCTGGGATCTCTTCCCTGATGTTTCACAGCTCCTCCTGTCTTACGTTTTCGGGGTGCTGTAATCCACCCTTGGTGTGGGTGCTGTGCATGGTAGAAATAATGATAATGATAAAAAATGGTAACAATGAACATTTATAGAGTTCATATCCCAGGTAATGTGTAAGGTACAGTTTAATTCTCAGTTTTATAGATTAAAGGTATTATGATTTCCATTTTACAGGTGAAGGAACAGAGGCACAGAAAAGCTAAAGTACTTGTCTAAGTAACAGTCTGTCTTCAGAGCCACACTCTTAACCACTATGTTTTTCATAGTGAGGAAAACAGCCCAGTTTGCAGTAACAGGTAATGAATTGCTAATTGTAAATTAAGTTACCTGTACCAGTGACTCTGATTAGCATAAGTATTTGACAAATATAATTTGATGCCCATTGACAGGCTTTTATCTTAGTTCAATGATTAGCCTGTTTCTATGCAAGAATATGACATAGAAAGGCTTCTCAATTTCTAAAAATGTATAATAATGCAAACAAATTATACTCACAAAAATGACCGCCATGTTTTTAGCGAGAATACGGTCTTCTCTGGGGGATTACCCACCAGTGCACACCGGGGCACAAAAGATGAGGAAGTAACATGGGGTTGACGAGAGCAGCAAGGTGAAGTTTGAGGAAAAAATCACTAGTTGGGGTGTTAGGTGGGGCAAGTTGAATATAAACAGAAAAAGATGATAGCAAGCCCAAAGGTATGAAAAACTCCTAAAAGTAGTATATATTTAAGAAACGATGTTTTTAAAACCTAAACTTGTTAAGAGTGACTGTCATATTTTGTGGGGATTTATGATTTCACAAAACATGCTACCTTCCTAAGTTTGGCTATATTTAAAATAAACTTCAGTTAAAAATCTATAAATAAACTCCAGTTTGTATAAAACTTTTCTCTTGCCTAAGTAAAATAAATCTGTATGTAATTTGTTGTTTTGACAAGGATAAACTATCTGCTCAAGAATAAATTATTTTAAGAGGATGTTTTGGGTATTTCTGACTATTGCAGATTTATCTGTAATTTAATGTGTTTTACCTTGTGAATGTACACGTTCTAACAGAGAGATGATTATATCCCTACCATATGCCCTAGAATGTTTCTCACTCACACCTCCAGTGCATATTGAGTCACCACGACACTGCTGGGAACAGCAGCAAACAGAACGCCAGCCCCTGGGCCGGACAGTTGGACGTCCGCCAGACGGTCACCCAGAGGACTCTGCTCGAGGGAAGGGCGACGGAGAGCGGTATAGGGGCTCTAAGGGTGGAGAACAGGGGATCTGTCCTGAACAGGAAAGTCAGAGGAACCTGTCTGGATAGCTCACAATCTGAGAAAAATGGCTAGGGCAGAAGGATCAGAAAAGGCTCCAGGTAGCCACGTTTAGCTCCCATCCCCGTCCCGGAACGGACTGGGCCTGGGCAGAGGATGGACCCCCACTGAGCCGGGCCTGGGTCATGCGTTCAGTCTGCGTGGGGGAGGAGGAGGACGGAGGACGGGAGGAACCCTGTGAGGCCCGTCTCAATCGCATGGACGAAACAGACTTACAATTAGAAGCGAAGGGGGGTGCTTCACCAAGGAAAGGTTTGCTGAGCTGACAAATACACTGTTTATCCACTACTCCGGCATCTCTCAGCTGTTTTCCTGCCACTGCAACCGGGAAGGGTTACAGGCCTCATCGGGGGAAACAGACGAAGCAGCTCGTACCCAGCTTCCCCAGGCCACGCAGGCCCTGCTAGTAACTCACGCACTGAAGGGATCAGTTTCCCACGGACAAAGATAATGCGCTTGTGAAGTCGCATCAGGGAGCAGGGTACTACACCATGGTAAATATTCTGTGCTTTAGGAGAAATGGGAAAGCATTTAAGGTGACATGGTCTCTACGCAGAATCCTGGGCTCACGGTAGAAACGAGACTTCATGTGCCAGAAAGCAAGGGCGCTGTCGAAGCCTAGAGTCTTGCCAAAGGACAGTCAAATAAAGGGACTCTTATGGGCCAAAAATAGAGCAGTGAAAGCACTGGCAACACGTGCTATTTATTTAAACACATCAAGTGTGTAAAAATCTGAGTTCATAATGATACTAAAAATAAACTCCTTGGTCACCTTTGGAGGTTGCTAGAGCTTTAATTCTTTGTTCTGAAAACTAGAAAATAAAGACTCAAGCATCGATTCTCTTTCCTGTACCTAAACTTCAGGGTAGTCAAATATTGATGAGTTAGTTTTTAGAGCGTAATCCAAGCTAATAAATACAAATAGAATAATAGAATTAGGCAACCTCTAGTGGAATAGCAGCTTCAGGCAAACAAGCATCAACGAATGCTAAAACTAGGCAAAAAATGAGTGAGGGACTTTCTGAGGGAGGGATGAGACTGACAGCACCTGGACCCACTGAGCACTCTTAGCATTAAAAGTGGGTGAGCATCACGTGGCTCCAGGCTGATGCAGCACGAAGCACACGGGTATGTTCAGTTGTGAATATCGTCACAGTCGTACTCCTGTAAACACTACCTGCTGATGAACTACCACCATACCCCTCTCCTGAAGAAAACTGGTAAAAAGAATCAAAGGGATTAAAGGCAGGAAAGGAAAAAAAGAAAACTGAGGTAGAAAGCACAAAAGTTGGTAAACATCAATGTAACAGAAATGCAATGTCAAACAGTAAAATACAAATGACAGTGCGAACAAACGAGGTTATCAGATTGAATTAAAAAACAAAATTTAGCTATGTGTTATGTATTAGAGAAATACCTGAAACATAAAGACACATTAAGACCAAAAGATACTGTAAAATATATACCTAAATTCTGTCAAAGCAAAATATGTGAGTTCTTAGCCTTCAAAATTTAGCTAGGAATTCTTTTAATTATTTTCATTTTTAAAGGGAAACTCTTCTTTCTGCTGGGTTTTTTTTTCCCCCTAAGAGAAAGGCCTATATAATTTTCTTTGCCAAAGTTGGGTTACCAATGTATTAACATATGTTAATTCTAATAGATACTGCCAAATATCTATTAGATTATCATTTATACTTTAATCAACAATACATGAGAATGCCCTGCTCATTTATTATTTTTAATCTATCTCTGATAAAAGGAAATGATTTTGTTTTAGTTTTGCATTTCTTTAACTATAAATGTTGAGCATATATCCTTCAGAGTCACCATATGGATTTCCTTTGTGAAGCATCTGTTCACATCATTTGTCCAGATTTCTGCTGGGTTATTTGTCTTTTTCTTATTAATGTTAACTTTGCGATTTATGTTGCAAACTATTTTTCTCATTGCCTTAGGCAAAAAGCTTCAAAACAGTGTTGAATAAATGGGTCACTGGGTATTCATATCAACTTAATGGAACGGCCTCCACAATCTCCCTGATTATAAAAACCAGCAGGAAGCACCAAACAGTCTGTATCATATTTAAGCACGAATGTCCCACTATTAAGCATTCCTTGTAACTTAACTGCATTAAGTTCTTCAGTGTTAAAATACACACATATTTTCAGGTAAGGGTAGAAAAACTGTATTTACCATCTGCAAAATTAATTTTTAAAATTTAATTGGCTCCTTCTAAACAAACAGGTAACAAAACTTAAAAATAAGTTTACTAGTAACTTATTTTACAATAAGTAATTAAATAAATCAAAAGATGAAGTAACTTATAGTAGTATTTATTATTATCACTTTTATATAAAATGCATCGGCAGAAATGCTTCACCAGAAACCGGTACTACAAAAATAAATATAAAACAAATATATACATGTTTACATATGTTACGTATAACATAAATATACATTATTTACATGTTTAAAAATTTAAAAACTCCATGTTTTGTTCATGATTCAACATGTCTGAGAAGTAGGGAAAACAACAACAAAAGCACAGATACACCACACACTATATTTTTGCTTTTAAAAGACTGTTCAATACAAATATATGAACACAGCAAGTTTCAGGGTATATGTGTTAAAAGTTAGGTGTCCTATTTGAATCCATGACTACTGCATTTTGTAAGTGACTTAAGTTTCATTCTGCTTTGTTCTCTCATTGGAATGCATCCACTATGGTACAGATTAAAATTCTCTTTATATAGAGAGGCTTTCTGAAAGAAGTTATTTTAAATAAGAAAAAGTCACTTTCCTTGAAAGCCAACAAAAGCATTATTTATTAAATATATATCTAAAAGGAGCTTTAATCAGTGAAAACTAGAAGTTGGATTAGAAAACATCACAAGGATGGAAGAAAGACACTGTAATTTCTGTTTGATGTATTCTGGTAATATCTCATTTTCTCCGTATCTAAGTGAAGCAAAAGAAAAAAAGACAAAAACATTACTTAATTACTTGGTTCATATGAGAGTACCAAAAGTCACATTACACTTTTCAGAAATTCAACTGGCAGAGGTATCTCAGAAAAATTATACAAAATTATTTATTAGTGTAGATACCTAAATCAAATTATGCATAACCAATTTGTTTCCTTTCAAAATAGACTAAAATGTATTTAAATAATAAAAAGAAATTGACTGAAAAACTTAAACTGGCTTTATAATTTCTAAAGCAACTTGAAGATCTGGATTCCTCATTGAATTGCAGGTCTTAATCAAAGAAAAATAATAGGCTAAACAGGTATAAATACATTCCTATCCAAATTTTAAACAACTTCCAAATGACTGTATCAAATAAAACTGCATTTTTATCTTTGGAACATGGGACCCAAAAAACCCAGAATTTACTTATAAAAAATTGTGTATTTATTCTTTCTTATTCTTTATTCTTTCTATTCTTATTCTTTCTATTCTTTAAACTTCAGTCATCTTCAAAGTTCTCTCCACTTGATGCAATCCACCTGTCAAGACATTTCTTCCACTGCTCAAAACAGTTTTAGAACTTGCCGATTTTGATGCCTTTTAGTGCTTCTGCCGTTTTTTGTTTCATCTCTTCCACATTGGCAAAATGTTTTTCTTTGAAGACTTTTTTCATCAGGGGAAACAAAAACGTTGATGGGGCACGAAAGGGTGAAATGGGTGGGTGGGGCAAGAGGTCCTGCTGAACCCTCAGGAGGGCGTGGACAGATGTGCTGGTAAATCACCCATTGTGAAACAGGCAAAAGTGTCGAGGAGTCTTTAAAAAAAATTCACTGAAGCTAAACGCAGCCTCTCACAACACCACCGGCTGGTACACTGATACAGATGGGTTCCTAGAACATTCCCCTAGCTGGGTAAGCCTCTACTACAAGGGGCCCTCCCTGTACTCCCTGTAGAAGATAATTCTATTTTTGGGGAGTCCCCCCTCATATATCTGCATCCTTCCACTTTCTGGAGCATCTGAAAGAGCTTACTAAAGAAAGCCCCTAACTTCATGAGTAGTTCTTTAAATGACATCACTGTGTGTGTACACAGTTAACAAAAAAATCAATTGGTAGATAACTGCAAGTTATATTTGTCTCCAGTAACTCCTTCACAATAAACACTTCTCATACAGGATCACGTTGTAGTAGCACCATCATCACCCTACCTTTTCTGGGAAGTTCCTGTTTGTGGAAACCAAACCATGGCCTAATTTTGCTATTGCTTGACTCCTCATTTTTTTGCATGGTGTCTGGCACAGATTTTCATACAGAATGAACACACACATTCAAAAACATGTTTCAAACAGTTACATTGGATAAGAAAGAATACAGTTTTTCATTTGAGGGAAAAAAACTGGTTATCTCTTTTAAAAAATTCTAGCTTCTATGGTTTTTGACATAAATCGTTAGGTATACTACTTTGAACTTAGAAGTCTGTTGATTTCTGAAAAGGGCCAACCAACCTGGTAAGGCAGTGGAATAAGGCTACAGGGAATCTTAACCGCTTGGAATGGATTTTCCATACCAATTACCCTGCATTCATGTAGGTTATAGACTGCATTAAATGGATTATAAAAAGAACTCCTAAGAATAATTAACACTTTAAATAACATCAGCATTGTCAAAGTGAAAACAGTAAGTTTACTAAATCATTATTTCAATGTATAGAGAGACTTACAGCAAAGACCTGCATCTCCACCAGTGCTTTAAGACTTACCTAGTGGTCTGACCACTCGGTGATGTGTAGCTGATGGAAGACACTCCTGCCTGCATGACCAGCTGGGACCCGTCATTAAACTGAACCCACACAGCTCCACTAGTTAACTAGAAAAACAGTAAGCGTCAGAAATCACGAGAGAGGATTTTAGGTTCTTAAAACGTACTTGTGTTTAACAGGTTTTACATATAGTTTAAAAAAAGAAAACAGCGCCCCTCTCAGGAGCTGTGATGGCAGCAGCATTGAGAAAATGCACAACTTCTTCAGACTATTCTTTTAATAGCTAGGGTTTTAGAATATTAAAGTTACTCTAAATGAATCTTGTTTCCCATTTGTTTCCATTAGGCCATAGAAGTAGTTTTTTTTTATCGTGGTTGTTCTCCAATAGTATTGCTAACCAAGAAAAGATTTAGGAAATAACAAAAGCAACACTTCTTAAATTAGGATTTCCCTCTATTCTTTGTTGTTATGTGACAAGAATTTCTCTTCTGCCGGAGGATCTCCTATCTTAGGTGTGAAACCTGTCCCTTTAGTCGCTGATATTTATGACGCGCCCTGCAAACAGAGAATGAGAAGGTGGCACGGACTGCGGAGTCGGAGACCCGGGCTTCAACCCACACCCTGCCCAGTAAGGAGGGCAGCACAAGCCAACCAGCCACTGTGGGCCATACTTGAACTGTGTATCAAAGGAGGTAACATCAACATGGGGTTTAATTTGGAAGAATAAGGAGACAATGCATTGCAAGTAGTCAACAAATGTTGAGTTCCCCTCCCTTCACCTCCTCTCCCATGAAGGACTAGGCTGCATGTGCTTCCTGGTAAGTAAAAACAGCATGTGCTGTGCTCAAAAGCCCCCAAGCTTCAAGCTGTTAGACAGTGTACACATACACTTTCGCACCTGAGCCAAATTCTGTAAGTCTGAAACTGAAGGTGGATTTAACTTTCAAATGCAGAAATCCTTTTTTGGCCAAATAAATGTTATTCAATAATAAAGATTACCAAGTTTCTAAAATTTAAAATATCCTAAACATCATTCTAAAGTCCTAACAATTAGCCATTATCATGACCTGTACTTTAAAAAGCAAAGGCAAAAACAGGACACCCAGGCTCTGGCAGGCAATTTGTTATCAATATCTAGAGTTTTCCAACTGTCTACAAATTAAAAATGTTTAGATTTTTAATGATACAACCAATGCAGAAAAAAAGGTGTAAAAACTTTCCTTCAAAGAGAAATCTTTAAAGTAATTTATATTTTTGGGTAATTGTCTAATCACTGTGGAAACCAAACAGATTCATGAGAAAATTCACTTTCCTATTAACTTCTCACCTGTGTAGCCCAACCAACATTCTTCACAAAAACGGATTTCAAAAGCTGTGCTGCTTTAGGAAGACAATCTTGTAGACTACTAGCAGGGGTGTTTGTTCCAGAAGCTGCGGCAGTAAGGCCAAGTCCTTCATTTGTAGCCATCTACAAACAGTGAAAGCCAGGAAGATATTATACCAAAGCATTTTTAGAAGCCAACTTTAGCAAACGTAGAAAATGATTACTTTTTAAAATATATATATTTTATTTATTTATTTCTAGAGAGAGGGGAATGGACAGAGAAAGAGATGGAGAGAAGTATCAGTGGGTGGTCACCTCTCAGGTGCCAACCCCCCCGCCACTGGGGACCTGGCCTGCAACCCAGGCACGTGTCCTGATTGGGAATTCAACTGGCGACCCTTTGGTTCACAAGCTGGCACTCAATCCACTGAGCCACACCAGCCAGGGCATATGACTGGATTTTTTATTAGCTTAAATAAGGTTTTTAAACAACATCTTAAAATTAAAGCATGGCCATGTTATGGAAAATCAGAAAAGCACAGATGAGAAAAATAAATACAGAGAAAAAAAATCACACAATTGCTGTTTTCATTTTGGTAGGTATCTTTTCCTTTTTCCCCAAGGTACAATTTTTCACAGCTGCAACTATAGTATGTATATATGCATGTGTGTGTGAGTACATACACAATACACATATTTATTTAACCATGAGCCTATTATGGATATAAAGGTAGTTAATGATACAAGTAAAAATAAAACAACGATATCTAATTTAATATATTTAGCTTTTCCCCAAGGGGAAAGCAGGTTAGGCTGTTTGAGGTAACAGTCAAAGTAAGACCTGAACGATGAGAAAGAATTAGCCACTGAGGGGTGACAGGAGAGTTCCCGGCCACGTGAACAGCATGTGAAAAGGCTCTGAGAGTTCGACCTGTATCATCCAATCCAAAGAAGGCGTCTGAGGCTCAGACACAGAAAGCGTGGTAAAGTAGATCAGTCTGAGGCTGGAAAAGTAGGTAGGTGATAATACAGTATGTACGGTATATGCGGAAGGTGATCAAGGAGTTTCACTTTGCCATCAAGGGCAACCACTGAAGGGCCGTAGGGACAGAAGGGACATGCATTCACAACACTCACAGAAGGATTAAGTGCTGGTGCCTGCTTCGGAGAAGCAGCATTACTGACCGTCGTTCTACTCATCGGGTAGTTTGGCTCCTTGGTGGTAGGAGGAGGAGGAGGTGACAAGGCCTGAGGCGAGCTGGCGCTGCTCGGTTTTCTGCAGGGGGAAGAAATGTCCAAGCACATTCCCTTAAAGCTTACTTTGCAGTAAGGTAAAGAAGGTTCATATTGTAAACGCCAAACTTTTAAAAAAACATTTCCTATATATTTTAGCCATATTTACAAAATTTTCAAACATTTACCTTCCTATGATTATTGGGAAAAAGGAAGCACTTCCACTTCTCTTTTCCTCCTCTGAGATCGTGGATTCCAGCGCCAAACAAATACGATGGCCCTGTTTGGAAAGAAGAGTGCCTTCTGTCACTACTTCCCTGCCACTTGTCACCACTGTTACTCGGTAGGAAACCCTGTAAGCAGGTACATACCTCATTAGCATGGTCCATATACATTTTTATTTCCTCTTTCAAGCTATTAACTTCACTTTCACACTTTAAGGTGTAAGATTTCCCAGTCTTTTCAATCACATGAATCAAAGCTTCTGTTTTGTGTATCTTTGCTCCTTAAAGAAGAAAACAATTCTTTTTTCTTTTCTTTTTTTTTTAATATTCCTAGGTTTCCATTCATTACTATACTAGTCCATAAAGGCTTCTAGATCACAGTATCATTTATATTCATTTACTGACCACTAATAAAACGAGGCTCTCAAAGTATTCAGTAAATTCCTTTCTGCATATAGCTGGCTTAAGTCTGAAACACTTACAATATTTTAAAAAAAATCATTCCTCTCATCCAAAAACACAAGTGAAGGACAGCTGTAATTATAAGTGTACTGTGTAAGTTTATGTGCAAGTGTCCCTTAAAGAAGGGAGTTTTACATATTAAACAGTATATCATTTTTATAGAATAGATTTAAAAAATAAGATTCTCTGGTTCAATCCCATCCTTTTAAACATTTATAATTCTCATAACTTTGTATGTGTCCATTTGAGTTTCTCAACTCATATATAATATGTATGCGTGTATATTGCTCTTAAAATCTTGCTGCCTTGAATTTTAAAAATCCACAACTATTAAATTATAAACTAAAGAGAAAAAAACTACCATTTTAAAATGGTTCTTACCATCATAAAACCAAACTTCAAAATCAGCACCAGGGGAATTCTCCATCAAGACACATTTAGCATATCTTGTAAAATAAGTGATTTTAGGAGATTTAGATCTTACAAGCTGTACAAATCTGGAAGCATATTGATATTTTCGCCAGTACTTTTCTAGGAAAAAAGAAATTACGTATCATAAGAGAATAAAATACTGACTTGACATATAAATTACATAAAAATTTAATATTTCTATTGTGCCTCAAAAATTCAAGTTGATAGGTTTGTAATCCTAGTACCAAAATAAAATTTAGAACATAATTCTATTATTTCAATAAAAACTAAAGATAGTATAATAAAACTTCCAAGAAATATATATAACAAAATCTGATGAGTAGTATTACGATTATTTAAAAAATCTCTTCGACTCACCTCCTTATAATAAGTAAGGTAATAATTCCAGGAAAGTTTTATAAGTGAAATGAAAGACTTCTACCTGAGATATCAGAACCAAATGACTTTCAAAAAAAAGAAATACAGCCCTTTTTATGTTAATAAGACATAGTTTTATGGTCCTACCTTATGCAAGTAAATTTTTGCAGTTCCTTATAACTATTGTTGTTTATCTACCTGTTTTGATTTTTTTTAAAGGTTTTATCTATTTATTTTCAGAGAGGGGAAGGGAGGGAGAATGAGAGGGAGAGAAATGTCAATGCGTGGTTGCCTTTCACGCCCATGGGGGACCTGGCCTGCCACCCAGGGAATCAAACCGTCAACCCTTTGGTTCACAGGGTGGCGCTCAATCCACTGAGCCACACCAGCCAGGGCTAATAGAGATCTATGACACAGGTTTTCTTGTTTGTTTCTAATTGTCACCTCAGTGAAGTCTTACTATTCAGTAATTAATTCCCCAGTCCATGTCTAGGAGCTGAACTGGAAGTCAAATTTGCAAATATAAGTGATCATTTATGTAGCACAGCCATCATTCAAAAAGTCAAAAACTAGATAGTACATGTTGAATTTTTAACATGATTCAAGACAAATATTCCAGAGTTAGATTTTACCATTACAACACAGAACAGGAATAACTACTGGAATAGTAAGGTACACCCCATTTCACCAGATATTTACAACCTATGAAAACTGCATATATAGAGTTTATAACAGGAAGTCCGTTATCTAAATTTGTTCCTTGGTAAATTTACATACCTGGTAAGTTGTCAAAGCTGAACCTACTGATGTTATCAGTAGGTGATGGCGGTCTATCAGCAAGAGGAAAACCTCTTCCGTCATATGGATAATAAATAGTGATCTGTCAAAAATTTTTTTTAAGAATTCTAATTATATGCCATTAAATTAGAACACTATATTTTGTTACTAAAATTATGAAGAGTTCACATGTAATATTAATTATTTTACAGAAAATGCTAAATATGCTCTAAAATTTTTTTTTAACCTTAAGCCTAAAGTTTAGATTTGTTACTAGTTATAATTACTTTTAAATCCTCACAAATTTATCTAAATATGTGTAGTATTCTATTTCAGTTTCTGAATTCCAGAAACACTACCGCTATCAGGAAAACCGATTTAAAAGTATTCAGGCCATCATATGGAATGAACTGAAAGGCTAAATGCCTGAGTGATAAAGGGGCGAGGTAACGGCAGGTCCACATTACCATGCTTCCATCGCTAGAGATGTGAAGGACTTCTTTCACGTATTCTTGAGACGAATGCTCCTTTAGAAGCTCCACACAGACCTCCTCTGAATCAAGTATGCTCACCTACAGACAAACCCAAAATCAGTAAGAATCCCCGTGTTTACCAGAATACCTCTGACATTTGTAATACTTAAGACAAAAGTACTTAACCATGGCAGAAATACAAATCAATGTCGAAATAAAAGAGCTGCTTCACTGCAACTGCCCGGACCACAGGTGTATTCGAGCTCGACTGCGAAACAGGAGGACGAAGGTGAGGAGGGGTAATGGAGTGTGAAATGACACCGGTGAGCAGAGAGGAAACAGGAGGCAGGGTGGAGGACAAGGGCTTTGGAAAGACAATAGTATGCCAGACAAAGGCAGACTGGGGGAGACGGAAAACAGGAGCGGGATAAAATTAATGAATAAAAAGCACTGTTCTCAAATCACACATGACATTTATTTAAACTCTAAACTTAATTCTTGTGCATACTCCTTTTCTTTTAAATAGTTTCAGATGTTTTAAAAAGGTATATTTTTCTGGTTTACCTTTTTGCATCTGGATTATATGTTAAAACAATAAAAACAAAAGCAAAAGGTAATATTAAATACACTTTTAGTGACTGGAATTGTGAATAAATATTTAACGCAGTAATTGACCAGTAGTTTTTGCAAATATTTGTATCAATAATTTAAAATTCAAAACGTATCAGTATCAAGTCACCATTTTTAAAGTAGAAGGAACAAGAGCCATTATCCCACAAATACTCAGCCTATTTTCTTTTAAATGAGCTTATTACTCACTTATCAAAAGTACAGGAACATTATAGGGAACCAAAAAAAAATCATATTTGACACCGAAAACCAATTGCCAGAAGGAAACAGCACATAGTAACTCTGAAAGATAGCAGACATACCACAGCCTTTTTGGTTTTCTGCCGGATTGGTTTTAACCTGTGAGCTGTTAAAGGAGACATAATGCTTCGTAAGGTGCGTTTCTGATAACCCAATGGTGGCTCCAAAACCCTTGTCTTGCTTTGTTCAGAAACAGGTTCTAAGCCAAAAACAGGTTCTTGTTGAATCATCTCAGGTTTATTTTGAAATGCAGTCACGTATGTCCCAGTATTCAGCGGTTGTACAGAATGCGCATTATCAGAAGCATCAGGGCTCCTTCTGGCTCTCGAACTGGCCCAGGCGTTTCTTGCCGTGTCCTGCAGACCCGGGTGGCCCTGGAAATGTCTGCTTGGGGTGCTGCTGCTGTGCTCAGGAGTTTCCCTGAAATGAGCTGTAATATATACAGAATAAATGAGTGGAATAGTGAAAAAGTCAAGCCTACACAAAACAATGTCCTGTTGCTTATAATAGATATTTTTTTGAGGAAAAAAATTAGCAAAAAAAAAAGCAAGCATATAATTTCTCTAAAAACTAAGCAGTTTAACATATGACATAATAAAACAGCAACTCTAAAGGGTAGTTTAAGCCATATTGCAAAGTAGTATTCTTAACACTAAGAAGGAAATATATTATTATGAAATTAACTTTTCAGTCAAAGTAAAAACTAGTCATTCTAGAGTCACCTGCTAATTCTGAAACAAGCCACTGCCAATGCTGCAATAAATACAGAAATGGGAGGATTTCCCAGGTAATCATTCTATATAATATGCAAATGTATTCTCTTTAAGCTAAGATCTCTATTCCATCTTCATTAAAAGCAAAAAACACAATATATAAAATAGCTTTAAAATTAATATTTAATATCACAAATGTATTTGTATCCACATTTTTAAAAGTTATTATTGAACTTTACCCATTTATATTCCAGTTTTAACATTCACATGAAAACATTATTTTTTTAAAGCTCTAAAAATGATTACATGATATAAAATGCAGTAGGACAATTTTTCAAATGCTAAGCTCTAAAAATTTGTATGACAATTTTTCCCTTAAGTTACTTTTTAGTGCTCTTTTGCCCTCTACTCCTATTATGACAGAAATATTTTATAACAAACATTGGACTTTAAAATTGCAGTAGCACTACTAGATTATAAATATAATAACAATCTCAGGTAGGTCATCTCAGAAATGTCCATGCTACCAAATAAAAATATCTATAAGTGCAATAAGTTAACTGCAAGATTAAGTATCTGCACTTTTATATAGTTTAAAAAACACAAACTTGAATTATTATCTCCAACAAATACACATAAAAAAGTTAATTCTCTTGGGCTCTTGAAAATACCATATTAAAAAGAAAGAAAAAAAAAAATAGCCCTGGCTGGCGTAGCTCAGTGGATTGAGCACGGGCTGGGAACCAAAGTGTCCCAGGTTCGATTCCCAGCCAGGGTACATTCCTGGGTTGCAGGCCATAACCCCCAGCAACCGCACATTGATGTTTCTCTCTCTCTCTCTCTTTCTCTCTCTCTCCCTTCCCTCCCTAAAAATAAAATAAATAAATAAAATCTTTAAAAAAAAAAAAAAAGAAAGAAAAAAATAGACTCTTCAGGTGACACAACTCTCTGCTTAAATTACAGCCATATTGTGCACTCTTTGTGTGAGGTAATATAATACTTAGTAAAAAATAATTCCCTCCTTTCCGTATGTTTCACTTCTGTCCTCTTATTTGCATCATTACTTTCCAACCTATCATCTGTGCCATCTGTCAAGTTCATGAAGGAGAAACGTGTAACTGTCAGGCTCACTCTCTAAGTAAAATAATGACTTGGATGACAGCTGTTTAAAAGTGTTTAGGTTTTGAGTAGGCGTGTAAATGGGCGTATGTGAGGTCCCACGGGTAGCCATGATGTCCACAACACCTTCTTCAAAACACGGCCAACCGTCTGCTGACTACTCTACAAGCACTGATAGCAGGTGCTTACTGCAGAGAGGCTGCAGCGGCAGAGGGGTTGAGAGTCAAGTCTCCCAGCCGGAACGCATGTGTGGGAACCCTCCTCCTACTTCCTCTATGCGCAGTATAGTTCAGCAAATTATTCCCCGTGCACGATTTCCTCATCCTTCCTAAGACGGGGCTAATAATCATACCACCCTTATATGTTTTGTGAGAAGTTAGTAATATATGGTAAGCATTAAGAATAGTGGCTGACACAGTAAATACTCAAAATGTGTTAAGTTATTATTAACTATTATTGCAACATAGTTTATTGAAAACATATTATATTTTAAAGAAAACACAAATTGAAATGGGCAATGCTTACTAAGTGTCCATGTCATTAATTTTTTATCTAATAGTTTATTTAAAACTCACCATTTTTTTGCAGATTTCCAAACCACTGTTGCACTATTTCAGGCTGAGATGTCTGGTCTGGAAATGGAAAAGGAGTGTTTCCTGGACAAGGATGACCGGAGCTAAACAAATACAAAATATTCATATAAACTAACAAAAAATTATCAGGTAATAACTTAAAAATTTTAAAAAGGGAGATCTCTTATTTGAATATCTGAAAATTCAAAGTAACTGTAGAAACCAATATTTGTCTAACTAAACTGTCTCTAGGAAGCTCACCTCCTGTGCCAAAATCCACACAATACTATGACAATGTTTCTATATGGCTATTGCCCTCTTAGAATTTAAGCATAAAAACAAAAAAATCAGAAAAAGAAAAAAAAAACACTACAAAACTAGTGTTTACTACAGTGGTTGTTACTACAAAACTAGTCTTATGTGAGCAGTCAATAAAGCAAATACTTATCACTTAGGATCCGCTTCCCTCTTTCTCTACATGTTTGTGTATTTGTAATTACTATTACAGTACTTTAGAGACCAAACATGTTTAATACATGATATTTGCACTGGAAGCCTGCTTTATATAAAAAGTGAACTAGAAATTCCCAAGTATGAGACACACTCTACAAACATCCATGGGCACATATAGTCATATTAAAAGAGATTCTTAACCGCAACTCAAAATCATCATTCTGATTCTCTTCCTCCGAAGAAATATAAATCATAGTAAAGAAGTGCCCCAGGAATATCTATCTGATAACATTAGAAAAAGGTAAACCCCCTTAGTTGGAGGTAGCTTCATTATTGATACTAGTAATGTTTATTGAAAAAGTAAAATGCTTTCGATAGAATTATTCTTACAGTGCTTGATCGTTATCAGGTCTATCCAAAGACTCAGAACTATGGGATGTCTTTTCTTTAAAGAAGTGAAAAATATTGACATTGCTATTTATAGGTGAGTATCTTTCTTCATTTTCATCTGCTCCAGATCTTTTGGATTTTGAAAGCATTTCTGCTGAGTGACAGCGTTCCATTGTGTATGTGTTTGCTCGAGACTGACTGTTAGACGTGCCAGATCTATCAGAGGAATGGGCTCTGCGAAGGTATCGAGAATGTGGCCTTTCTTCTGCATCCTGGATTACTCTTCCCCTTCCACTGTTGCTGGTTTCTTGTTCTTGATTTCCCCACTGGGGATAAAAACTGCTTCCATCTCCTGAAGAAGAAAAATCACTTGAATTCTTATTCTTTGGAAATACAGTCATTTTATTTGGGAGTGGCTGACCCATCAAAAGTCTTCTTCTGTCAAACAAACTACCACTTATACTGGTACTGGAAGAAGCTGTCATTGCAGTAGAAATTGTGGCGTGTCCACTATCAATCGAATCTTCGACAGTTCCTACATCCTTACTTTTCGTTGAAGAATTTCGGGACATAAAAGGATGGTCTAATACTGAAGACAGACTTAAGCGATCTGCTGGATTCCTGCGAAGTAACTGATGAATCAGGTCCTTGGCTTCTCTTGACAAAAAAGTTGGCGTTTCATAATCTGCCAGCACTACTTTATTTAATGTGTTCTTGACCGTGTCGGTGTCAAAAGGTGGTCTCCCGATAAGTAACGTATAAAACATACACCCCAAGGACCAAATGTCAGATTCGAGTCCATGTGCGCTTCGAGTTGCAATTTCTGGTGAAATGTAATTAGGAGTCCCACACAACGTATAGTGCTTTTCATGCGGCATTTTCAGTTGAGTGGCCAGCCCAAAGTCGGCAATCTTGATGTTCATATTACGCGTGAGTAAGAGGTTAGAGAGCGTGAGGTCCCGGTGAAGTATGCCATGAGAGTGGAGATACAACATCCCCGTGATGATCTGGTGCATGAAGTGCCGAGCTGTTAGCAGGCAAAACAGAAAACCATGTTTCAGAAAATCTGGAAAATTCAGTGTTTAGAATATATTATGAAACCCAGTACACATGCCAGAGTATTAAAATTAGAACACTGGCTTGCAGCTTAGTTTTTTGACCAACCAAAATAACACTGATAAGTTCATAATAATTATTTAATTCCCTTTAAGACAACTAGGCACTCCTTTGAATTAATCCTTGTCCTTTCTAACGGATGAGTTTTCTATATACACTTAAGCAAAGCTTAATTTCATCAGCATTTGGAAGTAAATAGAGTAGGTTAACCAGAGGTCTCTAGCAATTAAGAGAAAATATTTATAACTGAACAAACAATTCATAAATACATTCTAATTGTTTTTAAAAAAGCAAGCTAAAGCTCTTCTGATGTCCCCCCAAACAAACCCTCTGAAAAGCAACCACTATTAACAGCTTGTATATATTTTTATACTTTTTCTCGTGTGCTTACATACGTTTAAATCTATAAAAACTGTAATTGCTTTTCAAATATAAAAATGGTATAAAAATATATATACCAGTGGTTTCATTACTTTCTCCCCCACTTCATATTATTTCTTGGAGGTATTTCTATCAGCACACATAGTTCATTTTATTTAATTGCTATTGATGAAAATCTGGGTCATTTCCAATACTCTAAGATTACAAAAAAACAGACCAATAAAATTCTTGTACACGCTTGTTTTCTCATGCATATTATAGGGTACTTTTCTATAGTAAATTCAAGAAGCAGAATCACTGGGTTGAAGGATTAAAGTTTAGTATTTTTATACCTTGCCAAACTGCTCTCTAAAAAAGGCTGTATTTTTATGTACATCCTTGTTAATACTAGGAAGTCTCAATCCAATGAGTAAAAAAAATGGTACTCTTTATTTAAGTTGGCATTCTTATGATTGTTACTGAGTTAGAGCATCTTTCACATTTATTGGCCATTTGTATTTTCTACCTCCTGTCCATTTTCCTATTCAATTATCTCTTTTTTAGGCATGACTTATATATTTTTAAAGATTTTATTTATTCAGAGAGAACAGAAGGTAGGGAGAAAGAGAGGGAGAGAAACATCAATGTAAGAAACATTGATTGGCTGTCCCTTCCACACGTCCCATCAGGGAACCAGGCTGCAACCCAGGCATGTGCCCTGATCAGGAATCGAACCGGCTTGCTTCTGCTTTGCAGGACAATGCCCCATCAACTGAGTCATGCTGGCCAGGGCAGGTATGACTTATATTTTTAATATTCAGTTGTCAGCCATATATTTTACAAATATTTTCTTCCTTTGTCTTTTAAACTTGTTAGCAGTCTTTTTTGTCATACCCATTCTTAATTTTAAATTAGTAATTCTTTTTCTTTATTGCCTTTGAAGCTTTGTCTTACTTATAAAGGTATCACTATTATATATATTATTAAAGAAACACTGTAACACCGTTAATACTCATATGGATTTATTTACAACTTGTATTATGTCCTTAAGTCAAAGGATATGAACTTTTCTTTTTCTACTTTTATCCTCAATCAAGGACATGCTTATTGATTTTTAGAGAGAAGGGAAAGGAGGGGGAGGAGCAGAGTGGGAAAGAAACATGGATAGGCTGCCTCTCATACACGCCCCTACTGGGCACTGAACCCATGACTTAGACATGTGCCCTGACCGGGAATTGAACCTGTGACCTCTCAGTTTCCAGTGTCATGCTCCAGCCAACTGAGCCACACCAGTCAGGGCGATATGAACATTTCCATAACTCGTAATAAAGATGATTAAATTGTTTTCCAAATGGGTTATATAGATTTGAAAGTACAAAAAGTCTATCAGCAACCACCTTTCGTAGCTTGCCTGTAACCTCAGCAGGACAAGATAACCTGAAAACAATCTTTCGTGAAATGTTCTATGGACCTTACACTTGAGCCTGAACTGAACTGAAGAAAGTTAGAAATTGGGGAAGTTGGAACTATGTATTTGATAACAAAGAATTATTAGGGGTGGTAATAACTTTGTGGTTAATTTTTTAAAAGTTTGTATCTTTTAAAGATATATGCCAAAATATGTATATGTAAAAAGGAGTCTATGATTTAACTTCAAAATACTCTGCTGGGGGAATAAGGATACAAATGAAACAATTTGATCATGAGTTGATAGTTTTGAAAGCTGAATGGTTTGTTTAACTTCACAGAGGCTCATTATATCACTTTATTTATTTATGGTTGACATTTTCTATTATAAGTCATTACAAGAGTTATTTGTGCCTGACTTAGAAACCGTTTTATTTTTTAAAAGATTTTATCTATCTATCTATCTATCTATCTATCTATCTATCTATCTATCTATCTATTTTTAGATAGAGGGGAAGGGAGAAAGAGAGGAAGAGAAATATGAATCTGTGGTTGCCTCTCATGCGCCCCCCACTGGGGACCTGGCCCACAACCCGAGCCTGTGCCCTGACTGGGAATCAAACCAGCAATCCTTTGGTTTGCAGGCTAGCATTCAATCCACTGAGCCACACCAGCCAGGGCAGAAACTATTTTACAGTCATCAACAGCATTCTTAAGAGCTCTTTCTAGATTTGAAAGGATACCTCCTAAATTGTTACCGATTTAATTTAAAATGTAATTTCAGGAAAAGATAACAACAAATTTCTCCTTTTGCTTTACTCCTGTAATGCCTGCATATTTTATAGGAATTCATGGCTTCTATAATGGGGGGCATCTCCTTTTGTAGCCCAAAGTAATAATTAAAAGTTTTATTAAATATTACAAAATAGCACATTCTTCAAAACTACAAAAAGTAAAATTTATATTTACAAGAAAAAAAAGAAAAAAAGAGAAACAGCCTACCTTCATTTTCTGAGAATGGTTTCCTTCTGTTCTTTAGATACCTGTTCATTTCTCCATTATGGCACATTTCTAATACTAGGTAAACATAATTGCTATCTTCAAAATAGTTATACAGCTGAAATGTAAAAGAACAGAATAAATTAGGATGTACAAATTCACCATCCCTGGCAACTTCTATAAAACTTGTATTTTACCTCCAAGATAGAAGGATGTTTCAATTGGCAATGTATTTTCACCTCATTTTGGACTCGCTGTACCATTCCAGCTTTGTACATGGCCTTCTTGTCTATCTAAAAAATAACATGAGTTTTAAATGTCGATGATAAACTTTCAACTGTGAAGTTGTCAAAAGTTAACTTTGAAAAGAGAACGCGCACTTTATTCTGAAGTCCTTGTATCTTCGTCTTTATAAGATCAGTTTACCGTTCTCTTTTTGCCCCTCACAACTAGCAGACTGCGTGGCAGAGTGGCCATTCAGAAAAGTTTGTCAATGCATTCTAATACACTCTTCCAACTTACAGAATTTAATAGCACAACTATTACATCTACAATAACAAAAAGGTTGCCAAACTTTAAAGCAAAATTTCCCCTCCCTTCCCCTAGAGGTTTAGATAAGTGATTCCTAATCGCTCATGTTACTCCTATTAGACTGACTTCTAACAACAATAGTACTTTTAGACTGTTACAGTGTACTACAGAACTATGCACAAGTGTATTCTTATTCTCAAAACAAATCATTATTTGTTATTTGATTTCTACCAATGACTCCAAGTATGTAAAACTAGAACAGATGCTAGTTCTACCAAACATTAATGAAGATAAAACACTGATTTAATCATGATCAAGGATCTCCTGAGATATCCATAAGTGCAATTGCTGGCTTTGAAGCTATTTTCTTCTGCCTAAGCAATGGGTTCTTTACACCGGAATCAAAGAAAAGGCTGGTAGGTAGGGAGTTCTGACATCGCAAGTAGTGCACTTCTCTAGGAGAGGTGAGAGGTCCATGAACAGGTTCTTACCATTTTGATTGCAACTTCCAAACCAGTGTGAATGGACTCAGCTCTGTAGACACCAGCAAATGATCCTTTACCAAGCAGATTCCCAACTTTAAAATCCTTTAAAATTAAAGAATATGTGTGATGACTCATGATAGTAGAAAGGAAAAAAGATAGGGAGGGGCTGGAAAAGAAGATGAAATCGAGAGGGGAATTTGCATTCTCAGTTGAAGCAGGTATTACACCTCGATACAGCAGATGTCTGGGGTGGAAAACATGCTGACGCCTCGCGGGGATCCCTGAGCTTCCCGGCTGGACTCCGGATCGAGTGCCCTAGCGATCTGGTTCCTCAACCTCAGGACCCTCCTCCCACCGCCTGCCACGCCCTGCGGGCCAGCGGCTTGGCGGGGATCCCGCCGCAGCTCCCGCCGGAGGTAACCGCCATCCCCTTGGAGATGCCCCGGTCCAGCGCGGCAGCTCCGGCGGGATCACTGACGGGAAGCCTTGGAGTCTACAGACAGGAGGGCGGGGCCGAGAGCCACTCACCTGTGCAGCTAACCCCAGGCTCAGAGGGGCGGGCCGCTCCGCCCCCAAACAGCAGAGCCCGCGGCCGTTGGGACCCTCCCAAAGCACCGCAGCGACGCCCACCCCGCAGCCGTTAGCTTCGCAGGGGCCCCTACCAGTCTCGAGTCGCGCCACTCGGACTCCCACCCGCCCGGCTGAGAACCGCGGAGTCTTTTCACCTCGATCTTCTCCCCGATGCAGGTCGCCATGTTTCCAGGCCCCGGCCTGGGCTCCCGGGATCAGCTCCCTTCACGCAGTCCCTTCGAGGCAAGGCTCCAAGCAGCCAGCAGTTCTTGGCGCCCATCAGGTTCGGCTCTCTAGGCCGCCGCTCCTGGCGACGACAGCACAGCCACCGAGAGGTCTCCCGGGCACCTTCCGAGGCCAGGGCGGCGCCTCCGCGCTCCCATTTTGAAAAACTCCCGCCCGTTGCCGTCCTAGGTGGGTTGACGGTGACGTCACGACGCGGGTGGCTTCTGAGAGGCTGCGCCCTGGCGCGCATGCGCGCTGGGGTCTCCTTGCCAGCCCTCCGGGTTTCCGAGCCTGGGGGCCGGAAGCGCTTGGCGGCCTGAAGCTGGCTGGACCCGCGAGTGTGGACACTCTTGCTCCGGGGAGACCGTGTGCGACTCGGGGAAGCGCTAACCGGACGTTTCCACCCGTTACTCACCCGGGGGTCTGAACAACTACATCCACTTCTGTAAGGGGCTTAAAACGATTTGAAGTTCTTAAATGTTTAAACTTGACAACCCGTGTTGGCGGGGGGGGCGGGAACATTCCCTGGCTTAAACGCCCTTTACACCTCTGTGTTACCCCACAGTTTTCGTAACTGTGATGTGTTCTTTCATTTTGGCATATTCTTCTTAGGTATAATAATGCCATTTGTACAACTCGAGCTGTCACACGTGTAAGATCCGTGTTGATGGAGAGAGACCTCCGTGAGGGCGGGCTGAGCCGCTGGGTGCCGTGAGAAAAGGGTGGTGCTCAGCCTACGGAACAAACGGAGAACTACAACACACACCTAGATCTTCCTTCTAAACATTGTGCACTTATCATTGTCTCCCTACAGGCTGTAAAACAAAACAAAAAAACTCTGTCCAGAGAAGAAGTAAACTTTCCCCTTTCATTTCTGAAATCATTCCGAAGAGCTTATAATAACGATTGAGCAGTGGGTTCCAAAGCCAGTCTTCCAATTAGACTTGCATTTGCTGCTGAATCTTCAGAAATACCTGAACTCACCGCCACTGTGGGGTTTGGAGTGGGGGATTGTTTATCCCTTATTCCATTAGTACCAGCTGCGTCGATGGTTCTACAGCCCACTAGTTCTGCGTCTGCGGAACCTTACCCTATGTGAAGAGGGATGGACTGAGGGGGAGAACTTGCTAGATGCTATTGCAGCCTGCAGTGTAGACCACCGTGGCTGAACCTAACGTCCCCTTCCCAAGGTGAAAGTTTGGAGAGAAGTGGAACAGCTGGGGGCAAGGGGATGAGTAAATGTAGGTTACATAATGAGGGAAATCCAGTAGTAACACCTGGGAAGAGGCTCAGAGGAAGAGGTGATACTGTCTCTTAGTTCAGTTACACCAGATGCCTGAAAGCATGAAGCCATATATTGCTGAGAGCACTCCTGCTTTGGGAACCCAAGATCAAACGGCAGCCTTCAAACCTGAGTGGCGTCACCCAGGGAGACATTTCCATGAGATGGCCTGGATAGTTACTAAAGATGGAATGAGATTCTACCAGTATGCCAGTTCTTTTGACTTAGGAGACTGCTATGCTGTAGGGAAATCTGTGCTTGAAGACCAGGAGATGTGATTTATGAGAAATATATATTGGGTCATTCAGATGACCAAAGTATACTCAAATTTCTCATATATAGTTGGTCTTTGTCCACAATTCCTGGCTCACAGCTCCCAAAACCCTTGGAATTTTCTCAGTGATAGCTTAAAGGTATCTGTTTATAAGAGGACTTTTGGACCACACCTAAGGATGGGGTTGACTGCCGGAACCAACCCTGTGATTAGAGGGGTGGAACTTTTAGTCCTACCCCCAGAGCTCCTGGGAGGGGAGAGGAGACGAACGTTGAGTCAACTGACAATGGCTAATGATTTTATCAGTCATACCTATATAAAGGAGTCTCCAGAAAAACCCAGAAGGACAGGGTTCAGAGAGCTCCTGGGTAGGTGAACACAAGGATGTTTGGGGAGAGGGGTGTGCCTGGACAGGGCATGACAGCTGCACACCCTTTCCTCGTGTCTTGCCTTATGCATTTCTTCCATCTGACTGTTCTGTGAGCTGCTCTAGCAAATGAATTAGGCCAAAAGAGGGAGTTGTGGGAACCTCTGATTTATAGCCAGTTGGTGAGAAGTGTAGGTAAGACCTGAACTTTCTACAAAAGTCCGAGGAGGGGGTTGGTTAGAACCTCCACTTTATAACCAGTCTGTGGGAAGCACAGGTTATGAGCTTGCTTTGCAAATGGCATCTGAAGTGGGACTGAGCCCTCAGCCCTGGGAATATGCTGCTGTCTCCAGGACGACAGTGTTAGAACGGAGTTAAGTTATAGGAATCTCAGCTGGTGGTGTCAGACTATGGCTTGGATGTGTAAAGAAGCACTCCTACCCTCTCTCTCCCTGGAAACTGGGCCCAGGAACACAATATACTTGCATATCTGCAATCAGCCTCAAGTTGGCTGTGGTGCATAATGCTTTTTATACATTGTTTGGCTAATTGGTTGAGGATTTTTTGGGTCTATGTTCATAAGCAACATTAGTCTGTTGTTTTCTCATGTCTTTGTATGGTTTTGGTATTAGGGTCTTTTTTTACATGATTTGATATTTCTGGAAGTAGATTTTGTCAATATACATGACAAAAGTCTTTGTTATTGAGATTTACTTTGTGGTCTACAATATGTCAGTTTTTGTAAATATTCCATGTGTACTTAATTTTTTTTTACCTAACCATTGAATGACAGCTTATGTAAGGCTATTAGGTCTAACTTCTAAAACTGTATTCAATTTTTTTTATCTATTCATTGCCTATTATCAGTTACCACTGTTACTGTGCACCTTAACTTCTTTGTAAATGTTAATAGCCTTACATAGTCAGAGGCTGTTGTTTCAGCTATCTGCCTTGTGAATTGCTCTATTATCATTATTACAGTTCACTTTTTATCCAGTGCTCCTTTTGCACTTTAAAGTCAATTTTATCTGATTAAGTTTCACAATTCTCTTTCCATTGGCATTTTCTTTGTATAGTTTCCCCATCAATTTTCTTTAAACTATCACATCATTATATTCAAGAAGTGTCTTTGTGGAAACCACATGCAGTTTTTAAACTGGCAAGTTTAAGGTACTCAGATTTACTTAAAACTACTGAGTTTTTGGATCTCTTTTGTGTGATTTCTTTATTCTTTGCCTTCAACAGGGTTTTCTTTATACAAAGTGCTTCCTATTTTAATTTAACCCGACCCTTGCTATCTCTAAAACCAATACACCAGTTCTTTCAGGTTTATGCCTTACCACCAAAGTGAGGTTAAACAGGGGACTAAGCGTAATCACACAAAGAGGCAGGCAGGGTTGCTGGACACAAACAGTTCAACTTGTCTTCTGGCCTCTGAACCACTGGCTAGGTGAACCATTTACCACCTTTAAAAAGGGGAGATTTTTGAGAAAGTACTGGGAGTAACACTGAACAAACATTCCTTCTTCACCTCTGGAATGTTATCTCTTCCCTATTTAATTATTAGGGACTCAGATTTTTAAAGGAAAACATGTAAAATCCTCTCCAGTTTGCCAAACACAGGGTAAGATGATTAGGAATGAACTGCCAAATTAGCCTCCTGGACTCCAGGAATACGGTGATACCTCGGTACTCATTAATTCGTTCTGGAACTCCAGACGAGTGCCAAAACCAACAAGTACCGAGGGATGAAGCATCTTCTCCTGTGGGGAGGTGTTGTGACTCAGAAATTCTAGCAAGTGTGAAGAGTCCCTAGCAAATATCGAGTGCTAAAACATCATTTTCTCGTCAAAATTAGACAAGCACAGGGTTTGATGAGTTAGGAAGTTGAAGAGCATTTAATTGCACATCATTGGAAAGAGTCAAGTGCATGGGGCATAAACTTATTTCTGGATTGAAGGTCCATTATCTGTCAAGTTCTCATGAATTGCTCCACCCCTAGAAGATTAGGCACCAAATGCTCTAATGTAGACCAGGAGTCCGCAATCATTTCCTTATCCCCACATATTCTAGGCTGTCTGACGCATTTTTGTCAGGAACAGCAATTCTCAAACAGAGGAGCTGTTATGAGCCACTGGGGGTGGAGCGCCTCTTTGCCTACTAAAACTTCTAGTCTTCAAATTCATTTATTCCTACATTTCTGCCAATATAAAGCTAAGATATTCTCTGGTAACAGTTCCAAAATTAGCTAACTACTACAGTTGACCCTTGAAAAATACGGATTTTATTTTTCTTTCAGTAAATATATAGTGGGCCCTCTGTCCTTGGGTTTTGCACCCTCAGTCAACCACCTGGGGACTAAAAACAGAATTTCCCATTTGTGGCTGGGAATCTTCAGACGCAGAGAGCCGACTGTGTGCGCTGTTCTGTGCCGTTTTATGTGAGGGACCGGAGCATCCATGGATGTGCTGTGTGCACGGGGTCCCGGAAGCAATACCCATGGACACTGAGGGACGACTGTCGTTAGGTTTTGGGGGAGCCAAAAGTCACATGTGGGTTCTCAGATATGTCAGACGGTTGGTGCCCTTAATTCTTGTGTTGTGTAAGAGTCAACTGTGTTTTAGTTTTAAGAATTAATAACATCTGAGGGTTTGAAAAATTTGCCAGTTTACTTAAAGAAACCACCACTGCCAAGCAAATTTCTGTAAGTGACTCTGATGACCTGTCCACAGACCACTATCAGGTTAATGAAATTCAGTATGTAAAAATTAAAGCTCAGGTGTGCAACTCACGGTTAAAGGAGTAAGTCGATATATATTTATTGTCATTACATAGCTTCTTGACAATGTGCACTACCATCCAAAATGAACTTCATTCATTATCAATTGCCATTTGCTTGCTCACTAGTATGAAGATGCCGATTTACATACACAGAAAATGTTTCATATACTTTGATACTGCCATATGAAAGCATTTTTATGGATATGTTTGTGAACCAAAATTGTATGCCAAATATACATTCCTAGGATGTTACCAACGTAGCATCACGAACCATTCTCACGTCCACTCATCAAAGCCAGGGCCTTCTACGCGCAAAACGCAGTCATTTTCATAGACGCAGCACACTTGGTTCTGGTTTTCTGCACGGCACTGGTCACTCTTCGTGTTGAAAACAGATCAGGACATTGAAAAATCAAATGCAGTTTTCTTAAAAGCTATTATCCAGTAACTATTAAACTGCCTGAATTTATTTTACACTAATAACTACAGTCAAAGTCACCATGTACTTAAATTATTTTAATAATGGTTGGAGAAAAGAAAAAATGACATAGATGCCATATTGTTAGTACTAAACAATTTGGCAGCGTCATTAAATATTGCTTCTATAAACTGTGGGTGGTATTAGATAACAGCAGCTTCGTCCTACCAGATATAAAAGGTAACTGCTTTTAATGTGAGTCTCCTTCCAAGACACTAAGCTAAAAAAGTTTATTTCAGGGGAAAAAGCAAAACACTTTAAAACTTCCATTACCTAGATTTCCACCTCTAATTACATTTTAAACATCTGAATTCTGGGTGGATCGATATGATTTCACTATCATTTTATTTTAACTCAGGTTCTTGGGAGCCAAAAATTTAGGAAATTCTAAAGCAAGGAAGATGCACAACACATGTGTGTAATCAGAAAGCAGCAAGAACTGACTGATCTTTAACAACCATTTTGAATTTCTGACCCTTTTTATTTTGTCACATTGATATTTGGATTAAAAATGAGGGATGTTGGTTGCTTAATACTCACAAAATTGACTTCTTTTGGTTCAGAACTACTTAAAACTATTCTAAGGTCAATGTGAAAAATCTATTTAACCAAGCCACTATTAAAACTTCAAAGATATTATACATGGAAATTTATAACATGATTTTAAAATAATTTAAGATAAAAATTCTTAATAGTAAGATTTGGTATTACAATAAAAAGGAGACAAAGGTAATCAAATTAGCTATCAAAGTGATATGATAGCAATGAGACGACTTTTAAGATCCAACAGAGACTTCCAGTCAAGATGGCAATGCAGGTAAACGTGGTGCTCGCCTCCTCACACAACCACATCAAAATTACAGCCACACTACAGAACCACCACCATTCAGAAACTGCCTGAAATCTGGTTGAATAGAGGTCCTACTACTAGAGATTTAAAGAAGCAGCCACATCGAGACTGGCAGGAAGGGTGGAGACACAGAACAGGCTGGCCCCACACCGTGTGGAAGGTAAAATTCAGGAGAGATATCTTGGCTGTGGAGATGCTCCCTAAAGAGTGAGGGGTCCCAGCCCCAAACCAGGCCCCGTGGCCCAGGGTTCCAGTGCTAGGAAGAGAAGTCCCTGTAACTTCTGTCTGTAAAAATGTGTGGGGATTAGGGCCGAGGGAGACGGAGTGCTTCTGGAGTCCCAGGCAGTACCTTTTAAAGGGGCCTGCACACAGACTTACTCTAACGCACTTTGTCTGAGCTCCAGCATGTGGATGGCAGCAGGGTCATTCTGGGGCAAACTGAATTGTCTGGCATCAGGTAGGGCAGCAGCTTTCTCCCAGACAGAAGTGCTGGCAGAGGCCATTCTTTGATGAGCGTCCCCAGCCCCAGGACTGCAGGTGGGGCACCATATCTGAGTGTCCATCAACCTGGCCCCCACGGTTCACCCCACCCTGCGGATTCCCGATTCCCTGAGACCATGCCCTACCAAACTCATGGGCCCACCAAAGCTGTTCCACTGGCTTATCCATACAAATGGCCTGTTGTGGCTCACACTTCAGACTTTCCTAAAATCCCTCAAACAAGCAGCATCTTGCCTCAGTGTGCCCCCTACCTCTCACTAAGTGGTCCCAGGCCCAGCACTAGGAGCAGCCAGCCGTGGTTTGCAGCTTGGCCTCCTCCTGGGCACCTCCAGGCCCAGCACAAGCTGCAGCCATCTGCAGACTACTCTGTAGCTCAAGTCGGGAGGGCGGCCCCAGGCAGAACACAGGGAGCAGCAGCTGAGCTTGGCCTGCAGCCCCCAGGAGGCCCAGAGTCAGCACACCCAGTGGGTAATTTCAGACCACAGGAAAGCACAACCCAGCCACCTCCAGAGAGACACACTCAAGGGGCAGACTCTGAGGGCACCAGAGCCCTGCTGAAGTAAGCCCTGCCCTGTGGGGAGGGCCCTGCACAGCTGATCCTCCACAGTGCTCTGTGGTTGCGGCCAGTGCTTGCAGCCGACGGGCCTGAGGGTAAATCCTTCCCACTGAGGTGCCAATAGCAACCAAGCATCAAATACAACAGGAGGGTACATGCAGCCCACACAGGGGTGGGGGAGTGTGCCTGGAGTGCCCGAATGGGATGACCGGGGAGGCTGTACCACCACTGTACCCTACAAAATACCTACTATATTAGGTCACTCTACCCAGCCAGGGAGACAGCAGCTCTATGCAATGCATAGAAACAAACACAGGGAGGCTGCCAAAATGAGGACACAAAGAAACATGTCCCAAATGAAAGGAAAGAATAAAACTCCAGACAAAAGAGCTAAACAAAATAGAGACAAGCAATCTCCTAGATGCAAAGTTCAAAACACTGGTTATAAGGATGTTCAATGAACTTAGGGGAAGAATAGCTGAATCTAGAGAAAACTTCAACAGCATAAAAAAGGACATGAAAACTATAAAAAAAGAACCAGTCAGAAATGAAGGATACACTAGCTGAAATGGAGAATAATTTACAGGATATCAACAGTAGAGTGGATAAAACTGAGAATCAAATCAGTGATTTGGAATATACAGAAGCAAAAAACACCCAATTAGAAGAGCAAAAAGAGAAAAGAATCCAGAAAAAAAAAAGAAGATAGTGTAAGGAGCTCTAGGACAATTTCAAGCAGACCAACACTCGCATCATGGGGGCACCACCACAGGAGCAATGACAGCAAGGCACTGGAAACTTACTTGAAAAAATGACAGAAAACTTCCATAACTTGGTGAAGGAAGTACATATACAGACATTTCAGTCCAGGAAGTGCAGAACCCCCACAAGATGAACCCAAAGAGGCCCACACCAAGATATATCTTAATTAAAATGCAAATGGTTAAAGACAAAGAAAATCTTAAAAGCAGCGAAAGAAAAGCAGTTAGTTACCTACAAGAAAGCTCCCATAAGATTTCCAGTTGCTTTCTCAATGGAAACTTGGCAGGCCAGAAGGGTCTGGCCAGAAATATTCCAAGTGATGAAAAGCAAGACCACGACCAAGATTATCCAGCAAAGCTATGATTTAGAATCAAGGGGCATGTAAAGAACTTCCCAGACAAGGAACAGCTAAAGGAGTTCATCACCACCAAACCAGTATTACGTGAAATGTTAAAGGGTCTCCTTCAAGTAGAAGAAAAATATATAAAAAATGTGAACAATAAAATGGCAATAAATAGTATCTATCAACAAAGGAATCTAACAAAAAATAAACAAACAAGGAAAACAGAAACAGAAAACAAAAAATAAACAAGGAAAACAGACTCATAGATACAGAGGACATTTCAATGGTTGCCAGACGGGAGGGGAGTTAGGGGCATGGTGAAAAAGGCGAAGAGACTGGGAAGTGCAAACTGGTTGCAGGACAGCCATGGGGACGTGCAGTGCAGCACAGGGAGGCAGCGCAGTTGATAACGTTCTAAAACTTACGCCTGGTGTCAGATGGGCACGAGATTTGTCAGGATGATCACTTAGTAAGTTACACAATACCTGATTGCTGGGGGATGTACCAGAAACTAATATAATATTGTATGTTCACTATGACTGAAAAATAAAAAAATGATTTAAATTTTTTAAATCCATGAAATAAAAGATCTAAAGAATAATCAAAAATAAAAAACCAAGTAGACTTGAGAAAATATCATGATCACTTAAGACTCTAGAAATGATGCGAGGATAAATAAAACAAGACAAAAGACTGAAGACCATTTTCATTTATAGTTTACACACTATAATATAATTAAACTATCTAAAACATGTTGAATTGCACCCATCTCTTTATAGGATAGGTCATTTTCAGGTATCAGTACATTTCCCCATTATCCTGTGAGTTAGAGCATGACAATAAGTTAGAATTTCCAAAGCAAAAACCATACTATTAATTTCTGTTGTTGTTATGGATGTTGACCTATCTGACAGACTGAATAAAATGTTCATGATTCAATTTTTATTTTTTTTACTTGAAAGCTCCAGGTCATTTAATAATGTATTTTAACTCACATGCTTTTTCTCTCAATCCTTACTCTAACAATATGCTAGAGGTATTCTTCGGGATCTGAAAGATGAAAGAGCCATTACCACCTATAGGTACTGACCACTGCTGTAGATTCAGGTTTTCTTCTTTTCTTCTAAACAGTTTCAGTTTGTTTTTCTAAAGATTCCAGGTGCCCATTAATTGCATAAAACAATTACCCTTGAATTTAGTAAGAAAACAAACACACTTAGAGCTCTGGTCTTGTTGTAAACCCAAAGCTGTTTTCTTGGGCAACATATGAGTACATGGAAGAATATTAATTCTGATGTACTTTAAAGTATAAATGTGAAAGTAAAATAGCTCAAGTTTCTTTTTTGATCATTTTGATTAAAAGTCTTAGTCTCTGATCTACATTAAATTTGTTACCTTTATCAAAAGAAAAGATTATGGGCTTCCTGGGAATTATTTTAAAAAGATGCTTTAGACCTTCCTTGACAAAAAACCAAGAAGTAATTTTAAACCTGTTTTTCTTTTTTTCATAAAAAGTCTGCATCTTCTGAAATTGAATGACTGTTTTAAGAATCACTGATGGTTAGAAAACATGTTAAGAGGAAAATAAAATATTAGAATCCAACTTTTATAAGTATCCCTACCTATGTCATTTAAAAAGTCATCAGTGGCTATTTAATCAATGCTACCAGATTTTAAAAGTTGATAGAGCAATACAATTAGATATGCCTCTGACCAAATATCACAAAACCAAAATCCACTTACAACTCAAAACTTCCATAGTTTAACTACAAAATCACATTTACTTTAGAACTGAAGTTTCTTTTGTTACGAAATTCTAAAAGGCGAGAAAGATGAAGCTCTATTTTCCTGTTCAGAGAAGAATCACTTATAAATCTGGTATGTAAAATTAATGCTAAGGCTGTGGCTGTTGTGGACCACCAAATACCAACTATTAAAAAAGAAAGTCATTTCAGGTTCTCTCTCAACGAATCTCAGACTGTTTGTTTGCTTATTACTTAAAATTACTCTTGCCCTGGCTGGGTAGCTCATTTCGTTAGAGCATCATCCCGATATGCCAGGGTTGTAGGTTCAATCCTCAGTCAGGGCACACATACAAAAAGCAAATTTTAAAAAATTAATGTGGAAAACAAAACTAAATCTTAATGGGAATGTTTACAGACATTATTAGAACTCAAATTTATGAAAATGGATTGGTTAGATCTGATGTATAGATCTATTTTGGGTCAAACTGAAGTCAGCTAATTTGATTACTATATTCAAGCGTCTATTGCCTTTAAATATGAATATTTTTTAAACAGTTAAAAATTTACTAATTTGGATAAAATGCTTTAACACTAGCATTTTATTACATTGATCACTGGGTCCCCTTAATTCTTTAAATTAAGAATTGCATCAAGGAAATAATCACAAACATACTAAAAACTGACCCCCCCCACAAAAGACTAAGAAATTTTTATTTCTTCTTAATAAAAGTCTGTTACCCTTTTAAAACTGAGATTATCTGTTATTCCAATAGACTCATTCTTTGGTGTGCTGTTTCTAGTTGTTTTAAAACTGAACAATTCTGTATACTGCTAAGGAATTAAAATCTGTTATATATTTTTAGCAGTTTTTGTTTTTACAGTTACAGTACAATGAACTGTTGGGAGTTGGCTTTTCAAACCAAACAATTTATACTTTTCTGTAGGGCTGAAGTATACTAATATTTATTAATCACCCCAGATATCTGTACATACTTAGTTTTTATTGGCTTACTATAGGAAAAGTCTATTTTGCTATGTATCTTTTAAAATAACTTCTAAAATAGTGGCTTTATCTTTTTTAATCCTCACCTGAGGATATGGTTGATCAACTTTAGAGAGAGAGAAAGGGGATGGGAGAGCGTGAGACTGAGAGAGAAACATCAACTTGAAAACACTGACTGATTGCCTCCCCCACACGCACTGACCAGGGACTGAACCCGCAACTGAGGTGCCCTGACTGGGGATTAAACTCAGAACCTTCTGGTGTACAGGACCAAGCTCCAACCAAATAAGCCAGCCAGCCAGTCAGGGCAAAAGTGGTTTTTGATTTTGAAAAAAAAAATCTTTAATTTGTTCAGTCATTTAGTTAAACTAAACTATACCACCTAACCAAAACTGTATTAAGGAGAACATTCGCTTTTATTATGTAGTCAATAATTACATTACAAGGTTAAAGAGCTTTTGAAAATATCATGTATGTTGAATAAATAGGTAAAAAGTATACATATTACCTTTGGATGTATTTAACTTATTAAGTGTTACATAACAGCAAACAAATGGAATGTTATATGTTTACCCAAAATACAGAACTACATAAATTGATTTAAGAGAAGAAATGAAAAATGTCAGGATATGCTAGACAATTCAGATGAAGAAAGGGTTGTTCCCACATTTATTCCCAAGAAGTTTTTGAGGTATATAACTCCTAACAAAAGGGGGGAGGTCCTCTTGTCAGCTCAAAAAAAATCTATAAACCCTTTACTTGTACTGTTACGAACTCCCTTTAACACCTCTGTTCTCCCTGAAATGAACCTGTATATTCAACACACAAGGGAAAAATAACTGATACATGCTTTTTAACATAATATACTTCATCACTTATTACTAATGGATATAATTACAAGCATTTCATCTTAAGAGTATTACAAGGACCATTTAAAGGCTACTAGACATTAAAATGTATTGGAGATATATGATTTTTTTTAATGCAAAAAAGGGACATCTCCCTGAAAAAGGATGAATAAAAATCCCTGGAAAACACATTCCTCCTCCATACTCCCCTTTCAGTGCAAACTACATTGTAGGAACGAAATCTCTCTTAGAGAACTAGTTGTGAGAAATAATGACTATCCCTAAAGATATTAAACTCTCAATTTTTACTACTTAAGAAAAGTCAGTATTAATTCTTCTCAATATAAAGATTTAGCTTTGGGAGAAAGTGAGCCTTTCACAATTTCAAAACTAGGTCAATCGAGCTGACTGGCATTTAACACAAGAGCCCACGCACTGTCTAGGCTTCTTTTGCTTATGCGTTCAAAAACCGTTTCAGTCTGCTCCCAGGTAGTTTCAAGCCTGAGGACAGAACCGAACGATGTGAACGAGTCTGGTGACGAAACACAGATTAAGTCCTGAAAACATCTTAATTTCACAGTCCCTTGTCCCGTATCATTTATATAAGAAGCACCAAAACTGGAGCCAAGGTCTGAACAGGTACTGTAACAGCAGGAACTGTAATTTAATCACACCATATGATATTACACTAGGTGACATTCTGTATTTTGCCTGTTGATATGTAACACAGTTAAGTTTATTACAAGCATTATTTCCTAAGACTTAGGGTGTAAGTGCTTCTTTTCAAGTATTACTGCTTATTTAATAGTGTTTATCTGTATCTTAACATTAAGTAATTCAGTGATAAATGCATATTTATACAATACGCTGTGCCATCTTCCCCTGCCCTATGTTAAGATATGAACAAAATCAATTAATAAAACTAAAAGAACTATTAAAACTGAAACAAGGCCTATCAATGTCACAGATACATGTCTGAGTAGGTCAACAGTGTTTCCTACTTAAGATTTTTCACCAAAAATGCTTTTCTTTCTTTAGGCTACTATTACACAGCAGGTCTTCTGGGAAACTGGATCAGAAGTTTCAAGTAGAAATGACACTGAACCACTCTAAGGAAACAACAATCCACAATAAAAGGGGAAAACTGCAGGCGTCACCTGAGCATAACGTTGTGCATTCTGCCTTTCAACATGTGATTTGTTGTTCATTTCTGTGGTTAACAGCAACGTTTTGGAGTTCTCATGGCACACCAATGAGATGGACTAATTTGTTGAGGAACCTCGTATTTGTTTTAATATTTAAGTTAGAACAATACAATCACTAGAAAAAGGTCAGTGCCTCAGTGACTTTATACCACATCAATTTCAGTTTTTGTTTTTCAAAATAATGATCTGTTAGTTATATCTATACTTCTGCAACAATAGTGCAATACAGTATCCTTTCCTGAATAAGGAGCTGAAGTTTATCCAAGCAGAAGCTTTAAATAAGGTAGATTGTTGCCAACTACATACGAATCAATCTTGCATGTGATATAAAATATATTAGGAAAGCTTAAACTGACTTGTAAATCTATATTCAGCTAAAGCTTCGCATAAGCAGCAACAGAAATGAACAGATGTGTACTCAATATAAAACACTTTTCAAAACTACTCCAAACAAATGACAAAAGTGGTTAGGAACAACTGAACATCTGTTGTGTGTACCAGATGTAAAAGAAGAATGGACCCCGTGGTTACTTGCACTGTTTAAATTGCATGAAGGTAACATTTAGACTTAGTCCACTTCCATCTGCCCGGAAGATTTCGTGTGCTGTGAGCTGTCTTTCGTCGGGTCTGGTTTCACTTCAGCTCCACTCTGTCCATCCGTTTGTCCGTCGTGTTCACTGTTAGCTTTGGCATTGTCTTCTGCAACCTCTACTTTTGGTTTGGGTTTGTAAATGATGGGGTTACAGAAATTATCCAGTTCCTAAAGACATGAAGAATTTTGATTACATTAAAAATATTACTGTTGAATTCCATGTTGACTTTCTAAATTTTCACATAATTCAGTATTCACATTCCTGAATTTATGTTAGCTCAATTAGATAACTGACGGTTTCTTTACCTTCCGGGCTAGTGCATGTCAGTGGTGACGAGAAATTATTCAATGCTTTTTGTATTCATTTTTCCTAAAAATCATTCCAATTTACTTCATCAGTAGTAATTTGTATGTACTTTTAAACATTTTTTAAAAATTTATTTTTATTATTGCTGACATACAATAGTGTGTTAATTTCAGGTATACAGCACTGATTCAACAGTTACATACCTTAAGATGTGACCATCACGATAAACCTATTAGCCATCTGTCATCACACATTGTGGAATCACGGATTATATTCTCTGTGCTGTCTGTACAGCACATCTCCGTGACTTCTTAATTTTGTAACTGAAGTCTGCGCCTCTCACTCCCCTTCTTCACTTTTTTACACCTAGCCCCCTCCCCCGGCAACCATCAGTTTTGTTCTCTGTATTTATGAGTCTGTTTCTATTTTGTCTTGTTTGTTTTTTTAGATTCTACACATAAGTGAAATCATATAGTATTTGTCTTTGTCTGACTTACTTCACTTAGCATAAAACCCTCAAGTCTGTCCATGTTGTTGCAAATGGCAATTTTTCAATCTTTTTTCATGGCTAATATTCCACTGTATATATAAACCACACATCTTCATTATCCATTCATCTATCAACAGACACCTATGTCGCTTCCCTAGCTTAGTTAGCTATTGTAAAAATGCTGCTATGAACATAGGGATGCATTTATCTTTTCAAATTACTGTTGGAAATAATTTTTAATTCCTTTAAATTTGCCTAATGCTCTGTTAGGAGAATTATGTCAAATAACATCTAATTCAAAAATTAATATTTCTCAACATTTACATGAAAACATACTAACGACTTTTTGAAAATAGGTGAGTAGGCTTTTCTGTTGAAGGAAGAATAAAGCCATAAAAGTAAATGCAACTCAGTAATTTAGAAGAGATACAACGCATTTCTATATCATCCATAGGAAAAAAAAAAGGCCATTGAAGTCTTCTCAAGACCTGTGTCACAGGGACGGGAAGGCAGGGGGCAACATCCTGAAGGAATGTTTTAGTGGCAAGTGGCTCTCATCACATTTTGCCCTTCATTTGATGAGGAGTACATTGTTACAGCTTCTTTGCAAAACTTTCTCAATAGGAAATTATTTTTAGTGCTCTATTTGAATTTAAAAAATACCTGCTTCTGTTTTTTAAAAAATCAGACACCTAAAAACATATTGAACTAGATTTAAAAGTCACTTGAAATTCCATTTCCTACAGATATTAACATTTTGGTAAGAATCCCTCTAGATGTATGTCCACGCATACAGATATGTACAAATACATAAATCTATGAACACACTAATTTATATAGTGAGATAACTTTAGATTCTGTAATCTTTCGTTTTTCACTCAATGTTATACACTTGTTTATGTCTAAATAGGTATATCTCTATATCTTAACTATCTAATGACTATAATGTGTTATATGGATGTATCAATTTATTCAAGTTGCCTTCTGATAGGTATTTTACATGTTTTCCAATTTTTTCTATCATAAACAAAGGTATTCAATCTGCATATACTGTGTAGTGATCAATTTAGGATGAATTCCTAGAAATGTGGCTTCTGAGTTAAAGGGCCTACTCACTTACAATTTCTGTACATATTATGAAACAATATCCCAGAAAAGTTGTAGCAAATTTAACCAAGTTGCTCAGGAAGAGCATCTACTTCTTCACACCCTTGACAACTACGGCCAAGATGATAAATGTAAACACATTAGATGGCTGAAAAGAGAATTGCATTTTGTAGATTCAGTGATGAAGATAAATACTACTTTTGTATTTTCTCTGTTTATCAAACATGTATTTCTTTTCTGTCAGCTGCTTATCTAATGTCTATTCATACTCCTGCTTTGATGTTGATCTTTATTAAAAAGTTTGTCCCCATATTTTTCATGTTTTCTATGACAAACTTCGACACTTTCATTGCCATATTTTTAGACTGGAAACTATTAGAAATAAGATTTTACCATAGAATTAAACACATTTTGAATTGTGTCAAAGACAGACCTAGACCTGTACTGCCAAGTTTTACAATGGAGACTTAGAAGTCTTGCCCAACACGGAAAAGTCTGACAAATTTGACAGTCAAAAGTTGTCAAGCTATTTCACTTCATTCCATATTACACTTACAATTTAAAAACCAGCTGTGCATATGTGACTAATGAAACCAAGGAACACAGATGTCCCACCTAGTATCTTCCCTTTTCCAAAATAAAAAATTATGTCTCCAATTAAAAAAATGTTCATGCTTGAACCCCTTAAAAGGAGAATTGTATGGTTTCTTACCTTTGACTTTGCAACTATTTCTGAAACTTTCACCACTGGATCTTGAGTAAGACTTAGTTTATTCTGTGCATTCATCTTACTGTTCAGCCAAATCATTGCTTCACTGATATACTTTTCAACTTTTTCCATTTCAGCAGGATCTAAATGATCATATCTTTCATCCTATTAAAAAAAACTTTACTTAATGGAAAATATTTTTTAGTAAGTAAATTATATTAGTAATTTTTACTTTAAAGATTCAGACTCTTACTGAATGTATACCTCGCATGTACCCACGTGAAGAAGCCACATACAGATGACATAAAACTGAACAGACTGGGAGAAAGAAGAAAATCAGTGTGTGTTCTTAAAAGGAAAGGCTTTCTGAAGGATTCAGATTTAGAAAAGAATGACTAGTGGTGAATATTCAAGAAAAGGTAATTAGCCAAGAAAGAAGCTTATGGAACTGAATTTGATAGAGATTAAAGAGAAATAAGGGAAGTAGGCATACAGAACTAAACAGAAAATTGTGAATATAAAACAAAATACTATAGTAAATTGTGAGTATAAAACAAAATAACATAGTAAATCATTTTATATTCATTGTTGTGAATATAAAACAAAATAATATAGTAAAACAAAATAAATATAGTAAAAAAGGATTATATAATAAAATTCTGAGTGAAAAAGAGAAATGCAGCTGCCACACACAGAAGACAATTTAAGAAGTCATAGTTTAGATTGTTAGCCACAGATTCAGGGAAAAAAAGCAACATATGAAGGAGGTTATTGACTGGATGTGAAGAATAAAGGGAAAAAGAATGAAAGAACACTCCAAAGCCAAAGAACTGAGAGGACGGTGATGCTGATGTTTAAAAACATAAAGCTTCATCAGATACTCGAGACTCATCTCTCCACTTGGGTGACTGCAAATCATGCATCCGTTATCTTTGAGTTACTTTCTGGGTGCCCCCATTTCCTGAATTCCTTCTAATTTCAGGGATCATTTCTTAAGTTGCTCTCTATCCATGCTCCAGCATACTTTAAAAAAAAATCCTTAGCCTTGAACCTCTGCCCTGAAATCTCAACTGTACATCCAATTTCCAACTTGAATTTTTATTTGCAAAGTTTGAAATGGCGACCTACGTTTCAAACATCTGATTACCTCCCTACCTACTCTTTCTAGTTTTCACCATCTCAGGAAATGGTAACTTTATCCTTCCAGATAAAAATCCTTTGAGTCATTTCGGACTCCCTTCTGTTATATTTATATAAAATCTATTAGATCTTATTAGCCCTGCCTTCAAAATACATGCAGCAAAAATACAACTTCCTCCCCTTCACTATCTGGGTTCAAGCCTCCCATCATTTCTGGCCTGTATGATTCTAACAATGCCTTCACTGGTCTCTGTTTCCAGATCCTTCAAAGACTAAGTTAAATCACATTCCTTTTATGCTCCAAACCTGCAATGGGTTTCTATTCTCAGAGGAAAAGCCCAACCTTTCTCACGGCCTACCCTAGTGGGCCCTTCATGACCTGGCAACGGCTTACCCCGCTCCCCACTGTTCTCGGCTGCACTGGCCTCCATGCTGTTCCTTCGACATGTTCTCCCCTTGAAGTTTTGCAACTGCTATTCCCTTTTTCTAGAACTTCCTTTTACCAGTTCCCATGTATCTTGAGCCCTCACCTCCGTCAGTTCTCCCCTCACGTGTATGTCCTCTTATTAGCAGCCTGCCCTCTGACAAATCTCCCCTCTGGCAGCCCCTTGCTTTCCCCACAGCCCTTCACCACCACCTGACTGCTCTCCAGCAACTTCCATCTGCCTTCCCCACCGAAGTATCAGGGTCAACGTTTGCTCTGATGCTGTAGTTCCAGCACCTTGACGGGAGGCTGGCAATAATAAAACCTCGAAATCCTCGAACATAAGTGGAGTCTCCCTTGCTTTGGATGATACCTTAACTGTGCACATCTAAGAAGACTGGAACACCGGGCTGCAGTACTTGAATGGGACTCCCCAATGCCACGTTTGAAATGGTCTTGGAGTTTTCTTTTGTCCTCTTATTCCTCCTTACCTTTCCGTCATCTTTCTATTCTACTTGTACTTGCAAGGACAATTCGGGCACGACACTGGCAGGCATGTTCACATTAGTACCTGGAGTCTTCTTCAGCAATCTTATTTTATGGGTTTTACAAATCCTCTTTTTGTATCATTAGTAACCTCTTTCCACATCGTGTAGTGAAAAGTGCTACAGTTAAGAGTTTGTATGTTATCTTCAGACCACTCCGGTTTTAATCCTGACCCCACCACTCACAACCTGTGTAACCCTTCACAAACTGTGTAAGCAATGCAGTTTTCTTATATATTTTTGTGAGAATGAAGTGGGATAATCCATATGAAAATGCTTCAAATTCACCAAGTGCTTGATCAGTATAACCTATTACTATGATACTCTGCCTGATTCTTTCTGGTGCTAGCCTCTCCTGCCCACTGATGTGGATTTAACTGTAACTTAAATTCAATGTAATGGCAATGATATTGAGAATTACAACTAGTATTTACAGTAGGAGCCAGCAAACTTGTACTGCAGGCCAAACTCAACTTGCCACCTCTGTGTTTTAATAAAGTTACTGTGGAACGCTGCCATCACCATTCACTTGCATAGTGTATATGGTTTCTTTCACACTACAGTACTGAGTTGAATAGCTGTATAGCAATAAGGCCTGCCAAGCCTAAAGTATTTGTTCATTTAAAGAAAAAGTTGGCTAACCTCTGGCTTAGAGGAATAAAATATAAGCTTAAATTTGTTAAATCTTAGTTACTTACATCCAAATGGAGATATCATTTATACAACTACATTTTCAAAGCTTAAAATCAGTGAAAGGTTTGCCCTGGGCTGGTTAGAGCATTGTCCTGATTCACCAAAATTGTAGGTTCAATCCCGGTCAGGGCACATACAAGAGTCAACCAGTGAATGCATACATAAGTGTAATAACAAATCAGTGTTTCTTTCTCTCCTTTCTTTCCCTAAAATCAATAAATAAAATTTTTAAAAAATCAGTGGGAAGGTCAAGGGTAGTAGTATAGATTTGGGTATGAGTATAAAAGAACAATGGGTACAGGGAATTACAAATAACTAATGGACTGGAAGACGAGATGAACCGAAAGAAAACGAGGCCACAGGACAAAACGAAAGCTAGCAGAGTCCAGTCTCAAAGAGGCCTGTAATACAAAAGGTCCAAGAAAACCTCTCTCACTGTATCAGTAGTGGACTTGGTCACTGGATGAATTTACAGTGTGGTTTTAGGGAATTAAAAAAAATTAGAGCCAAATACCTGCACTGTATTTTAAATGTCTTGGTATCGTAACTGATAATTATCCAACAGAAAAACAAGTTTCAAGTTTGATGCACAGTGTCTCTAAAACTGGGTGACAACTGCTGCTGCAGCTCTGTGGCTGAGCACCTCTGGGGCGCCTCACGATCACCACACGCCACACGTGCCGTCACCATCAGGTGGTTTATGAGTTCAGTACCTTGTTTCTGTACGCTTCTATCACTTTCATGATCAGCTGGATCTTTTTCCCCAAGTCGTTTAAAGCTTTTGGTCTCTCTTCATGTTCCATGTATCTCATCTGAATGGGCTGGCCATATTTCTGTTAATATAAGGATTGTTTTTTAAGAAAAAGTTACTAACATATAAAAACTTTTTAACAGAAGACACTGAATATGATGTATATTGTATTTATTTATTACATTAAAATGTGTACTGTATTATAAATGCAGAGCTTTAAAAAATAAACCTTTGGGCCCTGGAATGGGGAGTTTTCCTGAATGTTAAAACAACCTCTATAACTTTGAGGAGGGGGATGCATTAGAAGAACGAATAATTATTTTCTCTTGAATTCTTTACACAGTTAAAGAAAAGTCAGCTTATTTTAGATTTTCAGAAACTTACGAAGGAAATAATATGAGAGGCCAAGCACCTCTCGTTGCTTTTCCCTGGCGTTACCATGTTATACCAGCATGGCATGATGGTCAAAACTGAGAAACCAGCCCTGGTGCCTTACTATTAACTGAACTCCAGACTTTATTCCGACTTCATCTTTTCCGTTCCAAGACACCCTACGGCATTTAGTCTGTTTACATCATACTTTCATTATAAATGTTTTTGAATGTAAGGCAAGTACTGCATTTTTGATTTCTAAAAGCCATCTCAGCACAATAGTGGAGCCTATAAAAATTCTGTACATTCATTTTTTAATGGTTACTTATACATTTGAGACAAAATACCCATTTGGGTGCTTCTAGGCTTTTTCAGTTATTTCTATTGGCTTTAGTTGACTGGCTGTTCCTATAGCCCATAATACATACACTCTCTTAGGGAGAGTAAAACCACCAAGATAAAATATGATAGAGCCTAGTGTTGCTATCATATGCTTAATTTTTCTAGTTACTTTCTAATTTGGAAGTAATTTATTAGCATGAAAGTAATTGTTATAAGATATTAACTCTTTCGCTTTTAATAAACTTCTTTGCAGCCCTTCTCTTTTCCAGCTAGAGGGCTGCTTTTCCCCACACTCTAGACATCCTTATTGATGTCATTACTTAGCATGTATATATTCCCTTGCTACTCAAAGAATGGTTCAGGGACCAGCAGCATCAGAATTTCTTAGCAGCCTGTTAGAACAGTAGAATCATGGACCCACCTCCGTATACTGAATCATAATCTGCATTTCAGTAAGAGCCCCAGGTAATTCATGTGCACTTGAAAGCACCGCTATGACCCACACTATGAAGGAAAAACTGAAATTCCCTGCCATCCTGCCTGTCTAAACTTCTAATCAAACTGGTTTTTTTTTCAGGGTAGTGGGAGGGTTGGTTAGTAAGTGGGAGGAAAGGATTAATAAGTGGTCTTTTCTAAACATTATACCACTGATCTAGAAAAAGGGAACCTAGTGACCACTTCTCCTATTTCTTTGTAGTACATTAAAGAGCAGGAGTCCTCCTTTTGTACTTATTTTGCTGGCCAGGTGTCCCTATCAGTTACAATGTGAAAATACAAAGGGGTAGGCACTGTATTACTCTTCAAAATCAGAGCAGTGGAGGAGGAAAGGGGCTGAGGAAGCATTACTCTGATAAGGGGTCAGGCTGACAAATCACTTCTTAATGACATCTCAGAAATATATGGCTTGTGCCCTGGCTGTTGTGGCTCAGTGGATTGAGTGCTGGCCTGCAAACCAAAGGGTCGCTGGTTCAATTCCCAGTCAGGGCACATGCCTGGGTTGTGGGCCAGGTCCCCATCTGGGGGTGCATGAGAGGCAACCACACGTTGATGTTTCTCTCCCTTCCTCCCATTCCCCCCCCAAAATAAATAAATAAAATCTTAAAAAAGAGAAATATATAGCTCGTTAAAGTAATACCGACACTCTGGCCATCTTATAAATATGTATATCTAAATACCATGATAGACAGATATGATTATACATTATTTGGTTTCAATTTCATGTAGCACTACTCACCTCTCAAAATGCTTTTAAAATGAGAAAGAACATTTCCTCTTAACACATATCTGCCTTAGAAGTTTCTTACATATTTATGAAAAAAAAACAGTGTGCTCTTAAACCAATTTTTAGGAAAACTTAATGTTCTATTTAACATTAACATAGACTTTAAAAAATTTACCTTTAGTTCTTGAAGCTTATCTATATAAATTTGTTTAGGTTGGTCCTCTCCTTCTTCATAAAGCCAATTTTCTGTGTCTTCCAACATTGCAGACAGTTTTTTCAAGTCCTAGATATACATTTAAGAAACACTGATGAAAAATCCTCTCCTTAGAAATAAAAAACATCAGTGAAGGAGACAATGTTTTCAAGTATAAAAAATTAAATTTCATATTTTTCTGACTTTTTAATTCATAAACATGTTCATCATACTTCTGCAAACTGGAAAAATAACTAAGACGCATTCCTAAATGTGTTCAACAAGATTGCCAATAATGCATTTAATACATTTACATAATTTGTATTAGCAGTATAAAGGAAATGCTTAAGTAGTTCTAAAATTGTAAAATTTAGACTTACCTCTTGAGTGATAAACTTCTCATAGACAGTGCCCAGCTTGTCTCTAAAATCATATACATATTCTTCAACAGCATTCTTAGCATCATTTCTTTCTTTCTCCAACTTATCTTGCATTATCATTTTCCCCTATTCAAAGAGTTTCAGATTGGTTGCCATTAAGAATGTTAGGGAGTTAGGGAAATGCAAGCCAAAACCACAATGAAATATCACTGCATACCTACTAGGATGACTAAATCAAAAAATAAAATCTAAGTGTTGATGAGAAGGTGGAGAATTTGAAATGTTTGTACATTGCTGTGGAGAAAATAAAATGCTGCTGCTGTGACAGAAAAGTCTTGAGGTTCCTCAAAAAGCTAAACAAAGAATTACGATATGACCCAGCGATTTCACTACTGCTATATATCCAAAGGGACTGAAAGCAGGAATTCGAACAGGTGTTTGTATGCCAGTGTTCACCACAGCATTATGCATAATAGCCAAGAGGTGGAAACAACTGAATTGCATGTAACAGAATGAATGGATAAATAAAATGTATATATGCACATGGAATATTATTCTATTATAAAAATTCTGATAGATGTTACAACATGGATAAACCTTGAAAACATTTTGCTAAATGCATTAAGTCAGACACAAAAGGACAAATATTGCATGATTATATTTATACAATAAGTATTGTATAATTACATTCATCTACAATAGGCCAATTCACAGAAACAGAAAGTGGACTAGAGTTCATTAAAAAAACCCGCACAGACTATGTTATGTCATTGCACTGAGGTTCAAACCCTCAGCTCCCCATTTATTAGCTATGAAATCTCAGCCAAGTCACCTAGCCTCTCAGCCTCCGTTTTCTTATCCAAAAACAGAGAGCACGACTGTGACTAGCTCATGCGGAGGTCAGTAAAACTGACATGGCACAGGGAAAATATGTAGTCCAGCACCTGACACACCTGGTGCTGAAAAAGACGCTAGCCCGGGACTGCAGTCTAGCGGTGATTCTGAGCGTTGGAGAGAGACTACCTGGATGCAAATGAAAGGTTACTCTCTGACTTTGGGTGATTTAGTCCACCTATTCCTGTTTCCTCATCTGTAAAATGTAGGTCTCTAGCAGTGCAGACACATCATAGGGTTGTTCTGAGGATTAAAGAAGCCATCAAAGTGTTTAAGATGTCAGCAAAAATTACTGGTTATTATCAAAAGCAAAAAAAAAAATAATCAGAGGATTGTAATAAAGAACAAAATTTTCATTTTAACAAAAGCAGCATTTTAAACACAAAACTTCAGTGAACTGACATTTGTGAATTTAAAATAGTGAGATGCTTAAAAACTTTAGAAATAATTTTATACTCAAAATTTGCCATAATTGTGCTTTCCCATAATCATTCCTTTGGGAAAATTAATCTCAAAACACACAAATTCTGAATTTATCAGGGTCTGCAGGAATGCTTTAGTCACATAAAATGCAGCTTTCAATAATTAATGAATTGCTGTGATATGGGCCGGTACTAAAAAGAGCAAGCACTAATGTCAATTCCTAGAATAATGTGCAGCAGACAGCAGAATGGTAGGGCACTTCAAAGAAAACTGACCTTCTTTAATGCCAGCCACGCCTGTAGAAACTAGGAACCATTACTTAAATGTAAATTTTAAAAATAAAAATAAATGACCTCTTAACTACTGGTAAAGAAACAAAACTCTTTCCTTCAAGAGACTAAAATTAAACATTTAGAGATGTAAAGAAAATTTCAAGAATGTCAACAGATGTTGAATAGTACTAAATGAAAGTCAGAAAGCATTCGGATGGGTCCTTCATCTTTCAGGGCAACACATCAGCGGAGGGGAGCTGCTAATGCTTCCCGGTGTGAGCCGCCTGCCTGGCTGTCACTGCTACAGACAACAGGAAAGGGTGAGAATCATTACTGCTGGAAGGGTCTTCCCCTGCAGCAGAGATAACTGTGATTTTCACATAAGTAAGATAAAACTAAAGTGTACATGACATTATAATACAGCTCGATATTATGCTCAACGTAAAGTGGTTCAACGATCTACTGAGTTCCTTGGGCACACAGGCTAGTTCCCCCGTATGGGGGATAATCACTGGCTTCCACAGAAATCTCAGAACGTACTACCACCTGTTTTAACATCAACTCAGATTTATATACCTCATTTTCAATGTAGCTATTCAGGAGATCTTGGCCCAATTGTCTACACAGGCTGCTCTGGATAGGTAGATCAATGCTCTTGATTCTCCCCTTTTTAATGGTCTGGTTTAATCGGTCTTGTTTGTCTGAGGGAGCTGACTGCAAAAGAAATGCAAGAGAATAATAATGTATATTTCCAAAACGAGTAAGAATTTACATTTCTAGTTTTACAAAGAGAATAACAATGTAAATTTCTAAAACTAATAACAATGTAAAGTCTCTAAAACAACTACAAAGGAAACGTGGAGGAAACCAAGGGGGCGGGATCAGGGGAGGGAGGTGGGTTTGGCTGGGGTGAGAGGGAGTGCTGGGGGGGAAATGCAGACAACTGCACTTGAACAACAATAAAAAGAGTAAAAAAACAGATTCAAAACTATTTTCAGATAAAACAAAAAAGAAAAACGAACAAAACTTGTCATCTACTCCATTTTACTTGAAAATACTGTTCCAGCCCCGACCGATGGGGCTCAGCTGGTTGGGGCACCAGCCTGCACTGCGGTGCAGTCCCTGGTGGGGATGCGCATGAGAGGCAACCGATGCATGTCTCTCTCCCTCTCTTTCTCCCTCCCTTCCCCTCTCCCTAAAAACAAATACATAAAATCTTTAAAAATACTACTTAAATGCTGATAGTAGTTTATACTCTGTGTATACACTAAGTCTTTCTACATAAAAAGTATTGAGCTGGAAATACATACAAAACCATAATTAGATGCTACTTCACACCCACTAAGATGGCTATAATATAAAAAATGAAAAATGACAAGAGTTGGTGAGGATGTAGAGAAACTGGAACCCTCATTCATTGCTGGCAAGATTGTAAAATATTGAACCATTTTGGGAAAGAAGTTTCTCAAAATATTAAACACAGACACACCATATAACCCAGCAATTCCAGTCCTAGGTACATGCCCAAGAAAAATGAAAGTATACATCCACACCAAAACTTATATGTGATTGTTCATAATAGAATTATCCATAACAGTCAAAAAGTGGTAACAACATAAATGTCCATTAGCTCATAAACAGATAGATAAAATGTGGTATGCATCCATCCATACAATGCAAAATTATTCAGCTACAAATGGGAATGAAGTACTGATACATCCTACAAGCTGGATGAACCTTGAAAACATTAGTGAAAGAAGCCGTTCACAAAGAACCACGTACTGTAGCTGCACAAAGGGTCCAGCACAGGCAAACCTGGAGAGACAGAAAGATCAGTGGGTGCTGGGGCTGGCAGGGAGAGGCCTGGGGAAAAACAGCGACTGCTAATGGGCGCAGGGCTTCTTTCTGGAGTGATAAAAATGTAAAATTGATTGTGATGATGGTCACAAAAGTCTGAGTATATTATACACCACTGAACTGAATTAAATGGGTGAATTGCATGGTATGTAAACTATATCTTGCTTAATAAAGCTGTTAAAAGCAAAAAAAAGTGAGTAAAATTAAAAATTTAGAAAAATGAGTTTCAGGTTTTCAATTACTTAAGAGCCTAGGATTTATAACTGAACCTTTATAACCTCTGGGAAAAGAATCTATATGGTTAACCCACGCAGAAAAAGTTCTGTTCGGGTTAGGAAAATCTATTGAAGATGACAATTTAGAGCAGTAGCCATATTTATGTAGGTGACTGGGGTAGGGTCTCTCTCTTCTTTCACTGGCAATGATACCATTTTTTAAATTAAATTTATTGTGGTGACATTGGTTAATAAGATTTTATAAGCTTCAAGCACACATTTCTGTGATACATGATCTGTACATTGCACGGTGTACCCATCTTACATCACCACGTATTTCACTCCCTTTATTCACTCCCTTTTCTTCTTGCCCATACCCCTCCCTCTGTTGTCTGTGTCTGAGTTTTTGTCTTATTTATTCATTTGTTGCTTTCAGTTTTATATCCTACATATGAGCGAAATCATAAGGTTTTTGACTTTTTCTATCTGACTTATCTCACTTAGGATGAGAAAGGAAAGGATGTCTTAGTAAAACAAAGACTCTCAATAACAAAGTTGTTCATCCTTTAAATTTTTACTTTAAAAATACTTGTTTTTGCACAAAGAAAAATACCTTATAATATGCAGCCAAATGCTTACAGTAGTTAACTTTGAGATGCAGGGTTATTGCTAATTTTTCTTCATTTGGCTTATTCCATTTTCTGTTTTCTCTGAGACTGTATGATTTTTTTAAAGTTTCAGTTATTTATTTTTAGACAGAGGGGAAGGGAGGGAGAAAGAGAGGGAGAGAAACACCAGTGTGTGGTGCCTCTCATGTGCCCCCTACTGGGGACCTGGCCCGAGTAACCCGGGCATGTGCAACTGGGAATGGAGCTGGTGACCCTTTGGCTCCCAGGCCGGCACTCAGTCCACTGAGCCACACCAGCAGGGAACGACTGTACAATTTTTAATGAGGAAAGAAATTACCAAAAAGCACATTTTTTCTGACCAAAAAGTTAATTTTACTTATAGTATTATCAGAGTTCATTCTTTAAAATACCCTCTATAATAGAAATCTTTGAAATGTCTTTATTCTTGTCTATGTGCTTTCTATACAGTTATACAACGGTAAGAATAAAAATATCAAGTGTATTAAAAGCATGAATTATAAAGTAAATAGATGAACTTGAATTATCAATCTCAAAAAGACACAACCATAAAAACAGTAAAACAAACCTTTGTTTTGGTTCCTGTATGATCAATCTCCTCTTCTGGGGTGTGCTCAGCGTGACATTTTTGATGACCTTCTTCTTGGTCAACCTGCATTTTATCCTGAAAATAAAGTATGAAAAAGTATGTAACTGATAGTAATATTTGTATTATATTTACATTTAATAAACAGCATCTTAGAGTTCAAGCTTGTTTTGAACTGTGTGAACAGAGTAAAAGAGAAGCTCATTTTTCCAATGAGAATAACTACAAATAACAGGTAATTAAAATGAAAAGATCTATTTGGTGTGTGAAAAAAAAATCTTGTTTCATTTATCTGTGGCCAAAATACCCCTCTGCAAAATAAATGGAAAATTTTCAAATCAAATTCACAAAAGCAAACTTACAATTAAAAAAGCCCAATTAAATGTGACATGAAGACAGGAAATGAAGCTAAGAACGGACTCATAGGTAAAGAGCAGGCAGACAGATATTGTGGGGGGTGAAGGGTTGGAAGGATTAAGCAAAAAGGAAAAAGGACTCATGGACACGGACAATGTGGGGAGGGGCATAAGTGGTGATGGAAAAATACAATAAAAATGTTTAAAAAAGAAATAAAACTGTGAAAGCACAAAAAATTAAAAAAGAAAAATGTTAATAAATAACGTGGGAAAAAGATACACATTTTATGTTTCACATAAATTCAACTATATCTTACAAATGTAAAAAAATACTCAAGGAAATACATCAAAATTGTCCAAGTATTTGTCTCTGAATTATTACAACATAAACAATGTTTTTAGTGTCTAAAAGACAAACTTGCAACCACATAAGAATGCCAAAATGGACTCTCCACTTGGCAAACAACCCTAAGTATTACATTTTTCTGGTTTTTCTTAATCTTATCCTCAACCATCTTCCCAAAGAGAAGAAAGCTTGGAATTCAGGAATCAGCATAATTCAGCCCTTCTATAATATATCTAGAGTTAAGCACATACAGAATATTCAGAGGGCTATCTTGAATAAATGCTTATTTGTGCCAAAGAGAAAAACAAGTTGGAAGTATTCTTTGTAGTTAAAAGGTCAATTACTTCTGATATTCCAGCTTCCCCCACCACTTCTGACTCTCCAGTTTCTCCAGCCCTATGGCTGAGAAGAGGTGAAAAAAGTGACAATGGTGAGTTGAAGTAATGTAGGAAGATACAAATACATTATTAACGCTATTTCATGTAATACTAAGAAAAAATGCTGCCAATTAAATGGCCAAAATGTTTTATCACTTAGCATTTTTACTTTATATTTATTCAAAGAGCTCTTCTAGTGTGTGCATATTTATATACCCAAAGGAAAATTAACCAAATAAAGTGGCTAAGGTAGTTCTAAAACTTCACATTCAGAACCAATGTTTCTAAATCAGTTCAGTTGTTAATGTCTGTGTTTTTCTAATATAATAATGTCCTGTGTGCCATAAAGACCATTTGTTTTAAAAATTGCTCCAGTATGGATCCCTCATTTCATTTTCTTATGAACTACTGACAGCTACTCTACAAGTTTTATGATGGTGTTTTCTTCACCTTACCAGGAGTCAGTAGGTGCTTTCATACAACCACCAGAACTTGTATTCCTCCCTTGAATGGTCAGTCCTTACACAACTTGACTAAAATGTCAAGGGTTTGCAATTGCCTACTCCTGCCATTCAGAATAACAACTAAGTTCACACGGCACAGGTGATGAGAAGTGTCATTATTACTGCCATTAGCAACAGTAAATATATAGTCATCATTTGCAAGACCCATCCAAATTTCAGGTACATTAAAAAGAAACAGCAAATCAGAAATGCTACAGAAGCAGAAAATGGGTGCCACACTATTCTTGTTTTAGTGCCCAGGATTCACTAACTTTACCAAAAGAAAACTAAAGTCTCAGCATAAAAAGTGAAGGAAATAAATGGTTATAAAGTGAAGGAAATAAATGGTTATAAAGAACTCATTCTAGAAGATATACAGTGTGCTCTCAATTTTAGTAAAAATTAATCTTAATGGATAAATTTACATGTCTGCCAAAAATTGTGAACTATAAGAAAATTAACTTTTTACCTATTATTCTTATGTTAATTTGTAAAAAACTGACTGTATCTTCGTAACACATTAGGGTATTTCCTTCTCAATTCAAGGAAGGAAGGACATAACAGCCAAATAACCCATGGGGAGAATGAAAGAAAATGCCGTGACCCTTAAATGCAGTACTTCTCAAGAGTCGTGGTAGAAATCTGATCTAATCTGGAAGGTTTTACAGTAATTATTAATGAAACAGACAAAAGACAACCTTTATAAGGATGAAACTGTCTTGAAATTTATTTTTAAAATCCATTATTTTTTTATATGACTATTTTTTCACTCTCTCTTTTTTAAAGATTTTATGTATTTATTTATAGAGAGGGGAAGGGAGGAAGAAAGAGAGGGAGAGAAACATCAATAAGTGGTTGCCTCTCACATGGCCCCCACTGGGGACGTGGCCTGCAACCCAGGCATGTGCCCTGACTGGGAATCAAACCTGCGATGCTTTGGTTTGCAGCCCTTGCTCAATCCACTGAGCTACGCCAGCCAGGTAAAATCCATGATATTTTTTACAGTTGACATACAGTATTATATTTTCAAGTGTATAACATAGTGATTAGACGTTTATATAACTTACGAAGTGATTACCCTGATGAGTCTGGCACCCATTTAGCACCAGAAATCCATTCTTAATATGCACAAATACATGAAAAATTCAGGGATCACCAATTAAGACTGGAGAAAAAATCTCACAAAGAGTATACATTAAAAGATAAAAACTTTGTGTAATGGAATGTAATCATGCTCTCCTGAGATTCCTCCATCTAGAGTACACCAAAAGTAAATGCAGTGTTAGGGTCACAAACTCTCTCATAAAGAAATAAACTGTCAAAAACATGTATTTTACTGTTACTGAATGTACAAAACATTCTTCTGCTCAGCTGCCAGACATCCCTTGAGTTCTGAAAAATTCTTTACTAGCATATATTTTTGATTTAAAAATACGCATGTGTACATTTCAAGACTTACCACTCTGAATTGGTTTTATTGTAAACTGAAGAAGCTAGCCAGAGTACATGGTTTTAATGGAAATGCAGAAGGATTGAAGAAAGATGACTCCAAACACACAAATGCACGTGCTCCACACAACACTATGAAAGATGCAGAGCCTATGATGTCTGTTACAATGTGAGAGTACAGCATTTCAAATAGAAATAGTCTTCAGTGCTTTTATTTAAAAGTTTATACTGGTTCCCACAACAGAACTTCAGAGCAAAATCTGAGTGGTTAATGTTTTCAACTATTAAAGTACTAGTAGTGATTAGAATACTGCATATTTTATTAGAGGAACTTGAAAGAGAATTTCTACACACCACATCATCTTTGCTTTCATCCTTCAAAGAAGTTTCTGTCTCCATCGGAACATCACTGTGATCCCCTTCTACATTTTGCTTCTCAATGACTGATGCACTGGCCACACTGAAGATTCCGTGGATGTTCATGCGAACTTTAACCTTCACTTTGGCGCTGTCCCCATCAGACTGTGGAAGAACATTCTGGACAGTGAAGCTCCCTTGAAGAAAAAAGAGCTTTGGTTAGTACATGGGCCTCAGGTGAACGCATTCTAACTAACTCGTTAAATTCAGTAATTTGACTATCATCTTTCCAATGCTGGCAAATAACTGTGATTATTACCACTTCCGATTAATTATTGTGGGACAGGCATTTTCCCCAGATCACCATTTTCATACCTTAATAAACTTGGTATTAATACTCAGGTTAAGCAACCTGCTCCAAATCAATCATCAATGCTAGGAAAAAGGAGAGTTGGGATTTTAACCAAGCACAATTTGACTCAGAGCAACATAACTTTTAAGTATGTTTTATAATATTGTTTTATAACAAAATTCAATTTCTGGGCTTGAAAACCAAACATAAAATTACTCCTTTTTGCTACAAGCTTTGAAAAATCATAATCATCTTGGTGATTTCATAAAGTAATTTTAAACTTTTCTGAATTTTTCCTGTAGCAAAATTGCTGTTATCAACTCACTAATACCTACAGAGGTCATATGAATTTTTCACTTCAAAAAATCTACTAATGTTTTATTTTTAAAAAATCTCAAATATATAATGATATCCATAGCGGAGAGAGAATACTGGGCAGAAAAACTGAGTAGTAAACAATCTAGCTGATCTGTGTTGTGGGTTGAGTTGTGTCCCTCCCCCACCCCCACCCCGTTTATACAACGAAGTCCTACTGTCCAGTACCTCAAAAGGTGATTTAAAGACAAGGTCTTTACAAAGGTCAATCCAGTAAAAATGAGGTTATCAGTCTAGGCTCTAATCCAGTGACTGGCATGTTCATTTAGAGACAGATGCACATACAGTGAGAATGGCATGCGAACATGAGATGGGCATCGATTACATGCCAAGGAGAGAGGTCTAGAATGGACCCTTCCCTCACAGCCCTCAGAAGGAAGCAATCCTGCCAGCTCCCTGATTTCAGACTTCTCCCCTCCAAAATGTACGACAAATTTCATTGTTTAAGCCACTCAGTTTGTGTTACTGTGTTACAGAAACCCTAGAAAGCTAATACCTCCTTCAATAATTTGTATCTACTGATTTAAATAATGTACTTGAGCCTTGGCTGGTGTGGCCCAGTGGACTGAGTGCTGGCCTGCAAACCAAAAGGGTCACGGGTTCAGTTCTCGGTCAGAGCACACGCCCGGGCTGTCCGCCAGGTCCTCAGTCAGGGATGTGTGAGAGGCAAACGATGGATGCTCCTCCCCCTTTCTCCCTCCCCGCTCTCTCTAAAAGTAAATTGATAAAATCTTTTAAAGAAGAAAAAAGGTGTATTAAATTTAAAATAAATAAACAATGAACTTGAAATATTTATCGTCCCCTTTCTAGCCTGCCAATAAAAGAGGCACCTAGAGAATCTCACAACTTAAAAATTATTCTTTCTCTTTTAAATGATAGAAAATCATGCTTGTTTTGTATCTACTAAAAAGATTACTCAACTACAGTCTCCCATTCTCACTTTCATATTAATTCAATGATACTCACTTTATTTGTTGACAATGAGGTTGAGTTTAAAATCAGAATATGTAATCAGTGTGGCAGCACAATTTCAACTTACTGATTTAGAGTTTTTCCATAAAAAATAATCCTTACCCAAAACTTTCAAGCCAATTACAGAGCACTTTATTTAAATACAGATGTCAAAATGAATTAAAAATACACAACCTGCTGCTATATACCAGAAATGAACTCTGGGCACTAAAAAGTACATGTTTAGAAAAAGGTATGAATATCTTTCTTTTAAAATCCAGTGCTCACTTAGCTTAAATATCAACTTATTTTTTCCTTGATTCAAATATTACCATGTTATTTATGAAAATATAAAATTTATGAAATTGTTTTCTTGCGTTCTCTTACCAATTCTTGGATCAGGATAAGGCACTTCATGTATATTAGTGTAGAATGCTTCTAGTTCAAATGGTTCCTTCTTGTGGAAAGTAATGACTTTTGAGAATGGGGCAGGATGGTTCTTACAGAATACTTCACATTCCCTAAAGTGGAGTGGGAAAACTCAGTTCAAAACAAAGAGAAAGTTGCTTATGAAAATAATTACAGACTCCATCTCATTATTAATTCATAAGCAGCAATTATAAAGACTTCTCTCTATGTACAAATGTACAGAAAAAGAAACCAACTGCACTACAAACCTGACAGATTTATGCCTCAGTGTTTTTAGAATGTCTGTTATAGTAATAATTCTACAAAAAAGAAAAGAATTATTAATACCTGAGAATAGGTATATCCTTAAGGCCTATACATATAGGGGTTATTTTTTTGCTCACATCTGAGGACCAAATCCTACCCACTGGTTTCCAAAATACACATCATATCTAACCCTTTTTATTCTAACTTATTTAAAAAGGAACTTTTATTTGGAAATAATTTCAAACTCACAGAAGGGTGCAAAAAGAAAGAGCGGACAAATAACACCTGTATGTATCTTTGACCAGATCTGCTACGGTTAACAGTGCATCCCATTTGTTTCATAATCTGAGTGCAATATACTGTCTGTGTGTATATTGTTTCCCTGAAAGAACTGAAGGTGCTAGATACATTTACGGTCTTTTACCCCTAAATACTTCAATGTGTATTTCCTAACAGAGATATTCTCCAATATAACCACAGTGCAACTGTCACCTCTATAACTTTACACTGATACTTTAATCTATAATCCAAATTTCAATTTTTTCAGTTGATATAATAATGTCATTTGTACTATTTTCTTCTTTCTAGTACAAATCTTAAAACCTACAAAGTGATTCCTAATCCTTAAATAATGTAACAGGTTTATAACTCTTGTTTATAGTGTCCCAGAAACTCACTCTTTAATACATAGCATCATCCTATTAATTATGCAAGATTTGAAAATTTCATATTCATGGACCTTTTCTTCTCTGCCCAGGTATTGAAGAATCTACCACCATTACTTTCTATTTTCTTATTGTAGTCACTACAATATATTTAATTTTCAATTTAACTCTCCTATGTTTTTTGTAATTTTTTTTCTGGATCACTTATACCTTTAACTGAAATTAGCTTAAAGAAGGTATTTCTTGCCTCAATATTGACATAAAAGGCATGCCATTTAAATGTTCTGTAAAACATTCAGATCAGATTGATAATCCATATTTTTGAAATTTGTGCAAACATTTCTATTTCTTGGGGGTGTGGATATATGAGTATATAGTATATTATACAGATCAAACTTTTAAATGCAACTTCAAAACCTAAATGAAGGTTTAATTTACTGTATAAGCTATCTTTCTGAAAAATAGTAAAATAAAATATGGTATTTAAAAGAAGTTATTTTTATAGAGAAGCAAGCTATTTAAATCCTGGGCAGTTCATGGAAAAGAAAATATAAATTCAATAAAAGTATGAAAGGGTTACAGTCTACAATAGTTAGAAATACAAATAGAATGACACAGTAGTATAGTTTTACTGTTAGAACGTGAAATTTAAAAGTATAGGAGAAAATTGAGCTAAAACGGTTAATCTAAGGCACTGTTAATAGGAATATAAACCGACATATCAGTTTAGTGAATAATCTGGCAGTATTAATTAAGATAAGGTCACACTCTGGCTCAATTTCACTCCTACATAGTTATCTCATAGATATACCAAATATAACTAAACAAGCATGTTTCTAAAAGCACTGCTCAAAACAGGAAGAATATGACTTTCAAATGTATTGGTTAAATTAATTGTGGCACATATGTTGTTGAAAAAAGTTCTTGTCTGTTGGTGAGGAAAGGTAATATAGAACATATTTTAAAAAGCAAGTTGCACTGGAGATACATAGATGATCAATGTATGCATTAAAAAGTGCATGCTTTTGTTCTTTAGTATTAAAAAAATACTGGATAGATATACTTAGCTGATAATAATGGTTAACTCTGTAAATGGGCTAAGGAGAAGATGGGGTATGGCAAACGCAGTTTTTTAAATTTTTATATTTCTATGCTGTGATTTTTATTAGAAAATGAGAATGTTCTACTTTTATAAAATATACCGTTATGATTTATAGATCATATATGATTTTAATTTTTTTCTTAGATTTCATGTAATGTGTTTGAGAACTTTAAGAAGTGTAAATTCCTTTAATTTACAAAAGTAGATTCAGATGGTTATTTATGACAAGCTCTAACCAAAGCTTTCAAAAGTAACTCACCCAGTTCCATCTTCAGAAGAGGTCTTCCACCTTAGTGTGACCGAATAGGGCACAACGTCCGTGATGGAAAACTCGCGCACTTTAAATGCCGGCGAGAGAATCGCACACTGCAAATGAGACGCGCACCGTGATCAAACCCACACACACAAAATACGCCCTAGCTCACCCTTGATTAAACTGCTTCATGAAGTCCCTATAATAAAGCTGTTACACTTTAAAAATTACCGTTTAAAGATAACTAGTTAAAATTTAAAAGTGTCAGAGTACTCTTTCTATGACCTTACAAAAATTAATATATTTTAAAATATCAAAAAAAGAGTTTTAAAGGGGAATAATTTCACAGACTCATAAAATAAAAATGTTCTTTCAGTAGAGTTACAGAGACATATTGTCTTATGATAGTTTAAAAATATACATAGGAAAGACATAAGACTTACTTTTCAAGAATAATTGCAATTTACTTTTAGCCTTTTTATAAATGGTTAGAACAGATAATATTCAAACTCCTTAGGCCTATCACCATGTTTCCAGTAAAATACACATGAAAAAGAGACTAATAACCATACCTGTAATGCACATCCTCTCGCAACAGCTTCATCAGCATTTAACGTGGTGCTTATGTCTTTAAGGAAGAATTTAGTAATCTGTTCCTTCACTGCAGGAATTCGCGTTGCTCCCCCTACAATTTCTATACTACTTATGTCTTCACGTTGTAAGTCTGGAAAACAAAATGTTTTTAACTGAGAAAAATAAGATAATATTTTACGACAACGTGAGAAGTTGAACTTGCAAAGTACTTCTTTACAAAGTGGATCTTTTCAATTGCTCAAAATAAGAACAAAAGGTGAGATTTAATAAACACCAATTATCTATGTGCTGGGCACTGCACTTGGTCCTGGCGGCAGAGTGGCAATAAGGACAAGCACCTCACAGGCTTTAAGTGACTCTCCAGAGCCCTTCAATGTTCTAATTTCCACCTCAAAAATCCCCACAGAAAGTAATGTTTTTAAAGGACAAAATATGCTTCTTTCCTTGGAAATAGTTTTCAATTTAAAAATTTTTTTCTACAGAAGCTACTTTTCATCAGTTAACAAAAACTGGAACAAAAAGCAATCATGTCCCCATTTCTACTTTATTTTCATTCTTAGAATCTTCTAAACACCTCAGATTTTACTAGCCTTAGTTTTATGATGTAAACAATAAAATAAGCCAGTAGTTCTTAAAAACCTAGATTTCCAGTGCCCTACTTTTAAGGATAGTTATAATCCCCTCTTCTGAAATGAGAGACAAATCTTAAAACAACACATTAAGTTTTATAATTTTTACCATTTCCTGCACCAGCAATTTTCAACATTTTTCATCTTGTGGCACATACAAATTAATTACTAAACTATACAGAAAGCTATGTTATGTTGGCCATTGTCATTTTTTTCTTTGACAATCACAGGGAAAAGAGGTGCCTCTGACAAAATAGTCAGTATTGCAAGTGTTGAAAACTCTCGAGCACAATGACTGAACATCGCTGCCCCAGGTCAACAGCCTGGCGCCTGTGGTGGGGGAAGGTGGGGAGGAACAAGTGGGCATGAGTGGAGACCTGACCTTGGGTGGTGAACACCCCACACAGTGTACAGGTGATGTGTTGTGGAATCGTGCCCCTGACACCTGTATAGTTTTGTTAACCACTGTCACCCCAATAAATTCAATAAAATAGTGAAAGAAAATCACTGTCCTATATCATTCATGTGAATAATGCCATGCCACAGTTTTGATGGTTGGTCTAATAATCTCCACTTACTAGCTTGTTCCATCACTGCTTTTAATGGTGGTTCAACTCTGGCAAAGAGCGGAGCACATAATTGCTCAAATTGAGCCCTGTGAGAAAATGAAATAAAATTCATCATTTTGAGATCTAAAAATTGAGCACATCTTCTCAAATAACAGAATCTAACATTATAAAACGAGCAAACACTTTTCCAACTGAAAACATACACGGTACCTGTTCATTTTACTAGAAACATCAAGGTCATTCATGAAACACTCAATGTTCAGTGGAAGATCTGATGCATTCGCACTCATTAGCTTCTTTAGTTTTTCACATTCCTGATATAAACGCAACAAGGCCCGAGAGTTCTCTTTCACATATATCTTATATTTGGTCTTGAACTCGTCACAGAAGTAGTCTACTAAAGCCTCATCAAAGTTCCTGCCACCCAAATATGGATCAAAGGTAGTAGCCAAGACCTGTTTAATTGAAAACCAGAAATGAATTTTCAGAAAAATAGATGCTTTCAAACAAACAAAGAAACCTCTTAAAAACAAAATTAAAGCCAACTTGTCAAAAATCACACAAGTGCCAATTTTGAAATCACTTATATTTATTATAATTGATATTAGCCAACATATTTACCCACTCTGAATTAATCTGCTTCAGGTTACAGATCAACATATAATTTAAGAATAATTCCAGTTCTGAAATAATTGAGTTATAACTTAAAACTTTACCTCTACACATCCTCTGATTCTACAATAGCACTGAAGGCCAAAAAACAAGTTTAACAGAACCAAGAAATAGTCCTAAACATGTAACCAAAAACAAGGCAGCCAAAAACCTGATCCAAGGATTAAATCTAAAATACTATAGTATAAATGGTCAATTTATAGACCAGGGATGAGGCCTTCAATTATTAAAAAAAAAAAAAACTAACCTATTTTTATAAAAATACAGAACAAACAAAATAATACATGAGAGGCCAAAAAGAAAAGAGCCAAGTGTGAGGAAAAGAGACAAGGATTCAGTATGGTAAGCTTGTTGAGCAATAAACCCTAGCTAGCAACTGGGTGGAACAGGAATAGATAAGTCACAAACTTCAACACTCGAGCTCCAGAAACCATAGGACCAAGACATCTAATCTCTCTCTCCAGGGAAGAGGCCAGAAATGACTACTTACAAAAGTGACTACTAAAAAAATCCCACTGTTTGTGTGTTTTGTCTGCTTTTTTTCACAAGGATGGGTGGTGGAATGGGGTAAACATGATGGTTGTACTTGAGTATAATCTGGTTGGAAAGTCTTCCCACAGACTTCTCACTACTCACTTCTTCTTATTGTCCAAAATGAAATGCAAAACCGTGCTTATATGCAGTTAGTGTAAATGTGCATCCTTTTGGAGAGAGGACCATAGCTTCTATCAAACGTTCCAATGTTTCTATGCTCTACAAATTATGGATCACTCTAAAGCAAAGGTCCCCAACTCCTGGGCAGTGGACAGGTACCACTTAGGAACCAGCAGCAAAGCTCACCTGAGCTCTGCCTCCTGTCTCCTCCCTTCCCCCCATCCACAGCAGGGAAGTGACGCTCACCTGAAGCTCACTTTTCATTTTCCTTAAGTTAAAATGCAAGACTAACTACCAAGGATTAAACCAATTTACCGAAAACTACCCCACATTCATGTGAGTCATCTCCACTTACTTTTCTGATTACAAGAATATTATTGTAATATAAACTGTAAGACAAAAGGCTCTAAAAGGTGTTGGATCACCCAAAACAATTCATCATCTATGTAAATTCTACACATGTACACAATGGAGAGAGAGAATGTGTACCTCTTGATAAGACAATCAATGTAAAAATGAATATAAAATCAAATACAAACTACAAGAAGCACATAGAAGTAAATGATGTCACACTGTAGAACATTTTCATCAGAACTCCCAGATGCAAAGGTTTCTAAAAACAACAGAATCATTTTATAAAATGTTTCCTAAGTATATTTAAAGATGAATATATAAATTTACACTCCATGATAGCTGATGTAACACCAACAATATAAATAGCAAACACATATTACAGTATCTACTATGTGGCATTCTAAGCATTTTATATATGTTAACTCATTTTGTCCTCAAAAATTCTGAGATCGTTTCTTATATTAGCCTCAGATGAGAAACTTAAGGTTTAGGGAGGTTAAGTAGTTGTTCAAGGTCACAGTTTTTATGTAGCAAAGCCAGGATTTAAACCCAGGCATTAAAGTCTTCTATATAGTCTTATATGCTCTGAACCATAAAAGTAAAATACTGCAAATCATTTATTTACTTACTTTAAGTTTTCCTTTGTTAAAAGCACAAACTGAGACTTGGTAGGCAGAATGTCCCATATCAATAAATGCTACATTTCTTGGTTTCTCATCTAACGGGGGAAGATCCTGTTTATAAATTCCATATGCTAGTGCAACTATGTAAGAACAAAAAAATTAGGTTAATTCCAGCATAGCCATCATGTGGAAAACAGATAAATCGCATTAATGCGGAACACGTTAATACTCAGTAGAGTACATGTACAGCTCACATATCATAAAAATGTACACTTAAAACTTACATTATCTTATTTACCAATATCATTCCAATACATTTAATTAAAAAGAAAAGATAATACAGAGAACACAATTAATTTCAAAGTAACCTAACTTTTCATAACTTGCTTCATGTTTTTAATTTAACTTTTTCATTACCTATTTGTAACTCTACATTAGTGATCCTTACAGCTAATGTAAGAAATGCTTAACTTCTGCAAAATGTTGTACTCCAAAATGACAAGCTTACAAGAATTAGTACATGATAGTTAAAAATGAATGTTTTGCATTAGTTATAAAAATACTGTAAGAGTATTTTTCTAACATGATTTCAAACTGCAAAGTGCTCACCTGCAGTAGTTTCATTCATTAATCTCAAGCAGTTTAAACCTGCAACCTGGGCTGCGGCCATGACGGATCGTCTCTCAGCATCCGTGAAAAAGCTGGGAATCTGGTATTTAAGAATGATTACTGTATTAATTTGATATATTTTGCTCACATGTTTCATCAGCCAAAAAATGAAAAATTACACTAAAACTTGTGTACAGCTTAAGGCAAAGAATGGTGTTTTAATTAAATAAATGAGAAAACACACTCTTTTTTTTAAGTTTATCATTTCTATACCATGAAATGTTGACCTATAAAATGTTGACATAAAGTAAAAACACAAACTTAAAGCAAATAAGATGGAGTAAGGACGTCTGGCCTACATGGAGGTGTGGGTACATACACTTTGCTTCTTAGCCCAACCCAAACGAGGACAACCACCAATTTAAAAACAAAAAACAACCAGAACAGCCAGAAAATCAAACTGTATGGAATTCTGACAACCAAGGAGTTAAAGAAGAAACATTCATTTAGATTGGTGGGAGGGCAGAGACGGGCAGCCAAGTGGAGAGGACATGGCAAGGCAAGGGACCTGGTGGGTGAGGAGGCAGCTGGTGGGCCCGGCTGTCACATATTTGGGTGTGGATAAACCAGAAGGAACACACCACACAACCCAAGGCTCCAGCATGGGGAAATAAAGCCTCAAAACCTCTGGCTGTAAAAACCTGTGGGGGCTGTGGCAGTGAGAGAAACTCCCAGCCTCACGGGAGAGTCCTTCGGAGGGATCCACAGTGTCCTAGAAGGTACACAAGCCCACCCACTAGGGGATCAGCACCAGAGGGCCTAATTTGCATTTGGGTATCAGGGGAAGTACTGAAAGCTGGCTGAGAGCTGAGCAAGTGGCATTGTTTCCTCTTGGACCCCTCCCCCACATACAGTGCCACAGCTAGGTGGTCCTACCCTGGAAAATATCTAAGGCTCTGCCACTTACTAAGTAACAAGCACACCGAGACAAAAAAAATAGGGCCTAAATGGAAGAACAGATCAAAGCTCCAGAAAAAATACAACTAAGCAATGAAAAGATAGCCAATCTATCAGATGCAGAGTTCAAAACACTGGTAATCAGGATGCTTACAGAAATGACTGAATATGGTCATAAAATAGAGGCAAAAGTGAAGGCTATGCAAAGTGAAATAAAGGAAAATGTACAGGGAACCAACAGTGAAGGGAAAGAAACTGGGACTCAAATCAATGATGTGGAACAAAAGGAAGAAATAAACATCCAACCAGAATAGAATGAAGAAACAAGAATTCAAAAAAAATGAGGAGAAGCTTAGGAACCTCCAGGACAACTTTAAAAGTTCCAACATCTGAATCATAGGGATGCCAGAAAGACAAAAGAAGAACAAGAAATTGAAAACTTATTTGAAAATATAATGAAGAACAACTCCATTCTGGCAAAGGAACTAGACATGCAAGTGCAGGACACTCAGAGAGTCCCAAAGAAGTTGGATCCAAGAAGAAACACACAAAGACACATCATAATTAAATCATCCAAGATTAAAAATAGAGAATCTTAAAAGCAGCAAGAAAAAAGGAGATAGTTACCTACAAAGGAGTTCCTACCTGACTATCAGCTGATTTCTCAAAAGAACCTTACAGACAAGAAGGGTCTGGAAAGAAGTATTCGAAGTCACCAAAGGCAAGGACCTACATCCAAGATTACTCTATCCAACAAAGCTATCATTTAGAATGGAAGGGCAGATAAAGTGCTTCCCAGATAAGGTCAAGTTAAAGGAGTTGATCATTACCAACCTCTTATTATGTGAAATGTTAAAGGGACATTAACATCTATTTCTATCTAGAGGATCAGAAACTATGAACAGTAAAATGACAACAAACTCACAACTATCAACAACTGAACCTGAAAGACAGAAACAAAAACTCAAAAAACAACTAGAACAGGAACAGAATCACAGAAATGGAGATCACCTGGAGAGTTAACAGCAGGGAGGGTGTAGGGCAGAATGAGGGAAATGTTACAGGGAACAAGAAGCATAATTGGTAAACACAAAATAGACAGAGGGAGGTTAAGAATAGTATGGGAAATGGAGAAGCCAAAGAACTTGTATGCACGACCCACGGACATGAACTAAGGTGGGGGAATGCTGGAGGGAAGGGGGATACAGGGCAGAGGAGGATAAAGGAGAGGGAAAAAAAAGGGACAACTGTAATAGCATAATCAATAATATACTTTAAAAAGATAAAATAATAATCCAGGATTTCCAAAATCCAGGATTTTTATGCTGGTCTGACCTATGAAAAAATATATTTATGTTCATCTTTAATAATGAAAAAGTAAAAACCAAAGGGTATGTTAAAATAAGATTAAATATATTATGGTATACCTATTTAATGGAATCCTATGTAGCTTTTAGAAAGAATCAAGTAGAAATGAATTGTCATGGAATAGTATCTCTAATTCTTTTGTAAAAAAGGCATGTATAACACAAATTTTTTGGTGTGTATATATATGCTACCAGAAGACTATAATGCCAAATGTTGTACTTCAAAAGGAGAGGGGAATTAGATTTCAGGGGACTTATGATGAGCATGGTTCTTTTAAGATCACCAAAACACGTTAAATATATTTCTATTAAAAATAAAATTCAGGCTTAAACTTACAATTAAAATTTACATACACTTGGTTCTATTAAACTAAGCAGCACTATGATCTGGTCTACGAACAGCTTTCTACAAAGCTAATTAAGTATACTTATGTACAAAATGACTTAAGTCTCTTCCAATTTTAAGTTCTGAATAAGTACACTCCAAATTTTATTGCTTTTTGAAACTAGAAATTTAACAGATGTTAAAAACCAGAAAGAACTTGAATTTTGATAAGCTTGTTTATCCTGATTTTGGTTCTATCCTCCTGACAAATACTAAATTATATGTATGGTTTGTTTAATACTCATGGAGCACTTACATATCAGGTACTTTCTTATAGCCACTAGGAATACAGTAATGCATAAAACAGAGAAAATACTTCCCCTTGCATAGCTCACAATGTGTCTACTGCACTAACTACAAAGTTAATAATGGCCAAGAAATTTATAATGCTCTTTGCTAGCACTAATTTCTGACATGAAAGTAAACCAAGTAAAACTAAATAAATTGGAATAGATTTGAATTTAAAAAGGATTTTAAAATTTACCATTCTGACATATAGTTTCAAGTGGCAGTGCGATGGGAGATTTATGAGCTCATCTGGGAAAGAACTATCAGGGTTTGACTTCTGCTTTGACCACTGTGTAAATTTTGGACGAGTTATTGAACTTCTCTGTGCCTCAGGCTTTTAATCTATGAAACTGGGGTTAATAATATCCTACACCTCTTAGTGAAGTTCTGAGAATCAAACGAGTCAATATATACTAATGCCTACAATAATGCCTGGCCAATGGTAAACCATTATGTACTATTACTAAATGGCTAGAAAACAAACTATTAAGCTTTAATATTTCTAATTTAAAAAGTTCCAAATATCTATGAAAGAAATCTAACTACTAAGTTCACTGAAGAGTTCATAATCTGATTCTGTTTTTCTAGGGACATAAGGCTCTTGCACTCACATAGCCAAGTCTAATAATATTAGAAATATATTCACATTTAGGTGACAACACATAACTTAAAAACTAATTATCAATATATAATGGGATCTCAGGAGATAAGATAAAATAATTGTTTTGTTAAGATTCCTTAAAGAAATATCTTTTCTTTCTGAAAATACTGCATGATTTATCGTTTATATGTAGAATCTACAAAAGTTGAATTCATAGAAGCAGAGAGTAGAATGGTGGTTCCCAGGAGCAGGGAGGTGAGGAAATGGAAAGATATTAGCCAGTGGTACCAAGTTTCAGTTATATGAATGAATAAGTTCTAGAAATCTAAGGTACAGCATGGAGTTTATAGTTAATAATATTGTATCCTGAAAATTTTGTAAGAAAATAGGTATCAGGTGTTCTCATCACAAATAAATAAGTAAATAAATAAATAAAGGGTAAGTATATGAGGCGATGGATATATTAATTAGCTTGACTACACTAATCATTTCACTATGTATATGTAGATCAAAGCATCACATTGTATACTGTATGTACAATTTTTATTTTAAAAAAGCATAAGGGAATTTTGGGTGGTGATGAATGTTTATTACATTGATAGTAATGATGGTTTCACGGGTGTATGCATGTCAAAACTTCTGAAAATACTGTATATGTTAAATATATGTTAAAAGAAAGATCTTTTCCAACTGATATGCAATAAACACAATGTCAAAGTCCCAGATGGGACTTTTTGACTTTGCCATAAAATGCTAATAGTCCTTAGAGCTGGGCAGTTCCGTGCTCCCTGGAAAGATTCTTAGGGGTAAGCAGCAGTTACAGCAGTCACTAACTGCATACATTTTTTGAAGATTCTCTGATGATCACAATCAGCTTTTGGTGGTTATCCTGAATTTTATCAAATAAAGTAATTTCTTTTCAATGAAAAGTAAAAATTGATTTAGGTTATTTTTTTTCTATTTTTCTCACATTGTTTTTATTTTGTTCAAGTACAGTTGTCTCCATTTTCCCTCCACCCTTCCCCTAATTTAGGTCATCTTTATTGGATAAGGGTAGAATGAATAAAGAGGAAGGAAGAAAGATATTTTAATGTAACATTAATACAATAGGCCTCCCTGATCCACGGTTTTGCTTTCCACAGTTTCAGTTACCTATAGTTAACTGAGGTCTGAAAAATAGTAAATAAAAAATCCCAGAAATAAACAATTCATAAGTTTTAAATTGTACACTGTTCTGAGTAGGTGATGCAATCCAGCATCATCCCGCTGTCCTGCCTTGGGGGGAACTGTCACTTGCCTTGAGCACCTGCATCCTACGTACGACCCACCTGTGGACCACTGAGGAAGCCACCTCGGTTATCAGATCTACTGTTGTGGTTGGTATCACAGTGCCTGTGCTCAAGTCACCCTTATTTTACTTAATAATGGCCCCAAAGTGCAAGCGCAGTGATGCTGGCAACTTGAACACGTGAAAGAGAAGCTGTGAAGTGCATCCTTTAAGACTTAACGGTATGAATATGTAGGGAAAAACACAGTGTAGACAGAGGGTTTGGTACCATCATGGTTTCAGGCATCCGCTGGGGGACTTGGAACTCAACACGCGTAGATAAGAAAGGACTACTGTGCACTGAAAACTATGATCTGAGAGTATTCGTTACTGAAGTAAAACTCACTGAAATCACACAGTCAGCTACTGGTTTCTTCAAAGCATTTTCTGAAGTCTCTTTAAGCTTGGCCAACAGCATTCCAGTAACTTGCTCAATAGCAAAAGGTCTCTCTTCTTCCAGGTACCGCACCTAAAACCAAACATTGAGATTTTTAAAAAAGATTTTATCTATTTATTTTTAGAGAAGGGGGAAGGGAGGGCAAAAGAGAGGGAGAGAAACACCGATGTGTGAGATCAGCAAGTGCCCTGTCTGGGAATCAAACCAGTGGCCTTTCCGTTTGCAGGCCAGTGCTCAGCCCACCCAGCCACGCCAGCCAGGGCCAAAAGTTAAGACTTTTCTTGAGTCATTTATTCATCCAACAAATATTCTGTGAAAATCTACTCTATACATGATGGATAAACAACAGTGAAAAAGGCAAAGTCCTTGCTCAAGGACATTACAGCCCCAAAAGACTATTTTAGTACTGCAACCTCTTAGTTCTGGAGTCTCAGTGTCTAACATAGTGTCACAAGCAAATTATTTTCAAAAGTGTCTTTACCTGCTCTAGACCTCCACCTCCCCGAAAAGCTATTTTTTATCATTCAGTTCCCTAGATAACAACAAAGAAAAAAGATCAAATAAACTTTCTTTTGAAAATTATAACTCTTCCAGGGTTTAAAATGAAAGTTTTAGTCATATGGTTTTGAGAAAGGAAGTAAGAACATTAAGGGGAAAAAGAAGAAAATTTCCATTTAAAAAATATGCATTACTCCAAAGTTTCTGGAGATAATTATGTATTAAACATTACAGATGTAGAGATTAAATTTGCAAGTTATTTTTAACCAAATTAACTATTTCATCTTATACACAGGTTTACGACTAGGTTGCATTTAAGCACGTAAAATAAAAGTTTACAGTGCTTCTTGGCCAAGGAATAGTGGAACCTGTGCTTACTCAACTAATCAAACCCTTTTATAATGACAACCACAAAATTTATAAGCAATACAAAGTAACCTTAGAACCCGTATAATGACTACATTTAATTTGCTGATGAAAAGGCAATGTCTTTTTACCTCCGTAACTCCAGTGGAGTGAATAAATTTTTTTCTACAACACTAAAATCTGGAAGTGCTTTAAAGAACTTCTGTCACAAGCAGCACAATATATGTTTATAAATGTGTATAAATATGTGTATAAAATGATGTAAAATTTACTTTGAAACAGACCTAAAATTGATATCCATTTAATCAATTTAAAAGCAAGTTCAACACTAAGTATTACATAAAATCAATAAATGTGGGAGGATATCAAAATCAGGGAAGAGAATCAACTACTATGGCATTGGTCTGATTATAGGAGGCAGGATAATACTGTATTTTTTATAAGACTATAAACTTGGATGAAATAAACATCAAAGTATACCCAAACAAGTATAAAAAATGGATAAAATGATTAAGATATCAAATTCTAAAGATCTGCAATCTTCAAAAGATGAGGCAACTGTTCAACACAGGACTGATTGATATTTTCAAAGCCTCTTACACGCAATCACTATGACTGCATAAAAATTTTATCACTCAAAAATTAGGTTTGGCCTTAAAAAAATCTTACTCTGTTTTTCTCAAACTACTTTACAAAGCATAAGTTTTAATTTTCCTTTTAAAGAAAAAAAGCAAAAGAATTTAAATTGTTTTAAATAAAACTGCTTCATATGGTCAATAACCAGAAATATTTGGATATTATTCTTTATCTCAATTGTTGCTATTATAACCCACCTAACTTCCTAGTCAGCAACCCTTGACTCACAAATGTCACCTAAAATATTGGCTTCACATTTTGTCTTTGTCTTTCACTTCTTGTGGTGTCTTCTTTAAATTATTTTATTTATTTTCAACTTTTATTAAACATTTTATTGTTATTCTATTATAGTTGACCCAATTTTTCCCCTGTCCCCTCCTCCGCCCGGCCCACCCCACCCCACCCCACCCCCTGCTCCCAAGGTCAGTCCCCACGCTGTTGTTCATGTCCATGGCCCATTCATACACGTTCCTTGCCCAGTCCCTTCCCCTTCCTTCCATCTTATCCCTCTCCCCTGCTTAATAGCCTCAGGTCTTACTATATAATTCATCATTCATTTTGTACTTAGAACCTTCTTATAAAAATGAAAATATGTGCACAGTCTTGAAACATGTATGTTAAATTTAAAATCAGTTATTAAAGTAGCTTTGGGATGTAATTTATACAGCATAAAGTTCATACTTACAGTGTATACAGTACAGTGGTTTTTAGAATATTCACAAAGGTGTACACTGATCACCACTAACTGTAGTGCATTTTCATCACCCTATAAAAAGTTCTGTACCTATTTCCAGTTACCACCCATTCCTCTTTCCTCTTCACCCAACCACTTTCCGTGTCTATTGATTTGCCTGATTATGGATACCCATATAAATGAAATCATACAATATGTGGTCTTTTGTATGTGACTTCTTTCCCTTAGCATGTTAAGGTTCATCCATGCTGTAGTACATATCAGTACTTCACTCTTTTCTATGACCAAATAATAGTCCACTGCATAGGTTTAGCACAGTATACAATTTCCTCATCAGCTGATGGACACTTGAGTTGTTTCTACTTTTTGGGTATTATTAGCATAGCACTACCATGCACTTCTGGGTGCACACATGGCTCAAATCTCTTGTGCATGTATTTGAGAGTGGAGTTGCTGGGTCGTGTGGTAACTATGTGCTTTGAGGTGTTCTGTCAGATTTTGAAAAATCAACAGAAACCTGTTTTTGTTAACAAATATAAAACTTACTATCTCAGGATGTAGAATTAAAATCCAGAATTCACCCAGAATCCATCTCTTACATGTAGAATCTACATATAAGATTCAAAATTCAAAATTTCAGAAAATTTCCAGAATCCAGAATTGAAAAAATCCAGAATTCATCTCTTACTTGGAAGAGTTTGCTTTAATACTTCTAATACATTATAAGATGCTTCTAAATGAGCAAAAACTCATTATGGCAATTAACATACTTTTGGGGCCAATTTTCTAAATCATATATGCCACTTCTGCCTTCATCAATTAAAAATAGTTCACTCCAAATGTTCACGCAATAATAATAATTTTTCATATCTGAACTACTTCCACAAGAAAAAAAGTTAAATTACCAGTAGGCAATACTATCCTATTTGGTTTGTAATTTAAATACACGTTTGCACCTTGGGAACATAAGCTTACCTTAACTCCCGCACTTCCATTAGGCATCTTCTGCAGCTCATAGGGAAGCCTGATTCTTTCAGTTTGCACAATAGGGTCATCAAATGATCGTCCATGAAGCTTTTTGAAGCCGTGAATTGTATTTCTTACATTTGTGACTATCTGTTGGCAGTAAATACTTTATCAATTACTTAGTGAATGCAAAATAGACACTACACCAATACTTGAGAACCAAATTCTACATCCAAGCTCAGACTTACACACAAGCATTCATTTTCTGGTTTCCAACAAATAGTAAAATTATACAATGAGATTATACAATAGTAAATGTATACATCTTAACTATACCCCCCACAAATTCTCCTTTTTAGGAATATTAGATTCAAATTTAATGCTTTAAATAAAATAAGGAAAGGAAGAAAATAAATAATAAAACTTAAACATTTTCAAATAAAAACCTATCTACAACTTGTGCCTTTGGTTTTCCTTAACACTTTTGCTCTATTACAGCAATTTTCAATCAGTGTGGGGCAAGAATTTTTAAAATATGCAATACCTGAATGCTTAGGGGCACTGACCTCTTTTCCCTCAGATTGTCAAATTAAAAAAATGACAACAGCCAATCTACCAACAACTGCCTGGTGTAAATGCTCTGTTTTGAACTGTAAATATACAGGTCATATAATAAGAATTGCATCTTATTGGTCATGTCATATATATTAAGGTTGTGTCTGACTGGTTAATTCTTGGTACCAGAAATTCTTATATACAAGTACAGGCTCCTGATTTTCTAAAAAGTCACTTTGGAGGAAAAAGGGTAGGTTATTACTATTATTATTTTTTTGTAAGTCAATCAAAATTACACCTATTTTTGTCAGTTTGGCAAAACATATATTTTTGTGGTATGCTGCAGAATTTTAGTAGTTTATGAGTACCATGAGAAGAAAAAGATGAAAATTGCTGCTCTAGTAAATTAGTATCTTTGATTTCTCTTCTTTCTACTTTCATTTCTGTGTTTTTATTTCAATTACCTTTATTATTCTGTTTTTCTTTTTTTCTGACTACCTGATTCTTCGTGAAATTTCTCATATACTACTGTGTTGCTTCCATTGCTAAGAATTTTTCCTAGGCTAGTACATTAAAACTCCCTCCATGTAGCTTGTATTTTGGCAAAGTAATTTTTTCTGTAACTAGAACATGTAGTTATAACTACAGAATATTACTGAGATCCATTTGTTGCCCTTAGTGACCTTTGAAAGCCAAACAGACCTTATCTTCAATTGTGAGATGAAACCTGCAAGAATACTGAATTACCATGTCGGTCTTCAGCTCTTCAGCAGAAATAACTTTATAGTTTGCTTTTCTTCAGAGACTCTAATATCTTACGATATGCTTAGAAGATTGGCCAGAATATGAGATGTATACTTTAGTGAAGGGCTCACTGGGCACCAACTCAACATTTGTTTATGTACAAATGAAAGTAGAAAAAGATATAAGTATATTCATATATAGACAAATTATAAGACAACCTTGATAAAAAACTGTAAGCAAAATTCTTAGATAAATGAGTCAATTACTCCTACAAAGTCATGAAGAAAAAAAAGCCCCATTAAACAAAGTTATCTTGTAATGAAGAAAAGAAAACCCAGATATATATTAAAATGTAATTGTTAAGGGCTTTTGGTTCAGGCAATAAACAAAGTCCAAGGAAAATGAACATACAGCCCGGAACATTAAGAGTAAATGCGCTACCATAAACATTTCAGAAGCCTAGAAATGTGAATAGTTAAACAGATTCCATGTAAAGTACTGATAGCCACTAATTACTCTGGAAATTAGTTCCTCCTTTTCTCCCCACCTCCTTTTACCACGACATTGCTCACTTGTCATTGAAGTGCATGTTTTAGATAGAAAGAGAGCATACCGGGAAAAACTGATGCCATAGAATAGCATATCCTAAGTTCACAACTGAAGATTTTTAATAAATAACATTTGAAAAATATTTCACAAACCAAAGCAAAATATATCTAAAATACAAAGATTTTAGGATTGGTCATATTTTCTGCACTCTCTTTTTTCACTCTTAGTTACATAAAATTGGAGCTTAGTTACCAAGAGTCAGTTAATTTTTCCTGTAAATCAAAACATCTACATTAACAATTTACCTGGCTCTTAGCTGCATTTCCAATGGCTCGAGTTCTTGATCCCAAAGATATACAGGCCCTAAAGAGGGGGAAAACAGAGTTTATTCCCATGGTGTTTTTTATCAATGTATTATTATTCTGCTTCACCTTATACAAAGATAAATTTAAAGGATTAATGTAATCATGTACTATATTTAAAAAAGGTTACCTAAAATCAGAATTTTACATATTTTTAAACTTTCATAAGCAATGGAATAGTGGTTAGAATAAATGTTATAATTTTTAAAAACTTGCTAATAGGGAGCAGCACTATGTTGGTCCCCAAAATGTTTTTTAATTCTATTGGTCTATGACCTACTAATAAAATTAATTGTATTCAGTAAGGACAGGCTGCTAGGATTTAAATCATGGCTGTGCCACGTAACAGCTAAATAACCCTGTGGAAATAACTTAGCCATTATTTCCTCAGTTTCCCATCTGGCAGGGAGTAATGACAGCACCTACCCATAGGGTTGTGTGAGGATTAAATGAGTGAATATAGGTAAACGCTTTAAACAGTATGATTGCCATTTTTATTTCTGCATTTATATGTAATTCTGCTTATAAAAGCAAGTATAGAGTAACATTATCATCAAAATACCATTTCATGTAATGATTCAAGAAAGTATTCCCATGATTTCCATTGTAACTGCAGGTAACCATTCATTCAATCAACAAATAATTACAGGCGCTGTATATATACTAGGTACAATCACTCTCTCTGGAGAATTTATGGGCTACTGAAAAAAATCAGAATAGGGTTATAAATGATAGTGGCAAAAAAAAAGACTAATCACTTCTAGATATTATGGTTTAGAAAAAACAAGTAGTAAACGTGATTTCAGAACTGAGACTTGAAAGAAGAGAAAGCATTTTTATATTTAATTGTTTTGTTGAGAAGAACATTGCTGATATGTAGGTATACGTCTATTCTCAATGTAATATTCAGCCGCAGTAATGCTCTTCAAGACTAAGGTTATGACACTTTTCTGCTCCAATGATATCCGGTCTCACAAAGTAAAAACAAGTCCTCCAGCAGCTCTTCTTCTACCCTGTAACTTCAACCTGGGAACACTGGTCTCCTTGCTCTTTCCAGAACAGGGAAAGCATGCTTCTGCCTCAGGGCCTTTGTACCTACTGTTCTCTTTCTGGAGCACTTTTAAACCTGTCCATGTGGCCTTCTGCTCTCACTGCTTTCACGTTCCTGTTCAAATGTCAACTCATCAGGGACACCTTCTCTGTCTTATACAACAGCATTCCTACTCCTCTCCAACACATGTATTATCTCCTACTGTTTAACCAGTGTTATTTTTCTCCATAATGTGTCACTATCTTATGTAATTTACTTATTTACCGACTGTATCACCATACTAGGTATGGATTCCATGAGGGTAAGAATGTATGCCCGCTGCCTTGATCTGTACTGTGGTCCGATATGGTAGCCACTAGCCATATGCGGCTAGTAACATTTTAGTCAAAATTAAAAAATCAGTTCTTCAACATTAGTAGTATTTCAAGCGCTCAACAGCCACATGTGGCCAGAGAGAACAGATTATACACAGAACAGAGCAAAAATACATCAGAATACAAAGTTCTACTGGATAGAACTGGCCTAGAACACTATCTGTTACATAATAAAGTTGCTGAATGAACAGAAAGATGGCTCCTAAGGCTGATACTTATTTGGAGACTAGGAAGAATAACTTAGTTAATTTCACAGAACATTTTGATAGATATAGGTAGTATCAGGCCAAATTATACAAGTCTCAAATGACAGATTATAAATTTGAAATTTATTTCAATAGGTAATGGGGGTTCACTAAAGGATCTTGAATGATGGAGAGAACAGTCCATGTTTACATATAATACAAACTGATGAGGAAAGATGCCAGAACAGTGCTTTTCAAGGGCTGAACAAAACACTGTTATATTGGGGACCAATGGATTTTCAGAGCAGTCAAGCAGTTAATTTGTTTAGTCAATTCAACAGATGTTTACTGACCACCTACTCTGTTAGTTACTAGAGGTGTAACAGAGATAGAAAATAAACAACATGGTTTTCGTTGTCTTGGAATTTATTGTACAGTGCCACACACATGGAATAAATTAGGTGCTGCTACAACAGAGGGTGCAAATAGTGCTGTAAGAATAGATAACAGCAGGCATCGATCCAGAGGAGGAGGATTAGGAAAGGCTTGCCCGAGGAAGTGATGACATTTGAAGGAAGAGTAAATGAGGATGAGAAGGAAGCAGGGGAGCGTTTGGATCATTCTGACTACAGTGTGAGCAGATGGGAGGAGGGCTAGCGGTTATCAGCAATCTATATCAGGATGGTGTCAGCTGAGACAGAAGGAGAAGGGATTAAGATATTGAGAAGGTAAAACTCAAAGGACTTGGTGGTAGATTAGATCTTCAATGTCAGTAGCCACCAGACTCGTGTGGCTATTAAGCACATGAAATGTGGCTAGCCTGAATAGAGATGTACTTTTTATAAGTGGGAAACATACTCTGGACTTTGAAAATTTAGTATTTATTTTTTAAAATATTTTATTTATTTATTTTTAGAGAGAGGGGAAGGAAGAGAGAAAGAGTGAAACATTGATCACTTGCCTCTCACAGACGCCCCAACCAGGGATCAGACCTGCAACCCAGGCATGTGCCCTGACCAGAAATCGAACCAGAGACCTTTTGCTTTTCGGAACGGTGCTCAACTAACTGAGCTGCTCCAGTCAGGGCTGAAGATTTAGTATTTAAAAAGGGCTATAAAATATCACATTAATTGAAAAACACTGATTACATGTTGAAATAAGATTTTAGATATACTGAGTTAAATCAAACATATTAAAATTAATTTCACCTGTTTCTTACATTTTTAAAGTAGCCTGTAGAACATTTAAATTATATATGTTGCTCACATTATATTTTTATTGAACAGTGCTGGAACAGATATTAGAGGAGGAGTTTCAAGACTACTGCCCAGGCTTCCAGTTTGCCTAAGAGGGTAAACAGAGGTGTCATTCAATGAGACAGAAAACATCATGAGAGGCAGGTTTGGGGAGGGACTGTTCCAAGTGCTATTTTGGACATGTTGAGACTGAGGAACCTTTGAGACATCCAAGATATATAGTTAGAACTAAAATGTTGAAAGAAATGGACAGACGTAGAAGGGAATGAAAGTCACTGTTCTCTAATTGTGAGCTGGTGAAAACAGGAAAATAAGGGCGTAGCAGAAATCAGTGCTTCTGGTGACATCTTCATATCTCTTGCAAATAAATTCATGATTTGACATATCCTCTGCCAGATTAGTGCTTGCTGTACACCCAATATGGCAATCCACTTGGCTGACTTGACATTCCATCCAAAAACTCATCAGAGAAGATACGAATTTGCCATTTCTTAGTCTACTTTGTAACCTGTCTTTCTGTCTACTCCATTATTTGGACACACTCCTGAATACTTTTTATATACTTGTCTACCATCACTTGGGTGCACAGAATATCTCATTCTTAGGTTGCTTCTCAAGAGTTTAACTTCTGTTGGAACACTAGATCCAAATAAGATTGATTCAACTATCATTTATTAAGTACTAGGTTCTTTGAAATATGCTTGACACACATATCACTTCACAGAGAAAGCTAAGCAGTTACCATTATCAGGTTTTCTCTTGAGTTAGGAGTAGACATACAAAGTTTAAATAATTTAATGTTACAGGTTGGAAATATCCAGTTTCAATATGTAGAAAGCCATCCTCCTCATACAGCTACAGACCTTCAAACTCCTTTCTTCAATTTTCAGTTTAAAATTAAGTAAATATCTGCCAAGGATTTTCAGAAAAATCAAAGTGTTAAATACCTATCCTTTCCCAAAACTTTTACTTAACTTTAGTAATATCTAGGGAAATAGACACTTTATACCACATATTAGGCAGATATAAAAGTTTTTATCGGAAAGGATATTCAACTGTTTATCCAAACATATAATTTATATTACACTTTTATGGATTATTTCAACTACTACTCAGAAATTCCATTTTGTACCTAAAAAAAGGAGTGTTCACAAAGCAGCTTAAATCTAAAATATTCAATCTAATGTTGCCATTGTAGTGGCAGTCGCAGATTCTCAGAGAATGCCACAGAACTCTAAACAAACAAATGGAACGTCTAAATGGTCTGTGTCACTTTTAGTAGAGGAGGGGCATAAAATCAAATGACAGTACATTACTTTAAGAAAGTTGTATTTATGTTTTCCCTTAACATTTAAGATTAATTTTCTGTCTCTCTTGTAGAGCTTATTTTTATAAGGCCGAGCATGATTAGGTCAGGGAAAACACACTGCCAGGAGACTAACAGACCTCTCACTTAAGAGGTCAGCCCTCTAAGTTTGTTTGCTTCTTTGTCAGTCTCCGCTAGGGATTCAAAAACCCTTGAATCTACCATTTACACGTTAAAAATAGCCCTATTTAAAAAATTCTGGCTTTCCCTTGCCAGTTTTCGTAAGATCACAATTATTATTTATAGTGCCTTCTGTTATCATTGAGTAGACTCTAAGAAACACAATAGCTCCATTAACAATGATGTAAGTGAAGAGGGCAATCAATCAATTGGTTTAAATTAAGGGGTCAGCTCCTTACACTGCCAGTTTCAGCTGTGGTTGCCAAGATGTCCATAAAGTGGGATTTCTCAGCTATGGCACTGGTGCCATCCTGAGCCGGACAATTCTTTGTTGGCACGGCGGGGCGATCCTGTGCAGCGCAGGATTTTAGAAACATCCCTGGCTGCTGCCTGCTGGATGCCAGGAGCATTTTCCCCCTCTTCACCTCCAGTGTGACAACCAAAAATATCTTCAGATAGCGTCAGATGTGCCCTGGGGGTAGGGGCAGGGGCAAATCTCTTCCAGTTGAGAACCACTGACCTATAGCATCATTTTCCAAATACTGTTCTGTGAAATATAATTCCTCAGACATTCAAATAAGTTGGGAAAAACATTCCTGGAGTATTTCAATGGCTGTAAGTAAATTAAGGGATCTGAGAGAAGTTCTGAAGTAAAAACAAAAACAAAAAACAAACAAAACAAACATCTGGCTAGCATTTTCCAAACTTAACTCTCTGGAAAAAAGTTGTTCTAGGAGGAGGTGGGGAAAGAATGTTTTCAAAAGCCTTATTGTTATGCTTTTAGTAAGCATAATTCATAAATAAATTAGTTTGTAACTTGAAACCATTAACAGAAACCACAAATATTTACATAGGTAGACACAATGATTTAAAAACTGATTAGGTAATTAAATTAGATATATTAACTATTAATTATTAGATTAGAAATATTTGAAAAGCTGATTATCTTACTTAAAATCCACCAGTTCAAAGAAAAACAGCAGTGCCCAATAAATTGAAAATTCCAGATCAGGGTTTTGCATATCATTGGCCACCTATTTTAAAAAATAAAGTTTTATCAGAACACAGCTATCTTATGAATTTGTACTGAAGTGACCAAATACCAAAAAACTACCAATGGCATTTTCGAGACCTTAAATGCTGATATTATATAATTTGTATTTATCATTCCCTGCTTTTTAGAAATCTTTTAGAATTGCTTTCCCACAAATTCAAGGCAATGACTGGAGATTCATTTTGTTTTGTTGTACATTTTGTTTTGTTGTACATAATATTCAGATTTTATAGTCCTAGCTTTTGCATGCTCAAGTGAGAGACATCTGCCCTTCCACCCATCTCAGCATAATTTTGAATAAAAAGTGAAAAGTGTTCATTGAATTTTTGTTTCTCAACAGCAAAATAATATTTTAAAGTTTCCACTAACAGCAGTGAATACTGTACAGCCTTTAAAAAGAATGAGGTAAATTAGAGCCATACGTACAAGTTTTGAGATGTTAGCAATACATTTTGAAAAAGCAATTGCAAAATATGTATAATGTAATTCTACTTTGTTAAAGAAAACAGAAAAACATCCCACTTATGTACATATACTTACATACTTGCATAAAACTAGGAACACACATGTAAGTTTAGGAGGCTGTTATAAAGGGACAAATTGGGACATTTACTTGTGTAATTTTTCAGCATTTCAAACCAAAGTTCATAAGCTCATAGTAAAACACAGAAGCAAAATTAACTCATATAGCATGAGAAATATTTAATTAAAAAAGTAAAAGCCTCCTCTTCTGCCCCCAAATGCTATCACATTAAAAAGTTCTCTTATCCAATTATAGCCACTGTTAGCCTATTGAGTTTGGAATTTTTGATGTATAAAATATTTTTAATACCCCAATGTAAGCTGATTTCCACTTTTGTGCACAGGAGAGGACATCTCAAATATCTGATATGTAGTGTAAAATAATATTTTCCCATGCTGTCAAGATTATTCATGCACTGGTAAAGAAATAGGGAAAAATAATGAAGACAAAAAATCAGGGAACTGAATATTAAGTCTGATCACACAGAATTTTGATGATAAAACAATACACCTATCAAAAATTTCTTGAAATAATAGTTTCACTCAAAAAATCAATTTTCCTGATTGTAAAATATGTTCATAAGAACTCAAAACATTACAGAATATAGATTAAAAGCATACCCTCCATAACTGTATCTCTAAGAAACATCCATTGTTAATAGTCTATAATCTTCTACACTGCATTGCTCAATGTTTATACTAACATATTTTGTTAGTATATGTTTCTAATTAATTTTTAAACAAAACAAAATTTTATGTTATTAAAATAACTTAAAAGCATATTAAAACAAGATGATATTTCTTAGAAACTATCAAAAATAAATGAGTCTACTGATTTTAAAGCAAAGATGCTTCTCCACACAGCAACTGCCCAGCCAGGTAATTCATCCCTTTGATCGTTACATCCCGATCAACCTAGTCTGCACACATCACCTTTATGTCAATGGGTAATGGAAGAAGAGTGGGGTTCTGGGGTCAAAGTCGCCTAAAACTGAGTCCATTTCATTGCTTACTAGTTCTTGCTCAAGATACTTAACTTTGCTCTAGGTTTCTTATGGGGAAAAGTTAACTAGTAATACCAAACTCACAGAATTAATGAAGCATGTATGAGAGTACAAGCACTAGTATCGGCCTAGGCAATGTATTTTAGTTGACTGCATGGTTTAATCTGATATTAGATGAGAATCCCTGGCTGCAGATCTGTTCCCATGTGTGAAACTATTCACTTTCATATCATTAAGCCTGGAATAGAAGTCCAATCCCCACACCTATACTTAATTGAACAACACAAACATATCTAAGGCCTTTCAAATGTGCACACAGTAATTCTACTTCTAGAAATTTATTTGAAGAAATTAAAGGTCAAAAATTTGGTTATACAGATAGTTATTGCCACATGGTTTATAAAAAGAAAATATAAACTACACATAGAGAAAAACCACACAAGTTTTATATTTGGGTAGAAGAATTATAGTTTTTAATTTAATCTTTCCTACAATGAGCATGTACTATTTGTCTAATAATTTTTAAGAAAATGTTCAGAAAAATTATGCTATTTTTTTTTCTTTTCATTTTGTGTATGTTAATTTCTTCCTCCATCTAAATTACCAGGGCATGGTAATTTATGCTATGAGATGAGAAGAGAAGCTAGTACAAGCACTCCAAATTTACTTCAGAGGTGAAATCTGAAGTAAAGTACTTCAGAGGTGAAATCTGAAGAATTCATAGGTTAAATTACCTAGTGTTGGTCCCTTGGTTGCAGGCCAAAATTAAGCAATTACTTGTTTCAGTAAACCATCCCTAGTTTATACATAGATCCGCCCATGTATACATAATCAAGTATGTTAATGAAACAAATGTGAAAATGTATGGATGCTGAAACCAACTAAGCAAAATCCTCTTTCCAAAGAATCCTTTTATAATGTATTTGCATCTTAAAAATACCTGTGTCATAATACCTTGACGTCAGCTACTGGAATATATAAAACATTTTTTTTGAAAAGCTAGTTTCAAAAAACTAGCAGTGTGGTATATTAGAAAAGTTACATGTCCCAATAGTTATAATGCTTTTTGCAAGATAGTTATTCAATAAATAAGTATCCAGAGATCAGGAAGGGATATATTTTCACTCAATAACTTAAGCTCCACAAAAATAAATATACAGTGTAAGAACACTGGACTACAATGAAGTATTCATTCAGTAACAATAAAGACACATTCCTGAGGTAAATCATACTACATAGCCAGGGAAAGAAGGGCAGAGTCACTGATGCAAGCTAATTAAGAATATGATCTAACCTGGCTGGTGTGGCTCAGTGGACTGAGTGCCAGCCTGAGACCCAAAGGGTTGCAAGTTCGATTCCCACTCAGGGCACATGCCGGGGGGTTGTGGGCCAGGTCTCCAGTTGGGGGCATGTGAGAGGCAACTACACATTGATGTTTCTCTCTACCTCTCTCTCTCCCTTCCCTTCTCTCTAAAAATAAATAAATAAAATCTTTAAAAAAACATTTAATCATTTATAATGATTTATTAAAAAAAAAGAATACAATCCTTCGAACTTGGAAATTTCTAGTTTGTTATGCTCACTAAATCTAAATATTAGTAGTGGCTCTCTTACACACAAACCAGAAATATATTAAATCCCAGCCACATAGAATTAGCCAACGTGTCTAAGAACAGTAACAAAGAGATCTCTAGAAGACTCACATGAGCAGCCTAATTTTTAAAGAACTCTCTTTGTAAATCTAGCCAGGATCCTGAAAGAGTTAGGGACTCACTGCTAAGATTTCTGAGCCCGGAAAGGCAGAATGTCTTACCGTTCTCGTTTCTGACCTTTTGGGATAAAGTTTTAAGGATTAGGGGAATCTTACCTCTCATTTTTTTTCTCCATATTTTAAGTCCCTGAAGCCAAAGGCTGTCCCCAGTTGCCCTCTACTCTGCTGCAAAAGGGAGAGTAGTATTTCCTGGCTCTTCTCGGCATGTGTGAGCAGCGTCCACAGGCACTGTCAGAGTGCGACATGGCAACACTGTTCCCAGGGTCAATGACAACTCAAGCTCCGCTTTTATATTTGTGCTCTTCAATTTGAGAAAGGTGAGAAGTACTGTTTTAAATAAATGAGACTCACACCATAAAAAAGTCTTGTAGAGATGAGGTCATAAATAGTCTGCAATTACTGCTTCAGCCTCTCATCATGCATAAAAACCAGGAAAAGATGTAAAAAGGAGAGTTTTAACAGTACCACGCAGATGAGCAGACCTACATTTATATTTCAGCATATAAAGATCCAAAACTTCAACAGAAACACAGTGCATATCTTAGAATGCATCTCTCTGGAAAAGGTGACATAAAGCCTTCCAGAATATTCTTCAAAGAAACCAAAGCAGACTGCTTCAAGTAAGCTACTCTTCCACATCTTGACACATTTAAAAAGTATTCATAGAACTACAGTCATTTAATCACTTAAAAGGCTTAGCTTTAATGCTGATGTCGGTTCAGGTTAGTCTTGTACTTAAAGGGCTGCTCCATAGGCTCCAATTAATATTGAGCTCCCTTTCCACAGACACGAAGAAGTGGAAACTTGGTTTCCTCAAGCCAATTTTTCATCTCCCTGCCTTAACTGTATTCCTTGCCAACCACCTCCCGGACCGGGGAAACAATGGAACAAGTGGGAACAGGTTCCCGTGACACAACGCCTCTCGCTGTGGGTCCTTCCCCAACGTCCCCGACAGAGTCACTCCCCCACCGTGTGGCCACTGGACCGCCGCTCCAACTCGCCGACGACTCCCCGCGCGCACAGACGCCCCGGCCCCGCTCGGGCCCCGCCACCCCCGCGCGGAGGACGCGGGCTCCCCGCACGGCAGGCCGAGGGCTCGCGTCCCGCACCCTCTCTCCCTAACCGCGCGCCGCCGACGCGCGCCCCTGGAAGCCGGTCCCACTGCCTCGAATTCTCAAGGGCACCGGGGTAAAACCCTGCCCGTCTCAACCCCTCCGGGGGGGAAAAAAAAGAAAAAAAAAGAGAGAGAGAAAAAAAAAGAAAGCAAGACAGCCTTCTGGGCCAGGGAAGCCTGTATAACTCATTTTCCGATGTGCGCAGCCTCATCCTTCATCTCCGACCTCTGCCCAGAAACGCTGTCGCGCAGGCAGCGCCGGGGAGAGGAGGACGGGCAGGCTGGATGCGGGGTTCTTCACTCCGCCGGCGTGGGGGGGCGGGGGGCCCGCCCGCGGCCGAGAATTTCCCGCAAGCCCCGCCAGAAGCACCCCGAGATCGTCCTCCGACGTCCGGGAAGGCGAGGGGGTCCCGCCCCAGCGCCTTGATGGAGGCTGTGGCAGGGCCGACGGGGGACGGAGGGCCGGGCAAACTGCTCGAGTCAGGTCCCCGACCCCGGACGGGAAGGCAGCCCCGCGGGGCCGGCAGCCCGACGCCCGCCCGCCCGCCCGCCCGGGCGCGCCGACCGGCGGGCCCCCGGCGCGGCGGCGGGTGGGCTGCACCTGTCCTCCCAGGGACCGGCGCGCCTCCTCCCGCGCCGCCGCCCGGCGGGACCCAGCCTCAGGGCCAGGGCCAGGAACGGACGCGGCACTTACGGGGTACACCTGTCGCTGTACTCATTGGCGATGGTCTCGATGCCGCCACTCCTCGCTACGGCGATGTAGCAGTTGAGGAAGCCGAGGTCGATGCCAACCACAGACATCCCGCCGCCGGGGGGTCGGGGCGCCGGTGCTGAAGCCTCCTGCGCGGGGACCGCGTCCTCTTCGGGGCTGTTCCTCCTGGGAAGGCGACTCCTGCGAGAAGCAAGGAAGAGAAGACCCCAAGTCGCTACGCTGTGAATCTAGGGCAGAGCCTCGAGCCGCCGCGGAGAGGCAGGAGCCACCGCGCCGCAGCCTCCGTCGCCGGGGTCTCTCTCCTCTGCGGTTCGGCCGCCTCCAACCGGCAGTTACTGCGCTCTGCGCCTGCGCACGCGGCCGCCAGGGAGGCGCGCGAGCCGCTCCTCCGCGCCCGAGGCTGCGCCGGGGCTCGGCTTCGGCCGCTTCCGTCAGCGCTCGGGCAACGGCTGCCCCAGGAGCTGCGGGTTCGAGAAAGATCTGGAAAACGGAGGCGGCTGAGCCAGCCGCGGGCTGGGAGAGCGGGGAAGGCGGAGCGGGGAGGATCCGGGAGGAGGGAAAAACGGGGCCGGCTCGCTCGCCCTCGCGCGGCGGCCCGGAGTATTGCAGCTGGGCTCGGTGAGAGGCGCCCCCCCCGCCGCCCCCCGCCCGCCGCCCGGCCGGCGGCTTCGGGGGCGCCCCGGGCGGTCGTCCGCAGCCCGGGCCACGCCTGGCGCTGCGGGAGGGTGCAGCTCAGGCCCGCCCCGAGTCGGGCGCGCAGGCCGGCGCCGCTTCCCCAGGGCCACTCGCAGCCCCAGCACCCACCGGCCGGCCGCGCCGCCCCGAGGGGCCCATGTGCCGCCCGCAGGTGCGCTCGCGGGGTCCGCGGTCCTGCGCCCGCCGCCGCCGCCGCCGCCGCCTCCGCCGCGCCGGGCTCTCCGTGAGGTGGCGCCCATTGTGCGGCGCGGCCGCAGGGCCTCGCGGGGCGGCCCCGCCAGGGGGGGAGAGGCGGCCTTTTCGCTCCAGTGCCTTGTGTCAGAGCCGACGGGACAGTGTTTGTTCGTTTTGGGGGGTTTTTGGCCTTACCAGGGCTTCGAAGTACCCAAACCCAGACTCTCGGGAAGCCGGCACAGGACAGCTTTCCCTTCACGTAACTCCCTTCACACTGTTCTAAAGATGCAGCCCCCTCCACGGACCTCGGAAAACCGGTTTCACAGGAAAGTGACCTGGCCTGTGTCCCTGTCACCATGACACCCGGCAAGCCTGGGCATCGCCTCCAGAGCCTGCCTGCCCTGTGGTCGGCTGGATGGGAGCCTAGGGCGGCCCAGCTCTAGGAGCGGCCCGTTGTCTTGACCGGCACCCGATGTCTGTCCGTCTCTCTGTCTGTCTGTCTGTCTGTCTGAAATTAACCCAGTCGTGGTTCACACTTACGGAGTTCGCCTGCCCTGCGCCCGGTTCAGGGCGTCCCGGCTTTCCTGTTCCTTCCCATACAATCCCCGGTAGCTTTCGTGGCCCTTCTCGCCCAGCTGTCCACGTGATTCCTGGTCCTCCTGGTCCAAGTCGTGGGGTGTCCCCCGTTCCTTCTCACCCGATTCTTTGGATGTGTTCTGTTCCTTCTCAGCGGATTCTTTATCCTGGTTCCTACTTGTTGCCGTGTTGAGATCGAATTCCGTAGCAGTCATTTTAGTACTCTTATTGTCGCTATTTGCCCACTTCCTACAATAATTTATGCTTTTGACTATTATCAGCGCCGCAACAGCAGCAGCAGCAAGTGTGACTGTAGCCTCCGCCGCTGTTTCTATGAGGGCCATGAAGTCCATATCCGAGGGCAATGTACAGTTTTGCTTTACTGTGAAACTGTAACAAACTTTTGCTTGGTCCTTCTACTTGGAAGAATCACACCTCTCCTCCATTTCACCAGTACCCAGACGAGCAGTAGCTGTGCGTCGAGGCCCCAGCGACGGGCACGGCACGCAGGCACGATGGAGGGGCTCCCAGCAGGCAGTGCGCAAGCACCAAGGGGATTGGCTACCGGCTGCCCACAGGCCCCGCCCCCAGCCCCACGCGCTGGTGGGTGGCTTCGACCCTCCTGTTTCAGTTGCCCTTGCAGCCATCCTCCTCTTGGGCTCCACCGCCAAGATTTATTCCAGACGGAATATCCTGAAACTCTCCTAGGGCCATATATTTATTTATTCATGCTTTCTACCTGTAAAACTTGAGGGTGTGAGAATTTTTTTTTTTAATTAAAAAACACTTAAAATACCTGATTAAGAAGATTAAGGCCAAGGGCAAGGGGTCGTCCTCACATTCTTTACAATTCCCTGGAGGAAATGAGGTACCTAGGGGCTAAAAGCATGACAGGCTTTGGGATCACACAGGCTGGGTTTGTACTCCCAGGCTCGCCTAACTTACCAGCCGTAGGACCTTACTCACGTTACGTTACGAACAGATGGTGATTTGAAGAAGCAGAACTTACTGATATGCCTGCAATGCCTAGGACAGGTATGATGTGCAGCTGAAGCTGAGCTAGATCATGAAGGATAATGCATGCCATGATAAGAATAAGTCTTTATCCTGTAAGCAATAAGTTTACCTTTTCAAGAATGAGGACCCTTTTTCAAAAAATAAAAAATTCTCTCATTTACTGTAATAATGTCTTCATACTATTTAGTCCAAGAACACTTCATATACTTGTATTTTGTTAATCCCCAAAGTTTGTACTTAAATAAAAATACTACATATATATATAAAATTTTAAAATCCAATTTTCAACTTTAGTGAGCATTATCAACTTGTAAATTACTTGCAAAAACTTCTCCCCAATATCCTCCAATTCAGATGACCTACAATTCAGGATATACTACTATTTTAGACATTGAAATAGATGGAAACTGATGCGATCAGACTGGAGTTTACATAATATTCTGATAAGGTTAAGAATGGATTAAGAGTGAGACTGAATGGGTAAGAGTGAGACTGGCCACTTAGGAGACTGGTGTTCTCCTGGCTGTCTTTCAAAATCTGTTATTTTGCCTTGTACGTGTGGCTGCTCAGCTACACACTGTATTTCCAACCTTCCAGAATGGCCATGTAACTAAAGTCACCAACATGTATATGTGACATGTGCAACTTCCATCTCACCTGGTTAAAATCCCTTCCACCTGCCGATTGTTTTTTCTTTCCTTGCAAATGGTAACATAGATTAGCCAGATACTCAGCTTTAACTATGCAGATATTACAATCTCTAGTATGTGGTTCTTTCCCTGGGGTCCTCAGATCCCTATGGAATACACAGATAACTTTAAGGAGGGATTATCTTAAACTAACCTTTAACTAAAATTTAACACTGATTTCAATAATGAACATAGGTACAAATCACAGTAATATTAACAGTATGTGATTTTTCTCACCAATAAAAATAATGTACTTTCTTTTTAATGCATAATTGTTCTAATTTATTTTTCAGAAACAATTCTAATTCACAAACCTCTTTGACTATTAATTTTTAATTACTTTGAACACATTTCATAACTCAACATAATCTAATCCAGTCACTCCATTTCAGAGGCAGAGAGTGAAGCCCAAAAAGGGTGATTCTTCTGATCTGCCTCCTATACGTTCTTTGCCGTGTCCTCTGTTCTCAACCAGAAGTTTAAACATAATGCCCCTGGGTTTTAAGCCAGGTGTCACATTTCCTTAGGTAACAATCTTTTCAAACAATGAATTCTACGAGTCATCCAAACTTGCATGATAGGAATCAGATATTCCTGGACTGAGTACGTGTCTCTGAGGATAAGGAAGCCTCTGTTTGACTCAAAAGAGTCAATTTAAGGAGATACACTTGGGTCCATTTGGCTTTTGGGCCTCATCTGTAACGCATCACTGCCACTCACATACATGAAGAGATGCCCATCTGACGGAGCAACCTTAGGTTCTCAGAAATCATATCATACTACATTGTAATTGTTACACATTATTTCAAACCATATTGATGGATATTGATACTATGGATCTTATAAATGTTATACACATTATCATCTCATAATTTTGTATTTAATATTTTAATAAAAATATTTCAGAGTTTCCTTTATAATCCTATGTATTTTATTTTAGACATTTAAAAACTATTATACTGGGTTCGTAGACTTTACTACAAAACAAGGGTGTCCATGGCATAAAAATGGTTAGGAACACCTGCTTTAAGAGATTAGAACACAAAGATGAAGGTAGGCAGGTCTCTAAAAGGATATGGTATCTTGCTCACTTCCCAACTATCATTTAAGAGAAACACATCTTACTTAAACCACTGTATTTTCTTTTAAAAAATTTTTTCAATCATAGTTTACATTCATAGTATTTTTTGTATTAGTGTCAGGTGTACAGCATAGTGGTTAGATAATCATATTCTTTACAGTGTTTCCCCCGGTATTTCCATTACCCACCTGGCATGATACATAGTTATTACAATATTATTGACTATATTCCCCATGCTGTGCTTTACATCCCTGTGACTCTAAATACTAATTTGTACTTCTCACTCCCTTTACCCTTTTCACCCAGTCCTTCCCCTCTAGCCACCAGTAGTTCTTATCTGTACCTATGAGTCTCTTTCTATTTTGTTTATTTTGTTCTTTAGGTTCCACATATCAGTGAAATTACATATTTGTCTTTCGCTGTTTAACTCATTTCACTTAGGATAATACCCTCTGTGTCTAACCATGTCATATACCATTTTTTGGGTCTCTTTGTTACAGCAGCTTAGCCTTTACCCTCACCGAGCTTATTAAAACAGCACATATTAGTGAGTCCTAAATTAAAACAACAGCAATCAAAAGGGAAAGAAAATATTGTTAAGAAACTTTAGGAAGCAGAGTTTACCAGAGTAGGTGATTTATTTGCTATATGAACTGAGGTAGAAGGAAAGCAAAAATGACTCCCAGATTTCTATTGTGGGCGACTGGGTATTGTGGGCAAATCACTGTGTATTGTTAATCAAGATAAAGGTTATGGAAAGAGAAGCAAGCCTGACTTGAAAAAGTGAGTCAGATTTTAGAAATGCTGGGTTAGAGAACTTGGTTATACATACAGAGAAAAGGGTGCAAAAGACTATCAAATTGCATTTGGAAACTCTTAGAGGAACCTGGGCCAGGCTAGAGGGAAATCTGAGCTTCACTGGTATATGGATAGAATCTGAAACTAAAGGTATAGAGAGGAAATGAACTGGGGATCACATGTAAAGTACCAAAAGGGCTTATGACTAGCCCCTGTGGAATCCTAACATTGAAGATAATGGTGGAAGAAAAAAAGCCCTTTGAATTTACAGTTAGGTTAATCAGCTAAAGAGGAACACAGGTATCATTTATTTACACTAACACAGTGTTTGTATATGAACAAAGGAACTAAGTGTATTTCACAAGCTTTACTTCAAGCACATTTGTGTACAAAAATGGAACTATACAGAGCACAATGTTTGTATATGGACAAAGGAATTATTTCAGAAGTTTGAGTTCAAGCATACCAAAGTTCTCTTACTGTAAAGCAGGGGCATCAAACTCACTTTCACTGGGGGCCTCATCAGCCTCTCAGTTGCCTTCAAAGGTCTGAATGGAATTTTAGGACTGTAAAATTATGTAACTACTCCTTAACAGTTAAGCAAGAGCTTGGTGCTGCCACCAGGTAGAAACAAGGTGCTGGGCCAGATACAACAAGGTGGAGGTCTGGATTGAGCCCATGGGCCTTGTGTTTGCCATCTGTGCTGTAAAGAATGGATCCAGAGTAGAAATATAAAATAGTAAAAATGTCTTCAGGAGCTTCTGGCCTCCTAGTACATAATTTTTGTTTTGACTCTCTCTCTCTCTCTAGCAAAACCTGCTGTGAGAAAACAATGTGAAATTCAGCAAAATAAAGGTAGTTTCAGTAAGTATAAATGACTATAAATTTAAAAGGTTATCTTTTTATAGAGGATGTATTTTAATGAATTAAGTAAAGATAAACTAAAAGAATGAAGCTCTAAGAATGAATTTTTTGGCATTATTTGGGATACAGTTTTAGAATAGGAAATTAAAAAATCCTATCCAAGAAGATGCAGCATTAGTAATTTAACACACAGAAAAATGTACACATTTAAATATTCTTTAGCTATGCATTTTTCAAACATTTGTGTTAACATTTAAACATTATTTTCTTATGTAATCTCCATTATTATTTTGCTCACCATAAGTTTTGGATCAGTCCAGGATACTAAGTAACATTTCTTTTTGGTCATATCTATGTATCTTCCAGGCTTCACAGAATAGGCTTTTGGCTAGTGATTTAGTAGTTAAATTCCTGTTTGTCTTTACCTATGCCATTCAGGATTTCAAAGACTTCTTTCCTCTCTGCATGTCACTGTAGAAATGTAAAACTTTCATATTTTTTTAGTTATTCTTTATATGGGTGACTATTCCTAGTATTTGATTTGGTTGCTCCACCCTGTATATTAAAGTCTAGTTTTGATTATTTTCTTTGAAACATACTTTGCTCCTATGCACCAAGAAGTTTACTCACCCCATTTTTGTCCACTTACAAGCCCACAAAATCTTTATGTAGTTTATCCCCACTAGCTTAACATTCCTTTACCCATCAAAACTTTAAAATCTTGGGGATTTTAAATGTACTATCTTCAACAACATTTCTGAAAAAACAAAACAAGCTCCTGTACCAGATCTTGGAACCCTGTTTTCTGTCTTTAAGCCAGTTCCCAATTCTGACAAATATTTGTTCCTCTATGCTTATTAAATAAAGTTAGAATCAAGAAAAAAAGCTCATATTTAACTTTTAAACTTCCTTTATTATCAATACAAGACACAACAAATAATTTTCAAGGGGACTTTTTTTTTGTTCCAAGATATATTCACATTAGCAAGAGTCTATTCATTTTAAAAATAAAAGTTAGCAGATATGCCACTTTATAGCTTTTAATTTCCAACTACAGGTTTACAGTGTCATTACAGTCATTATCAGCGTTTTATGAGATCTAGAATCTGTGTTTCTTAAAAGCATTATAATACCAGAAACACCAAACTTAGTAATAAACTGAGCTGTCTTAAGGATGTCGAAGAAAGCTTACTTATGCCCACAGATATAATGATGACATCTTTCAATCAGTTTTTAAGAAGTATTTGTCATATTATATGATTTTAAAAGATGGGAAGACAATTATATTAGAAGAATAGCATTTTAAAAGAACTTTCATGTCTTATATTTTAACATTATACACTTTAATTTTTCATCACAAACATAAGGATTTTAAACTAATAAAAATAACATATACTAATTATAAGTAACATGTCTCATTAAAGTGAGTTTGAGTGTAAGTAGGAAGGAAACACACATTTATAGGATTTTTAGTATTTAAATCTTTGAAAAAGCATATACTTTATTGCAGAATTACCACTTAAAAAACAGTGATAACTATCAAAATTTATACAAATGGCAGCTATGTAATTTGTATGTTTAACAAGTTAAATATATCCATTTCTCAATTTAATCTCCTGATGAACTACCTCCACTACCAAGATTAAGGAATTCTTTAATTTTATCATATAACACCAACACTAAAGCACCCCCGGTACCACGAAGGACGTTGGAGAAGGCGCCACGAAAAAATGCATTGACTCCCTCATGTTGGTATATCTTCATAAAGCAGTCTAAAGTTCCTTTATATTGCCGTTCAGCCTCACCACTCTATATAGAGAAAGACAAATAGTTTCTCATCATCTTAATAGCTTTTATGTTAAGATAGGTTTTACTCAGCACCAAAGACACATAAAAATAACACTGTTTGAGTACGTATGTTGGGTCAATGAGCATGCATCGAACATTGTACATCTAGTAGTTGCTGGAGAACATTCGCATTTCACAAATACACTTGAAAACTGACTAGATACCAGGCTTAACAAATTTCAAAGGATGGCATCATATACCATGATTTATCCTCTCCTCACAATGCAATTAAGTGCTAAATCAATAGTAAAAAAAGATACCTAGAGAAATGTTTGGACATTAAGAAAAACATTTAAATACTTAAAACCTAATAATAACCATAATATTCAACTAAATTTTTAAGATGCTGCCTGAGTGGTAATTTCCTTATAATTTATCAACAGACTAAATTCCAATTGGGATAATAAATGAATTAAAGATATTCCATCAGTTGTTGAAAATGTTCTCATAAAGAAAACCACCTGTCCCGATGGCTTTATACGTACCGGTCTACTACACCTTCAGTAAACATTTTTTTACAAGATTTCATTTATTTATTTTTAGAGAGAAGGTAAGAGAGGGAAAAAGAGAAGGGAATATGATGTGAGAGAGAAACATCAATCAGTTGCAACCCAGGCATGTGCCCTGACAGGGACTGAACTGGCAAACTTTAGCTTTGTGGAATGATGCCCAACCAACTGAGCCATGCTGGTCAGGGCCATCCAATAAACATTTAATTCTCATCTTACATAAATTATCCTAGAGAAGAGAAAATTAGGAAGAGTCCCCAGTGTATTTTATGAAGCTTACATAGCCTTGATACCAAATTAGACAGTACAAGAAGGAAAAATTCCAAGCCAATGCCAGTGAAACACAAATGCCAAAACCCTGAACAGAAATTAGCCAATCCAACCCAGTAAGGGACACCAAATACAATGCATCATGACCAAACTGGATCATTCCTGGCATATAAGGTTGGTCTGGCTCTGGAAAATAGACTAATGAAATATAGATATTAACAAATTAAAAGGGAAAAATGATATGATCATCTCGATATAAAAAAATGACTGCCATTCATAATTAATAACTGTTATAACCCAAAACCAGACAGGAAGAGCCACAGCTTGACAACAGATAATTACAAAAAAAACAGAGGTAACATTAAATCATGTAACGCTGAAGGCACTTCTGTAAGATTAGAAATAAGAAAGATTGCTAGTTATTACTTCTTTAATACAACACTGTATCAGAGGTCTTAGCTAGTGCATAAGTGCAAGAAAAGGAAATAAAGCATTTAAGTATTGTTAAAAACAGGGTGGGTAGTGAGCCTGGTATTTTTTGCAGATCATAAACCCAGAGGGGTGTGTTTAAAAAGAAATCTTGAAAGAATGTATACACAGATTAGTGCTGGTAACAGCATTTAAGAAACTTGTGGGAAATTAAACAAAAACGCAAAAAAATCTACTGAATTGCATCCCCACAAAATTCATATATTGAAGTCTACATCCCCGGAATGCCTCAGAATGTGACTATGTTGAAAGAGAGGGTCTTTATAAATGTAATTAAGGTCAAATGAGTTCATTAGGGTCAGTCCTCATCCAATACAGCATCCTTGTGAGAAGAGAAACAGAGCGGACCATAAAAGACACGGAGAGAAGGTCGTCCACAAGTCAAGGAGACATGCCCTCGGAAGAGAGCAACCCTGCCAGACACCTTGACATGAACGCTGACCCTCCATGTGTGTAAGGAAATAGAAAATAAATTTCTGTTGTTTAAGCTGCCTGGTCTGCTGTACGTCATTATGGCAGCCATAGCAATACACTAAAATACACTTATTTTGACAGTAAACTGTAGATATTATGACCCTTATTCTTAAACACTCCAATGTACATTTTCTAACATACCTGAAGTACAGTTATCAAAATCAGAAAACTTAACATTGATACAGTATCATTTACTAATCCAAAGTCTATATGCAAATTAATTTTCCATTTTAAAAAGTTTCAATGTATTAAACTAGAACTAGATATAGATCAAGAGGAAACACAGATTTAAATGGAATAACTTTAAGCGTGGTCCAAGACAATGGTATAACTCTAAGGATGGTAATAGGTTATATATGTTTTACCCTTCTGGGTAGCCTAGGAGGTTCTTCTAGGACCACTTCGTAGAATAAACTAAGGATAATGATAGTAACTACACCTCACAGCACTGTTTTGAGAATTAAATGAGTCAAACTGTAAAGTGCTTAGGACAGTATCTGTCACAGTAAGCAATACAGCACTTGGCTAGCTTTCTGGCCTCATTATTTTCACTTGCCCTCATGAAACCTATCATCTGGGTATACTGAACCACACTTTTCAAGTCCTGCATGTGCTACGTTTTCTTTCACTCTTAGAAACTTTGCTCACTGGAGAGAAAGCCTACTTATTGAGATTTATCTCTCCAAGAGGACACATCTGATTGCTTTAGGCAATTGGGTACTCTTCCTCTGTTGCATTCTGGGAACCTATGCACATTTCTACTTAAACAGTTAACTATATTCCTTCAGGGCTATGCTATGACTTAGGTTCTGCCTTATTTTATTTGTGTCACCACAGCTAAGCATAGATTAGGCAGTCAAATATTTGTTGAATGAATATAACAAGTAACAGCGATGCATATTGAAAATATCAAATTTTGGCTTGGGGATTTATACTTTGAACATAGATCATTATAAATAAATCTTCATCTTTGAAGTTAAAATTATTTACTTTTATTAAAATATACTGTAACAAATGATATTATATATGTCAGTGGCTTGTGAGTGGGCTTACTCTACTTGATCTGATATTCAGTTAAGATAGGCATACTCATCCAGTCCCTACAATCCCCCAACACCCTTCATACAATTATGCCACAGGAGTGGAAAGCACTTCTGGTAGCAGAATAAAAAGCTGTGCTGGGTGGTGGGTGCTCAGCGATAGGGAAGAATACAAAACAACACAGCATACATTTATTTTAAAATACTCCATTGTGTAAATGTACCACAGTGCCCTGACCAGCATGGCTTGGTTGGTTGAGTGTAAGCCCGCAAAGTGAAAGGTTGCCAGTTTGACTGGTTCAATTCCCAGTCAGAGCACATACCTGGGTCGTGGACCTGGTCCCTGGTTGGGGCATGTGCAAGAGGAAACTGATTGATGTTTCTCTCACACATCAATGTTTTTCTCCCTCTCTTTCTCCCTCCCTTACCCTCTCTATAAAAACAAATAATAAACATAAATGTGCCACAACTTTTTTGTCCACTCATCTACTGATGGGCACTCAGGCTGTTTCCAGATGTTGGCTATTATAAACAGCGCTGCTATGAACATATGGAATACTACACAAGAGTAAAAAAGAAGGAACTCTTACCTTTTGCAACCGCATGGATGGACCTGGAGAATATTATGCTAAGTGAAATAAGCCAGTCAGTGAAAGACAAATACCACACGATCTCCTTATATATGAAATCTAATGAACACAATAAACCAATGAACAAAATAGAAACAGAAGCACATATATGGAACAGACTGGCTGCTGCCGGCGCGGGGGCAGTAGGTGACAAACAGTGAAGGGACTAACCGAGAACATTTATGCATGACCCACGAACAGGGACAACGACACGGGGACTGACTGAGGGAGAGGAAAGGGTGGGATTGGGTGAGGTGGGAAAAGGGAGAAAAAGCGGGACCAACTCTTATAGCATAAACAATTAGAAAATGACCTATGCCTTTCAGTCAAAATTTCTCTAAAATTTAAATAAGTTGTAACTGAATATCAGAGATAGTGGAAAACTCAAACTTTGAAATAATAATATAAAATACCTGCATCATCATACGCCTTCTAACTGTGTCAAAGGGGTAAGAGAGTATTCCAGAGCATGTAGTCACAACTTGAGCAATGAAAAAGGAGACAAGAAATGGGGTTTCCTTTGGTTTGGGTAATAAGCCCTATAAAAGAACAATGTATAAAGTAACCATCTAAATTTCTAAAATGTCTTAAATCCTTAAGTCAAAGAATAATTCTAAGGAATATATGAAAGAGGGCTCAATTATACTTAAAAGTGCAATTAAAAACAGTTGGATTTAATGTGGAAAAATTAAAATATTAGTAGGAGATCAGTAAGAAAGGAGAATGTCATACATGACTACACTTTAAAAACATATGAAAAAGAAAAGCATATTTTATAATTAATTGATCCGTCACTACTGGCACTAAAAACTAGAAAGATAGCAGCCAGTGACCAAAAAAGTTCTTCCATGGCTCTTCACAGATTTGAAAGGAATGAAATAATGCCTGCTGTTATCATCAACAGATGGTATTTTATTTGACAAACAGCTTTGAAGCTCTAACTCAATGAAGAAACATTCCTAAATTTCACAACTGCTACATGTAGTAATAGAGAAAAGAAGGAGAGTACATACAAATTTTTCAGTGATTAAGTAAATATACATAAGAAAAAATACACTACAAACTCTAAGTTATTTCTAGACCACAATAAGAATGACATTCAACTACATCTGATGGAATGTCAAGATGATTTATAAAACTATTGTAAAATTTCTATCCACTTTTAATCCTATTCAGTAAATAATACTGATAGTAATTTCACTGTTTCACTCTGGAAGCATTATTATATAGTGATTAAGAGCATGAGGTTTTTGCTTGCCACTTAAATTACTTGACCACTTCTAGGTTAGTTATGTTTATTTGTTTAAGATTTTATTTCTCTTTAGAGAGAGGGTAAGGGAAGGAGAGGGAGAGAAACATCATGTGAGAGACATACATCGATGAGTTGCCTCTTGCACACCCACAACTGGGGACCTGGCCCACATCCCAGGCATGTGCCCTGACAGGGATACGAACCAGTGACCTTTCAGTTCACAGGCCATCACTCAACCCACTGAGCCACACCAGCGAGGGCTAGATTAGTTATGTTTAAAATGGAGATATTAAAAGCTATCCTAGCCCTGGCTGGTGTGGCTCAGTGGGTTGAGTGCTGACCTGAGAACCAAACAGTCGCTGGTTTGATCCCCAGTCAGGGCACACTCCTGGGGTGCAGGCCAGGTCCGCTATTGGGGGGGTGTGTGAGGGAGCTGACAGATGTTTCTCTCACACCTCTCTCAAGCACTGACGTTTCTCTCCCCATGTTTCTGCCTCCCTTACCCTATCTCTGAAGACACATAAATAAAATCCTAAAGAGAGAACCCCCTATCCTAGAACACTACGAGGAGGTAAAGAATGAACAAAGTTCCTAGAACTAAGTAATAGCTCAAAAAATGATAGCCATTATTATAATCTTTCTCTTTCCTGCCTTTTGAAAATGCTATCAAAATCTGAAATGAAAAGGCAAGTTTCTAAAACAGTCAGGAGAATACAGCAAAGGATCTAATGATATACAATAGACAACTGAGCTAGAGTACCATTTATTACATTTAACTAATTAATTAGCCTTGCCTCTTTCCAAAGAGTGATGAGAGTAAACTTATTTGTATATAAAAAATAAAAGTGATGATAAAGTAAATACAAAATCAGAAAATTCTGTCAGGAGGTTTGCTATAGATCAAAGATTTTGACTATATATAATGTTTCATATTTGCAATATGATGTATAACAGTCTTGCAGTGCAAAAAGCACAAAAACTTAACGTTTAAATTTATGCTTTATATCTATAGTCAGATTCACAGTAGAGTTGTAATTGATTAGGTTATGGCAAGGTTGTGATTAAACAGAATTCTGTAATGTCTCTTACTCCATCATTTATTTTGATTTATATAATTAAAAGTAGATATATCTGTTGAACATGTTATTAATTAGAATAAAAAGAAATAAACCATTTCTTTAGTATATACTAATTAAAGACCCAAATTACCTTAACTGTGTCATAAGCTCCAAAATAAGAGGCTCGGTACACAATGATGCCCTGCACTGAAACTCCAAACCCTTGGTACAAGCCAACAATTCCATCCGACTTTGCTATTTTCATAATACAGTCACCTAAGCCCTTGAATTGTCGCTCATTGGGACCTAAAATAAAGCCATTTGAAATTTATTAGCAGCATTATATATCAGATAAACACTTTAAACATTTTGCAGATTTAAAGTACTTGGAATTGCCACTTAGAAACATTTCTAACAAGAAAAACATACATCAAAATCCTCCCATTCAGTAAAAAGTAGTTAAGGTTTTAAGTAGTATCTTAAAATTTTTAAAAATATTAATCTCTTATAAAAGCAATCTAATTCAAGAAATATGATTGGCTTAAAACATTTCAATAAAATTACCAGAATTTACTGGAAACACAGTTACTAGGGATGTAGACATTTTTGTTTTTCTTTAGGAATGAAAAACTCCATGACTAGTTTCATTTAAAGAGCATAAAGACAGATGAAGCAAAAAGAAAATGCTATAAACAAGTACCTTACAAATCAGTAACATTTTAGATGGGGTGTTGTATTTTTCAACAGTTGATGGTTTTGTTTTTATTGTCCCTTGACTTCAATTCTTTGACAATATTTTAAAAACATTATATGTAGAATACAATCTTTCAAAACAAACTAAATTCTCCCAATTCTGAGAGAAGACAAAGGTACTGAACTTAAAGCAAGATGTATGAGTTATTTTCACTCTCTTGGCAGTAACAAGGAAATTTGGACTGCCAGCTCAGCGTAAGACGGAACTCCTACCTCCGCCCTTTCTCAGACTGCCGCCCTTTCTAGGGTGTTTTCTCTGACCACTTATTTAAAATTGACGTCATTCCTTTCTCCTAATTTTCCTTCATGGATTTATTGCTAAGTGACAGCCTATTTCTGTCGTTTATTCATTGTTTTATTACCTGTGTCCCCTACTAGACTAGAAGGTACACAAACCACGAGCTCCATGTTTTATATGAGGTGTGTGTATATGTGTGAGACACACATACATCTTGTATCTGAGGCAGGGCCTGGCCCACAGTGTGCAACGAAGAAATATTTATTTAATGAGTCTCTGCTCCCTTAAGACATACTATTAAGTGAAAGTAAAGAAATAAAAGAGGTTTAAAGCCATACAGGTAAAGAAGAGTATGTGACAGAGAATAAAATTCACACATTTTAGCGAGATAGAAAAAAGATGAAGTGGAACCTCACTAAGCAGAGAAAGGTGAAACTTCCTTTCTTTATTTTGTAAGATTTTATTACTTATATTTAGAGAGAGGGGAAGGGAGGGAGGAAGAGAGGGAGAGAAACATCAGTGTGTGAGAGAGACACCAACAGGCTGCCTCTTGCAGGCTGTTCTCCATTCCCTCCAGCTGGGAACCTGGCCGGCAACCCAGGCAAGTGCCCTGACTGGGAATCGGAATGGAGAACTTTTGGTTTGCAGGCTGGCACTCAATCCACTGAACCACACCAGCCAGGGCTTTTTTTCTTTATTTTTTAAATTTCCTTTTTATCCTCACCTGAGGACATTTTTCATTACTTTTCAGAGAGAGAGGAAGGGAGAGACAGAAACATCGATGTGAGAGGATCATCGACTGGTTGCCTCCCAAACAAGCCTACACTGGGAATCGTATGTGTCTGGACCAGGGACCAAACCCACAACCCAGATGCCCTGACTGGGAATCAAACCCATAGCCCTTTGGTTGTGGAATGACACTCCAACCAACTGAGCCACATCACCCAAGGTTAGAACTTACTTTCTTGCAGAGAGAGAGATTGTTGAGAAGTGAGCCACTGGACTCTAACCTCAGAGAGACTTAGAAATGAGAGGAAGTACTATTTTTGTGGTGAAAGCAAAGTAGCATCTGAATGTTCAAAATGCACAACTTAACTCCTCTGCCATCCTTAGAACGGAACACAAGCCTCCAGATTGAATGGGGTCAACTGAGTTACTTCTACTATCACTGAAAAAAAGACTCACACAAAGATACATCTTGTGAAATGTCAGATCATCAGGGATATAAAGTGATCAAAGAGAAAAAAAGGCATGTACAGAAGTATCAGCAGTAATAGGGACTTCTTAAGAACAATATTAGAGACTAGAATCTAGAGTACTACTTTAAAATTGTGAAAGAAATTAACTTTAAACCCAAATTTTTTATATGGCCAAGATAAGAGGGTAAAAGAGAGATGTTTTTAGACAAGCAAGATCTCAATTTATATTGTCCTATTCTCATAAAACTCAGAAAACCACCAAAGATCAAAATCTACCAAAACAAAGGGATGACAAAAAGATAAGAGGACATGATAAATGAAATAAGCACGAGCAGAGGGAAGGACAACCTCTAGGATGAGAGTTGTACGTTGAACCTAGACGGGAGTCACAGTTGAGGCAGGGAATAAGCGTATGCGGGATCTAGGAGGTGGCTCTCTAGGAATAAAATGGAATGAAGTTGGTGGCCTTTGTGCTTGTTTGTTACTACAGCACTGGCCTTCCCCTTCTCTCTTTGAAGGGAGAAGAAAACAGTGGTCATCTTTAGGCCCCATGACCCTACCAACTGGTTACGAATAAAATTTTTAGACTGTGACAAACACTGTTGTTACAGCATAACTACAATAAGTAACACACGGATCACAACACAAAGAAGGAAGAGTTAGTCTTTCTGAAAATCCCATACCTTTTCCAATATCGGCACCTAGTCGGGTTCGGGCAAAATCTAGCGGATACACTACGCACAAGGACGTGGCCCCCGCCGCTCCACCAGAAACCAGGTTTGCCAAAAACCACCTCCAGAACTATTAAATTAAAATTAAATTAAAAAGTGGTTATTAAACTACAGAATGAAATTAACATGTTAAATTAAAAAACAGTTATAAACTACAGAACCTGATTGTGTAAAAGTCTTATTTTTCTCGAGGTTAAAAGGCCAGCTCTACAAACGGCTCTCCTGTAGTACACATCTGTAGTTATCACACACCACACTACCCACAATACTTCTCTGCGTGTCCGTGCCTTTGTTTAACCCCAGGCAGCCTAGGGGGTGCAGTTTAGATGATGACATGCTGAAATTCCAAAATACTTTAATGACCTCCAGTGAAAGGAGCCCAAGTCAGTGCAAGTGGCCACATGAGACAGTCATCTCTTTAGGTTATATGCTGTGCACTCTAATCTCAGCTAAATATGTCCTTAGTCACAAAGAAGAAAACAATTTACTTTTCAGGGGATAAATTACCTCAGAGGTAAGAGTACATATCTCTTGACTGCCTTTTTTTTTTTGCTTAACAAAAGGAGATAAAACGCTGAATTTTTCCTAGTGCAATGATTATGAAATATAATTAACATTACAACAATACTTATTCAGAGAAATACTGAGACAAAAGACCCCTTAATTATTAAAACTATGCTAAAAGGTTTAGAGAAATGTGTAGAAGTTAACATAATAGTGTTTTCACATGTAACTTAACACACATTCTATGTTAAGTTACTATGTTTAAATTATTATTTTTCTGCCACTTGAGCACATCCTCCCAACATCACAGGTAAGACGAATCCAACTGTTTCTTAAAAGTTTTTAGAGATATTAAGATATACTTGCCTGTTTTTCTTTATTAACTCCAGACATGAAAAGTTGTTTGTATTTGTCCTTAAAAGCAAAATTTAGAGCTTGTGTTGGAAAATACCGAATAACATTTGCCAAATTGCCACGCCAAAAACTGAGGAAACCTATGAAAGAAAACATAATAAATATAAGTAAGTACATTTAGTGGGGGGGGGGGGATCCATAATCTTGGTGAATCCTAAGTGGAATATAAAGCAGCTGCATGAAGACAATTAAAAAGTATATTTAATAGCCAAGAAATAACCTTCTCAGTACCTACACCTGATTCAGTCTTTACTAGTGCATTTAACATGTAATGGCAAAAGCTACCATTTACTAAGCATTTGATATGTGCCACTCACTGGCTAAGTCTTTATATGTATATTTCATTTAGTCATCATATTATGCTTACGATGTAGGTTCTCCTATAGAACCCATTTTATACATGCACAAACTGAAACTTTAAAAACTTTACAAACTGTCGAAGGACACGGTTACCAAACAGCCAAACCAGGACTTAGAATAAAGTCCCCTGTTTGATTCCAAAGCTCTACTCCCGAAGAACTGATTTTTATTCACTTAATCCTCATAATCACCCATGAAGTAGGTAGTATCAGTCTCTTCATTTTAAGCATGAAGAAATGAGTTCCTTCAGATCTCAAACGTTCACTCTGTGTGTAATGCAAATAAGTGCAGAGGAGCAAAATGAGCCACCCCAAAATGCATCTCTGGAGTGTAGATTATTTGGATTGTTTTTAAGAAACAGAAAATTCAGGAAGTATGTGGTTTTTTAACCTTCCCGTTAACTACCAGAGATGATGCAGAGAGAGGGCTTGGTCCAGGGAGAGAACGATCGCCAGCGATAACCACAAAGAGGGTGGGTGGGGTTCGGTACGCTGGGGGGAGCTGGGCAGGACCTGTTTGTTCAAAGTGCCTTCCGTGCCCCATGGTCTCAGCACAGCACGATAAACATTCGTTTACAAAACACCTGTTTTCCCCATCTTTTTATGAGTTGTCCTCCTTCCTAGAAGACCCAGACCTTTACCACCTTCTCAGTTCAGAAAGCCATAAACCCCAACTGTCTGACTGCCTGTGGTTCTCAGATTCATACAGGGGCCTGTACGCCAGCAATCAAATTGTTTTTCTCCTGTTAATCCATCTTCTATTAATTTGATTATCAGAACCAAAGAACCTAGAAAGGTAGATGAAAAATTATTCCTCTTCTACCCAAGTTTATCCCAGATATACAATGAATCAGAAATGAACATTAGAAATATGTGTATGTAGATTTAGGGGTGCACACATGATGATTAAAGAGTTAAAATGTACTGAGCACTAACTATGCAACAGACGTGTGGTTGAATATTTTATAGGTATTATCTTGTTTAACCCTCACAATGACCATATCATGAGGTATGCAGCATACAAATGAGGAAACTGAGGCTGAGAGAGGTTAAGTAAAAACAATTCAGCCTTGGTGGCTCGGTTGATTAGAGCATCGTCACATTCACCAAAGAAGGCTGTAGGTTTGATCCCCAGTCAGGGTACGTACCTCGGTTGCAGTCAGGGAGCTAACCAAATTGGTGTTTCTCTCTCACATCAATGTGTTCCTTTCTTCTTCCCTCCCTCCCTCTCACTATCTAAAATCAATAAATATATCCTGAGGTGAGTATTAAAACAAAAAACAAAAAACAAAAACAACAGTTCAGGCCCTGGGCTGGCAGTCCAGTTGCTTAAAGCATTGTCCAGATACACCAAGGCTGCAGGCTGCATCTCTGGGCAGGGCACATATAAGAAGCAACCAATGAATGCATGAATAAGGAACAATCAATCGATGTTTCTCTCTCTCTCTCTCTCTCTGTGTCTTCCCCTCTCTTTCAAGTCAATAAATTAGTAAGAAAAATAAAAAGAAGGTTCAAGGTCACAAGGTAAGGGAAAGGCTGGGACTTGATTCCAGATCTGACTGCAGACCTAGAGCTATTAAATCTCTACTGCCTCTCTATAAAAATCCATTCTCAATAAAAACAGTAGTCTTTTTTTCTTTTTGGTCAGAATAATAAAAAAGGGAAAAGACAAGAGTGGTGCAAATGCAGGAGTATTTTGATTCTTTAGTCATACAGAAAAAAAGGGCAGATTTCTAACATATAATCACAAAACTGGTAGAGAAAAACATAGCAATTGTGGTATCTTTAATAATAGCTGAATAGCTAAGTCATTGACTTAACTGCTAAGAAAAAATAACCTCTTCAAAATTTAAGAGCAAGAAAACACATACTCTGAACCTAGTTCTGAGAAAAAAATTAAAACAGGACTGGTGAGAAAATAGGAAAAAATTACCAGGCCCCTTACTGGTCAACTTACAGCCAAGAATGGGAGTGCTGGGCGCATATATATTCTAGACCAGCAGGCCCCGGCCCCAGTATGTTCAGACAGAATGCCTATCAGTGAAAATATATGAGTATGTAGTTAGCATGTCTCACAAATATGTATACATATATTTTAAAGTTATATACCTTTGCTACTATCCTTATTTTATACACTTTTAAGATATACCCAAAATAGAAGTTTAAAAAATCAGATAAAGATTCTTCATTTAAAAAACTTTTATTTGGTACCTAGTGCATGGCAGACCTGCTGTGGATAGCACCAGGAACAGAGTCCTGGGTCTTACGGGCCTTACATTTTAGGAAAGGGGCCAAGGAAAGAGACAATGAACAAATAAATGTCACGTGACCATAAGAATTATATAAATATGTCAGGTGGTCTTAAGAACAAAAATAGAGATGAAGAATGACAAAGGGCTACTTTGATAAAGGACTGGGGGAAAACTTCCAGTAAGAAGATTTAGAACATAAATGAGTACTTATTTGAGCAATATTTTTAGATATCTTGCTAATCATGCCATTTTTGTTCTACTATCTCAAGGCATCCTTAGGGCGAGGTTAATTCTGAAGAATAGTGTACATGGCTCTGGCTGGTGTGGCCCAGTGGACTGCACACGAGCCTACGAACCAAAGGGTCCCAGGTTTGATTCCCAGTCAGGGCTCATGCCTGGGTTGCAGGCAGGGTGCCCAGTTGGGGGTGTGTGAAAGGCAACCACACATGATGTTTCTTTCCCTCTCTTTTCCCCTCCCTTCCTTTCTCTCTAAAAGTAAATAAAATCTTAAAAAAAAAAAAGAATAGTGTACATGAATCTGTATTTCAAATAGTCTTTTTGTCTTTACAAATTCATCTAATTGAGCCAACATAAACTATAATGTTTATTATATGATAATTGAGGATTAGTGCCTGTCATCCCCTCTACACTGTGTAACTAACTCCTACTTCTTTTTCAGAATGCCTTAGTGTCCTGTGAAAAGTAACTAACGTTTGTCCCAAGTATAAGTGCCAGTGTGAATTCACATATGAAATATCAGTAGTTTATTTTCCTGTTTATTTAAATAAAGTGAATATCTAATATTTTATTTGCATACCACAAAACATAATCTTCATGATTTTTATAAAAACCTCGCTGCTCTAACCTTCAAAAAAATAAGTTTGGAGAAGTTCAGATTAAAAATAGTGCCCAGGAACTTCTAAATGAGGAGCGTTGGTAGGCTCTTAAAAATGAGGCTGCATAGTTCAGATCTTTAAAAGGCTATTTTATAATATACTAAATATAACAATTGCTGTAATTAAGAATATATTTACATATGCATATTTTGTTCAGTGAAAAATCATTGCACAGACACCAAGATGTTAACTGTGGTAATTTTGGCAGTGATTTGTTTTTACTTTTTACTTCTCTATTATATTTTCTAATTTTCAATAATAAATATGCATCACAGGTGTTATAAAGATTTAAGCAGCATTAAATAAAAGTGCACATACAAGTTGGAAGGTCAAAAAAACAACTAGAGCACAGAGTAAATCTTTAAAAAACAGCATTAGTCAGGATAGAACCAGAAGCTTTTATAATCCAAGGAAAGCTTATAAAAAGCATCAAAGACACCCAAAGAGATGTTTAAAGCTATTTTCAGAGCAAGAATAAAGAGATTCATCCTTGGGCTGGAAAGAAAGAAAAGAACAGGTAAGAAGGCAGTGAGAAAATATCTAATTGTGCCTTCTGAGTTCAAGTTTCAGCCTCATCCATGTTACCCAAAGAAAGGAAAAGTTGGCAACGTTCGAGCAAACAAAAAACAAGAGAAAAAGGGTAAATTGCAGAAAATAACAACCTCAGAATGTGACTGCGTACTAAATTCCAAGATGATCTAGCACGGTGATTCTAAACCCGACCAGGTTCATCTCCTCTCTCTATAAGTATCTACTGTAAATACTTTACCATCTAGGAACAGAATTCAAAGACAGTGTCCTCTTCACCAATTAAAAAAAATCAATACAATGCCCTCACTGTTCTACAAAAGAGAAAAAGAAAGGAATTTATAATAAAATATGTATTTTAGCTAGTAAATTGGTGAGGGATGATCACACTACAGACGTAATAGATGCTTGCTTCTACTGATAATGAGTCATTATACTTAAGGTACACAATGAATTTTGAAAAAAGGGCTTAACAAACATGTTTATGTATGTGTACGATGATCATGAATTCAACAGTTAGAGAGGCAGACGATGTAGGTGGTGATCCAGTATCACAAGCAGAGTAGCTGTCAGGCGTTTTCACAATGAAGAACAACTCTCAGTGAGGTCATGAACAAACCAAAATACAGTCTTCCCTCTGTTTAGATGGTGGCTGCATTGCTGGAATCGATGTTTACTAGAACTAGGCCCAGGTAGTTCGTGTTTATGCGTAAATCAGAGTTAGGTTTGAGGCTTAGATGATCATGCACAGGTTTCACTGTTGCCTGAAGGACCAGTGGGAGACCTTAGTCTTTCAGGCTGCAGGTTAAGTCTTCGCTGTGCAGGGCTGGCCATGTAGAGCAGCAAGATGTTTAGCCTCCCCAGCTTCTGCCTTTCAAATCATTGCAATTAAAGATGGCACCCCTCTATCTTTGCGATAAACAAAGCATTCCCCACAAGTTTCCATAAAAGCCCCTAGATGGCAATATAGTCCCTGTTGTGAACTACTAACCCCTGGGCATAGACTGTATACCCTAGTCTTACCGTATTTATAAGAAGGCCCTGCATACAAGAATAGAAAACATCTTCAAGTTCTGCTGTTACCATCTCATCTTTGAAGGTAGAGAAAGCAGGAACAGCAATAACAATTCAGAATGACCTCAATTAATAAAAGCCATATTGAATTATGTTTAACTTTAAATATTAAAAAGAACATTTTAAATATAAAAATAAATTAGCACACAATCTGACCAGAATATTTAACTTTACCAGACTAGGTAGTTAAAGCAGAGTAGCTAATAATAAAGCAGCTCCTACTTCTCTGAAGAGGTCTTAGAACACAAACCAAGGAGAGGGAAGTTTCTACTTTCCCTGTGAAAACCTTGGGGGAAATGAGCAGCTCACTCTGATGAAATAAATGGGGTGCAGAGATGCGAACCACCCACTATGGAGTATCTGGGCTCAGCTCTTGGAAGGCATTTTAAATTCACAGTTTAGATGGTGCCTTAGGGGTCTACCTCGGACCCCGAATACCGCGCTCAGCAGATCAAGAAGCGATGCCACCACGTCGCTAAGGAGAGGACACCTTTTCCATGGGAGAGTCACCTGCCCCAGAGTCAGCAGTGGAAGAAAGGACTGCACTGGAGCTGAAGCCACCTCCCTTCCTGATCAGAATACACAATCAAAAGGGCCTGTTTCCTTTTCAAAGTTCGTATACAAGTTTTCAATCGAATCCAATTATATGGGTGGATCACAGAAAGCTTCTAATAAATTATCCCGGTATCCACTGAGCTAACTTAGGAGCTATTCCGCAACAGGACAGCCCTCGGTGGGTAACAAAGCACTTCCACTATTTATCTCTTGACATCTTTCCGTAGCAATGGGGGGGGGAACCCCTCCACAATAAAGAACAAAACAAAACTTTAAATAAAGACAGGGTCTGAGCCAACCGCCGCCCCGCCCCCCCAAAATGGTAACACTGATCTTGTCTTTCTCCAAAATTTTATTTTGCTCACCTTGGATTTAAAAAAAAAATACTGCATTAAAATACTACGTGCCTTTATTATTTTGCTCCCCCCTCAACTTTGTGCATAGGCGTGTGCCTCCTTGGGCTCAGCCCCATTCTTCAGCGGTTTTCAAGAAGAAACAAAACCTCATCCCACTGAATACGGACCAGGGTACTGGGGGGGCTCCAAAGCTCCCATCGTCGGAATATTTCTCAAAACTATTATTCAACAAGTATTTAAGCAACTTAAGCATTTGTTAACACAGCAGAGTGTCTAACAGCATCACCCCTAGTCCTGGGAGTCACCCAATTGCCTTTTGAGCGAAGCGCAGGGGCCCCGGGACGTAAATCCTGCTGTGATGGAGGCATTTAGACAAAGAGGAGGTGGCGGCCTCCCCCGCACCGGGCCTGGGCATGGGCAGGCCCTCTTTTCCCTGGACTGGTTCCGGCAACTGACTTCTCAAAGGTGAAGAAACAAACGCACCACCCCCAGGCAGACACGGCCAAGGCTCCCGCAGCCGTCCCCTCCCGGCACCCCCAGGGAGAGGGCGGCGCGGCGGCCGCCCGTACGCACCCTGCTCACGGGGAATCCGCACCAGGCAGTCCACCATGCCTTTGTACTGGGCCTCGGGGCTGATCTGCTTGGACGATGCCTGCACTTGCAGCAGCAGCTTCACGCGCTCAATGGGCGCCACTGTGGTCTTCGACACAGCCGCCGCGATGCCTCCGGCCAGCAGGTCCTTCCCGAAGGACGCGGCATCGAAGAGCTGCTTTTCCGCCTTCTTCTCTGGCTTCTTCTTCGGAGGGTCCGACTGCATGGTAGCACGTGGGCCGGGAATAACCAACAGACACAGCTTCAAACGAGCCTGGAGAAGCTATGAAGGGAAGCACCAAACCGCTTCGGCGCCGTCCTGGCGGGAAGGCGGCGCTGAGGACGCCGGGAAATCAGTGCACCGCGTGAGGGCCACGAAGCTGCGCATGCGCTTCCAACCGCCTCCCGCCACCAGGTGGTGGCCGCGTGACTGCCTGCACGTGACTTCCTGCACGCTGCGACCCCCTCGGTGTTGGGTGGGTGTAGCTCAGTGCTCTGGCTTTTCCTTCATGCAGGCCGGATGCAGCGCCCGTGCAGAGCCCTTGCAGGCACCTGTCTGAGCAGGGTAGGTGCAGAAAGGGAGCCGGCAGAGCTGTTTCGTGTGATCGTTAGTGTACAAGCAAGAGAAGTCAGCCAGCCAACCATGTGGGATAAACCGAGTGTAGATTTGTTCCCAGGGTTACTCTGAATTTTTCTCTTAGAAACGTTTACCCATGTCATCATTGGTTTTACTGATTACACCCAGAAAGCATAATTCACCGTGTTCCTCTTTCTCCCTTTTTTTATTGAAATTGGTGATTTTACCTAGCGCGGTGCTTCTCACTCCGGATTCACCATCAAAGAAGACGAGGGAATAGCGTTTAATTTTAATGCTTGGACTCCGGTAATTCTAATGTAAAGGTTACCAGTCACCCATTTTAGAACTGGGGTTCACACACTTTTCGATTTTAGGACCCCCTTTTCACTCTTAAAAATTAAGAGCACAAAGAAGCTTCCGTTTTTGTGTTACATAAATTGGTATGTCCCATGTCAGAAACTGAAACATAATTTAAAACTATTCATTTAAAAACACACATTTAAAATAACTTATCGTGGTAGGGGAAAATGGAGACAACTGTACTTAACAGTAAAAATTAGTTAAAAATTAAAAAATTATCAAAACAAAAAATGTGAGAATAGCCTTGTTTGATATTTTTTGGAAATCTCTTTAATATCTGAAGAAAGGACTGCTAGATTTACATAGGAGGGGGACCCCCCAAAAACAGAACTACCTTATGGAGGGTGGATCCCTTAAAGTACAAGCTGCCCCAGCTAGGTGAGTGTTCTGGGAACCCATCTGTATCAGCTGTACCAGCTGGCATTGTTGTGGGAGGCTGCGTTTGGCTTCAGTGAAAATTTCTTTTTGAAGACTCTTTCACTGGGTTTGCCCATTTCATGATGGGTGATTTAAGAGCGTACCTGCCCACACCTTGCTGCACCCAGTAGTTTTTGACAAAAAAACGACATGACTCCCCTGAGCCCCACCCTCCCCATTCATCTGATCTCATTGCAAGTGACTTTTTTTTTATTTCCCCAGAAGAAAAAAAATCCTCAAAGGGAAACATTTTGCCAATATGGAAGAGATGAAACCAAAAATGGTAGAAGCACTAAAAAGTATCAAAATCAATGTGTTCATACACTGTTTTGAGCAATGGAAAAAAAAACCGTCTGGATGGGTGTATTGCATCAAATGCAGAGTACTTTAAAGGAAACTGAAGTTTAAACATGTAAAAATAAATACACATTTTTTTATAAATAAATTCCAGGGTTTTTTGGGTCCCCCTAATAACTGCTTTTCAGGCAACCTCATGGAGCTGCTGGAAAACTCCACTGAAGAGGCTGAGAGGCTGAGAATGAAACTGGCAGCTAATGTCTCACTATTACACATTAAGGAAAGTTTCGAGGTCGTGGAGGTCCAGATGTCTTGGTGACACCTATGCATGCCTCTTGCCCACTGCACTTTGAAACCTCTGAGGCCGATCGGACTCGGGTTTGACTTCTTTGGACAAGAATACTCAGTACATTGTGTCCTTCTGCCTCCCTTTTTTAAAAATCTGCACATCCTAGAGATCCCTCTGTAACCCATTCCCAATTCCTTTCTATAGCCTGTTGGATGGTTTCTCATAACTAGAAACTCTCTGCAGGACCGGCAGAAAACCTGAGTTATTGACAGTTTGGAACTTAGGCTTTAATTTTTCCTTCATTATCTTAAGTGTGTTGTAACACTTTTCATGCCAGTAAAAACCCAAAACTGTAGGCCAAAAGGATTCCAGAGTAGGAATTTTGTCACTGTTTTGATTACCTCAAGTGAAACAAGCGGGCAAGCCCTGCTGGTCTGGCGTTTTGTGCTACTTTCCTTTCTGCAGAGGGTAGTTTTTCAGCCGGAGTCTCTTTCATTTCACATGTTGCCACCAGATTAATCTCTCTGAAGCAATTGCATTACTCACTATTTCTAGTTTTAAAAAATTTGAAGTCTTTCATTGCATTGACTTCAGAATCCTTTGCGAAATCCATTGTAAATTCAAGAAATAAATGATTGGAGTTTTATTTGCAAAAATCTGAACAATGAAAGGTTGTAGTCTCCTTAAAGGGAGTTTTAAACATTAACAAGTACACAGGGAGAAACTTAAGGGGGTGATCACTTAAATCTCACTCCAAGGTGCCAGGAGAGGCCAAAAGAAACATCTCTGGTTACAGGGAATGTAAGTATCTTGGAGGACAGACAAGGTGCTCCTTAGGGCAGTTCCCTCTTCCTTTCTTGCCTCCTTTTCCCCTCACCCCAGCATTTGACTCTGTAGTTGAGGATGTTTACAACATATTCTTTTATGATATCCTTAAGCTGATTTATGATATACATTCATTGATAGGAGACAACAGAACTGAAAGTACTTAGAAATGTAGCTTTTTTGACCTTAAGTGCTTCAGATCAACTCTTTTCAATAGACTGAACTGAAAATAAACATTTACTTTAACTTGCTGCATTGCACTTTATTGACTAATTGATGGGTCAAAAACAGTGCTGGTGATTTATATGTTAATATTAAAAGTATACAGTCTCAGGGCCTTTGTGTTCCTCACTCCCATGAGGGTGGAGACTTTTAGCTGTTTCATTTTTTAAATTTTTTCCCCACTGCTGCATCCCCAGCAACCAGAACAGTGCCTGGCACAGGGTTGAAATTCAATAGACATTTTTTGTACCAATGCATGAAGAGGAACACAACCACAAACAAATCTCTAAACCATCTTTATTAAAAACTACCAATATAGTATAAAAATAGCTTCAATTATATAGAATATAGAAATATAGATATACAAATTAAATTACTTTCACACAGTTTAGTGTATAGACTAAAGTTTTAATAACATTTAACAGTATTTTTCAAAATAACCAAAGTATAAATCCTTGTTCTTCAAAGTGTTTAGTGCTGAATACGTTTCCTCAGCTTCTTTCCAATATCTCATACAGTAGCAGGGATGATTCAGCTGACTCCCTGGTTTTCAACCAATGGGTATTTGGTCATACTAGCAGCAGCAGCTAACACTTTTATAGCACATAACATGTGCTAGGCACTATTTAGAGGGAATCCACACACACAACAAACAAGTATTCACAATACTTTCAAGAATGTTCAGAGCAGACAAACGTGCTAAATTGGTTTCATAGGCATTTCCCATTTGTATTAGAAATATAAAAAGGCAGGCACTGGAAATGTACTATCTTGCCTGCATGCATCATCATTAACAGTCCCTTGGCACAAATAAAAAACTCTCCCTTGCTAAAGTACAGTTGTCTAACCCTAAAAATAAACCAACAACAGTTAAAGGAGGAGGAGGGAGGAAAAGGAGGATACTCTAAAAGGGAATTTTGGGGGACTAAAAATACAGTGTGGGGCAAAAGGAGGTTTACAGTTCTGAGTAACAAAACACAGATTATTCTTATATTATTATTTGTTGATTATTGTATTACTTTCCATATGAACAGTTGTAATTACAATTACATATTATGTAAAATATTACAGTTGTTCACATGGAAAATACAACATATTACATATCATGGTGATAAGACAGCACTTGATATTTTTTAAAAGTGGTTGTTATATAATCTTTTGCATTAATAGTCTTGGTGAAAGGGACCATTTGCAGGATGCTAACGAAATCCGACTTCAGAATGTTTCTGTACCTGCTAAAAGTACACACCTCTGTGGTACATGCACCATCACTTTGTCCACTGTACTGAATGAGGTGGTGGTAGACAGACATTTATTACACAGTAACCAGACTGATCTACTTTCAGACGTGGCTATGAACGTATTTGGGAAATAGACTGCCAAGTTTACTTGCAATGTTTACTTAAAACCAAGATGATGTTTGGTTTCATTTAAAAAAAAACTGCAGTCTCTACAACATGGACATTACAGTATAATCTGTATAGTACAGCAAATGATTTCCCCTAATTAACATCAGTAGTTTACTTTGTCTTTTTATTTCAATTATTTAGCGGTGGTCAATATGATTCTTTGACACCAGAAAAGCTGTTCAACAGACTAAAATTTCATTGAATGAAGCACACACAAAAAAAGTCCTTTATGATAGCTTTCAGTCTGTTTGAAAAGCTCAGGTGATCAGTAGCTGCATTTATTAATAATTCTCAATATTAAATTAGGTCATGGTGTTTGGGGGGGAAATATCAAGGAATTTAAAACATTTAACAAATACTTTTAAACAAAGTGCCTTCATACACATGATCCCTCAATGCCCTGAGCTCAGAGAGGTACGAAGACTTGCTCACGGTCACGACACTATGCAGTTCTAGGACCCGGTCATGCTCCTCGATTTCATGATTCAATGTTAGTCTTGAGATAAATACACAATGAATTGAGTACTTTTCCAAGACAAATATTCGCTATATTAATTTCATATAAAACACTTAATATTATTTCAAAGTAGTCAATAAATTAATGTTATATACCAAAATGGAAATAAGTTAATTCCTTTTTCAAATTTTGATCGTGAATCTTTTTTCAAAAAGTCTCACAGTATGACATAAGATCTAGTGCATAAAATCCAACAGCAAATGCTCTTGATATTCAGCAATATTATGTTCAACACTGAACAGTGAAAAGAAGCTAACCCTTAACTTCTGTGTGTGGATTTCCGCAATCCTGAGACTGCCCAGGGCTCCACGCTCAGTGTTGCTATGCAGCAAGAAGACACAGTTACAAGGTCAACCCGAAGAACAACTTAAAGGCCATTTCAATGGCAATTTCTGTGACTGAGTCATGAAAACAGACGTAAAGTTCTTGAACTTTGGGGTGAAGAAAGAGTCTCCTGCAGAGAAAAACACTTACTTTAGAAATTAAAAAAACAAAGGAAAAAAATGTTCACTTTCAATTGACTTTATTTCTTTTTTGTTCCTGAAAGTATTGGTAACACATTAAAACACTAATCCAAATCTATAGTAGAGGGCAATGAAGCTAGATTTACTTTTAAATAAATAATATGTGCTTAGGTCAATTATTTTTATTTTTCCAGCATGTAAAAAGCCTATTTTACTAATATGTATTACAACCCTCGGTTTTTAAATATTAAATTTAGTCATTATCATTACGATAAAGCCAGTGGTGGTCCCACCATGTTAAGCACAACAGTTATTAACACTGTCATTTACTTTCTGAAGTTTAATTATTATTAAAACATTTTATATAGCCCTGGCTGGCGTAGCTCAGTAGATTGAGCGCAGGCTGCGAACCAGGCATCGAAGGTTCGATTCCCAGTCAGGGCACATGCCTGGGTTGTAGGCCATGGCCCCCAGCAACTGCACATTGATGTTTCTCTCTCTTTCTCCCTCCCTTCCCTCTCTAAAAATAAATAAATAAAATCTAAAAAAACCCATTTTATATATATGACAGCTCATTTTGCAGAGAGTGTTGAATTGGGATTAACAATGAAACTTTACTTGGTTTTGTTAAAGAGTTAAAACCTAAAATGAATACTACTGTATACACACCAAACTATTTAAATCAGGGGCAGTTCTGCCTGACTTGCATAGATGTCTCCATCCTATACAGACCTGCATCATCAGAATCCGACACCTCTTGATTCTTGTTATTCCAGTCGCTGGGAATACAATTCAGGCTCCTCTACACTCTCACCTGTGTGCCTGACTGTTCCTGTCTCTATTCTCTCCTGTATCCATCCACACCATTCCACTTGCTGCTCCCAAATTCACTGTCTAGTAGGTGCAGCTCTGATCACAACACACAGGACTGAACTTACGCTGGTGCTCCCAAGCTTGGCTGGTTGCACAGCAGAATTACAAGGGAGCTTACTAGGGTGGAGTGCAGGCATCTCTGATTTTAACAAGTGACTCAAATCTGTCTATTTACCTACCTATATATCTATCTATATAGGCATGTATCTACATCCATAAAACACATCCATAAATATACAGACATCTGAGCACAGTTCATTTTTCTTTTGCTAGATGTAAGACCATTCGATACAATGAGTGTGACTTGTCTTTTCTGTTCGCCATACCACCCACCTACCACCACAGTTTGTCAGGCACAGCTCCATTTACTAAATTGGTATATGTTTATCGATATATGTGCTAGGTGCCAGTGGCGTTCAAGGCAGACCTCATACAGCTGATATTCGGGTGAGGGGGAGGAAGACCACAAACAAACAAGAAAGTAAATAATGAAGGTTATATAATAGAGCATCACTGAGTAGCTCTTTTAATGCAGGGAAGAGAGTGTGGATCTTTCCTTTGAGGAGGGGACCTGTTAGGACTGGTGTGAATATCAAGGAGCCGCATGCAAATGTTAAGAATGTTAAGAGGCAGAACATCCCACACACAACAAACAGCAGGAGTGAGATTCGATTATGGCCACGTGCTGTGCACATGGGGTGGGGGAGAAGAGGGCAGGCAGTGGAAACAGAGGTGGGCAGGAGCCAGGTCAGTTGGTGGGGGGGGTGAGGGGGGAGGAAAGTGGGGGGGAAGAGAGAAAGAAAGAAGTAGGGACAGAAGGAAGGAAATAGCAGTAAAATTGTGAAATCATTGTTTTTTTAGATTATTACTAATATATTTGTGTAACTGAGTAAGCTTTTTGCCTTTAGTAGAAAAAGACTTGGGAGGAATTTAAAGGACATACTTAGCAAATAAAATAAAATTCTAAAATACAGTAAGATATTATAGTTAGATTAATAACTACATGCCTACACCTTAAAATGTTCTCTCCTTTACCACTGCTTTTCTTTCATGTTGCTAGCGCTCTCCTTCCCTCCCGAATGCGTCCCCCACTCACCCGACCACCCAGTACGCCACGACCGGGGGTGCTTTCCTCGGATCCGCCCAGTTTTCGGGCGAGCACTCGAACAGCACCCCGTGCTCTTTCACGGGGTTGGGGGCAGAGGCCGAATCTGTAGAGTCTGGATGATCTGCAACACTCGCTGCCTTCTTTTTCTGTAAATGAACAGGCATTATTGATATTAACTGGTATGCATAGTGTTACCTTAAAATGTCTTCACATATATATCTGAATTGGCTGATCCTAATACTTAAGAGCCTGCAAAGACATGCTTCTCCTTACCTGCAGGCAAATTTCTCCTCTTCCTCATACTTTCTGTAAACACTACCTCCTAAGAGACACTTGATGGAGCAAGCATCCCTTGACGCTCTAGGGAGCCTTCGGGTCATAGCTCTAAATCAGTCTTTACACTGTATTGTATTAGCAATTTATAGGTCTTTCTTCCCCAGCACGTGATAAGATTCTTTTTCACGGCAGAGACAACACACTAACCATCTTTGTATTTTTTAAAAGTGCCTGGTACATAGTAGGTGCTCAATGAATAGATTACTAAATAGACCATTTTTATAAATACTTGTAACATATTAAAGTTAAAGCAGTACATTCTCTTCCTCTGACGCATACTCTCTAAATTTCCCATTGATTAAATCATTAGCAAATAAAAGACTTTTTGTAAGGCTCAAGCCAAAACAGTGCAGTGGTCCTCGGTTCTTGTTTCTCTCAAAACCCTGACCTAACCCAACGACAAACCCTTTGGGCTCGCCCTCCGGAATGCATCCAGAGTCCAGAAGCCACTACGCTCCTTGCTTTGAGAATTTCCACAGCTCCCAACTGGTCCCCGCCGCCACCCTCGCTGCCCTACAGCGCCTGTTCTCCCACAGCCGCCTGAACCAAGGATCGTGTCCCTGCTCCGCTCACACCTGTCCAAGAACCTCCCATCTCCCTCAGGACAAAGCCCGAAGTCCGTACATCTGTCAGGCCACTCGTGATCTGGCCCTGCGGCCTCGGCCATCTCAGTGCCCACTACTCTCCTGCCCATGTGGCCGCTCCAGTGCTTGTGGCTACTCTGAGCTCCGTGGCTTTGCATCTGCTGTTCCCTCCCGTCTGGAAGCTCTGCCGCCAGATTCGCCACGGGGCTCGCTGTCTCGCTTCACTCAGCTTGCTGTTCACATATTACTCTGACGTGATTAGGGGGGTCTTTCGAAATAGTAACACTCACCTCTCATCCTCCCCGTTTCATTATTCATTGTGAAACTGATCCTACCCGACATATTTCACTACGTGCTAATTCGTTAGAGGCCCCTATTAGAATATAGGCTTCAGCAGGAAAGGGACTCTGTTTTGCTCACTGCTGTACTGCCAGGACCTAGAATAGGGTCTGGAATAGGGGTCCCCCGATATTTAAATACTATGGGGAAGGCTAATTGATATTACCAAATATTATTGAATGCGCAAATGAGATGTTCCCTCACAGAATCGACCGGTTGCGTTAAATAGGAAAGGAGGAACGTAAGAATGCAACATGTGTAGGGATATACAGTTGAACATAACATTTTGCTGAATACCAATTTCTGTTAGCTTGAAGAAGAAATCCTATAAGACACATAATTTTACTGCTAAACGAGCCCTAAGAGATTATATAATTTGGTCTATTCACTTTAGAGCTGAGGAAATAGGAAGAGGAGAGCATCAGTCCGTGATTCCTATTCCTAGCCCAATGTTCTTCCACCTCTAAACCCCGTTTCTTCACAAATTCAGATCCTGAATACACACACTGCTATATGCATTGTGATCACCTTCAGAGAGTGTTTTTGGGGGAGGTGGGTCTGTGATGAGTGACCCATCACAATTAAACTTCTGTTAAATTTATCTTTGTCTAGAAATTAATACTTATCTTTAATTAGTACACAATAATTACTACTTATCCAGAAGGTACAATATTAAATGAAATTTCGTTCTGGATGGGAAAGCAAGCAAGCAACCAATCAACCAAGTGGCTAAAACATTTGCAACAGTATTGTGTCTACTGCTAGACCTCATCCCATTATGTTCCAAAATACCTTACACTGCTGGCTGAATACTTAAGGAATTATCAGTGTTAGCAACCGGTAGATATTACTGTCCCAGTAATGGCTGAGTCACAGATCTCAAACACGGGAGCCTAATTTACATTCTAAGCTATGACATGCTACTTTGCCATAGAAAAGCACAGGCCGCCATTTCCTGAAACGGTGATCTAGGACAGCAAGCTCAGCAGTATAAAACAGATCTTTGAAGCGAAGAACCGTGAGTATAATAATCCTTATGCCAGCAAGTGAGAGTGGGTGACTTTAAAAAAATTTAAATGAAAATGGTCATTACTGGACATACTGGTTCAAGCAAGGGCTTTTAGAGAGAGTATCTGGAGATCTGGAAATGAAACCGGCAGAAAACTGTGTATTTAGAGCAGTGCCCTACCTCTTCCATCAGGGTCTGCTGGAAAACTGCGCGAATGGAGAGACAACACCGATGGAAATTCTTGATCAGCTCAGGGTGGACGGAGCCGCCCAGCCGGGCCACGTCTTCGTGGGTGGGAGTAATGAAGATCCCTTGCACTGTTTCTAAGGCAACGTAGTGGAAAAGTGTGTTCTCTGGACCTGAGGTCAATCTTGAAAAAAAAAAAAAGTAAAAGAAAAAAGATATTGAAGTAAACTTAGAAATATTGCTCCATTTTGAATTGGGAAGACTCCTAATGTTTTTTTTAAAAATTGACAATATAGCCCTGGCTGGCGTAGCTCAGTGGATTGAGCACGGGCTGCGAACCAAAGCATAGCAGGTTCGATTCCCAGCCAGGGCACATGCCTGGGTTGCAGGCCACGGCCCCCAGCAACTGCACATTGATGTTTCTCTCTCTCTCTCTTTCTCCCTCCCTTCCCTCTCTAAAAATAAATAAATAAAATCTTTAAAAAAATCTACAATATAATATTGGGAGGATAATTAGGCAAAGGAAACTAAGGTAAACATTGAATTCCCTCTTCCGCCTTAACTGAAGTGCAGACTAGGGTTATTGTCAATTCCCTTAATGGAGGCAAGCACTGCATATTATGCAAGGATAAATAAACACCAATTCATTCGCAAGTAACTTAATCGTCCCTTTGCAAAACAATCCAAATTGGCCAACTTCCTCTTTTTCCATTGTTGGTAATGAATAACTCAGCCCACGCCCGGCCCAGATCTCTGCAAGTTAGAAACACGCTATCAGTTGAAGGTAGATCACACATATATACAAAAAAATCTTCAATAAACTAAACGCATTTAAGTTAGCAGCATTAAAGCCTTACACCATGATAAATTGACAGTCCTGAAGAAAATTAAAATTATTACCAACTGCAAAGCTTGGTTAATATTCTCAAAGACCATGGCAATTAGTAGTTTCAGTCTATTTCTCATTATTGCAGTCTATTTTTTTCCTGTGTTCTCTTACTATTTTCATTTCTCCATTCTTCTTCTCCATCCTTTATCCCCCCTGGTTGGGTCTCAGACAGGCCAGCAGAACTGATACGTGCTGCTTGTTTCTACCATTAGTGAGCAGAGCCAAAGAACAACAAAATAATAACATGCTGAATGTCCTCTGTGTGCGAAGACAGGTGCTTTAAAGTATCTTGGGTCTTAATTCTCACACTGACCCTGCAGGTATTCAACAGTAGCATCTTGTTTTAGCCATTCTATCCCAACAGCGAAGCGGCAGAGCTCAGCTGACTCGGAAACTTGCTCCGCTGTATCTCACTTTTTTCTCTGCACTGCTGACTTCTGATTGGCCGTCTTTAAACATATCCACGGCATTTCCCCATGGGCATCTCAAACGCTCCAGCTGCCCCATTCTGATTCTAATGTCTAGAGTAAAAAATTCCCTCACTTGATTATTATTTTTTTGGCCCTGAGCAGAGCGGCAAGGAGGAGGCCTGTTTCCGCTCTGAGCCTGGATCCTGCCGTGTGCGTGCCTGCTGGGCACTGGAGCGAGCACTGCCGGCCCAGGAGTGTCCTTATCTGGGCAGCTAGCTCACCGCAGCATCCCGTCTGAGACGAGTAAACTCTACTTTAAAAATCAGACACGCAAAGGGGAGGTTACCTGTGGGAGAGAGATAAAGGGCGGCTTTCTCATTTGAATTATTACTTTGCGTGTTTTTTATCTCTTATGTTTCCTATATGTGTAATGAAGAACACCAGAGAAATAGCGTAGCTATTACCTTTGATATGCAAGAAACAGTGTAATTACCATTGTTGAATAAAATCTCTATACGCTATGGACTTGTAGCTTTCTCACTGTAAAATTTCCTTGAAGGCAGAGTTTAAGTGGAAAAGAATATTATAAGGAAGTTGCTTACTTCATTGCGTTATAGATTTCCAATTCTTTTTCTGAAAGGTCCTTTTTCAAGTTCCCCACATGAAATGGATTTAGAAGAGCAGACTTCTTTTTAATGACCTGAAACATATAGTTAAGTAGGTTAGTTTATATCTAAGAATGGAGTCAAATAGTGTAAAAATAATGTAAAAACTAAATATCCTTCTAAGAGAACTCTTCGCTATTTTGCAATGTTACCTTTGATATTTTCAATGCTAACTTGTGCCTCCTGAGTTATCTTTGCTATCAGGGACCCCGGGGCCACGTGCTAGGAGGACATGAACAGTCTCCCTGAAAACTTCCTACCAGGGCCACTCTGGAGCCTTTACTGAGTTTCATTATAATTTACATATATATATGTACTTGTCTCCCTCTCTAGACGGCACTCTTCAAAGGCAGGGGCTGTATCTTAGTTATTGTTGTATCTCCTTTGTGTCACATAGTCCTGGGCACATAGTAGGTGTTCAGCCAACATCTGTTGGATGGCTAAAGCATAGAGGTTAATTCAATTTTTCTTAGGAGCTGTTCATGGCTCCTTAATACTTTCCAAATAGTCTTAAACTCTATTTCCTACCCATTTCACTGACGGGGATACTAAGTACAGTACCAGGGCGAGCGCTTCCTAAATACATCCGCTTCAGGCTCTGTTGCTTGGAACTGGGGGGTCAAGTCTATGGTTGGCTACACCACGGCACTCAGAATCTCCCATTTCATCCCTGCCCCTTCTCAGACTCCTCCTTCTCCATGCTCTGTCGCCTCTATCCACCCGAACGATAACTTTCCAAAATGTTTCGGAAATGCAACATTACTAGAATAGAAAGGAACCACCTCTTGGGGTGATTACTTTGATAATCGTTTGGATATAGTACGGTGTTTTCATGGGGGGAAAACACACATAGGAAATGATAGATAAGCAGTCTGAAAAATGAACATGCTCTTCCCATAACAGTCACATTTCCAATTCTTGAGTATGGAGACCTGATCTTCACAGGTACAGATTAAAAAAAAAAATCTATAAAAGACTACAACAAGACACTCACATACATTTTAAGTTACCGATTCTGTTTTTGTTTCTGCTGAACATTTTATGGGCTATGTAGTCAGACCACTAAATGCCCACTGCTGGGCTGTTTCCTGTGGACACTGTGAACAGAGCATCAAGAGATGAACAGGGAAGACAGGATTAGAGAGTTGCCCTTCTTGGACGGTGTGTCAAAGCAGATGTCCTGGATATTACTTGTTATTTCTTCCTCTTTTTGGTTCTGAATCACTGGTTTCCCAACGGTGACTAAAACCACCACCAGTTCAAATGAAGAATGATCTGCCATTAAAAATCCTATCACAATTATAAAATAAGGCCTGGAAAGACAGCTCAGCTCCCAGAATGCACACACTTGAATACACACACACACACCTTAAGCAAGGCCCCACTTTCTTCCGAGCCGTCAGCTTCTCTCTGCTTCCGCTCTGCGTCTGGTGTGGTGTGGGGGCTCGGGCCGCCGCCGCCTTCCCCACCTTCGCCACCGTCGTCAGGCCCTCCACTGCTTCGGGAAGGACTGGGCTTCCGGGTCTTTAAGGAATAGTCACCGAAAAGAGTTCTTCTGCACGGTGGAGAGGTGGCTACTTTGGAAGTACCTTGGAGCTTACTGAGGATAGGTGAGGTCGTCAAACAATCTAATTTTTCATGTGACCCAGCAAGGAACCAGTCAGCACAAGACAAGCAGGGGCTTGGAGAAGATTCCAGCTGTTCATTGATGCGGCAGTCCACTCCTTGCAGCTGGTGAAGAGCTGTTTTGACCTGATCCACGTATACGCAATCTGGTCCAGGATTCCCAACAGCTGTGGATGCACAGCCGCCAGCTTCTAATAGCACACACAACATAAAATGCCGCTATAAGAAGAAAAGGTTATTAGGACAGATTTAGCTACATGAAGATATTTATATGCAATATGCATGTATCAGTTTATGAATACTGAAGACATATGGGCATATGGCATAACCACGTGAAAATTGTTGAGAACTCCTGTCTCCCTTTTCCTTCTTAGTAATTCTTAGTCCTTCTTGATCACCCTGGAGAACAAAGCTCATATTGCCTTATCTTGATGTGCTATCAGTCACTACTTGTGGCACATGGAATTCCCTAAGGTAGCTTTCAAAGAGCCTCAATTACTAGAAGTCCATTCATTTATAATCACATACTTATTCTTTTTTTTAACATTTTAAAAAAGATTTTATTTATTTATTTTTAGAGAGGGAAGGGGGAGAGAGAGAGAGAGAGAAACATCAATGTGCGGTTGCTGGGGGTCATGGCCTGCAAACCAGGCATGTACCCTGACTGGGAGTCGAACCTGCGACACTTTGGTTCGCAGCCTGTGCTCAATATACTGAGCTACGCCAGCCAGGGCTCACATACTTATTCTGATTCTGTATTTTTTATATGTTTCCCTCTATTTCCCAAAACAAACCAGGGGATACAACCACTATAGAGATGGGAACAAAAGACTAAAGAACCTGCTAAAAATCTTATTCTAGGTTTCATTACTGGTTCTCCACGAGTATTAAATGAATGCTGAAGAAAAAAAAATAAGGGGCATGTAATATTTCTTGAATACTGGTAGCTGACAAGCCTATCATTTTAAATCATCATATTTGTGTATTTAGCTAGTAAAAGGCAAAAAAAAAAAAAAAGCACAGGAAAGAAACCAAGGTAAACGCACCCAGCCGACAATTAGCAAAAAATATCTCCCCTCAGGCTCCTGGAAGGCGTCGGGGTCCGAGTCTGCAGAAGGCCGGCAGTGACACCGAGGGAACACTTCTCTCCATATCACCAGCTGACCGACTCTTTGCTTAGCTGCTAGAGGCAGCAGGCCATAGTGACGACAGTACACAGCAATGTCAATCAGATCGTCCTTGGGCAGATGGCTGCACGTCAAATAGCCCTTGAGTTTAACCACAAAGAGCACACAAGTCAACCGGTGGCATCGAGCAATATAATCCCATAATACATTTGTCAGATTTTATAGGGACTTCTTCAGGTGGCTTAAAATATTCCAGTTTCCAATGGAATAAAGACATAATAAAAATAATTATTTTCCTGCGAGGTCAACTAGAGATCAAATATTTATGCTAACGCACGTCTACAACAGGTAGGCGGCAGCACAAAGTGGGATCACCTCTGAGTAGTGTCAAACCTGAGTGGCAAAATGAGAAAAGAACTGAATTCTGAGGATGGAACGTGGAGGAGAATCAGGAGTTGAAAAATGAAAATACCTAAATTCGTTTGATGCTTAACTTGCTTTACTTGGAAGTCAACCACTTAATGTTAAAAGACTTATTAAAAAGCTGCATGCCTATGTCTGATAAGACACCAGCACACTGCTGCAACAGGAGATTCGGAGAGCACTCTCTCCTCTCTCACACGCTTGGTTCTTCGAGCACAGCTTCTCCTTTTCAAATCTGCAAGTGCTTTAGGGCACAGTGAAACCAGAAAGGTTCACTGCACTTGTACATATGTAGCTACAAGTTTTAACAAGTTAATTTTAGGGTACCTACATTCAGAGGAAAAGAACAGACGTATTTTTCATGTGGTAAAAGCCTGAGAAAATTTAGGTCTGTTCATGCAGCAGTCTGACATTCGTGAAAGACTCAAGCTTCAACTCACCTTGTAGAACAGAGAAGACCCTAGAATTGTATACAACCGCCGCATGTCGTGGTAATCCTCAGACTGGGGGGGAAACCACAGTGGATTTAAAAATCCCGGTTAAGCAACAACAGTTAACATGGCAATTACATTCTTTAGTAACTGAACTTTTCATAGTGTCTTTATCAGAAATCAATATTCTAGGATATTAGAGTGAAAGATAATGTACAAAATAAGTACTTTGAGAGCAGTCTTATTTTTTGTTTTTATAGGAGACTGTTGATCAGAGACATCTAAGAATAAACATAAGATCTGTTACACCAAGAGTGATTATCATTAAATAAATGTATTAAGACAAAGAGCTTCTACACTATATATCATTTAGAGTAGATAATATTAACATATGCTATTTTTGAAAGTACAAATTGACACAACCTATTTGACCACTGAGACCACTGAGTAGCGTGCAAAATTTAAAAAATATATATACTCTTTAATTATAGAATAATTAATTATTTCATTATTTGTAATATGCAAAATGGAAGATACAGTGAGTTTCGACAATGGAGAATGGTTAATAAAATTAGGTATGTTCATAACAGAGAATATCCTACCTCTGTTGGAAACTAGGGCTGATCTATACGAGCAGGTACGAAGTATTTTAGGACATACTATTCAACAAAGAACACAGGCTGCAGAGCAAAACACCACTATGGTGCAGTTTTCGTCAGAAATAGCAGCCCTGATGACACACACGTATATACATGGACATGGGTGTTGGCTTGTGTGTGGGGGCGTGTACAGAAGGTCAGGAAGAACACCCTCCAACTGTAAGAGCAGGTACAGTTGGGGATGGAAGTGGGGAAAGGGATGAGGAGAGTGGACATTTGCTTTTAATAACCAGGTTTGCATTTTTATCCAATAAGTATGCATTAATTTTGTAATAAAAAAACAAACAATAAAACCCAAAGAAAACTGAAAACTGGAAAAGATCTAAATATCCTCTTGGGAAATGGACAGCACTATGATACGTTCACACGGTGGAATACTACTCAGACTGAACCACTGGCACGTTCAATGGTGTGAATGAATCTCAAATGCATTACACTGAATGCAAGAAGTCAGATACCCCCCACACTACCTCCTGTATGGTCTGATTTATATGGCACTGCAGAAGAGGTAAAATCCAGGTAAATAACCTAAAAAAGGGTTATTAAGAAACTGCCAAACTTTTTCAACATAGTTGTAGCATTTTACATTCTCAGTTTATCATTTTTTTCTTTTACGACTGTCTTGATGTTGTATCCAAGGAATCCCCACAGATCCCTTTCTAACCACAGAAAATACTGCCAATCCCACTGCTCATCAAAATGATGTTCAATCAAGGCAGGGGCTGGAGTTTTCATTAAACCTGTTGGATGTAAGTTCCCAAAACCCAGAAATTTTAATTCTTTAGATCTAAAGTGCTCCTAATGATTAGCACCTATCGAAACAATCTCCACTGGTGAAAAATTTTATGATGTATGACGAGTTCACCATCCTTAAATTTCCATTATTTTCACAAAGTACCCTTCCGTGTGCTCAGGATCTTAGTTAAGACTAAGTCACCCCTTCAAATTAACATCCTCTCCCCACTTTTACGGTATTGTTCTTAAGAATGATCCACCCCCACTGCTTTGAGTCCCTAACTTCTCATGTGCTTTTTAAAACTTTTACTACTAAAAGTTTTAGCATATACAGAACTAGAATAGTATAATTAGCTCCTATGGACCCCTCGCCACCTGCGTCAGTTCTGACCAGTACACAGCTAATTCTGTGGCATCTAGATCCCCCTCTCCTTCTTCCTGCTTCCTGTCGAATCCTTTCCAAATCAACCCCAGATGTTATGTCATTTCATGTGCAAATACTTCAGGAGGCGTCTCTCAAACAGGACTTAAAAAAATACATGCATAACCCTAAGACCATCACCACATCTAAAGAGTTACTCTCACCTAATAGCCAGTTATCAGTATTTACATTTTCTTGATTGTCTCGGATATTTTTAAAAATTTTGTTTCTTTGAATCAGGATCCCAGTGAGGTCCATATAATGGAACTGGTTGATATGTTTCTTAAGTCTCTCAGTAGTGACAGGTTTTCTCTCAGCTCTTCCCACCCCTCCCCTTCTAATTTATTCATTGAAGAAGTTGTCCTGTTACGTTTCCCAGTCTGGATTTTGCTGATTGCAATCCCCTTCCTCAGCTGGGGTCACTGAACATGTCCCTCTCCCCCAGGTATTTCCTGAAAATTGGCAGTTCGATCTTGAGGCCTGATCAAGCACACTCCATCAGCGATATGTGTGCTTCCATCTGGGGCCACCTACTGTGTGGCTGGCTTTTTTCTGTGTGATGTTAACAGCCATGAAAGTCATTGCTTAGGCCCCTTGCAAAGGGGTGACATTCCAACTCTGTCATTCTTTCTTGACACATTCGGTAAGCCACTTCCATAAAGAGAACCCTCCTCCCGTCTCTGTTTGGTAACCTTGAGGTATGGTTTAGATGGGAAAGGCAGGTAAGTGTTTGATTCTTCTTTCTTATTTACCAGTTTTCACAATAAGGATTCAGCTCCTTAGTATCTTCCCAAGTTGACCAAGACATTCAGTTTTTCTTTGTATCATTATGAACCCACAGATTAAAACATACCTGACATGTTTCAATTTCTCCCAGTTATTATCCTTATAGACACTCAAGTGGGAACCTCTTTAAGCTGTCTCCTGATTACATGAGTCCTACATTAACTCTAAAGTTTTTGAAAGGTTCCTTGATTCCTGTTATAACAAGATGTTGCCAGGCTTGTCAGGTATATTTTCAGGCCCAAATCTGGATTCAGCCCTTTCTCTTAAAAGTCTTGGTTCCTTTTGGCAAGAAATATTATTGATGCACCAAGACCTGGGTGCTAGTGGTGCTCATGAGTGCTGGGATGGTCACAATGTCTGGGCTTTTTCATTGGGCAGAACTAGGAAATACACTTTTTTAAATATTAAAAACTGGCAAGGATGTGGAGAAAAGGGAACCTTTGCACTGTTGGTGGGAATGCAGAATGGTGCAGCCACTGTGGAAAGCAGTGTGGAGATACCTCAAAAAGTTAAAAATGGATCTGCCTTTTGACCCAGAGATCCCACTTCTGGGAATACATCCGAAGGAACCTAAAACACTAATTCAAAAGCACATAAGCACCCCTATGTTCATTGCAGTGTTATTTACAATCGCTAAGATATGGAAGCAGCCCAAGTGTCCATCAACAGATGAGTGGATAAAACAACCATGGGACATTTACACAAAGGAATTCTACTTGGCATAAAAAAGAAGAAAATTTTACCCTTTGCAACAGCATGGATGGACCTGGTGAACATTATGCTAAGTGAAAAAAAACCAGTCAGAGGAAGACAAATATCATACGATTTCACTCATATGTGGAACAAACTGAACACATCTAATGAACAAACTGAACTAACAAGCAAAACAGATAGATATAGATATCTCTATCTCATGAGATATATGAGACGTATCTCATGTATCTATGAGATATTCTCCATCTCATAGATGGAGAATAGATGACAGCTAGTGGGAGGGGGCAGGTTAGGGGCTGGAAGGATCGAGTAAAAAAGGAAAAAGGACTCATGGACATGGACAACAGTGTGGTGATTGCTGGGGGGAGGGGCACATAAGAAAACTAAATGGTAATGGGAAAATATATGATAAAGATTATATATTTTAAAAAATAAAACAAATCATATCAATACTTTCCATTTAAATTCAAATCTAGAGGGTTTTTAGTTGATTTAATCAACATTACATGTATGTCCTGTTATCACAAAACCCAGTTCTTAATGATATCAATGTAATTAATTAATCATTACATATACATTATATAAAAATTATTTTTAATGGAGTAGAATATCTTAAGGCAAGCAAAACAGATTTTGTCCTTGTTAAGACAGAGACCTAGTGTTTTGCATTTCAAGATTATTACATTCCCATTTGCAAAATATTTAGAATGATGACTGATTTGCAAATGACAAATCAACATTGAGTCTTTCCTAAAACTCACTGCTCCTCTTACCAGTTCTGCAAAATCTGCAGCCTCCAAGTCACTCAGTGCTGTGTCTAACTCCACCTATGAGGAACAAAAGAGCAACACAATCATTCAACTCAGTTACTTTTTAATGATGGCCATATAAAAGTGTTTAATAATTACTTGAAGAGTTAAGTATCTTTCTTCTTTGTATTATTTAACAACTGTCCCAAACAGAACATCTTGTTTTTAAACTTTCCAATGCAAAAAAAATTAATTTAACCTATAGGCTTTTTCTGATTAAATCAAAACTGCAAAATGAGCTTCACTCTGTATTCAATATAAAACAATTTATGACATCAACAAACAGCTTGTAGTTTTAAGTTAGAAAAATTTTAACATATTAAAATTGTTCGAGGAAAAACAGTCAACCATAATGAAGCCTATTTTGAGCTCTTGCTTTTTTTACTTCTTCTGTATTTCTCAACAGATCGATTCTTGGAAAATATCGATGTTCTTCCCCGTCTCTCTCCTATGTTTTGTATAAAAGGAGTATCAATCTTTATCCGTGGATTAAAACATGAAGGCCCGTGTACCCTGGAATCTGGCACAGCTTCACCACCCTACAGAGTTATTGGAAAAATCTTTTACTTAGGATTTAGCGCTTGTTTCTATAGAAATTGCCTGAACTCCTTTATTCATTTTTTTTTCTCCCTAAAGCATTCACAATTTAAAAATAGTAAACATGATCAGCAGTTTAATCTGTAATGCATATACATCAATTAAAAATTATTGGTAATTACAGTGTGTAGCGCCTGTGCTATTTGCAAAAGGAGTCCTTTTTAATTTTTTTTTTTTTTTACAGTCCAAGGCACTCTCTGCAGGACTGCCCCACAAACTGTGTCTGGCTGGGATGATGAAGCGTTGGAAACGCTGGTCACGCCTCTCACTGCATTTCCCGCGGTAAGACTTATTACTCCTCTGGGACCTACATTCTTCTGCCTCCAGCAAATGCTTCATGCTCTCCTTTGGGCAGCTACAGTTTCTCTTGAGAAAAACTACAGGACAAAAAGGAAGTTGCCCACTTGAGATTTTGATCTCAGGAATGTTACTGTTTCATGAGTTGCTGCCCCTGCTGCAGGACTCCACAGGCTACTGTACGAGGTTGCTGTCATTGTTTCCTCGTGTTCCTTAAGACAAAAGGTAGAGTGTCTTTTCTCTTCACTACTCCAACGTAACTTAGGAAAAACGAACTTTGAAAAAGAGAACATCTGAGAAACAGACAAAATAAAGAGATTCTCAAACACCTGGGAAAGAAAACTGAAGACCTCGTTGTATACTAAACTCAGAGCAAGTTTTAGTCCAAGTTAAAACGACTTTCTACCCAAAATTTATCAGGCACAAATAACTTCATCTATATATATGTTTTCAACTAGATTTTTAAGAAAATCCTCTCTCAAGGACATTGATTTTAGAGAGAGGGGGAGGGAGGCAGAGAGAGAGGGAGAGAAAGAGCGATGTGAGGGCAAGAAAGGTGGATGGGTCGCCTCTCATACGTGTCCCAACCAGCGGCTGAACCTGCAACCTGGGCCTGGGCCCCGACTGGGAATCAAACCCTCGCCCTTCCGGTTTACAGGAGGACACTCCAACCAACAGAGCCACACCAGCTGGGGCTCAACTTGAGGTTTTTAAGGCATAAAATTCCTTAATATTTTTCATTAGGAGATACAGAGTTACTAAGCCCTGTTATTTTTTAACACAGTACGCAGTTTGAAAGAGAAGAAAGTGTGTAAGTTTTCTGAGTTTGCTGGTAAAAGAAAAACAAAAACTTCAAGAGTTATTAGTTTTTTAAACCTTATATTCACCAGAGACCTTTAGGTCACTTGACAGAAGGTATCTATCTCTCTTTCCAGAAATTTTGTTCTTAATTTTCTTAAGCAGACCACGAAATACAGAAAAAGTCTAAGCCCTCTCCTCAGTGTTTTCTGTGTATGAACTTCACTGACCCACCTGCGTGTGAGCACCCAGGGGAGACCTTTTGGGATTCCCCAAAGCACAGCACAGGTCTGAGAACCCGGCACGGGAAGACTAATCTTTGGACGGTAGTGTCGGACTCGACAAGGGTCAAAGCAACTAAAGCTTTGGTGAGAGAAGCAACTGGTTTGGGGCAATGAATTAAAAAACATACACTGGAATTCACAGAGTGATTGCTCAATCCGATCTTCTTTTACATTGAGAGAAATGAAAACATATAGTCCTTTTAATCAAATGCATGCTAAATTAAGAAAAAAGAACAATAAAAAAGAAATCTGAATATAAGAGGGGGCCTTTACATGGAATTTATAAGACTAAAATAGGCTATGTTTTAAAATGTGTTCAGTTTTCTTAGGGGGAAGATAATATTTAATCTTCATGTGTCAAAAGTCTAAAGACACTGCTCCCCAAAACAGTAAGCACCTGTAGTCACAGAAAGAAGAAGATTTTGCCATCATTAGTGGAGATCTGTACTTTAGCTAAGAATATTGTTTGTTAGCCAATCATTCCATCCAGCTTTCATCCATGAGAAACAAACCCGAACATAACCTTGCATTACAAAATCAAAGTCACAAAATTTGTAAGTAAGATACACCCTACAATTATGATTTCTGGAAAGTACCCCAAGTTTGGACAAAGCTTAAACATTGTAATAAGATGAAAGAGCTCATCTCTATCTAGAAAAGAAAATCTGTCTAAGTTCACTCACTGGAGCTCCTGCTTCCCCAACGAACGCCTTTCTAACACTCACCCACAATCTCGACAAGAACAAAAAGTTAAGGGAGAAAAAAAAAAAACAACGGAGAAGACAGAGAAGGAAAAGACAGCGGGTTCTGAGTCTTACTTTGCGATGGCGCCTCCGATTACCTTGATCTCCTGCGGGAGCGGGAGCCACCGTACTCCGGGCAGCCCGTCCAGAAGAACCGCGCTGGCCGCCTCGTACTGCTGCGCCCCGGGGCCGGCCCCGCCGCCGTGCGGCCCGGCAGGCAGCAGAGCTCTTTGAAAGAACAGTTCAAAGAAGTGATCCACGCGAGAGGCGTTCCCAGCCTGGCAGAAGGCACTGAGGGACCAAGAGCTCCGAGTTAGAACGGCACGTGGCAATGGCCGGCCGTCTTTTGCACGCTGCTAAGGGGACTGGATCTTTCCCACCACATCCCTAAGGACTACCGCCACGGTGTTACTGATGGACCGTGTTGAGAAATTCACCGTCATGGTTTTTACTTTAAAATCTACTCTCAAATGCACTGAGTAGACAGTACTATGGAAGCGCCACGGGGCAAATATAAATGGCCTATCTACAGCAGAAAGGGCTGAGGGACCCTTTTTGCAAAAAATGTAAGTTGTTTTTACCTCTGACTAACAGCCATTTACAACTTTCAATATCTTGCAGGCAGTATAGAAAAACAGAGATTTTGAGCTTTGTAATAGGACAGATCCGGCCTTGAATCTTAGCCCTGCACTTACGAGGTGGATATCACAAGGAAAACCATCTAAGCTTTCTCTGAATTTCCTATTCACATGTAAAGTATCTAGTATACAATTAGTAGGAGCACATACTAGGCTCCTTACTTAGTAAGCACACAAATTAGCCTAAGTTATTTCCTCCCCTCTTTACTAATGAAGGCATAACTGTTGGAGAGGGGGAGAGAGAGCCTTGGTTTTAGCCATGCAAAAGTAATGCAGCATCACCCACAACCACGCACTGGAAGAGCCCACTGGATAACACAGTAACTGGTATACGTCAGAATACAATTCATCGATTCATTCAACAAATTACGTGAGCGCCTCCTGTGCCCCAGGCACTGTTCTCATGGCTGGAGGCACAGCAGTGAAAACACCAAGTGGAGCCCGCGTGCTAGTGGAGAAAGGCAACAAGGGCACGAACAGTAAGAACGGGACCTCTGACAAAGGGCTCTGCAGGGCCGTGTGAATGTGTGATGTGACCGGCTGACTGTTTTAGACGGAATGGTGGGGGGAGAGTCCCTGAGAAGGAGGCCTCTTTCCCCAACCGTCTCAACATTAGAACGAGGTCCTCATGTCAAGAAGGTCCCAAGGAGAGGGAAAGTGCAGAAGCCCAAGGGAGAACAAGCGTGGCCAGGACACCTGCAGCACGGTGCGGAGGGCTGGGTGGGGTTTGAGGTCTGAAACGAGAAAGGTGGACAGGAGCCGGGTCACGTAGAGAGGCCACTCGAACTGCATTTGGAGATCAATTAAAGTGGACTTGACTTGGGGCCGTGAACACACAATACAATGTGCAGATGATGTGTTATGGAATCACATGCCCGAAACCTATATAAGTCTATAAACCCATATCACCCCCCAAAAATTCAATAAAAAATCAGACTTAAAAAAAAAAAGAAATTCGTGAAAGTGGCAAGAATGCAGGCAAGAAGGAAACCAGTTAGGAGTTACTGGAGCGCTGAGAGATGGTTATGGCCAGACAGGGCAACAGCGAAGGTGGAGAGAATGGACGATGGGCTGATGCGGCCTCTCGGGTGGACGGGCTGAGAACGGGGAGGGCAACTGTTGTCCTTATTGGGTCACAACACTCACCTTTTTTCACGTATAATCAGTTTTCTGTGGCTCAAGGGGCCTTCCATATCTCCCATAATCAGAAAAAAAAATCCTTATTATTAAAAAATCATTGCAAAATGACTCTTAACAACATATTGGATCCACAGCGCTTTTTGGTTTTAAGAACCCAATGTATCCTCACATTTATTGCTTAGTTTGCCTTTCAAATTCTCACTGGAACAAGGAGAAACTAGCTCAATTGCTGCCAACTTGGAGGTACTTCCAAATCGATAGAAGCTCTGCCTCCAACCTGCTCCAGCCTACTGAAATTTGCACAGCAACACCAACCAATTATCTTCTGAACAGAAGTCATTATTGCAGGGATTTATTCTTTCGCTTATCTCGTTTTATAAAAACACAAAGCTCCAATCAGGGCAAAACAGAGCAATGCTAGCTTATCTAGTATACATTTAAGGCAGTAGTTTATAACCACACCCTGACACCTCCTTGGCTAAAGATTCCCTTATCAGTAAAAGGCAAAAGCCCTGTTTGTGGCTGCCTGGCCTTTTGTGGCTCACACATTTGGAAAACGCTGAGGAGTAAGTAATTGGTTTTCAGAGGAATGCATCTCCTCAGCAGCTCCCGGGGGAGGACACTGCAAACCAGACGGTTTTCCCAGATGGCACAGTCACAGAACGTTCCTGGCGGCTGCGCTGAGAACAGTGACAGCCGAGAGCCACAGAGATAACAGAGAGCCGACACCACTGTAGTTTGGGAAAATGCCGAAACTGTCCTTGGACTCATAGGTGCGTACACGTTTAAGGCTCTGAAAGCACAGGTATCACTCTAGCTCTCTGAAGCATTGGGACTTATAAAAACCCCACAAAGAGAAAAATTTTTTTTTCCATCCATAGTTTTATGTGACCAAATATTGAACAGTTTCCTCAAAAATCCTTCTTCAGATAAAGAAAGACGCATCATATTATGCTGTAAGGTTAAAAAGGCAAGAGACAGAAAAAAAGTATGTACAGTATGAACCCACGTGTAAAAAAGAGAGCATGCGTACTCACACATATAGAAAATGTGTGGAAGGATACACAGGAAACTGAACAGTTAACACCTTCCGTATTGCGTCTTTTGTTTTTAACAGTGCCTACTTTTTCACTTACATTTTTTTTACAAACAAATATCAGATTTTAGAATAGTGAATTTGACAATAGAGTTATATAATCAGAGAAAAACACACACATACAAAAATATTTAAAATCTTCTGTTAGGAAAATGCTCTTACATTTGCCCCTACAGAAATATATCAAGTCAGAATGTAACTGAGGTTACGTCTTTATTTCACTCAAGTAACATACGAGACCAAGAGAGAAAAAGTACGGATCGAATGAAAAACTGTGCAGAGCTGTAAAATAGGATAGGAGGGATTGGGGGAGCAACTCAGACAACTAACTTGCCAAGCGAGGAATGGCAGTCAAGTGCAAAAGCTGATTCAGAATCATGCACTTAAAACCTGAGGTTCAGTTCAAAGACATACTTACCTATCTAGAGAACCATACATAAATTTCAAGGTTTGGGCAACATCTTCTATCATATTCCGTAGCTGAGGAAGAGGAACTCTAAAAAAAAGGCATTAACACACTTGTTTATTTACAATACAATCAATCACATGATACTTACCTAAGAGACGCAGATCAAGTTTACAGCCTCTGCTCAGTTCCTTAGCTGGGCCTTCCTCTCCCTCTCTGACCGCCTATGGTACCTTTAGCTGCCACTGCATTTCATTTTTCTTCTGCCCGTGGGCCTCTCCAGACGTCTAAAGGCAAATGCTTCCCCTGCCACTGCACCCTCAAGTGCCCTATTACGGATGTCCCACAGTCCTTGTAAACCCACACCAGCTGAGCAGCCGAGCTTTCCATAACCCGGCCCGTGGGCCTTGGGCAGTCTCCCAGAAGGGTCCTATGCTATTCCCTGTGAGGGGCTTGGATGCCCACGGATTTCGGTATCCACGTGGGGCCCTAGGACCAATCCCCTGGGGATGGCAAGGGACGACCATAGCTCCCTTTTAGACAGAAAAGTACACACGAGCTGTTTCAAGACAGCCACCATCTAGGGTTTGTCACCGCACCATTATCCCTTCATGTGAAGAAGTTTGAACCCCACATTTACAACTGGTCAGATCTCTGTTGAAGGCTACAGTCACCTTCAAAACATATCCTTTCAATGTTTCCCACCGTAGCTTACTTTGGAGTTCCTGTTTGCGGTGTTAAAACATGTCCATAAATTGATACGCTTCCCCCACAAGAGGCGGAGTTAACTCCTTCCCCTTGAACGTGGGCAGGACTTGGAAACTCACTTTAGCTAAGAGCAAATAGTGGAAATGATAGGGTATCTGTTCTAAAACTAAGTCATAAAGTGTCTTGCGGCTTCCCCGCCCCTCTCTATGTTGGATCTTGCTTTGGGGGAAGCCCGCTGACATGTCGTGTGTGCGGAGGCTCCAGCAGCTGCACGGAGAGGTCCGGGTGGCGTGGGGCCGAGGCCTCCTGCGGTGGCCCTGAGCGTAAGCCGCCTGCGGGCTGTGTCCCGGGCTCCCGCTGGACCGCAGCCGCAGAGAAAAGGGAGCCGGAGCCAGGACCACCCAGCGAAGGTGCTCAGGGACTCCCTCCCCACAGACACACCTGTAAGATGATCAACGTTTCCTGTTTTAAGTCCCTAAGTTTTGGGCTGATTTGTTAAGCAGGAATAGATAACGAACACACTGTTATATAATGGAAGAAACCTGGTTAATAGGCATTAGTACCTAGACTATAGTCATAGCCAGAGTGTTCATTGTGTTCAGATTGACTGAAAGATTCGTTCACAGTGGTGTTCTCTAAAGCTGCAGCAGTTACATGCCGCCCTATTCGTTTTACATTTGATTCCGAATTGTTAGACAACCTGTGACGGTTCTATGGACCAACAGGAAAAACTGAAGTCCATATAATAGTTTCATAGAAATTGACCAATTACTTCTTAAAGTAGGCACATGTCTAAATTACAAGCTTTATAAAGCATTGAACAGGGACACAGAACAGTCTGCCAGGAGTTAAGTCCATCTCCTTGGGGCTGTTCTCCAGACTCCTCCCTCCGTCCCCCTGCTTCCCCTGTGCTAAGACACTAGGGAAGTGATCTAGTGCTCAGAATTCAGACGGACACTTGTTCAATTTCCAGTGCTGCTGCTTGCTGATTATGTGACTTCAGGCAAGTCATTTAACCTTCTCTTTGTTCTACTTTCCTCATGTATAGAAAGGGGCCAACGGCCGTCAAGTCCATTGGAGCTGATTTTGAAGAATAAAGGAGACTGGTTTACGAATGTAAAATACCTAACACAGTCCCTCGGTTCACGGTCACATCATTATCAATATCAACCCTGCTCTGACCTCCAACTATCAAAATGAAAAAGATATACTTAAAAAATCCAAGCAAGTTGGAGACCATGGGAGACCATGATAGCACGATAAGATGTACTATTAGAGAAGTCACTTTAGGGTTAAATATTCCTTATTTTGCCAAAGGTGCTCAAGACCAGGGCAAACACCTTTTTGCTGACCGCAATTCAAAGTCTCAGTAGCAAAAAACTGTACACGGGCAAACTCCTAATTACGGTCTCGTCCAAAGTCGGCCAGAGGACACGCTTGTCTCTCAGTTGCCTCCACCTGCCGGCCATATGGCTGAGAAGAGTGAATGACAGCTCCCACCTTCACCAGGGGGCCCTTCTGGCCCCTGTCTGCAGAGTTCTTACCACAGGGACACTCACAGCCATTGCACCAGCGCAAAAGACCTTCAGATTGTACAGCTGTTTCAGGAGTTCGCAAAAATGTCGAAAATGCCATAATTTTAATGAAACAGACTTTGTAAGTAATATTCGAGAAATGGCTTTTTAAGGTAAATAAAAATCTCAACTTACTCTTCAGCAGGCAGGCCAATTAACAATAACTTGTCAGATTCTTTCCAATAAGCCACATTAATTTGTTTCCCATTTAAAAGAAGGGATGAGCTAAGAAAAAAATAGAAAGTCAAAATAAATTTAGAATATCTATAAACGTTATAGAACTATAAATAGTCATTCAGAAAAGATTGCATATAGTATGATTTAAGAAACATATGTTTAATAAGCATATTTCTTTTCATATCCCTAACTGCCAAAGAATTGTGTAACAACAAAAATATATTCTGAAATAGTTTTTAAAACCCATAAAAACTAAAAAAAAATTAGACATATTACAGGAAAAAAAAAAAGGTTAGAAAGGATCCTGCACCTTGCAAACATTATGCTAAGTGAGAGAAGTGACAAATAACCACATATGATGATTCATTCACACAAAATGTCCAGAAAAGGGGAATCTACAGACACAGAGCCCAGGTGAGTGGGGGCCTGGGGCTCGGGGTCCATGGGCCGATAGCTAAGGGTTCAAGGTTGCTTTCTGAGGTGACTGAAATGTTCTAAAATTGGATCAGAATGCTTGGGTGTATCTGAGAATATACAAAACCACTGAATTGTATGAAATGTGAACCAGATCTCAATAAGGCTGTTTTTTAAAAAAGGGGGGCTTGCAGCCTGAGTTTATGAGTCCAAATGTAGGCAAAATGTATACACCAAATGGAACCTCCATTCCTAGTGTCTAGAAAATTAGTATTTTCTATATGCACACTACATTAAAAGTCCCACAGCTAAACATGACTTGTGTTTAGAAAAACAAGAGAATTTTTCTTCTTGTTATTTTGTAGATCCTACTTCTTATAAAACCACAGAGGTGTCAGAAAAATGAAAAAAGAAAAGTTGAAGCACAGGAAATCTGACATTTTATCCGTATTTGAGGGCTCTTAAATTTTGAGACAAACTTTTTTTGTAAAGTCAAAAATTGTTGAGCCCTGGCTGGCGTAGCTCAGTGGACTGAGTGCGGGCTGCAAATCAAAGTGTCGCAGGTTCAATTTCCAGCCAGGGCACATGCCAGGGTTGCAGGCCATGGCCCTCAGCAACCGCACATTGATGTCTCTCTCTCTCTCTCTCTCTCCCCCTCCCTCCCCTCTCTAAAAATAAATAAATAAAATCTTAAAAAAAAAGAAAAAAGAAAAAAAATTGTTGAAATATTAAGGAAGAAAATGTTTTATAGTTCACAAATTTATTTTATGAAAAGAGAAACCAGTCCCTAAACAAAACTTAAGAGCTTTGAGGTCCCTCTTCCTGTAAGTTAACTGTGGCTCTTCACGGTCAGGGCTGCATAAATCCCTGTGCAATGGGATATTTTGCTATATAACTGATGACATGATGTATTTTATTTTCCCAAAAATGATTTGACCTCAGTCTTGCTTATCCATCACTGAAAAAATGTGCACAGATGACACTGCATTCTGAATATGCCTCCTAAAAGATGTTGTTTTCTCTATCAGTGTTGTAAGAACTATGATAGAAGAATACAGAATAAGCATTTAGTCAATTTTACCAACCACAAAGGTACTACCCACCCAGAAAGTTAACAATCAAGATAAAAACATGAAAAAGTCCTGGCTGGCGTAGCTCAGTGGATTGAGCTCGGGCTGCGAACCAAAGTGTCGCAGGTTCAATTCCCAGTTTGGGCACATACCTGGGTTGCAGGCCATGACCCCCAGCAACCGCACATTGATGTTTCTCTCTCTCTCTCTTTCTCCCTCCCTTCCCTCTCTAAAAATAAATAAATAAAATCTTAAAGAAAAACATGAAAAAGCCTAGACTCATCATAATGCCATACTTAGGAGATATCTATCACCTACATGAACTAAATTCTAAAGTGCAGGTCACTGGCCCAGCTTTGTGAATGAAAACATACCCAAACACCCAGCTCTGCAGTGGTGCTGGGAACCTACACTTCAAACACACGACTGGACGAAATAACCTGGCTGAGAGACAAAATATCTGCAGATAGATCTATATTACATATCTGTACATGTAGATTTATCTGCCTATTTGTATAATATGTAATAAGTGTATTTGGATACTGGAGACTTCTGTAGCATTTTGTCAGAATCAAGGCAAAGAACTGGAAAGAAAAAGAACTCAAGCGAAACAAAAACCAACCATTACCTAGTAACTCGTGTCCCGGTTACACTTTCCAGCATGTCGCACAGTGTGAGAAATATCCCTCTCACACTCTTCAGTTTCTGAGACGCATCGGATGCTGGATAATGGTAAAGGATTTCCTGCTGTCAAACGAAAACAGACAAAAATGACCACACTCCCCAAACATCCCAACCACTATTTTTTTGTCGTGGAAAGTTCAGATTTTGTATTAACAAAAGAACATCAACAACAACAGAAAGAATCCTTTCAGCTTCAGTGGGAGCTACATTCAAACGTAAGAAGAGAAATATGCCTGGAATTTGAACACATTAACTGGCATTTAAAATATTACACTTGGAAATAAGGTAGAGAATATCAAAGTTGGTCACAATACCAAAATATATACTGAGTGGGACACTAATTAACTGGAATAATTTCAGCTGATTTCAAACCACATTTTAAACTTGAATCTCCTTTATAGGAAATTCCAATAATTTTCATTATATTTCAGTGTACAAATATTTTTACCTTCTGTAGTCAATATTTACATAGATACCACATGTAATTTTTAGGAATATTTAAATTTAATGACTTTCACAAGATAATTTTTGTGATTTTTTGTGAATTCATGATTAATGATTAAATCTATATTTAAACCCCAAACAACACTGAAATTAAAAAGTTTCATGGAAGAGGACATGGAAGGATATTAGAGTGGTGCAGATGGGGAGAAAGAAGCATTACGATATTATAAAATTGTACCTGTCTTAAATTGGAAAGAGTTCGCCCACTACAATTAATCTGAAAGAAATCTTTAAAAGACAGCACATGTCAAATTATGGAAAAATACTAGATCTATAAGATAATCACAAAATGTTAACTACTTTTCTACTTCCAAGAAAACCATGCTCTCAGGAAACATGCAGTTTTCACAAAATGACAAATTCCGAAATCAGGATGTGTACTGTGCCAGAACTGTTTGTTACACGAAGGGGTGAATCATTCTGGACCTCACGTATTTGCTGTTACTTAAAGCACTGTGCCATTCCTCTTACAAGGCAAATAAAAAGAAGGCAAAACAAAAAACTTCCAGATAGAAACCTTGGAGAATGCAGAGTAGCTTCCACTAATACAGGTGAACGGCAATATACATAAATATTAATATAGCCACTATAAAAGCCCAATCTCCTGAAACATTACCAGATCTTTTCCCTGGTTCTCTCTCTCTCTAAAGAGTATTCTATGCCTTGTTTTGATCTCTTTTTACAAGAAATAATTATGTCACATGGTGTGTATGTCCTGGCAACTTTTAAATCAAAAAAGTATAAATAAACTGTACACATCTGCTTTTTATACTTATGAATAAGCACATTCAATATATGCAACTTGCTATGGAATAAGTTGGCCAAATACACTCTGCCTAACAACTCCAATTTCCTCACAGTGTTTCTAGTGTAAAAACAGTTCAATGCTTTATCTCTAGAAATTAAGTCGGATATTAAGGTAAGATCTTCTGTTATGTCTGCGTAATGCATTTAAAACGTGGCTAGTAAATAAACGTACTGCATTTAGCCAAATAACAAACACCGCTGGGAACAAATAACCTTATTTCCTTTGATACTTTTGGTTAAGTGATTTCCTTTCCTTTTTTTTTGGTTAAGTTCCCAAATCATGCAACTCAAAGAAAACAAGCTTTTCTGAAATATGTAACTCACGTGAAAACAAAATGACCCTATGACCCTTTATTGTAGAATAAGTCATTCTGGTAAAAAAAAAAAAGGTCCTTTAAGAAAATCTCTATTCCCACTGCCCGCGGCGACCGGCCCCAGGAGCCTGGCTGTGAAAGGCCCGGCTGGCCCCACGATTCCCCCGACCGGCTTAATTAGCTGCGTTTGCCAGCACTGGTTAGCAGCACGCATGGGCGGCGGCGGCTTCCACTCTATTCAGCGAGAAGAAAAAGCCTCTGCTGAACACGGTGTTGATGCAGGGCTGTCCGCAGACCGAAACCTGCTCACTGGGAGACGCCGGCACACTTTCCCATGGGAAGACGGGCAAGGACGACAAAAGGCCCCAGCAGTACCCTGCTTGAAGACAGCCTGGCCAGAGGCAGGGCGCTACCATCCCAGAGACTGGTTGTGTTTTAGATAGTAAACGCTTCAACTTCTCATTTGTTCTAAAGATACCAAGGATTAACCAGGCATGCAAGAAATTAGGATAATTCACTGTAGGTCTTGCATGTTTCAGAACACAGAAAAGTGACAAAACTACGAATAGGCAAATCCCTACTTTCCCATTCCAGTTACTGACTAAATTTTGATACATGAAGAAGCAACACATGGAAATACACCCCTGGGATAAAATGGCTTTGGCACTGAGAATACAGACTGCGAGGATTTCAAAAACAAAGAGATGTAAATGAGGCAAAAACTTCTCAGGTCCCACTTCCGCTCCGAGCAGAATCATTATGGTGAAGCAGATGCCTCGAGAGACCCTTGGGCTATGAAACAGCCAGATGCACGGTCAACGCTCGCCTGTCTGAACTGCTGGACCTGAAGGAAGTAGAGAGGTTTCCAAGGACGTCCTCTCCACACCCCTTTCCCCACCACTGCAGAGCAAGCTGGGGCCGCAGCTGGGAGTGCTGAGTGTGCCAGAAAGGCAGAGGAAGGGCTGTCCCGAGGGTGGATGCCTACGATAGCTTTGATCAAGACCCTGAGCGTTGGGCTAGTGGCTCAGGAGGTGAGCGAAGCCTAAGACCCGTGTGTTAAACCCAGAACCTTGAGTGAGGCTGCAGTGCCCAGGTCAGTGGCAGAAGCAGAAGCAGCAAATTCTCTCTGGAGGAACGCATTCCCGGTTTATAAACACAGGGCTCCCAAAGATAAAAGCAAGCAGTAAGTTTAGCTAATGACCTCCGGGGACATAAGAAGGCATGCCACCGCAAGTCAGAGTCCCCTCAGGACTTAGAGATAGTGGGATGGGCAGACTCAGAACAGAGAAGAACTCTGTAGGAAATGCTTAGAGAAACAGAGACTCACTAAGAGGAGCAAGCAATGAGACTGCCAGGAGCAGCAGTGCAGACTTTCAGAAACTTCTAAAAATAACACCGTGACTGTTAAAATAGAAAACACAATGGAGAGGTTCAAAAACAGTATGAACAGAGCAGAATGAAGAAACTGGATGAAGAGAATAAAAGACATTCCTTACAGAGGAAAGACTGACAGCAGACTTCTCAGCCGCAAGCATGGAAGTCAGAAGACTAAGGAATTGCTATCTTTGAACAGATTGGAGAAATCGCTTTGTGCCTGGTTAGCCTAAGCAAGACCATGTCTCCACCTCCTCTTCTTCCTGGCCACACAGGAAGCCTGACTGCACTTCTCACCTCCTTGCATCAGGGGAGACCCCATAACTAGCTCTAGGTGCTGGGACACGAGCAGAAGCGATGGTGCTGCTTTGAAGCCAGCCCTCTGGAATGTGCCATGGGTCGCTGCATGCTTCCTCCCTTCTTGCATGCTTCCTCCCTTCTTGCAATGGCCAACTGGAGGCCGAAGATGCAGCAGAGGACACAGAAGCTCTTGGGAATAAGGGAACCACTAGATGAACTGCATCGCCAGGAACATTTGCTTTGAAGTGAGAAAATTATGTTGAGCCGCTGAGACAGGAGGGCCAGTGGCCTCTTCTGACTAATTCAATACGGAAGAAGGGGTGAAAACCACACTGACAGGGAGGTACCGAAAACAACTCATCACACACATACTTTCACTAAAAAGAAATTCCTAAATACCTGTTTGGGGAGAAAGAAAAAGCGACCTGGTGAGCACAGTCCCAGATGTGAGGAAGAATGGTGCACGGAGAAATCGGTAAGCGTGCAGATAAATTTAAAGAAGGCCCATTTCCGGGAAACACGTGTGAAACGTGAATTTGATAATACATAATTTATAGTTTATAAAGTATACACTAGAATAATAATTATTATTAATAATAGTACAACTATGCCCAATTTGTGGGATGAAAAAATGACGGCACTAAAACACCGGAGACAACAGCGTGTGGGCGGACGGGGGTGACTGCGGCGAGGGCATGTGCAGGGCCTTGCCTCGTTTTGGAAAGGGGCGAAGACCGTGTTTACCTTTAGGATGTGTGAAGACAAACGTGATAAAATGTTAAGAGTATTCACACAAAAACAGAAATAGAGTACAGAACAAGAATAATAAGGACGCAAGCAACCAAGCTATCACGAAGCAATCCGTGCAAAGAGATTTTCAAAGAAGACAGCAGACACAAATTCACATCTCCACGAATGGATTCGTTGAGCCAGTCAGTTGGAAGAAAGAACGTACCGAGAACAAAGACACGGAGTGACCGAGAAACTGTGTCTTCTTCCCTTGGAAGACTACGCAGGGTCGCTCCGTGTTTCCCTTGCACCCGGCGGGGACACTCACCTCCTCCTTCGACGTCTCGGAGTCCAGCTCCAGGGTGAGATACAGGACGGCGTGCGGCGTGTGGAGCACCTTCTGCTCAGAGCCTCCGACCTCCTCTCCCCAGAGAAGCTTGACCAAGTCCCCCTCAGTGTTCAGCTGCGCCTTCTTCTGTGTCGGCTGCGCTGCTTCCTTTTTCACGGCATATGCGTTTTCAAACGTCAGTTTCACCTTTGCACATTAAAACAACGTGTTGGTGTTGGTGTTGGTGTTGATGTTTCACCGAGGGGAAATCAGCTGCGGTTTTTGCAAAGGAGGCTCTGTACACGCACACACACACTCTCAGGCATGCACGGCGTGCAGCGACGCCTCCTGGCAGCGTGGGCTCCTGGGGGGCAGGGGCCGCGCACTCTGTTCACGGTCGTGTCTCGGCTCCGGCCCAGTGTCCTGCACACATTATCCCACGAACAGGAAATGCTCCAGAAGGACAAAAATCAGTGCGATCTGACAGTGTGGGAAAGGCTAGCACCACATTACAGGCACTGGTAGCACCGACTCGTCTGGGGAAAGTGATGGAGGAGGTTCAGGATTAAAAGTGACCTCAGTCAACCAGAACCGGCGCTCCTTCCAAGTGAGGTGAGGCTCAAGGACCCTTCTCTTAGACATCCTTTAGAATACACGCTGAGGACAGTGAAGAACCATCAGCGTGCTGGGACCTGGCCCACGGCCCTAAGAAAGATTATCTATCAGTTGTACCAGGGCGGTTCTCATTTCAAGGCCTGATGTCAAACCAGACTGGTCAGCGTCCAGGATGTGGAAGGGGCTTCCGCTCCTCGGCTACCTTTCCTTGGAAAAGGAGAGATGCCGCTAGGGTGGCCAAAGAGAACTCGCTCCTTCCACAGCACCAGTGTGTGCCTTGACTAAAAGTAGTTTTCACTAGAAGGCTGAGTATAAAATTAGTATATTTTGGGGGGAGCAGAAATATGAAGCAAATTAAAAAAATAAATTAAAAATACAGATTCTACATGGGAACAGTCAAGATTTCTGTGATGGAAACTGACATATGGTTAAGGTGAGGAAGAGTTGAAAACACACTCTTTCAGGAATGCATTCAGGATGTGAAAACAGTGTTTGGTATGCGGTTTTGGCCCCAACGAGCAACCTGTAAGCATTACATGGCCTGATAGACCATCCTCTGAGGGTGGCATCTGTCGCGGTCGGTGATGCTCAATATTTGTGTGCAAGAAAACAAATACAAACGTAAGCGTGAACACATAAAACCCTCGGGCAGGCTCTGAGGAAGTAAACGGCTGGGTGGGCGGGGGCTTCTCTTATCGGTGAATGATTTAGGAACGTCCAAAAGAAAATTCACGGGAGCCTTTGAGGGTGTTCCTTGGAAATGTAAGAAACCTAGAAGTTGGGGAAATCCTGAGCACAGACTTTGTGACAGCACAGACAGGACCGACGGCGGGCTCTGGGCTCAGGGGAGGCCTGGAGGCAGGGAACCCTGGCTGTCGGGAGCACAGAGGAGCGGCAGACACCCTAGGGAAGCAGGTGTCACAGAGACGGGCTGGGTCTGCGGGCAGTGCTGGGAGCGCAGGAGGAAGGCGGCCCCTGGAGAGAGAGAGCAACCTCAGAACAAGAGAGGCAGCCTTCCCAGCCCTCTCCAGCCCAGGTTCCCGCAGCAGAGCGGTCTGAGGACAGGGGCGTGATTCCCCAGCAACGACAAAAGGAAACGACTTGTAGGCTTAAAGTAACACTTCACCCATCTTACTTCAGGCAGCAGCAGCAGCAGCAGCCTAAAATGTAAGAGCGGTTTGCTGTGCTTCGTGAAGAACGGATCCTGGAAGACCAGCGTGACTGTGACACTTGGCAAACGGCAGCGCTTCTCTGCGGTGCGAGGGCCTGTCCCCGCCGGGACAGACTCACACCAATGCACACGCCAGAGGGCTGGCCGTTAAGATCCTTCGGGGAACTACTGTAGCCACCCTTCTTCTGATTTAAGTCCGGTGGGCTCTATAACTCGAAGATAATTACGCTTCAGCAAGACATTCTGAAGAAGCTTACAGGCTAAGTGCTGGAAGCGCTGGGAGACCTGGTTGCCTCGATAAAGTAATAAAGGGTGAGACAGACAACCAAATTGGGAGTTAAGTGCTATTTTCCAAAAGGGGGTTGATACATGTAAACGTTAGGATATTATGTGTTTTGCAGGAAAAAAAAAACCCTTTAAAACAACTAAGATCGTTAATATGAAGCTTCTCATAAAAAAAGTTTCCTGTTCTTCCACAGAGATGAACACGTGGCCCATTTCACGGTTCCCCACCTCCTGTCTCCCTCAAAATGGTTTTGGATTTGCACAGTCTGTCCGTCCTTCCTCTCCTCCTCTCCCAGCATGGGAGAAGATGCGCCTTTCTCAGGTCTGAGGACATCTTCTCTGTAACTCATCACTTCCAAAATCTTGTTGTTTTAATGTTCCTTCATTCTACGTCTGTCTGCAACCCATCCCATTTAACAAGCACCTTCCCTCTCCTCAACCCTCTGCCCCTTCTGGGCAGTCTCACTGAATTACTTCGGATGCAACCTGGAAGGCACCTTGGACTCCTCTCCGTCCTGCAGGAAGAACTATCCTCTTCGCCTCCCACCTGTCTGAACGGAATCCCCTCCTCTTGTGCATCCTCAGCCAACACCTCACCTCAACCTTCATCGCCTCTCTTCCAGACCGCTCCAAAGCGGACCACCTGGCTGCCCAGCCTCCGGTCCCACCCAGAACGATACACTCCTAAAATGCAAATCTGCTAAACTTTTAATTTTACATTTCTAAAGGTAGCTAAATTGAGAAAGGGAGAAATGGAGGGAGGGAGCAAGGTAGACAGACAGACGGACAGAGAGAAGGAGAGGGAGACTGATTTAACAGAAGGCGGTGAGTACAGGGAAATCCTATTTCTTAGAAAACAAGAAATTTCATCATGTGTCCTCGTATGTCAGAATCTCAGATCGGGTGCAGATCAGATTCTGATTTGTCAGGGGTTCTGTTCCCCCGATCAGTCCCCAGAAGCGCGTCACCTGCTCACCACCACCTGACGGAGTCTCTCGGCCGTCGGAAGCACAGGTCCTCCTCACCCCTCAAAAGGGAGAAAGCCACTTCCTGAGGCCAACAATGGCAGAACATTCTTACATAGGAGGTGCAGCACTGTCACAATACATCTAATGACCGGAAATGCCATCCCTGATACAAAAATATCAACGCTTGAAGTATCAAAATCACTGAATATGAAAGAGATTTATTTTCACCTATAAAGAATGAAACATAATACAGTAAATAGCTAAACAAAAGCTCAGGGGTAAGGCTAAACTAGGTTTAACAGAAAAATCAAGAGAAGAGCATGGTTTTTAAAATAAATAAAGCCACAGAAAAAAACTTGATAGCAATAATGACTTTAACAAGTCAGAGAACAGACAGTTCCATGACTGTTTAAAATGACTTTTCTAGGAACTGGGTTTTCATCAGCACAAATGGTAGTTATAATGGCAAGTTGGTCAATATGTATGTTTTTATTATTGTTCTTGTTCCTGCTTTACTTAGGATAAGTTTTATTTGAAAATCCTATCTCTCACTCTTTCTTTAAAAGATATTTATTTATTTTTCAGAGAGGGGGGAAGGAGGGAGAAAGAGAAGGAGAGAAACATCAATGCGAGAGAGAGAAACATTGATAGGCTGCCTCCCGTGTGCACCCCAAACCAGGGACTGAACCCGCAACCCAGACATGTGCCCCGACTGGGAGTCAAACCCACGGCCTCTAGCTTTGCGGGACGACGCCCAACCCACTGAGCCACACCAGTCAGGACATACTGTTCTCTTTCAAGAACACGCTCCAAGACCTAAAAATGTTAACGAGATCTAAAATGTTTTAAATACCCAAGTATGTAAGTAGAGCTCACCCATTAAGCATGACAATTTCCAGAATCTTAAAGAAAGAAAATAGCGCAAGACGCACTTAACCTATGTAATTCATCACAAGGCCCAAAGAGCGTCCGTACCTGCATAGGTCCGGCAATGCAGGACAGCACTCTCTCTATGTTCTCAGAAGTCACATCCACGTCGTTCACGGCAACAAGGACATCGCCTGAAAAAAGAACAACAGCAGAGGAGAGCTGTGTGAGTATCCCCAAACCAGAACGACCTAGAATTGGGACATTACAAAGCATCTATTCCGACCTCTTTGAAGTGCAGTGGAAAATACGGTGCAGACATTCAGGGGCTTGTCCAGGGCTATAAAGCTCATTAGTGGCAGAGCAAATCTCCCACCACACTCTTTCCTAAACTGTAATTCAGCCTAACATTGCACCATGACTGAACACAACCTATGACTATTTAAAGACAGGAATATTCTCATTTTTGAGACAATTAGAAGAATTATGTAAGCCCAAATGACAAACGGAAAATTTGTAGCATAAACCAAGTATCTGCACATAACAAAACCGAATCTAACCACTTACGCCCGTAGTAAAAAAGTTCAGCTGCAATTCAAATAAATCCTTGCGGTACGCCGTAACTCAATACGCTGTGGTGCTCACTGTTATGGCTCTGCGTCTGCACACAGCCCTGTGTTTCCAAGGCCCCACCGTATCAAAATCCACAGCATGTTTTGGTAAAAATCTCCTTTGAAATGGTTTTTCTTTAAATTTGTATGTTTATAAATTTGGGGGCTTTGATATAAAAAAAGATCAGTCTTAAGATGGAAATTTACTTTCACATCACAATTAAAAGTAGTAGCAAAACACCAGTAAGCTATAGTAATAGAAATATATACATAACAAGGTTATTTCTCATCATAAACGTATCATTAGGGATCTGATCAAATAATTCATACTTATCCACTCATTAATTCATCCAACAAATACTCATTGAGCACCTACCGTGTGCTAGGCACTGCAGATAGAGAACTGAATTACACATAATTCTCTCATGGAGGTTAATATTCTTTGGGGAAGATGGATAATAAACATGTATATAGATAAAATAGTGTTGATAGACAATTCTCCACTTAGATAGACAGGTCTCTCATGGTTTGCACATCTTGCAACCCACAGCACTGAGAGTCTTTGTTCTGGCTTATCCTTTAAGGATGCTTGCATGAGGGGGACCCTCCATCCAAAAAACTGGAATTATCTTCTGGAGGGCAGGCCCCTTGTGATACAGGCTTCCTCCGCTAGGTAAGTGTTCTGGGAACCCATTTGTGTCAGTGTACCAGCTGGTGTTATTGTGAGAGGCTGTGTCTGGCTTCAGTGAATTTATTTTTTGGAGACTCATTCAATGCATTTGCCCATTTCATGATGGGTGATTTACAAGTGCACCTGCCCACAGTTTTTGACCCAAAACAGCATGACCCCCCATGCCCCACCCTCCCTGTTCACCTGATCTTACCCTAAGCCACTTTTCTTGTTTCCCTGGATGAAAAAAGTCTTCAAAATGAAATGCTTTGCCAGTGTGGAAGAGATGAAACCAAAAAAAAGGCAGAAGCACTAAAAGGCATTAAAATGAACGAGTTCAGAAAAGCATTTTGAGCAGTAGAAAAAATGTCTCGATAGGTGTATTGTATCAAATGCAGAATACTTTGAAGGTGACTGAAGTTTAAACATGTAAGAACATGCAATTTTTTTATAAATAAATTCCGTGTTTGGGTGGACCTCCCTTGTATACCGAACAGCCTTGGGTGACAAAGACAGTGTCTCCCTCCAGAGAAAAAGTCAAGTTTGTTCAACCTACAAACTGTAGGGACAGCATTCCCTCAGTACCTTATTATCAGTATTTGTTCCTTACAGGAGATTCACGTTCCTTAAGGTCCCCGTTCCTCTCCCTTTGATACGACTCACTACAGGTGTGTGTGCAGGGTCACCTGGCCCTCTTCACATTGCCCTGGGAGCGAGGGCTGGGGAGCAGGTGGAAGTGCTGTCCCATTATCTCTGCTACCCCTCCTCTCTGCAGCCTCCCGAGCTCTCCCCGGCACTCCAGCACAGGGGAGAGCCGGGCGCAGAGTGAGCGGGCGGACCTTGCAGGTCAGTGCGGGAGGGCCCTGGACAGCCTGCCCCAGGGCTCCGGCTGCTCGGTTCACAGTTCTGCAGGTGCGGGGGGCGCTGAGGCACCGTGACGGCCGACCCCAGCAGCCCTCCGCGCAGCCCGGCCACTTCTCTTAAAAGTAGGAACTTGCAAACTAAACTTCCAACTTCAGTTTAACGTAATGGTAGGGGGAAGCAGCGTAGCCATTTTTTTAAAAAAAATAGGAGATTAAACAAGTATACTGTATCAAATGATTTGTAGCTATAGATTTTTTAAAAGAAACAATGAAGGATACTGGAGTATTGACACAAGACAAAACCACCTCTACACCATCCTATCTATGGGCTCCGTCGTCCACAGGATGATCGGAACACCTGCACAGTGACACCATGTAAAACTTGCTCCTCTAAACCAAAACTCCGTTGGATGATGTTCCAGATGACTCTTCTCCGAACCCCGACGAATGCAGTCCTGCGGCTGAGTGTCACCTGAAAGTGTCGTGTCCCTCAACCTCTGAGAGTGGGAGACAGGTACCATCTTAAAAGATCCGAAAATACTTCTTAGAGTTACATGTAGTGAAGTATCTTTAAAAGGAAAATTTTATTTCTGTAGAAGCCGTGTCACATCCGCTTCTCCTTCTCCCAGGGATTTGCCTCCTCGAGTGTCCTGAGCCTGTCGTGAGGCGACTGGGAGGAGGCAGGCGCCCGGGGCATCACGTCCCGGCAGCTGGCAGCTGCATTCATGGAAAGTTCTTTCTCCACACGTGCAGGGGACTCACCAGGACGCACTGTCCCATTTCTTTCTTTTTTTTTTTTAAGTTTTTTTTTAAAGATTTTATTTATTTATTTTTAGAGAGGGAAGGGAGGGAGAAAGAAAGAGAGAGAGATAAACATCAATGTGCGGTTGCTGGGGGTCATGGCCTGCAACCCAGGCATGTGCCCTGACTGGGAATCGAACCTGCGATGCTTTGGTTCGCAGCCCGCGCTCAATCCACTGAGCTACGCCAGCCAGAGTGTACTGTCCCATTTCAATGGCTGAAAGGAATTCAGCTGTATGAATTGTTTTCAATTGTTAAATAAGAAATGGTCTAGGGATTATTGGTGGGCAGGAAAAAGAAGAAACATTTATCAAGAGATACAGTCGAGGATCAAATACAGCATAAAGAGGTGAGATCAGTTTATCACAGTGCTTACATCAATTCCCCATTGTAAAGTTAATTGTTTGGGAAAACCTATCAATCCTTTAGCATCCGGCAAACAGCAAATGCGTCCCGAAGGGCTACTACATGAGGCACCACGGGCCATGAGAATATGCAAAAGTTTGTTTACTGCTCTGTTTGTGCCCTGCTCTGTGATACTACATGAAACGAGTATACAGTTTAAGAAATTACTTTTGAAACAAATGACACATAAATGTAGGGAAAAGAAAGAATAGGTCTTACCAAAACAAACAGAAACCACAAAAAAACTCCAACCCACTGTGGTAGAGTAACCATCTGCCAAAGATATCCACATTGCCATCTGGGAGTGCATTACCCTGCTGTGGCAACGGAGACTTTGCAGATGTACTTAGTTAGGTTAAGGGCCTTGAGGTGGGGAGAAGACCCAAGTGAGCCCAAGGGAGGGTCTTTATAGGAGGGAGACAGGAGGGCCAGAGTCAGAGAAGAGAAACTTGAGGGTGCTTCACCATGGGCTTTGAAGATGCAGGAAGAAAACTGCAAGACAAAGAACACACGTGGCCTCTGGAAGCTGGCCAAAGAAAGGGATTCCCTGTGGAATCTCTGCAAGGAACACAGCCCCGTGGGCACTTTTTTTTTGTGCAGGAAGAAACATTTTAGACTTCTGACTTCCAGAACTGCACAATGATGAATCTGTGCCCTTTTAAACCACTGAGTTTGTGGTGATTTGTCACAGCAGCAGTAAAAATGAATACTCCCTCCTAGACACAGAAAGCAGTGTTGGCTAAGCACGGACTGAGAGCCAGGGACCACGAGTGTTTCAAGAACAGAGATGACATAAAATTATATAATTTTAAACTCAAAAATCAGCTGAGCTCTCCCCTGGCCTAAGCAAGGCGGTGCACCCACATGCTAAAGGCACTGAAGCACTTTAGTTTCCTTCCAGGACACTGGGCCTGGCGGCATGGCACCCTTAATGACATCATCCCTGTCCCAAGTGTCCCTGCGCAGTCCAGAGTCTGTTCAGACGCCGGTTGTAACTCTGTTTGATCACGTTCCTCACCAGGCACCTCTAACTACACCTCGCAGCAAACAAGGACACGAGGACAGACGGTCAGCAGAGGCACTTACCGATGAACACCTGGCCGCTCTTCATGGCCGGCCCTCCCGGCAGCAGGCCGTGCACCACCAGCCTCTCCCCGCCGGCCTGCTTTCCGCCTCGCCTCCAGCTCCACTTGGTCTGATGGATGACCCCAACCAGCACTTCCAGGAGCTTGAGCTGCTCTTTGGCTTTGGTGACCGTTAGCTTTTTGGGGTTCACACACACGCTCACGTCCTTGTACCTCTGCTGGACAAGGACCCCTGTTTTCTGGTGGGACTGGTGCTTTAGAATGGAGACTGGGCCGCTGTCCTTGCTGTTCTTCTTATTGTGGCGCTTGGGTAAAAGTCGTTTACTTTTTAAAATGTTGGTGAACCGCTTGAGTCTGGGCTCATACTTTTTCCCTTCCCTGTCATCATCCTCTTTGATAATGATCTCGTTTTCGCTGAACCGGACATGGTTCACCACAGGTGGCTCGGGAAGCAGGCTTTCTTCCTCGCCCTCGCTCAGTTCCAAGTAAAACAGCTCTCCGTTTTTCTGCACACTGTCCAGCCACTCAGGCTCAAGGTCACTGTGGGGGAAAAAAAAGATAATCTGAACAGCAGCAGAACATACGAAGAGCAGCTACGTCTTCCTGGCGCAGGGGTGGGGATGGGGGCAGGTGCAGGGAGGTAGGAGATGTGAAAGTTTCTTGGTTATTAGAATCTCATTATCCCTAACTCACTGCGAGCACCCATAGTTTATTCTGGAGGATGCTTTTTGTAGCACCTTGAAGAATGGGTTTTGGAGAAGGAATTTAAAAGCACTGAAAAGAAAACAAAAAAATGAGATGGTCCCCTTCTAGAATCTAAGTTTTTGTTTCTTAAAGACATTTAGTTCGGCCCCTGTGTGGTTGTTACTCACACCACACAATGCCACTGGGTGATACTTCACATGAGTAGTGGATCATGCAATTATATTCACAGACATGAGCCACTTGGAAATTCTACATACAAATACACTGTTTGCAGAGAGATTTTTCAGTGTGGCTGTCCTGTTAAAATGAAAGCTGAAGACAAGTATTGATAGACTTTGTTTAATCGTACATCTTCAAGAAAGAAACATTCCCTTCACCGTGAATAAAAATCGTTGCTGAAAACAACCAGTATATAATCACAGTTCATAATAATCACTTCTATAGCCTATTATTTCTATAAAACTCCTTTTTACAAGTAATTGCAGTAGGAAAAGTAAACCACATATTACATAATTCATCATGTGACTGTTAAAAAAACCTTTTAACTGGGAAGTGGGCCACTGAAAGAAATAAAATCATTGACACTAAAAGTGACTGACACAGCATTAAAAACATAAATACTCATCTTAAGCTGACATACCTCATCAGAAACTCTACCCTGTTCAATGTTACAAGCACTGACTTTTCAAACTGCTGTTCTCTAAAGCAAAACTGGCTACAGTGGAAAAACCACCAGTGGAGAGAGTCTCTTTGGAAGCAGGAGCTGTAATACTTTGGCGTGAAAGGGTGTAATTTGTGTCCTAATCGTTCAATCAGAGACGACAGTTTGGTTTTCTGCAGCGTGTACCAGCAACTCTCGTTCCTTTCACTTAAGAGTCTCTTTCCATGTACTGTGAAAATCGGTCCAAAAAATGCACTTTTCTATTACTCCACGCTGAAACTAGCCACTGCCTCGGGCTGGGGTTGGGAATTAACACATAGTTTTCAACTATATACAAAAGGTGCAAAAAGGGCACAACTAGCCCCAAATACCCAACCCAGTACTTCTGTGGCACTTGTTGGTTCCCAGCGTGCGGCATCGTTTAGGCCCTGGGTACCACCTCCTGCAGGTTATTAGTCACACGTTAGTTGTTTCGACCACCCCTATCTGTACCTGCAGAAGTCAGTATTTCACAACTGCACTCTGCTCTCAGGGGACAATCTAAACAACTGTGTTGCCACCGTTAAAACTTCCTGACAGCAATGTACCATAATTTGAAAAGCCACAATATAAATACCATGATGACACACAACTACTTAATGAAGATATAGATTGATTTAAACATTGAGCGAACATGTTTGTTTTACAATCCCAAATCTCACTCTTTAATCTGGTATGGTATTTGCATTACAGGCACAATATATGACCCAAATGAAACATTTCCCCCATCTATTAAATGTGAAGTTTATTTGAATCCCTAAAATCTAAACGTGAAACCACTTTTTGGTTATGATTTAAAGATCCGTGCAGGTTGTGTGTGTGTGTGGGGGTGGGGGATAGTGCTCAGGGGGTGGCCTTCGATCACGGAGCAAATAAACAGAGCCAGGCACAAGAGTAATCTAGAACTACAACGATGAAAACATCAGTTCCCTCCCTTGTCTGGTGGGGAAGAGGAACTGCACAAGAATTCATGACAATACACAGGGTAAGTACTTCAGGGGGGTCATTGAGCTTAGCCAGGGCTTGAGGGTGAGGTCAGGGGGGACTCTCTGGTAGATGAGACCCCAGACATGAGGTTTTTTTCCTCATGAATTTAATCTTTATTGTATATTTTTTTCTATTACCATTTAGTCCCCTTATACCCCTCCCCCCAGCAAACACCACACTGCTGTCCACCGGACTTGAGATTTAAAAGAATAAGGGGCCAGGCAGGGGAGCCTGAGGAGCAGAAGGAGAAGAGAACTCCAAAAAGAAGTAAGAGCACAAGCACAGGCCTTGGGCAACAGTCTGCGTGGCCTGCGTGGACAACGTAAGCTCGTAAGCTCGTCTGCGTGGCCAGAGCTTAATTCGGGACGTGGGGGTGACGACAGGAAGAGCAGCCGAGTCCTGATCTTGCAAGGCCTTTGGACCATGGCAAAGGGTTTGGGCTTTGTAGTGGAGGTAAGAGGGCATCGATGCCGTTCAGGTTTACATGTCAGCTATCCTTGGACACAGCTACTTTGACTAGGGGGCAGAGACGGATCAGAGGTGCCTGAGGCTCAAGACAAGAAGCCATTTAGGGGGCTTTGTTTGTCCCCCAAGCAGAGACGATAATGAAGGCAATGGTAGAAAAAAATGAAAAACAGGAAAAACATTTAAGAAGTGCTGGAAAATCCCCCAGACTGTGAGACTGATTAGGTGAGAGGACGACAGAGAGGAAAGGGTGAATGTTGACCAGATTTCTCGCGGGCGACTGCTTTCACGCGCCCGTTCACGCACACAGACAGACGCACAGACCAGTCCCACACAGACAGGCTGCAGTCGCCACGCAGGGCGTCTTCCCTTCCCGCATTTCATGGCACAGTGTTAAAATCCTATGTTCTTATAATCACATAAAAACACATAGGGGTTGTTTTGTCATTGTTTTTAAAAAGTAGACATGCATGTTTGTATCGTTTTCATTTATCAATTAACAATACAATTTAGAAATCCCTAATGGCTGCATTAAGTGTCCACATCAGTGATGTAACACATTTCGTTATTCACCGATTGATGGGCTGTGTGTTCGGTTTCCAGTCCCGCCCCCCCACCATGCCCAACAAATACAGTGATCACCTTTACAAGACTGTGCACGTAGAGATCTTTGTCCAAAAGACCAATTCAAACGTCCAACACAATGAATGAGATCCATTTTCCCAGCCTTTAGGTGGAAGAGGAAGAAGAAATTTTTTCTTCTTTAAGAGGAAGAATTTAAAAAAAAATTACAGGAAGGGAGTAGAGAGACAGGAATAAAGGCAGGAAATAAACCTGAGACTCTGCAAAAGAAGGCGACGTATAGTGAAAAGACAATGAACAAAGAAGACACGGAGACATGGGTTCTTTGTGTAGATAGTCCCCAATCCAGGAGAAGAAGCTTAGTCTCTCCTCCCCTCGAGCACAGACTGGACTTAGTGACGTGTTTCCAAAGAACAGAGTGTGGAAAGTGAAAAACAGTAAGCACTGCGGAGAGACCTGGCTGACATCACCCCAACCAAGAGATGCAGGTTATGAAAAGCAAGGCGGGACCAAGAACTGTCGCAGACCAGAAGAGACTAAGGAGACGTGGTCACGAAATGCAATTCAACATCCGGGACTGGATCCTGGGACAGAAAAAGGGTGTAAGTAGAGGAATGGTGAAATAAAAAAAAAGTCTGGAGTTTATTTCACAGCACAGTACCAATGTTAATTTCTTTGCATTGAATAATGTGCCATAACTGTGTAAGATGCTATCAGCATCAG